>NC_135187.1:5449555-6049555 GCF_041146795.1 Maylandia zebra | reverse complement strand
GGTTTTTTCCCCATTTGTTTAATTTTCATTTTGTACAACCTGAATCCCAGAAAAGTTGGGACATTCTTTAAATTTGAACAAAATGGAAACTAAAAGACTTTCAAATGTGATGAGCCAATATTTATTAACAACAAAATATAAATAATATAACAAATGTTTAACTTGATACGCTTTTTAATGTCATGCACAAAATGGAAGTATTCCTGGGCACAATTAGTAATGTCAGGATCCAATCATGTCATGACCACAGGTATCTAATAAAGGTGTAAGGCTTTGTCCTTTACACAGAGACATCTCCAGTTTCTCTGAATCTTTTGATGATGTTATTGTCATGATCCTGGGCCATGTTGGCCCAGTATTCTTAGTTTTCATGTATTTTTGTCTTTTGTTCCTTATTTAGGCCATGCTTCCTGGGTTGCCCTGTTACGTTGTTCCTTATGTGTTTTCCCCTTGTGACTCTTACCCCCTGTGTGTCCCTCTATGTATCTGTGAGCCCTCGTCTCCCCTCGTGTTTTATTCCATGTTTTCCCCAGCCTGTTATGTCTGTGTTCTCCCCGTGCTCTCTCTCCTCCTGTCTGAACCTCTGTACTTCCTGTTTTACTTTGCCCGTCTCCCGTCAGTGTTGCGTTCACTCCTGCCGTGTCTTGTTATGATTATCGTGTCACCTGTGTTCCCCGTGTGCTCCCACTTCCCTCGTTAACCCTCTGTGTATTTATGTCTGCGTCTCCCTCAGTTCTGTGTCGCGTTCTCCCTCATGACTGTGTGCCCCTCCGTGTGTTTCCTCGTGAGTCAGTTTCTTAGTACTTCCCAGTTTAGTTTCATGTTATTTTGTATCGCCTTTATCCTCTGTCAGCAATAAAGCTGTATTTTGAGTTCAGTTCTGTTTTCCCGTGAGTTTGCGTTTGGGTCCTCTCCTGCCTGCACACAGCCAGCCCATGACAGTTATGCACTGTAGATGATAAGAGTTGTAGAGCCTTTGCAATATTGAGGAATATTGAGTATTCCACAATATTTTTGCGCACTCACTGAAAAGCCTCTGCCCATCTTTACTTCTGAGTGACTTTACCTCTCTAAAACATTCCTTTGATAGCTAATCATGTTACAGACCTGATATCAATTGACTTAATTATTTGCTAGAAGTTCTCCCAGCTAAATGGTTGTTTAATTTTTTGTTTTTCAGCCATTTGTTACCCACTGCCAACTTTTTTTGGGAGCTGTAGCAAGCATCAAATTTGAAACGAGCTCATGTTTGTATAAAATCTTAAAATTTGTCAGTTTAAACATTTGCTATGTTATTTAGGTTCTGTTGTGAATAAAATATTGGCTCATGTGATTTGAAAGTCTTCCAATTTTATTTTGTTCAAATTTAAGGAACGTCACAACTTTCCTGGAATTCAGGAATTATCAGTGTATTTATTTCTGGTGCCTTCTCCTGTGAACAATATATGGCCAGCACACCTATATCCAATAAATTACATATCATACCACAGATTATTTGAGTGTTCCTGGCATTAAAACTCACTTACACAAAAGCACAGAGTGGACATTACATAAAAAGGTCTAAAATGAGACCTCATCTGAATGCAAAACAACAACAACAAAAAAACAGGAGTTACAGAAATATCTTCATTCTGATTGGAAAAAGAGTGGAGTTGAAGAGAAGAGTGTCGAATATTAGGCTGCTTCTTGGTTTTATGAAAAATGGTACTTAATTTTATTGGATGGTAGAAACAAAATCACCTTTTTATTGTAATGTGTACATTTATAAATACCAGGAACTTATTACCTTAACTTTCTCCCCAATGTCTGTCGATTGGGGAGAAAGTTAAGGTAATAAGTTCCTGGTATTTACGGGAAGATGCATTTTTTTTTTCTTTTTCTGCCCATTCTGTTGGTTTTTGTTTTTTGCCCTTCTCCCCTGTCCCTCTTCTCAGCTCTTTCTCTTTCTTTCTCCCCTTCTTTCCCCCAGTCAAGTCTGTCCCGTATTCAGCAAGTGAAAATAAAATAAACAATAAAAGGTGAATCAAATGGACCATTACGGCAAGGCTGGGATGGTCAATTTGGTAAAGTAAATCCGTTGGGCATCTTTCTTTGCCTTTAGACAATAATTCTGATGGCAAAAGAGCCAAACGGGACAGGCAAAAAACCCCCCCAAAAAACCCAACTTTCTCCCCAATGTCACCTGCTGCTTGGTGCTTGCCTGGTTTCGTATAACCAGCTCCCATGAGCGCCGCCTCCGCTGCAGGTTTTGGAAAAATGCCAGTCTTGCTTACCAACCAGGATAACTGGTAAAGTCCCTTTGTGCATATTTGAAGCAGATATTTATTTGCCTTTGTTTTTCTTAGCACTAAATGTGTTCAGGTTTACTTTTATTTCCTGTTCATGATGCTTACGTGTGAGGTTAAAAAAGATTCCTAGTCACTTGTCTCACTGCCTTCCTGGGTACGGTATTTGGCTTTATTGTCTGTTCTTCCTTCTGCTTCTCCATGCTATCAAACTCTGTCATCGTTACTGTAGTCCAATCATTCCTTTCAGACTCTCACACACGTGGGTGAGTAATTTTGTTATAACTTTGAGTTTCACTATGAGGTGTTGAGATTGTATTTACCTATTCTCGAGGTTGGAGGAAATGTAAGCAGCCCCAGAAAAGTCAGGTTATTGATTTAATTAGGTAATTTGAATAATTAATGACAAAAACATTCCTTAATGACATCACAAGAAAGTATGTTAGAAATACAATGTTCCTAATTTAAAGTCAAATTAATTTTGCAATTTTACAGTAAAACACTCATTGAAGTATTTCTCCTCTGAAACCTCTGCAGCCTAGAGCATCCCTGAGTTTGTGGCTGTTGCATTTGTTGATGAAGTTCAAATATGAAACTGCAATAGCAACAGAAGGGGGCCAGATCTTAAAACTGAGTGGATTGAAAAACTGATCCAAGGCACCTGCAGTGGTACACATTTCAGTTTTTGACGGGAATAGTCATCATTGATTACAAGGTCGCATTGATAGACGCAACATTTAAACCAAACTGAAGGCATGTATTTGTTCTAATTTGTTACTGCTTAAATGTTAAAAAGTGTGAACCTTCCATGTTGCTCATAAGTTGATAGATCACAGAGCAGACATTGACAGGGCAGGATTCGGTGGTTGAATCATCCGTCCCCACCAATGCCAAAACCAAATCTACGCCCTTGACCTGCTTCATCTCTGGTGCCAATGGCATCTTGACTCCAGCAAGTTCATAACATTGTTAAACTCCACTCTGCTAGTGGAGGATAGATTAGTAAAAATCTGCATTTCAATAAATCATGTTCATTTCCTTCAAATTATCTCTTTATACACATTGAAAAAAGTCTAACATGCAGTCATTCATTCAATCTAATAAGTGCCATTCAAAACAGAATAAAATCATTGATTTGATTGTGAAACCCTTTCTTTTTGCATTTTAAAATACCACTTTTGATTTGGATGAAACTAAATATCTGTACAAAGGACACAACGCAAAGTTTTTGATTTCTCTCAAAACATATATTTCTTTTCATGTTGAACAGATAATATCTTTAATTTGAGTCAAAGTGATTTGCACTTGAACACGCCCACCAGAAATAGACCGGGACCCATTTTTATTCTGCATGGCTGCTGGAAACATCGTGTCACATCTTTGATCAATTTCATCTGAAAATAAACGTAAGTAAAGCCAAGTGTGTTACAAAAGCTTTTATAATTTGTATTGCCAAAATTGCAGAAAATAACCCCATTTAAGCTGGGTCGACAGCCACCCCTAATTTTTGCATGATTGTAGCTGTTAGCTACAAGCTAGCTAGCTATCCGGCGCGACGTTAGAACTGGTTACCAGAAACCGACCATCACAGTCGGGAATGCAAGTTTGGCAAAAAGCCGGTTTTTTTTTACCAGTATACTAACTAGCTAGCGTTACCACGATGCATCGGTGGTGGATACAGCTAGCTAGCATAAGTTCATAGTTCATAACATTCATAGTATAACTCCGTGCTCCGCTTCATTTGAATTTTTCTGGTGAGCTTGCGGTTTCTAGACACAAGCTTGTGTTTGTGCGCGCACGTTTGTCTCTGTCTCTCTTCATATAAATATCTGTGTGTTATGTGTGTGTACACCGAGCGCAAAAGATAAATTATTAATGTGCATGATTTAGAGACAGAAATAACACGCCAGCATATAAGATCAATGACATAAGACTAATTCCTTCAATTGACTTTCAGGCGCGGCTCGGAAAAATGTGCATTTTCTGAAGAAATTTTAATTTTATTAACAGCAAAAAATTGACCCTATGCCAAACTTAGTCGCTAATGGCTGGTCTGTAGACTGTTTGGTAAACCTAAATCAAATTATAGTACTAGCTTTTTATAAGGATGTGTATGTCATGTTACGTATTTCTTGGTTTTTCTATGTTATGTGTTTTATAGAGAAGTAACATTATTCCTTTTTTTCCTGTATGCTTTCAGAACCACAGATCTCTCCAAACATTCCATGGCTGAAGCATACATTTTCATTTAATCTGAACAGGTATCATTTTGCATTTACACTGCACATCCTTTTTAAACATTTCATAATAATCTAGACCCTCCCTCATTATCCTCTCATTCACCTTGCTGATGTGTTGAGGACTTGATAAAAGAATACATGGTATGTCCATATCTGTTCTGTCTCTACATGAGATGCAGTCTCTTGATGTAAATTTGACAACTCTGCTATTAAATGCAGTGATTAATGTAGGACAGCAACGATTAATCAACTCATCAAGTTAATATCTTAGGGTTCTGTATTGTTTTCTTTTTTTTCTTGGGCTTTGTGGAACATTTATGAAAATGTTCCACCATTGATTTAATTTAATGATTATGCAATTCACAATCTGATTAGTCAAATAATTGTTCTAATAGTCTGTGACCAAACAACTATCAAAATAGTAGTTTATTATGGTCAAAGATTTATCAGGTGTGCCAGACTTCAGTTCTTCACTTGTACATTTTGTTCCATATTTTACCTCAAGATATCCCAGAAAGATGAAGCTGAGGAAGAGCTGCAGAGTACCAACATGGCACTCTTCGTCTTCAGGGACAACTCAAGCCTCCTACGTCAGCCTCGAGACATCGGGATAATCATTGATGGTGTGGAAGTCCTGAATGAGTTGCCTTCTGTGGCAGCTGGAGTGGCAATGGTCTTTGGACTCTGTTATGCTCTTAATATGGAATATCCACGAGGATTCAGGTTCACCTTTGAGGCTCTTCAAAAGATTATGATGGAGCTTGACTTTAACAAGATGACCTCTAAGATTCGCAAACTTAATTGTGAACTTAACACTGCACAGTAGTGTGTTTGCATGCATGTGTGGATGTGGATGTGCATGTGCATGTGTGCTTGGTTATTTTGCTTGGTTGGCCTGCAGTGGTATTCTACATTCAAAAATTATAAGAACACCCATTTGAAAGGGAGATTTAAGTTGATTTCATTGATACATGTGTAGATTTTTTTTTACATTGTACAGGCACAGTGCACATATAAACATTTTTGAGTACTTGCAAATTGGTTTAAAAAGAGTTTTTATAATGGTTTTATGCCAGTTTTAGACAGGTTGCAGGTTTTATACTGGTTTTCAAAAGGTTGCAGGTTTTATAAAACAAACATTTCTCTAATCATTTCTGCCGTAGCACTAAATCTGTATATTATTAATCCTCTCTATTGATTATAGTTAAAATGGTTTGGAACAATAAATAATTTTGAAATAATTGGTTGGCCAACTGTCTTGTTTTTTATAGGAAATGCAGAGCATTTTTGAACTGAAATAAAATGAAATGTAAAAAATATAGTTTGAATATATGTAAATCAATTACCTGGCTTCAAAACAAACATATTAGTTCATGTTAATTTGGTTCAATGTGAATACATTAGGTTGGTTAAATTTCAATATATTAGCTTGGTTCAATAATTAAAATATGGTTCTATGTAAAAAAACAAAAACAAAAAAAAATATCAATTTGGATCAATGCAAAATTTAAAGTTTCAGTCAAGTCTAGTAATATTGTTTATATCAACATAAAAGTATCAGGTCATATCAAGTGACTCAATTTGGATTCTATGAAGCCAAATATTTTGGATGTGACAACTGGACATCATTTTTTTTAATTTGAATAGGGTTATTCTTTTTACTACGGAGCCCCTCTGATGACATGGTACAAAAAATAAATAAATTGTGGCCACGAAATATCATTTCTGTGTTGCTGTGTGCGTGCGTGTGTGTCTGTGTGTTTGTTTTTGAACGGAGAGCCGCAATCCACAATTTACTATGCACATTCTAAAACAATTTATTGAATTTCATATTTTTGTTTAATCAGTGACATTAATTAATGACGTGATATGTTTAAAGAGTAATTTTAAAAGTAATTTTTGTTCATCTTATGTTGGACAAATGTGTACCACATTACCAAAAGTATCTGTTATCAAAAGTAGATAGCAAAAAACAACTCTAAAATATGCAGTTGTATGTATTCATTGTTTTTTTTAATATTGACAATTTTATTAATTTGTTATTTATATTTTTCAGATTGATGAAACTGTCATTCCCTTAATGACAGACAATGACCTGGCAAAGTACATCCCCAAAGTTGGCGATAGAGTCTCCACTGTGGCCTTCTGCAGACAAGCAACACTGTCACGGATGTCACCATCCAGGAAAGAATCTATACTCTCAAGGCCTGACAGGAGACTGACAGGAGCTGAGGGAATGCCTCCTAAAAAGAAATTGTCTCAGTGGGCAGAAAATACAAATGCAAAACGAACAGTGAGACGAATTGAGGTTGGCTGGATGGATTTTGATGAGGAGAAGGGTGGGTTCAAACAGGTGAAGTCTGTAAGTGGTGGTGGAACAAGGCATTTATCTGTAGATAAAAATGAAACGGTGTCAAATATCAAACTTATGGCTGAAAATCTGTTTTTCCCCAATGGCACCTCAAAAAAAACCAAAATTCTTTCACACTATTCAACTCATATTGAGAGCTCACAGATGCATGTGGATGCTTCCAGTACAGTTGATGAGTTGTATAAGCAAAGTAAAGTCAAAATTCTGCGACTTTATCTGTGTACCAGAAAGAAAACACAACAGCAGCCCCAAGACGTAGAGGCCGATCATGCAATAACCCAGCCCTCTGTGGTAGATCTCACTGGCAATGAACCTAATCAGGCCGCTGATGATCTGTTGGTGGAAAACATAAATTCAGAACCATCAAACTTTGTAATTAATGATGGAGCTTCCATAAGTGGATATTTGGAACTGAATGACACATTACCATGGGATGGTCTGCCAAATGTAGGTGAAAGTGAAGATTCTGATGCAGTTGTTATTATTAGTGGGGATAACAGGGTGGATATTAGTGTGGTTGAACTAAACCCTGAAACACTGTTTACAGAAAAAGAGTCTGATCCACGTCATCACACATTGTCTCTCTCACCGGGGCTGACAGGAGAGGCCAATATTCCTGACCAAGCACCCCCTGAACCACGATCTTGTCCCGTAATACTAACTGTTAGAAGAGGTCATTGTCTTCCTGATTTGATCAGTGCCTTTAAGGACTCAAACATTATTTCATCTGAGGTCAATATCAAAATGTTGTTACCAAATGGAGAGCTTGAACAGGGGGAAGGAAGTGGTGTTTTGCGGGACTGCCTGACAGAATTTTGGATGGATTTCTATGACAGCGGCACATTGGGAGTTGAGGTGAAAGTCCCATTCATCCGGCATGACTTTCAGTGTGAAGAATGGCAGGCTATAGCTAGAGTGTTTGTTGTAGGGTGGAAACAAGCTGGTTACTTCCCAGTGAAGCTTGCAATACCCTTTCTGGAGGAGATATTGTACGGCTCGACAACCAGTAGTTTAAAAGATTCCTTTCTTTTGTATGTCTCACAAGAAGAGCGATCTGTTCTCCTGAAGGCTTTGGATGACTTCAATTCAGTGGATACAGATGAATTGCTGGAAGTACTTGATGCACATGAGTGCAAGCAGGTTCCTACCAAGGACACACTGCTCCCTGTTTTGGCACAGATAGGACACAAAGTACTTATTCAGGCCCCAATGTTTGTAATCAAGTGCTGGCGTCCCGTTGTGGGTTCTGTAGCTGGTTTACTCCCACCAGAAGGACTGCATCATTTCATAGCAGAAAAAAACCCGACTATAAAAACAGTGAAGGAGCTTCTAATCTTTCCAGAGGAGATGACAGCTGCCCAGTCAACAGTTTCTCGTTACCTGAAAAGGTACATTGGAGAAATTGATTTCAATTATCTTCAGCTTTTCCTGCGGTTCTGTACAGGATCCAATCTGTTGGATAAAGCCATACTAATTGAGTTCATAGAAACTACAGATTTCCTCCGCAGACCACAATCCCACACATGTGGATGTGTACTAAAGCTGCCCCTTGGTTATCACAGCTATCCAGACTTTTGCAGTGAATTTAACAGCATTCTCGCAAGCTCTATGTGGGTGATGGATGTGGTGTAGGTCAGTGTTACCCAACCTTGGTCCTCAAGGCACTCTGCCCTACAGTTCATAGAAACACGGGTGTAGTTAACAGTAACATGAAGGAATGAATGTGAATGTTCAATAGACTGGGTGGTTAAGTTCTCTTAACAGTGTAGCCCCTTGTGCCTTTTTCATGTGCAGCCTTTTTTTTCATCTGGTCAGTAATTGCTTTCTTAGTTTCTCCCCCCAATTAAAATAGTAAGCTAAAGGGAATGTTCAGGTTTTTTGAAGTGGAGTTACCTGTAGTAGACAGCACTTAGCACTCTGATTTTGCAGAAGCAGCAGTGAGTGTTGGGGACAAAATAAGGCAACAAATTGCTTGGGGAATGAGACCACAAAACAACACCAGTTGAAAATACATATACATATTTAAATAATATTTTCAGTGCTTCACCTGGTAGGAATCTGTACACTAAACATAGAAGTGCATCTGTTCCTGCTGCACACATTGTTACTGTGTTTCTGGTTAGTGCCAAAATAAATTACTAATTTTAACATTCTAATACTTTTTTACTACAGGAAGAGTAACAAATATTTCCAATATAGCATACAGCAACAGTTCTACAAACTGGAAGATTGCTGAGTGCTGTCTACTGTATATACATACATAAGTACAACACCATTACAAATACCATATTCCAACTGATTAAGCATGTTCTATATTAAAGTATTTCAGATGTTTGCAGAAATCTTAATAGAAACAAGAATGTGAACCTTTATGTTCCTAATGGGTTTAGAAGAAAAGTTCTTAATTACAGAGATTGGTTACATTGTAAAGAGGTTTTAGAAATAACTGTTATTTTATCCTGTTATTATATGCAAAATACAACCTGTTTTTGAGTATGGTGTATTTTGAAAGACACCAGTAAACCATTCTCATTTGTACAAAACTTTGTCCTCTCTGTTGCATTCTATACATCTTTATTAAGCATGAACATGTCTAATGACACCGCTGAAAGTTATTTAACTACTCATTCTGTAATGTCATACACGTGCTATGATTTTTAAGAAAAGAAGCCGTTCTTTATCAAACATGGGATTGCTTTAATCTATTCCACAATAACAAAATTATAGGCTCAAGAAACATTTGGAGCATTGGTGACACAACTATGATTCTACACTTTAGCCTACTTGGTCTTCTTGTCTAATTGATCACAACATTAGATATATTGCCAGTCTATGTGGTTGTTATCCAAGGTGCTCTTGTTTTTGTTAGAAATGAACACATTTTTGGTACCAAAAACTATTATGAACAACTTTTTATGCTTTAACAGTGTGATAAGTTTAACTCAATCCCAAAAGGATTTATTTTTTTCTAACCTGTATCATATTTTACTTTAATACTCCACGCTTTGTAGCTACCAAGAGCAAGCAACACTTCATGATGAGTTAATTTACTGACATGGATAAAATGAAAATTATGTTATACAGTCTTTTCTGATAATTTTGATACAAAGACAAGATAACTACAGACTGGAGAAAAACAATTACTTAATAATAAGTACATTAAGCTGTAGGAATACGTACTGAAGTACAAAATGTACTACATTTGTATGTTTGTGTCCATTTAAGTAGCCTCAAATAACAGTGAACGAACTGTATCCCTGAGATGAAAATATAAATCAAGGGCCTGGGACATGGTAGATGGGAATTCCAAGCTTGATTCTTCCATTATTATTGTGCACAAATCAAACACTTGCACATCACATGGGACTGAACTAACAAAAGTGCAGCTATTTTTACACAAGGCCAAATCTTCTGTCAGTGGAACAAGAGTCTTCTGCACCCCAAAGGTGAGGGGCCATGTACATGACATCAGGTATCCCACAGGGCACGTTGTTATTCTATGAGGGCCTTATACGGTGAGCATTCCAAACACTGCGGATGTCATTCAATACCTCCTGATGAAGAAACAAGAATTAGGTCAGAGCTGTAATACAGGGCATTTTTAAAATGGTCGAAAATAAGCGTGGTGCATCCTTAAATGAATTGAAAAGCAGCAATGTTTGGATGCAGTTTAATGAAAACCAAAGGAAGAGGGAGTGATTGCAAAAAAAGGAAAAGAAAGAACCACACCAGGCAAACCACTGAGTTGTGGGATCTGGGCTTTATACTAATACTAATACTAATCTTGGTCCGGATGCGCAAAGCTTTTCAACTTTATGCGCATAATACAGGTGACAAAATCAATATTTTTCAATCCCATGAGGGGATCCAATATCATCTCAGACCTGAATGTACCAATGATAGAGCGCGGAAGAGTTACTGATGCGTGAAGTCTCTGACTGCTTTTGACAGACTGGCAGCGACAGATCGGTAGCTGCAGCATAACTGATGCAGAATGAGCACAGACAAGGATAATGTCCTCCGATCAGAAAAAAAACCATTTAAGTCGTGCTGACTTCTGATCAGTTCAATTGGCAAAGTGTTCCCTGATTTAAAAACTTTGGCTGGGTTGATGCTTCAGCCTCCATTACGCACATACAGTTGACATACTTCAACAACGTTAGGAATACATTGCATTTACCGTTCGGTAAAGGTAATGTCGTTTTAACTATGTAAACGATTATTTTGCTACCCTTACTGCTAAAACAGCGTAATTTAATGTAATTAATTACCACCACTAGTTATCATAATATGGGCCATTTACCTGAATGATTGGCATGAAGCAGAACTGTGACAGAGCTTTGTCAATGAAATCCCCAAAGAAGAATCCTTCGTCCTTCAGTTCTCCTAGAAGCTTGATCCATGACTCGATTCCTTCTTTTCTCATCACTCCCCACCAGCTCTCTATTCTCTGGTTGGCGGTACTTGCTCCTGTGATGTAGCTTCTGTCTCCTGCTCTATCATCCCCGTCATTTCTCCGTAAATAATGCTGGAGGTCTCTGACCAACACGTTCTCAGTGCCCATGGGGAAACCCCCACGACTCTCCACTGCTTCCACAAAGTAACCTCCGATAACCTTTGGGTCACTGTTAGTGTGTGCGGCCCGCAGCCAAATGATGTTGCGTGAGAAACCGTCGATGCATCCATTAATACATATCCCATATGGCTTTAGTTTGTCATAAGAGTCTATGTGCCACACAAAGTTAGGCCCCTGAGCAAAATATTGCCTCCTTCTGAGACGTCTGGTCTGGCGAACCTGGGAACCTACTGGGTCCAGTAAAGAGATGAGGATCCTGACGTCTTCTTTCTTGATCAGAATGCCGTGTTGTTTGCACTTTGTAAACATCCACCGATAACCGTGATCCTTCCCAGGCCCTTGCAGTTGGTTCACAATAAAATCGATCCCGGCGTCCAGGTCGTACTTACGTCTGTAAAGCGACTTGGCTCTCAATATCCGGTTTAAATGTCTCTCCGTAATGATGGTTCCTTGCATTGCCAGGCTTTTCAAAATGCATTTGTAGCTCATTCCCAGCCTGAAATAAAACTCAATCAGACTGTCTCTGTCCATGGTGTATTTAGCCTACTTTTATGCTTGTGTCTCTACGCAGCTGTCCAGGAATTCTATCAATAAGATGTGCGCACGTTATCTATTTCGTGGCCACAAATGCGTAATTCGTTGCCACGTTATACCCAATTCGTGGCCACAAATAAGTATTTCGTGGCCACAAATTAGCATTTCGTGGGCACGTTATACCTATTTCGTGCCCTCGAAGTAGTATTTTGTGGCCACAATTTATTTATTTTTTGTACCATGTCATCAGAGGGGCTCCGTATTTTACAGTGCAGAGGAGGTGTTCACTCTGCCGCAGGACATATAAAATGAACAAATCCCTTTCCCCCACCCATTTTACACAAATGCAGGCACACACAGGCAGGAACAGGTAACAGACATTTTACAAAAACAAGTTTTATGCCTCTGTAATAAAACAAAAGACTGAAGTCAAATTTAAATAGTATATGTAAGAGTTAAAGTTGTGTTTGGTTTCAGCTAAAGTTGAACATACCTGAAAACGCAACCTGAACCAGGAAATACCTTCAAACTGAACAAGCCTGTAAAACCAAATGACTCTTGTTCGTTCTTCAGTTTAACTCCAACACACTGAACATGGTGGCGAAGCTAATGATCCTGTTCCTCCTTTGTCACGCTGCATCTGCAGGTAAGATTGGGATCCACAATCAAAATATATAATAATTTACTTGGCAATGCTATTCTTAGGAAAATGCAACTAAAATGTGTCAGCAGACAGGTGAATCTAACTGTACAAGTTAAAAAGATTAAAAACGTATTTACAACAGATGTGACAAATAAATGCACTGCTCTGATAGTTGTGTGTATTAGATTTAGTGAAAGAAAGCAGTAAGAGACACTTCAATAACTACTTAAGCTAAACACACAGAACCTTTAAAACAGATATGTACATGTTAGAGCATTTATAATTATACAATATAATTATAATTAAAAGATTAAAGATACCCAAAACTGGTGAAGTTTTCGCTTGTCAACCATCAAAAGAATGTGAACCGGTTGCTGGTTCAATTTCAGCTGGAGAATTACTTGAACATCTGGCATAAAACTCTGCCAACTCAGATACTGCTAGCTGCTGTGGTGATTTTTCAATAATAAATAATAATGCGCAATTGTAGACAAAGGAGATTATAGCCCTTCTCAAGGATTTACAAGAATCACAGTTTCCATAGGAGATTCAAGTAAGGTCTCCTAATGATTTATAATTACTGAATTAATGTTTTTGACACTACTGTTTCTATTTAGTGCATGTGTAAAAAAACAAAACAAAACAAAAACCCTTTCTCATTTTTTTTTGCTGTTTGTGAAGCCTAATATAGACCATCCAATCACTTAAACACTGCAATTCAAGGTGTAATCAAATCAATGTTTTCCTATTGGAATGACTACTGGGATATAGTGGATCTCCATTCACTCATATCAGGAGAGAGAGATGCACACTGCGCTGTAAATTCATTAAAATATCTCAATAAAAACCGACTCTGCTCAAGGAGGAAATAAAACAGTACTTTTGTTTGGGGGAAGAGAGGTTGGAGAATATCCTGGTCTACAGTTGTGTTTATCTCTGTATTCAGAGTTGATAATAATAGTCCAACAGGAAAGCAGCATCCATTGGACATTTAATCCTGGAAATCCACACCTTCTCAAAGTTATAACCCACACTGAAAACAATGGAAATCTTGGGAAGTTGCAATCCACCAGGAAAACAATGGAGTCTAAATCCTTCTGAGTTAATAATCCAATATGGCAAAGAATGAGCAGAGTAAAAGTGAAAAATAAATAATACTAAAAACAACTTGCAAGTGCACAGTTTGAGCAGTGGTTCAGGCCACTTAGTTCTCTGCTGGAATTTCCAACTGAGAGCCAATTATCTGAGCTGCTCATCTTACAGAACACAAAGGGAAGAACAAAGAATGTTCCTGGGTGCCCTCTTTTTCTATGCTGCCAAGTGGACATTTGCCTCCCCCTCTCTCTCCCCCTGTCTAGCATTTACATAAAGTCATCTGACTTTTACACATGCATTATTTAAAGTTTAACTTTAAAATCACTTCATCACATTTTCTTC
Organism: Maylandia zebra; assembly: GCF_041146795.1. Lineage (NCBI taxonomy): Eukaryota > Metazoa > Chordata > Actinopteri > Cichliformes > Cichlidae > Maylandia > Maylandia zebra. The sequence goes on along the minus strand of NC_135187.1, from coordinate 6,035,469 downwards.
TTTTCTGTGTTACTCTCAACATAGAAAAATCCATTACATATGAACATTCAGTCACATATGAATATACTTCACATAATGGTTCATTCATTACATGTAGAATACCAGTCAAAATTTTGGACACATCTTCTCATGTTTTTTCTTTATTTTCATGACTATTTACTTTGTTGATTCTCACTGAAGACATCAAAACTATGAATGAATACATATGGAATTATGTAGTAAAAAAAGTGTGAAATAACTCAAAATACATTTTATAGTTTAGACACTTCAAAATAGCCACCCTTTGCTTTGATTACTGCTTTGCATACTCATAGCATTCTCTCGAGCTTCATGAGGTTGTCACCTGTAACGGTTTTCCAGCAGTCTTGAAAGAGTTCCCAGAGATGCTGAACACTTGTTGGTTCTTTTGCCTTCACTCTATGGTCCATCTCATCCCAAATCATCTCAACTGGGTTTATTTGCTTTGTTGGTTATTATTATTATTATTATTATTATTATTATTATTATTATTATTAATAATAATCTATGTTTCTGTTTTTTCGTGTTTAGGGATTAGTTCTTAGGGTTTGTGTCTCATGTTTAGTGTAGGTTCAGTTCTGGTTCTAGTCTGCGTCTTTGTGTGGTGGTTTCTTGTTTCCTGTTTTATTGTGAAAGTCCGTGTCTTATGTGAGTGTATTCAGTTTTGCCTCCCTTGTCTCGTCTCGTCAATTACTTCCAGCTGTGTTCCCCACCTGTGTGTAATCTCCCTGTGTTCTTCTGTGTGTATTTAAGTCATGTCTTCTTATATTGTAGTCGCTGGTCTGTCTGTGAATCTACTGTGCATCGTCCATGGGTTCTCCCGTCATGTGCCTCTGAGCACCCTCCTTCTTGTTTGTGTTTAGTAGTTTAGTTTTCCCAGTTCAGGTTATCTTTAGTTCTGTTTGCCATTTTCAACTTCTGTTTTGTCTTACTATAAACCTCCTTCACACTTCCACGAGTGCCTGCAACTGGATCCTCCTTTATTTTTCTCCACACGTGACAATGAGAAGGAGTGTCCAAACTTTTGCCTGGCAGTGTAATTCTAGATCAGTAAGATTTGTCTTTAGCACATTCTCACAGACAAGGTCTAGACCTTTTCACTACTTAACTACATTTGTCAATTAACATATTGCTGAAATTCATATTTTGATTTGCCTGTGATTAAAAATAAAGATGATCTGATATTAGCAAAAGCATACAAACTCTGTTGTAGCACTCTATAAAAGACTGGATGTTGTTGTTGATGTACACTCTCTCTAATGTACTGAAAGGTAAGCCGGGGGGAGTTAAATCTCTGTCTATCCCCACCCTTTTCAATAGGTGACATGGTGACACCTTCCCATTGAAATGCATTATGTAAAAATTAGTTCTCACTGATACAATCGTTCCACCTTGGAAAAAGAACAGTTCAAAGAAATAATTTAAAGCTCAAAACAACCATGCTATTGATGCAATTATTATAGGCTCAAATAATCTTGTTCAAAAGTTTTTATGACTGTTTTACATTGTTGGCCCCACACATTTTTACCAAAATAAGATCAAGATGGTCTGTTGTTAAGTTTTATTGTTCATTAGACTTCATCAGCCTGCTGCAGACGCTTCTGTTGCCTTTACTGTATCCCAATGAATCAGTCATATTTCTAAACATCTTTCTACATGTTTTATTTGGTTATTTGCTAACATCTTAAACATCTGTCTGTCCTACAGTGAGCCATATGCTGAAGTATTTTGGCACTGGAACCTCTGGAAACCCAGACATCGCAGAATTTATGTTTGTTTTAGAAGTTGATGACACAGAGGTGCTTTATTGTGACGCCAGCAAGAAGATAGTAGAACCAAGACAGGACGGTGTGAAAAAAATGCTTGATGACAACCCTGGCGCACTGGGGGAGTACACTCAACAGTGTTTTGAGCATCAGCCAGGCATTTACCAAAACTCGATTTCTAATTTAAAGCAGCTGTTAAACCAAAGTGGAGGTGCAGTACTTTCTTTGATATATTATGTCATATTATTATGGATGTATCTAAACAAAACTGATTTATGTAAAATTAATTAAAATAATTATAATTTAAAATATTTACAGCCTTAATTTTGTGCTTCTTAATTAAGACCATGAAACCTGATGTAAAACATACATATTTACTTGTTGTAATTACTTAATTGTTCTAAATCTTAGTCTTATATTTAAAATAGCTAGGTTTTGTTATTGTCTTCAAACCTTTTAACTTTTTTCAGGTTCTTACACTTTGTAGTCTATGTATCTATCAGCTGACTTCTGTGCTGAAACAGTCTTTACCTCTAGTGTTTAATCTTTTCTTTTAATATTGAATAATCACATCCGAGCTGGTTTTAAATCATCCACAATTCGAGTCTCCACAGTAGGCTCCATTAGCGAAATCAATAAAGGTTGTCAGAATCTTACTTGAATCATGATGAAAATGCAGACCTTTGAGGATGGAAATGTGTCACATGATCTACAATTAACACACATAATTGTAATATTTGTTTCTTCTTCTCTTTTCAGGTGTTCACATTTTACAGTGTATGATTGGCTCTGAAATGAATGAAAACTCTGGAGAGGTAAAAGGTTTTTTACAGTTAGGTTACAATGGAGAAGGCTATTTGGAATTTGATCTAAAGACAATGACATGGATCCCACTGAAACCAGAGTTTAACATTGTCAAACAGACAATGGATGGTGACAGAAATCTAATTAATTACCTTGGAAACCTCTTCGGTACAATTTTTCTAGAGAGATTGAAGATGTTCTTGGATTATGGGAGCAGCTCCTTGAACAAAACAGGTAGAAGATATGTTGAAAGTCAGAGTTTTCCATGTTACAAAAGTGAGTCTCTTTTTACCTGGCCAAATCACTCTGATAACTCTCATGACACCAGAGGTTTACCCACAATGTGCAAATAACCAGAAAAAAGCTGATTTATTTACATGACATTTATATGAATGTTCATGGTTGAAAGAGATTTACATGAACACAATCCATGGTAAAATTATAGCACAATACAGCCTTATGCAGCTGCCGCAAAGCTGGTGACTCTTTGGCTCTAATTCAGAGTTTTCAATTGCATATTGATTTTCTTTAAATTTATTCTTTGATTTATTTCAAACTTTTCCAGCCACACATGTAGCCGCTAAGACTGGTGGACCTAAATCTTCACCACCACCACCACCACGTCTGGTATACATACAAGCGAAAAAGGGGAGTGGGCGAGTCAGCGCTCAGGGCACAGAAACTTAGCTGGCTTCAAACACCATTTATTTCCATAATAAAAAAAACACAGCCAGAGTCACAAATACAAGACAAAATTCCCCGTATACAATAAAAATAGTGTTGCAACCCGCTAAAAACCCTGCCGGCAGGAATGGTTAAACGCTAAAAACACAAAGCTAAAACATGTTTTCCATATACTAAAATTACTCTCCCATAGTCCCATAATCCCACAGTCCAGCCACACATGGGCGAATGGTCCTTATATGAAAGAGACAGGAGAGGAACTTCTCTTCCAGTATGGTAAAACTCGTCAGCAACAGACCAGGGAGGGGGCTCCTATCGCAGACCTGTCTCCTCCTGACAGCGCGTCGCCGCACAGTCCCGCCCCACTCCACACCTGAACACGGCCTCCCTCGTCTCACTGTCAGATGCAGGCAGAGGGGCATCCCTGCCCTGTCGTGCATTGCAGCCATCGCCACCCACTGTTGCCGTTCCTGCCGTTAGGACTAGATCGCCGAACAACTCGCGGCACCCCACAGTCAGGCAGCAGTAGGGATGGGTATTGATAAGATTTTAACGATTCCGATTCCATTTTCAATTCTGTTTAACGATTCGATTCTTTATCGATTCTCTTATCGATTCTTTTTTTTTTTTTTAAAAAGGAGAACACTAAAGTCGATTAGCTTAGAACTGTGTTTTATATCTTCTCTTTGAACAAGATAGAAATTTAGGAGTAACATGGCCTTACAAACCCAACAGTGAGATCTTAAGAGAGCCACAGCCTACGGCTCTTCAATGGGGTGTCACAGGGTCCCCAGGAAAAAAAATGTATATGTAAAATAATAAAATAAATATTCTCCTGTAGCAATAACAAAGTTTAACATAAATTATTCTGTAGCAATTACACAAGAATATCCAGTAATGTCCTGCCTACAATTAAACACATTCACTTACCAAAGTGAAATCGGGGGCATCTGCTGTGGCAAATGGGTGCAAGCCTTTGACCACAAACTTAGACACTGCTCGGTGACATTCGTCTATCCTGGCCTGAAAGGAGACGCTACCGGTAGACTGCAGCGAGAACTGCCAGCATCTGAGCCAGACTCTGTCTCTCTCATCATGGTTATCTAAATGCAACGCACAGTAATAGCAGGTTTTGTAATAAGGTAAATCTCGCTAACATTATATGCAACGCTAATTGATTAGTTACCTGCAGTATTAACGGGAGAGGACGTGGAAACGCTATCGCTGCTGCTGGGTTGAGCTTCGCTAGTCCGGAGCGGATCAAAAACACGACTTTCGTTGAAAGCAATCGCGTGTTTTTTGAGCAAATGCTTTTGCATATTCGTAGTGTTTCCTCCCTTTGACGAAATCTCTACTTTGCAAGTATTGCACGTTGCCCTGTTGTCATCCTTTCTCATAAAGTGTAACCAAACTTTTGAGCGTTTGTGCCGCTCAAGTGCCGTGTTTCCTACTGGGTAAAAGACGCTACTCAACGTGATGACGTCATTCGGGGCGACTGGAATCGATAAGGGAATCGTTTTTAAAAGTGGCAAACGATTCCAAGGAATTGAAACAGTGGGAACCAGTTCTCAACAAGAACCGGTTTTCGATACCCATCCCTAGGCAGCAGTTCGTTCCACACACGTGCGGGGTTGCACGCGTTCCTTTTTCGCCTCCTCACCCTTCGTGCGTCACTCCTCTCTCCTTTGTCTCTGCGCTCGCTATCCCCTTTAACAGGTCAACCTGGCGGCTGATAGGCCACCTTGGGGAACGCCCCCACCTCACAGGTGCCTACAATTGACTGTTTAGTCCACAGTGGGTTAAAGGAACATGGTACAACATTAACACAAATATAAATATGAGGATAAAACCATGCAGTATAAATATCAATAAACAAACATGCAATATAAATATCACTATAAAATCATGCAAATAAAATCAACACTATGTACCAATACACAGATTGATAAAACATAAAACACAAATTTCCGCTGTGTGACACACATATATCCTACTGGTACTGTGCTGTTTTTCATCAAATATGTACACTACACATGCTTTACTCTTGACAATATATATTTTTCTTAATATTGCCAAATTAAATTTCTTCATCTTTCTTCTTTTTTCCTTTCTTTCCCCATTTTTCATCTCATATTTACTTCCATCCATTATCACTCAATCTCTTTCCAATACTCCCTCTCTCCAGTTCTTCCCCCAATGTCTCTCCTCCAGAAGACTCCCTCCTCTCCAGTCAGCTGCCATGCTACAGGTTTCTACCCTGACAGAGCTGCTTTCTGGAGGAAAGATGGAGTGGAGATTCATGAAGGTGTGGATCCTGGAGAGATCCTCCCCAACAATGATGAGACCTTCCAGATGAGTGTTGATCTCAATATTTCATCAGTCACACCTGAAGACTGGAGGCGATACGACTGTGTGTTTCAGCTCTCTGGTGTGAGCGAGGACATCATCATCAAACTGAATAAAACAATTATCAAAACGAACTTGGTGAACAACAAAACACATATTGATGCAGGTGAGAGATAAAAAAATTTGATTAGTCTTGTTCAATTATACAAATTTGTCTATCTATCTTTCTATCTATTAGGGGTGCAACAATACTCGTATCAATATGTATCGAACAATAAATTTTTTTTAATTTATTTTATCAACTTTTCTTCTGACGATGCTGTCTGTGTTGAGCGCTCAGTGGATCTGCGTTCGACTACTCCGCCTAGGCTGCACTGTCGAGTGCAGATCCACTGAGTGCAGTGCAAGCTAGCAAGACAGAAGCTAAGCTCGTTGCAACATGGCAACTGCCTCAATGCTACCCGGAATTGAACCTCCCCCACCCTCATTCAGATCTGGTGTTTGGAACTATCTTGGTTTTCATGTGAAGCATGACCCTGATGGTAAGCGCGTCATGGACAAAAGTAAAACAATTGGTGGGAACTACTGCGTTAGCGCAGTTAGCTCGTTAACGTGTTGACGCCGTCCAGCCCCACGCATGGGGCGATCCGCGGTAACTTGTAAACGGAGATTTGCCGCATTATGGCGTTAATGTCATTTTAACGAGATTAACGCTGACAGCACTAGTGGGAACACAACAAATATGACTGCACATTTACGCCGACATCATCCTAGTGCAAAGACAAGTGGAAGCAGACAAAAACAACAAGCACGCATGCTACAAACTTTACCCGAGTCATTAGACAGCCGTTAGCACATGATTCTCCTTATGGGGCCCTGATATGTTTAATATGCTGCTGAGAATATAGCCCAGAAGAAGCGGATAGTATATCTTTTATTTTGGAAAGAGCCATTTCTCTGTAATAAACTCTCTTTTCCAAAGATGAGTGATTTCTCAATCAGATAGATTTATTTATTATTTTATTATTTTGTTGTTTCAGCAACATTAAATTTAAAAACTGTACTTTTGAGTTAAAATATATATTTATAATTTAAATAAATGACAAATTAAAAAGGCATGAACATTTTTTTGTATCGAAAACATATCAAACCGTGATACCAAAGCATCGAACCGAACCGTGAATTTTGTGTATTGTTGCACCCCTATTATCTATCTATGCATATATGTATATATACACATACACATACACGCACAATATGTTCACAATAAATATGTAATTATTAATACTGTAGAATGAATGTATTTCTATTTTAACTTGCTTCATCTGCCACTTTTATCATGTTTTTTTTTTTTTTTTAAATTGTGCAGAGTTGCCCATCATTATTGCAGCCTTTGTTCTTGTTTTGATCATCATTGTTGCCATTGGAATTGTTGCTTACAAAAAAAAGAAAGGTAAGAAATTGAAATGAGCAGACTTTCCCAGTCAAATGATAGCAGCAGTGCAATACTCAGTTACATTATTTTTGAGAAATACACAAATAAAGTTTAATTGTCAGATTTTTTAAAAAGTGGCAAAAACTTAAATGATGTTTTTCCCTTTTAATTCAGAAAGCCATCCATCACCTTGTAAGTACAATGTTATTTTTCTCTGATCTGCCATGCATTCTGGGGTTTAAATAAATAATTTTACTAATACTGTTCCTTTTATTATTAAATATTTAAACTGAACAGCTCCTAGCATCATCATAGAATTGAATGGGAGATCTGGTACAGAATCACCGGACTCAGCACAGAGATCTGGTACAGAATCACCGGACTCAGCACAGAGATTGGCTACAGAATCACCAGACTCTGCACAGAAATTGGCTACAGAATCACCGGACTCTGCACAGAGATCTGGTACAGAATCACCGGACTCAGCACAGAGATTGGCTACAGAATCACCAGACTCAGCACAGAGATTGGCTACAGAATCACCAGACTCTGCACAGAAATTGGCTACAGAATCACCGGACTCTGCACAGAGATCTGGTACAGAATCACCGGACTCTGCACAGTCTTAACATCTCCAGTTACACAAGAACAAGATGATTTTCATATTTACTTTAAGATTTGTTATACTTTAAAAAATATTACATACCTTTATTGTTTTACAATTAAAGTGAACATAAAATACCACATTTATAAAGGCTAACTTCCACCGTTGAGCCCTAATCTTAAAAAAGTCTAGATATAGATATAACATTGTCTGAAGCTATATTTAAGAAACAAGTGTTGATATAAGCATTAATTTCAATATTTTAGATTATATTTAATGCCAGAATGTGATATCACTAGGTTGGCTGGTTGCTGCTGATAGACTACCACTTTATACAAGTTGCCCTATTCACTCATTCATTCATATGCTTTTTCAACATAAGTGCTTTACATCTAACATTCACACACATTCACACTTTGAGCCTTGGCTCCTCCAGTCTCCTCCAGCCAAATATCCTTGGGTAAGATACTAAACCAAATTTGCTTTGTGGTGCATCCATCAAGCTACCAACCTTATGATTAGTAGATGACCCAATCCACCTCATGAACTATAACCAGTAAGCAAGGTGTTTTTCCTTGTAAGCCAGCTGATGTGAGTTAATAATGAAGACCATGGCTGTGTCCCAATTCAGAGACACAGCCAAGAGACACAGCCAAGAGACACAATGTACACACACTACGCGTACTACGTACGCGTAGTGTGTACTATAAGTACTATAGTAGTACGTAGTACTACTATAAGTACTACGTACTATAAGTACGAGAAGTGCGGAAGTGAGAGGCGTGTGAAATGGGACGGTCTAGCCTTCGTTGCTCTGTTCAGGTTGCCTAGCAACCATGATACTAACCGCGAGTAATGTTTCATACAGCTTTGTTTGACAGAAATGAAGGAGAAAAAATGTTTTGTTGGTCATTCATTTTTGTCATGACATCACTTTGATTAGTTGAGTATCTGAGGCTGAAACCACAGGACTGTAAAACATGATTGTTGGGCTTCATTTCTGTGCTGAACAGTCATATCAAGATTAGTTAGTAAATAACAATTAGCTCATGTTGGTAGTATTGTCAGATTATTATGATATATAGATATATCTATATCTATATAGATATATATATCTATATATATCTATATATATATAGATATATATAGATAGATAGATAGATAGATAGATAGATAGATAGATAGATAGTAGGGGTGCAACGATACACAAAATTCACGGTTCGGTTCGGTTCGATACTTTGGTGTCACGGTTTGATATTTTTTCGATACAAAAAAAATGTTCATGCCTTTTTAATTTGTCATTTATTAAAATTATAAATATATATTTTAACTCAAAAGTACAGTTTTTAAATTTAACCCTAACCCTTGTGCGTGTTTTTTATTTTGACAGCGAATGCGCACCTGCGGACCACTTATGTGCAGCCCTGGTTATTTAGCTCGTCATATTGCAGCCACAGAAATTATTTTGTCCATGAAACCATAAAGCTGCACTTTCTTTTTGCCTTGTAGTCTGATTTGTCATAACTTCTCCGTTTTGTGGTAAGCTTTTCTTTGGCTGTCACTTCTTCACCCTGACCTGTCTTATTTGGCTCAGCAGAACTAAAATATATATCTGTCTGTGAAGGTCATCGTAGTCAAATATAAATCCTGCTGCTTTTACACACGCACTCACATAAGCTCAGCGATTCTCTGCGCGATCAACCTCTCACATGTTTAAGCTTGCTGCGGAGATTTCACTTGTCATGTTTGCATAGTAAGCTACCAATTAATAAGACGATGTCAGAGGAATTGGTGCACAAATTATCATCACTCACAGATCAGTGCTGTCATTGCAAAGTGAAAGCAAAAAAACAGCGAAGCGAATGGATGGATGGATGGATGTGCTAACAGCTGTCTAAATGACTCGGCTAAAGTTAGTAGCATGCTTGCTTGTTTTTTTTTTCTGCTTCCACTTGTCTTTGCACTAGGATGATGTCGGCGTAAATGTGCAGTCATATTCGTTGTGTTCCCACTAGTGCTTTCAGGTTAATCTCGTTGAAATGACCTTAACGCCACAACACGGCAAATCTCCGTTAACGAGCTACCGCCGATCGTCCCGTGCATGGGGCTAGACGGCGCTAGCGCTAACACACTAGTTCCCACCCATGTAATTGAGCATTGCGTGGCACATCCAACATACTGTTTTACTTTAGTCCATGACTCGCTTACCTTCAGGGTCATACGTCACATGAAAACCAAAATAATTCCAAACGCCAGATCTGAATGAGGGTGGGGGAGGTCCATGTTGCAAGGAGAGCTTAACTTCTGTCTCGCTAGCTTGCCCTGCGCTCTTCCTTCTGACGATGCTGTCTGTGTTGAGCGCTCAGTGAATCTGCGTTCGACTACTCCGCCTAGGCTGCACTGACCAGCCTAGGCTGGTCTTGGTCACATAGTGACATAGTGACATAGTGACCAAGACCAGCAAAATCTGTATTTTTAAATGATTTTCCTGCTGTGGGGATGAACAAAAGTATTTTACCAGTACAATATAATCTGCAGTATGATCGTTGCTTTAACAATGTAACAGATAGCTTTAAGATGGCCTTAAGATGTTTATGCATACTGTTATCATATTAACCTTGTATTCCAGAAGCAGTTATAGCTATTTTATACACATTGCATATCTGTGCTTATTTTGAGTTGATGTTCGGTTCATTAAGGGTCTTAAGCTTCACTGGCGTGACTGTCCAGGTGGTACATGCTGAGGGAAACTAGAACATAGAAGGAATTGCAATACATGCTTACAAAACACTTATATCAGGTCATTTCTATTATCTTTTATATGTTCATATTCTTGTATTGAGTTTTAAGTAGTATCAGTTGGTTAAAACATTTATTCAGTTTATATTATATCTTTAGTTTTAGTAAACTGTGACACATTTGACAGTGGCCTCTGTTTGACTGTGAGCGTTAGTAGGTGAGAGGTGACACAGAGTGCCAAGTGAGAACGTGACATATCATGTTTGCTTGTAACTGTGGGCTTGCAGAAGCGCTAGCTCACTGCAAAACATTGTCTGCGGTTTTGGAGAAGCGCTAGTCAAAAAGGTTGACAGGAAACATCTGCCATGAAGACAGAGATAATGTTCTTTTCAAACTGTGTTAAAAGTCATTGTGGTTTTGATCTGACCCATGTATGAAATGTATCTGACGTTGAAGGGGCGTCATTAAATTCAAGCCCTGATGGTATAAAATATCTGCTTATGCTTTGATTAGTCGAAGATCAATTGCTGTCTGCGTACGGAGTGACCTTCCCACGCGTGTATTAAAATCATCGTTTGACTTCACCCGGCCGGATCAGTGTGGTTATTCGTCGATTACCTCTTGTACCCTTCCTCAATATTGAACCCTTAACACTGCTTATTTAACCATAATCATGACAATGTAACCACATGGTGTACTGACAGGTTACTTAATGTGTATAAAACATATAAAATAAAAAAATAAAATGCACACAAAAGCTAATACAATTCTATTTACATTTTTACTGCACTTAAGTACAATTTTCAGGTATCTCTTCTTTACTTTAGTATTTATTTTTCTGACTAAATTTTTACTTTTACTCCCTAACTTTTTAAACAATTATCTGTAGTTTCAACTTTTTACATTTTCAAAACAGGCTACTTTTGCTTTAATGCATTTGTACCGAGTTATTATTGCATCACTGTGTGCCTCCAAACATCAAACTTATTTGATCCTAAAAAGTAACACATGAGAGGCAGGACAGGATAGGAAGAAGAGAGGTTAGATTTAAGGGTAAGGACTCCTCAGTGGGATTTGGGTTCGACCAGGGGTGTCAAACTCAAATACACAGTGGGCCAAAATTCAAAACTGAAACAAAGTAGCGGGCTAACGTTAATATTTATTGAAATATATTTATTCCTCCAGATATAAGAATGAATCTTTTCTTATGTACTCAAACACGTTTTGCTGAAAAACTGAATATGGAACAAGCAAAGCTTAATACTAAACAATATATATATATTAGCTGTATAATACCAGTAGGCCAGCTCTAATAGTAATTTGGTATGGCTTCGCGGGCCAAATGTAATTAGGCTGCGGGCCAAATTTGGCCCACGGGCCAGAGTTTGACACCTATGGGTTAGACTCTAGTATTTTCCTCCACTGAATGTCAACTGGAGTGCCACCACTGAACATTAGTTCAACATGTAAACACCACGTTTCAAAATCCACTTCTCCTGGGGGTTTTGACACATGGCCTGAGAATGAGCGTAACCATTTGGATTGGCTATGTGTTGCGACAGAGTCATTTCTGATTACATGTTCCACTACTATACGCTGTATCTCTGGTGGGTTAGTTACTTCGTCTGTCACCACTGGAAGTCTGGTTGGAGTAGTCTTTGGTTTTACAACCCTACAAGGCTGAGATTTAGCTGAATGGGTGACTGGCTGGGATGTAAGGGGTCATCTGTGGTCGTAATTTAGCTTTGCTGTCTTTCAAGGGTGTAGTACTGTGGTCAGAATAACTGTCAACGTCATTTCCATCGCTCGAGTCAGTCAAAACAGGGTCTGGCTATGATGATATAGTATGATGCAGTGCTGGCCTTTCAATGCAACTAGTCTGCCATTTTACATTCTTGTTAGTCACATTTTCAATCTCAAGGGGAAATTCGGAGTCCTTATCTATGTAACACACAATACTTTACCACTATAGCATGTAGAGAAAGTTAGGATCTTGAGCTTATGTTCTCTAGGAATCGACTAAGGAGCGAATAACACACAGCTAAAGAACATTTAAGATTTATTTAAACAAAATCATAAACGGTCATTCAACAGTTCACAACAGTTCCAATAGTCCATATTTGTCAGTCCGTGTATTCAGTTTCATAGTCCAAAGTTCAGAGTTCAAAGTTCTTTTCAGTCTTTTCAGTTCAAGTGTGTGAAGTATGTGTGTAGTGTGTTAACCCTTTAAGACCTACCATAGAACCAAGTCCATCAGAGCTTATATTATATTTTTACATGCTGTGGAGCCATTTTTTGGAGCATTTCAAGTTGCTATACATCAATACAACCATTATAGCCCAAATTTTAATAATATGTCTGCATTAAGTGCATAGTAATTACATAAATTGCAAAAAAGTGCAATAAACTACAAAAAAATTTAAAATCGTTTTTGTTTTTTTTAACATATATTTCTAGTTAGAGAAATTTAAGAGGCTTATCCCTCAAAACTGTAAATACAAAAAAGTTGCACAAACTAGTTTCCCACCAAAGGAAATTTATTTTGAGTGTTTTCATAGTTTTATTTTTGAGATACACCAATTTTCATATACTACAGGAAAAACGAAAAAATATATTATAGTGCAAATTTGCAAAATAACAGCATATGCATCAAAATAAACTATTTCCAGCAGTGCAATATGAGTCCTAAGCATCCCAGAAACGACACAGAAAGTCATGAAGTCAAACATAACTTTTAAAAACACAAGTATAAGCTCATGAGGCCACGATGGTAAAAAACTACATTTCCGCAAAATGACGTCACTTCCGGTTTCGGGCAGGTCATGCGGTCATGTGATAGTTCGTGCTAATGGACGTAGGAAGTGTTACAAACAGCTGATCGGATCGGCAAAGCGTGTTTCTGGAATATTATGTTTTTGTTGCTACAAGCGCTTTTTATGCAGTTTTTGCAAAGCTATATGTGGAAGGAAACTGTGACCGAGGACAAGCTGATGGCATAAGAAGTAAGTACAATTCCTCCGGTTTCATATGCAAAAAAAATTATTGCGCTAGCTCACGTGGTTGCAGTGCTACCGGGATTTAAAAATAGTTACGCAAAATGGAGCGTGTCCGCTCCTACCGGTTCTAAAGGGTTAATGTACTACCCAGGTAGTGTATTGTTTTGAGAGCTCATAAGCTTATCTGTCAAGAAGTAAAGCAGTTGTCACTTCTAAGTAGGCTGGAAACCTTCCAGCATTGCAGTTGGGGATCCTGAATCCTGGATTTCAGTTTCTTTTTTTTTTTTTTTTAAATGACATCAGAAACAGCAGTATGCGACATTACGTGATGGCAGAGCTTCAGTTCATCCTTTGTCATTTTTTTTTTTTTTTTTTTTTAATAAATAGGACAGGGGGAATGAATGAGAGAAAGAGGGGGAGAGAAAGAAAGAAAACCAAAGGGGAGAAGAGACGGTGAGAAGGGGGGGGAAGAGAGAGAAAAAAAAAAAGAACTCCTGGGTCACCTGTATGGAGAAAAAAAAAAAACAAACAAAAAAAACAAACAGAGGAGACAGCAAACAACAAAGAGCAACATAATAATAGAGAAAACAAAGCACCATCACAATAAACTAGCTAGTCATAGATATCAATATTTACTAAATAATAAACGATATTGTGCAGCACGCAAGATAGACAGCGCACAGTGTGCTTTGAGGCAGCAGCCAAGAAAGCTTTAGTCCGCGTCTGTGAATACCCATGTGTGCATACCTGTGTGGATCAGCATGCTTGCATTCCAAAGGTTTCTCCATGTAATGATCTGCTAGGGAGTGTGGGGGGGCCACAGCCCCGTCCCTCCAGGGTGTGAAGCGGGTTTCAGTTTCAAAAAAAAAAAAACAACCTGCACGGGGCAGTAAACACATTTCACATGAATAGTATAAAACAAATTAATCACCACTAATGATCAAATACCTCTCACTCTTTGTATATAATGGCTTAATGCAATCAATAATAAAATTAATCAAAGAACCTTAAAACAATTTCCACATCATACAAATTTAACCGTTTAAAACCGGCATGCGTAACTATTTTTAAACCCCTGTAGAACTGCAACCCCGTAAAGTAGCACAATATTTTTTTTGCATATGAAACTGGAGGAGTTGTACTTACATCTTATGCCATCAGCTTGTTCTAGGTCACGGTTTCCTTCAACATATAGCTTTGCATGTAAGAATAAAGTTACATTGAAACCAAGCACATCATTGTTTTTCTTGTGACATTACCAATAAGTTTGATGTGTCACATGGCCCTCTTCCTATTGAAAAAACAAAAGTTGTATCTCTAAGATGGCTGACTTCTAATTGGCCACCATGGTCACCACCCATCTTGAGGAGTTTGCCCCCTCACATATACTAATTTGCCACAAACAGGACTTTAATATCACCAGCCATTCCCATGTTATTGCGGTGTATCCATATAAATGGCCCACCCTGTATATAGGTACATAAAGCCCTAACTGGACAGAGAGCATGTAGGCGCTCCTGTTCAGGGTAGGAGAAAGGAGGAGAGCAAAAAGCTTCAAGCTCCAATGGTGTGCATTGGAGATAAGGATTTTTGGGCACAAAGGCTGGATTTGGCCTGAGTGTGACTCTAAAGTTATCCCGCGTAAATCGGGTGCACTCTTTGTGTATTGACAGCGCATGAATATCACTGATACGCTTTGCAGATGCGAGAGCCAGGAGCAATGCATTCTTCAAAGACATGATTTTTATTTCCACCTGGTTTAGTGGTTCAAATGGTGGCTTTGAAACTGCCATCAGCACCAGGGATAAATCCCACGTGGTAACGAGAGGTTTAGACACCAGGTGAAGCCGTCGTTCCCCTTTCATGAAACGGCAGACTGGGTGATGGCTCACTGGACCATCCACAAAGCCCACATGACAGGCTGAAATGGCTGCTAGATATACTTTAATTGTGGAAAAGCCCTTTCTTTTATCTGGCGAAAGGAGAGAATTGTTGTCACAGAGCACTGAAAGGAGAGAGTGTGAGACTTTCCACACCATTCCTCAAATACCCTCCACTTGTTCTCATACAATGATCTTGTGGAGGGGGCTCTAGCACTCTGAATAGTGGCTATAACACCCCGGGGGAGTCCTGCCGTACTCAGATTCAACCTCTCACGGGCCAAGCCCACAGGGCGAGGCGCTCAGGTTGAGGGTGAAAAATCTCCCCCCTGGCCTGGAAGACTAGTTCTTGTCGGAGAGGGAGAGGAGAGGCCAAGGTTCGCTCCACAAGAGAGGCATAATCTCTGCTAACCAATGGGACCTCGTCCACCTTGGGGCGATTAATATCATTGTTAGCCCTCTCACTCTGGTTAGAGTGGGAGAAATTAAGACCTGTGAACGCATAAAGCAGAGCATGTGGCCAATTGTGAGCTAATGTGTCTACCCCTAGCGGAGTCTCCTGGTCCCTCAGGGAGAAATACAGTGGACACTGAGCATTCTCCCTCGAGGCAAACAGATCGACCTGTGGCTGGCCAAAGCGGGTCCAGATTTGGGTCACCACATGTGGGTGCAGGGTCCAGTCCCCGTACTGCGGGTTTCCCCTGGACATTAAGTCTGCTCCCAAGTTCAGAGCTCCTGGAATGTGAGTAGCTCTCAGTGACAACAGATTGATGCTGCTCCACATGATCAGTCTGCGAGCCAGCATGTGCAAAGGACGGGACCGTAACCCGCCCTGCAACGGCGGTCCCGAAAAGGCCAGCAGGGTCGATGCTTTCATCCAGAATGTCACGTTTTTATTTGTCCGAAAGCCCCTACAAGTTCAGCCATCTTGCCCCCTCCTGTAGGATGATGATGCTGAGAGCTCTGCCTGCTGCTTGTACTGCTGCTCCAGTGAGGCGGAGACACTTGTCCGTAACAACGCCCAGCTCTTTCAACAGCTCGCTACCATCTGGGTAGCAGCAGTCTGGTCCTGGAGCTCCGCCAAGTAGGCTAGCAGGAGCGATGAGGCGTTCAATCCCCTCACAGTGGTGGCAACTGATTTATACGCCTTGTCAGCCAGGGAGGACTGCAGGCATTCGGCCTTGGAGGGCAGGAATGGACTAGATGACATGGAAAGTTTCTGGTTTGGGTGGAGATGAGAAGCCACCAGATTCTCCACTGTGGGAATTTGGTAGAT
The DNA here is from genome assembly GCF_041146795.1 of Maylandia zebra. Classification (NCBI taxonomy): domain Eukaryota; kingdom Metazoa; phylum Chordata; class Actinopteri; order Cichliformes; family Cichlidae; genus Maylandia; species Maylandia zebra. Next base: position 6,018,921 of record NC_135187.1, on the reverse strand, counting down.
GCCCTTCTCTGTCATTCCAGCGCAGTCAAACACCGCCGCTCCCTGCACAGGGTTGGGTGATGAAAATGGCTTTGCCCAGCAGCGTGTGACCTCGTCCACGCATTCGAGGAAAAGAGGGGCGGGTTGCAGCCCGAGGCACATCACACACGTGTCATGTGTATCTGAACCTGAGATTTTGCAACCACAGGGGCAAATTCTTGGCAGCGGTTTGCAGTCTGCCATATTAAGGAAGCTTGGTGTAGCTAGCTTGGCATGGCTGGACAGCTAACGCTGATCTTTTTTTCTTCTCTCGGGTGGGTAGCTATGGTGAGCTAGTATGACCTAGCTAGTGTGACAGCTAGCGCTTGTGCTACTTGGCTTGGTGACTGTGTGTAGCAAAGACAGTTAGTTTGGTCAGCTAGCTGTTGTGCTAGGTGGCATCTAACACACTCTCCGACCTGGCTCTGTGGTGAAGAGCAGGCGACTCAAAACGTGAACCGTGCTAGCGCCCGGTGACCAAGGTGTTAGCTTGCTCGCGTGGACAGTTAAGCTACCACTCATGTTCACAGTCAGGGGAGATGAGGTTTCTAAGAAGCGAGAAGAGGAAATTGAAATTGAATCATGGGTGACGCTGCATCACACCCTTTTATAGGGAGGAGGGTGGCCCCTCCCTGACGCAAGCGTCACGACTGCCAGCCAATGCTGGCTGGAGTAATGATATAGAGGCTTCTGAGGATAATGCTGAGAGAGCGTTCCCCATAGTGAGACGCCGAAACAAATGTTTGAAAGAGAACTCTTAGTGATTTGCTTTGACCACCATACGTAGCCTTAGCGTTGTTCTCCTTCTCTATATATATCACCTCTAGTTCACAAGTACTAAACAATCTCATAGTACCACCTAGCTGACATTCTTTGGGAACAGCAGTTAATTTTCACGAGGCAATTTTAGGTGGGTTACACCCAAAATTGTTAAAGCAAATTGAATAAGTTGAGCATTTTAACATCACTCAAGCAAATATTGTGCTATAAAGACTATGCTCTGATTTTGATGTGTTTGTAGTTTTAATAGGAAATTACATTTTATTTTTATTTATTGAAAGAAATAAAAACAGAATATAAATAAATTAAAAACATGTAAATAAATATAAATAAATAAATAAAAAAAAGAGGGGCTGGACTGAAGAGGGGCTGGACTCTGTCTCAGTCTGGAGTTGCCCCTGGTGAGAGGGGGGTGGGCTGCTGGTATTTTAATATCCCCTCAGCTTGCTACCTGTACGTTGGGGTGCTTCCCAGTATATGAGAGGGTTTGTTCCCTTCGCCTTCAGGTTGGGGAATGGCTCCTGACTGTCATCTGCGCTCATACGCCGAGTGGCAGTTCAGAGTACCCATTCTTTTTACAGTCCCTGGGTGGGATGTTGGGAGGTGCTCCGCCTGGAGACTCTGTTGTCCTACTGGGAGACTTCAATGCTCACGTGGGTAATGACAGTGAGACCTGGAGGGGAGTGATAGGGAGGAATGGTCTCCCTAATCTGAACTCGAGTGGTGTTTTGTTATTGGACTTCTGTGCAAATCACAGTTTGGCCATAACGAGCACCTTTTTCGAACATAAGAGTGTCCATAAGTGCACGCTCTAGGCCGCAGGTTGATGATTGATTTTGTAATTGTATCACCAGACCTGCTACCATATGTTCTCGACACTTGGGTAAAGAGAGGGGCTGAGCTGTCAACTGATCATCACCTAGTGGTGAGTTGGATCAGGTGGCGGGGGAGGACGCTGGAAAGACCCGATGCACCTAAACGTATAGTGAGCGTGCGCTGGGAATGCCTAGCAGAGGCCCCAGTCCACGAGATCTTCAACGCATACCTCCGGCACAGCTTCAACAACATTCTGAGGGAGACTGAGGACATTGAGTCCGAATGGACCATGTTCAGCATCTCCATTGCCGAAGCTGCTGCAATGAGCTGCGGCTGCAAGCTGGTTGGTGCCTGTCGTGGTGGTAATCCCCGAACTGAACGCTGGACACCAGAGGTGAAGGGAGCCACCAGGCTGAAGAAGGAGTCCTATCGGGCTTGGTTAGCCTGTGGGACTTCGGAGGCAGCTGACGGGTACCAACAGGCCAAGCAGGATGCGGCTCGGACAGTGGCTGAAGGAAAAACTCGAGTGTGGATGGAGTTTCCTTGAAGAGATTCTGGCAAACTCAGGAGGGGAAAGCGGTGCTCTTCCTGTACTGTGTATAGTGCTGGCAGAGCGCTGTTGACGTTGACTGAGAGAATTGTTGGGCAGTGGAAGGAATACTTCGAGGACCTCCTTAATCCCACTGACATGTCTTCCGAGGAGGAAGTAGAGTTTGGGGATGAAGGGGATGATCCGCCAATTTCTGGGGGTGAGGTCACTGAGGTAGTTAAACAACTCCTTGATGGCAGAGCCCCTAGTGTGGATGAGGTCCGCCCCAAGTTCCTGAAGGCTCTGGATGTTGTAGGGCTGTCCTGGCTGACATGCCTCTGCAATGTTGCGTGGAGATCAGGGGCGGAACCCCTTGACTGGCAGTCCCCGTTTTTAAGAAAGGGGAACGGAGGGTGTGTACCAACTACAGGGGGATTACACACCTCAGCCTCCCTGGGAAAGTCTATGCCAGGGTGCTGGAAAGGAGAGTTTGTCCGTTAGTCAAACCTTAGATACAGGAGGAACAATGCGGTTTTCGTCCTGGTCACGGAACACTGGAGCAGCTCTTTATCCTCTCAAGGATAGTTGAGGGCGCATGGGAGTTTGCCTAACCAGTCTACATGTGTTTTGTTGACTTGGAGAAGGTATTCGACCGTGTCCCTCGGGGTGTCCTGTGGGAGGTGCTACAGGAGAATGGGGTGTCTGGCCCATTGCTACGGGCCATTCGATCTCTATACAACTGTTGCAAGAGCTTGGTTCCTATAGCCGGTAATAAGTCAGACTCGTTCTTGGGGATAGATACCGGTATCCGGTGCCATTATGGCACCAGTTCTGACATAAACGGTAGTAACCAGACAGAAAAGCAGCGCACATTTTGGTGCTTTATTTCGGTGCTTTTTTTTCCTGAGATGTCAAACACTTTGGATTCTAGCCAGTCATTTTACGTTTCGGAGGATAGTGGGTGGGCCCAGGTATGTATGTTGTTTTAGAGCAGAGCTACAGATTAAAAATGCCCAAGGCAAAGCGGTCAAAAGTCTGCCTGTACTTCACAGCAAAAGCTGCAAACTCAGCAGCCTGCAACAAGTGCTTTAGGGTGATACTGTGCAAAGGAGGTAACGCCTCGAATCTGATGAAACACCTCGCGAGGCACAACGTTTTAAAGCCAAGAAATGCATGGTATTTGATAGCTTGCTGCAAGACCGAGCACCGAGTGTGGGTGTGGTGCCTGTTATTGGACCTGGAGCGGGTTCTTGGACATCCCCCAAGAACCTGAAGAGTAGAGTCCTGGCCCCTAGCCCTGCCAGTGTAGAAATGCAGAAATGCCCTGCAGTGCAGAAATGATGACAGATGATGATGGCAGCACCAGCCGTTCTTCTCTGCTTGAGTAGCTTAATGTTGTTCGTGTGTAATTTACATTGAGTGGGCTAACCACGTTATTAAATTAACGCATGTAAAGTGAACTAGCAAACACCGTTGTAGTTACATGCGGCTGTCTTCTTGTTTGATGGCAGATACTCCCTTCACCCTGGCAAAAAAGGCTAAAATGACCAAAGAAAAAGTGGAAAACAGCTAAACATGAGAGGTTTTTTTTCCCCATTGTTTAGGCACTGCTTCCAACCAAGAGTGATGCCATAAATCCCCTATAGCTACAGAAAAGGCTAACATTGTTATCTTTTTACAAAAAAAAAAACAACAGCTGAACATAAGAGGTTTTTGGACCAATTTTGTGTTCTCCATTCTTTAAGCACCGGTTCGAGCACCGTTTAAGCACCGGCACCGTTTCAAAAGTATCGGTTTGGTACTGGTATCGGATAAAACCTAAACAATACCCATCCCTAGAAATGACGAAAGGAGAAAACTGAGATTTGAATCACACAGATGCTGATTAGCTCACTAGCGAGAAAATAATTGGATTACAGTAACGATGACAGAGTTTCATAGCATGGAGAAGTAGAAGGAAGAACCTACAATAAACCCAAATGCCCAGGAATGCAGTCAGACAAGTGACTACCAATCTTCTTTTTTAATTTCACACGAAAGCCTCACGAACAGGAAACAAAAATAAAACTGAACACATCTACTGCTAAGAAAAACAAGGCAAATAAATACCTGCCTTAAATATGCACAAAGGGACTTTACCAGTTATCCTGTTTGGTAAGCAAGAGTGGCATATTTCCAAAACTTGCAGATGAGGTGGAGCTCATGGGAGTTGGTTATGTGATACCATGCAAGCCGAAAGCAGCAGGTGACATTCAAACCTAAAGCAATAAGTTCCTGGTATTTATAAATGTACACATAAAAAGGTGTATTAGTTTCTACCACCAATAACATTACATACCATTTTTCATATAACCAAGAAGCACTCCAACATTTGACGCTCTTCTCTTCAACTCCAGTCTCCAGTCAAAATATAGATATTTCTGTAACTTGTTTTGTTTTTTTTTACGTTCAGATAAAGTCACATTTTAGACCTTTTCTTGTAATGTGCACTCTGTGTTTGTACGCAAGTGAGTTTTAATGTCAGGAACACCAAAATCTGAACTATAATATGTAGTTTACTGGATATAGCTGTGCTGGTCACTTAGTGCTCAGAGGAGAAATATGGTATTTAACCAGATTCTTACGCTGGATGGCATTGCCTCGGCCTCCAGTAACACTATGAGGAACCTTGGAGTGATTTTTGACCAAGACATGTCCTTCAATGCACATATTAAACAAATATGTAAGACTGCTTTCTTCCATTTGCGCAGCATCTCTAAAATTAGAAACACCCTGTCTCAGAGTGATGCTGAAAAACTAGTTCATGCATTTATTACTTCTAGGCTGGGCTACTGTAATTCATTATTATCAGGATGTCCTAAAAACTCACTGAAAAGCCTTCAGCTAATCCAAAATGCTGATGCAAGAGTCCTGACAGGGACTAGAAAGAGAGAGCATATTTCTCCTGTATTGGTTTTCCTTCATTGACTCCCTGGTAAATACAGAATTGAATTCAAAATCCTGCTCCTCACATACAAGGTCTTAAATAATCAGGCCCCATCTTATCTTAATGACCTTGTAGTACCTTATCACCCTATAAGAGCACTCCACTCTTACACTGCAGGCTTACTTGTTGTTCCTAGAGTATTTAAAAGTAGAATGGGAGGCAGAGCCTTCAGTTTTCAGGCCCCTCTTCTGTGGAACCAGCTTCCAGTTTGGATTCAGGAGACAGACACTATCTCTACTTTTAAGATTAGGCTTAAAACTTTCCGTTTTGCCAAAGCAAAGGAGTTTTTAGTTCCCACTGTAAAGCGCTATACAAATGCAGGCCATTTACCATTTTACCATTTAAGTAGATCAATGCTTATATTGTATTTTTTAGACTTAAAAAATACTTCAAAAATATGCCCCACTTAAAAACGAAGTGCTGACTGGAGTGAGGGGGGGGGGCATAAATCATGTCATTAAACATGATTTATTGCAGAAAACTACTGAAGTAAAAATGAACACAGGGAAGCGCTTATCTTCAGAGTCTTCAGGCCAAAACAACAAACAAAACACCCCCTTTAACTAAAAATCAAACCAAGAACTCTCTAGCCAAAAACAAAACACAGTGGCTGAGCTCCTTGTCGAGCCAAAAACAGGAGAAAATGATCGAAACAAAAAATGGCAGAGAACCCCTACCTACTTCCACTGTGATGAACTAATTACCACTGTAAAGGCACACCTTTGCTCACAATAAAATAAAGAAAACCAAAGTTACACAGAGTTTAAATTCACACACACTAAGGTTTGCTGCCCAAACGACTGTAGCTCACAGCTCTGGCAAAATGGGGGAAGTGGCAGGGGCGTGGCAGTTTAGGATGGCAGACTATATGCCGTGGCTGACAAGCTGCAACACACCTCAGCTGTGGCTCATGAGACAGACCTGTAACACAGGAAAGGAGAAAAAAACTCTCTCACAGAGGGAGAGCCACTAAAGGTCAGCGACCGTAACAACATAACAGAAATGCCTTTTTAATTAAGAAAAAAAAAAAAATTTAATAATAATTGTTCAAGTATGCTGAAGTTAAACACACCTCATATACCGAGAATGTAAACTAGACTTGCACCAGGAAACAAACCTTAACAATGGATTTAGCCCAACTTTGCTGTCACATTGCTTCTGCAGGTAAGATCATGATCCACAATCACTTTACTGGAGCAAATTATGTTTTAGTAAAGTATGCTAACTTTGACATGTATATAGGGATTTGATTCTGACTTTTAGAGCTCTTCATGGACACGCACCAGCTTACGTCACTGAACTTCTACAGCACTATGTCCCTAGCAGGTCCTCGAGGTCATGTGATCAAGGCCTACTTGTCATACAGCATACAAGGCTGGGAACTAAGGGACACAGATCTTTTGCCACTGTGGCCCCCAGACTGTGGAACTCTCTCCCACTGAGGTTAAAATCTGTGGGCTCAGTAGTCTCTTTCAAGAAACAACTAAAAACACATCTTTTTAGAATTGCATTTCGTTTTGTCTTTTTTTGTTTTATACCTTGTTATCTCTTTTTGAAGCACTTTGTGATCTTTTGTCTAGAAAGATGTATATAAAAAATATGTTACTTACTTTACTTACTTATGTTATCCCCACGATACACTGGCAGTCTTAAATGGCATAAGCTGTAAGGAACTTGATAGATGTATTAATATTATTAGGAGAAAATCTTGGATCATTTTCTGATGGATGCATGCATCAGAAGATGCATCTTTATTTTGCAGGAAACGGGCAGGAACAGGTAACATATAGATAAATGCTTATATTGTTTTTTGGGACACAACAGAAATGCCTTTTCAATAATAATAATAATAATAATAATAATAATAATAATAATAATATCAATTAAACCCTTGTTCAAGTATGCTGAGTGTCAGCTGAGGTTAAGCACACCTCATATACTGATAGTGTGAACTAAACTTGCACCGGGAAACAAACCTTAACAAACCTGTAAAACCACACAACTCTTCTCTCGGGTCTTCACTTCAACTCCATCTTTCTAAATATGACGATGAAGCTAATGCTGCTGCTCCTTAGCTGTCACATTGCTTCTGCAGGTAAACATCCCAGCTACAATACATACATGCTGGGACTCACTCTGAACTTGTTACATTCGAGTTTGTGTGTCAGGTTCTTTGTGTTACAGTCAAAGAATTTGGCACATTGTATTGGACATAGGCAGGTATTGGCAAGCAGGCAAGTGAAGCACTTCATGCTTCAGTGGGTGAAAGCAGGAACAGATGCAACAATAGATAAGTGTTTAAACTAAGTACTGCCAACCCTATTTTTTCACATGTTAGAACGACAATAGTTAACATTAAAGATAAAGAAAAGATACCTTATTTTTATTGCTTCTTTTCTGCCATGGTTTAAGTGCAAGTAAGAAATGCCTTAAAACTTTCAAGCTCTAACAGAAATATAATCTGACCTCGAGCAGTGGTTTTACTTTTGCTTTATTTTATTGGGAGAGCCAAAACATTTTAGCTCTGATTTTCTGAAATAATTAGGATTAAAAAATTGGATAACACAAATGCATGTTTTATCAGCCAGTGATTAACAATTGAATTTGATTTGCCCTACAACTCTTCTGCACTGTCCATAAGTGATGTAGTAGAAAAGGGCTGGTATATAGTATAAAAAACATATATTTTAAACATGGTTTATTTACACTGCTAGACTCCTACACTCCCACAAGATTTAGGCAGAATGCTTTTAATACACGTGAAATAGATTCCTGATACATATTTCTGTTAAACAGATGATTCAGGAGAATCGGGCGGTCACCAGGGGTGGCTCTTTAAGTAAGGAAAAAGGAAACAAAGATGAACCTGGAATTTCCCCTTAACAGCCCTGGCATCTGGTTATCATGTCCATCAGCATTAAAGGGAAAAGCAAGAAAAAATACAAAGTAACTCTTGGCTATGATAATTCCTCATCTCTGCAGCTGCCACAGAACACCAAAGTACAAATATGCACACAAATATGTAATTCATGCTAACAGGAGGATGAAAAAATATTATCATGCTGTTACATTATTAATTTTTATAAAATTGATATTAAAAGAAAAGAAATAAAGAAAAAGAAATATGCAAACTCATTGCCTCTAAAAAAAAACTCATTATGAGTATATAAATTTGGAACTATAGGAACTAAGGAACTACTTTTAGTAGAACTTTATTTTTAGTAGAATATTTATTCTACGTTTGTCATGTTCCTGGGTATGTTGACCCAGCGTTTTAGGTTTAGTTTACAGTATTTGGATGCTGTTTATGTTTAAGTTCATTAGATTAGCGAAGTTCATTTGCTTATTAGACTCCTTGTGTTTTCTTCCCCTGTATTTAAGTTTCCCTTCCCCTTTGTGTTTTATGCTGCATGTCTTATGTTATCAAGTTTGTTTTGTCATGTCTGCGTCTCATGTTTCCTGTTTTATTTTGAAGGAGTCGTGTGTTCTTTGCTCATTGTATTTAGTTTCACTTCCCCTGTCCTGTCATTACTCTCATGTCAGTCAGCTGTTCCCCCATGTGTTCCCACGTCCTCTAATCACCTCCTGTGTATTTAAGTCCTCTGTTTTCAGTAGTGATGGCCAAATGACGCTTTCTGAAGCACTGAAGCTTGCATTGAAAAACGGTTCATTACTCGAAGCTTTTCAACACAGTCCTCTCTGGTGACATCTGGTGGCCAAAAATATGAAGAGCAGCTTGAATCCACAAAATAAAACCAACCGCTTCATTATGACTGCCCACTCTACAGAGTGTAATTCTGTCTGATATTGGGCCTCCGTTGTGTTGCTTTGAACATGTATTTTGGGGGGCGGTTAAAAAAAATTTGGTTTATTTGTTTAATAAATAATCTTGACCGGTAAACTCTCCTTGTTCAAACATGCACCATGGTGTGGTCTTTTTTTGCTTGTGACTTCTTGATGTTGGTAAATACAATAATTGAAAAATACCACATTACATATAATATACATTTAATAATGTACAACACGTTATGGAGTATGCTTCTGCTGTGAGGTCCTGCCTCCATGCACTTGTGCAAGTGCTAGACGGGTATATTTATAAATAATATTATATTAGGGAAATTTTCCTAGACATATTTTTGAGCTGGGGGTAGAATTGATTGTGAAATGGAAAGGGAAAATGCTTATGAACTTGCAAATTAAAATCATGATGCATTTAAAGTAGCCCTTTTTCATTTTTATTTAAGAAGAGAATTTGTTTTAGTGTGCGATGGCCAAACCTGTTCCTTTTCGTGGAGATCATTTCTCCTGCATTAAGGAAAATCCCTTCACATGGCACAGAAGAGGCTGGAGTGCAGAGAAACTGGTAGAGATGCAGTTATACAGTCTACCTGGGCCCCACAAACTAAAGAGAATAAATAGATTAAATTGCTGCACATTTGGCAGACTAACATTTTCAGATTAATTAAACAATGAAATATATATTTTTATAACATTACATGTAAAGAGTCAAGTGGAAGTTTTTCCAAAGTTATTTAATGATATTTATATTATGGAAGCAGATTTTTTGACATTTTAAGTTTTTTCCCATTATAAGATAAAATAAACACGCACAAAACAAAAGCAAACGGCCAGAACACAAAGCTGGAAAACCCACCCGACTGACCAAAATCAACTGTTACGGATTCAAATATTGGGGATGGATACAAGAGGGAAAACCACAATAACAACACTGGTCCGGCCGGGTTGAGTCAAACGATGATTTTAATGATCACACGCGTGGGAGATGGACACCGTACGCAGACAGCATCAGATCTCAAAATGGTGGAGCATTGATCAAACTCTTATAGCCTCTAGTGGCCCCCACCTTATCATAAAAGCCTAAACATTCACATGCTTTCTCTCACACGGCGCCTAAGCTACGACCTTGGCTCCCTGTTTATCTGCTCCTGCTGAGATGGGGCAGAAAACTCCAGTATGTTCTGTTGTCTTCTAATCAGACAAATAAGGCGATGACTTTCTGCGAACAGTATTTCTTATAACTCAGCAGTATAATGCATCATAAAACAATATCATTCATTCACAATAAATCAGCAGTCTAATATAATGCAAATCAGTTTAACAAATGCAATAGTTACCACCTTCTTCTAATAGTTGGGTTGCGGTCACGTGGTTCTGATGACGTGCGGAGGCAGCGCGATTTTTGAGTGGAGGGCGGAAGTAAACATGGAGGACACTGTGGAGAGTCAGGAGAGCAGCTATTGTGCAACTTTAGACCCCGTTTCTCGGGAGAGATATAAACAGATAGTTAAAAAATATATCGGACGTGATCCGTATTCTTTGAAAATGTCCGAATACACCACAGAAGTAAAGGATTTGCCTACTATCGAGGCTGTGGATATCACCAACTACTTGGTCCTCCAGACTTCTTACTACACTAGGCAGCAAATGAAAGCTTTCAAGAGCCGTAACAGAGGCGTACAATTTTTTTGTCAGCGGGTGGGTCCACAACCTTGGAACAAAGCGTCTCCGTGATGGATACAGTTTGGTGTTTGCAAGGGTGAGTGTTTGTTCTTATATTGCTTTATCTTAAACACGCTAACAGTTAGCGGTAGCGGCTTTAACGTCAACAAACATGCCACATCCTTAGGACTTCGTTAGAGTTGTTTGTTTCAAGGTAAACCATTCTCAGCGGTCTAACGAGACACCTCTGAAGACTTGGGTAATTGCAAAGGAGGATGGAGAAGTGATTGCAGCTCATTGCAATTGTATGGCAGGGTTAGTAGCCTAATTAAGTAGGATGTTATTGCAATGAGAACACACACACACACACACACACACACACACACACACACACACATATACGCATAGGGCACTGCTAGCATTTTGCAGGTGTACTTCAGTAGTAGTGGGGAGAGAGTGTTTTCTTTTAGCTAAGAATTCATCAGCTAAGAATTTGTGTGATTGCCTTAGATCCCTCATGACACTCAGATGCATTTTTCAGATAGAGGGTAGAACTATTCAGTCATGTCATCACCTAGATAATGATTTCTCTATAGGCTGTTGAGAAAGAGTTAATGAATAAACATGTTACTTCAAATAAAGTGCCATTGCACATTAGTATTAGTAAGCTATGCATCATCAAAATGTACTGTAAATATTGCATTTCATGTTAAAAAGATTATGTGCTCTATTTCCAGACTATCAGAATCATGCTCGCACGTTGGAGCTGTTCTTTTTGCAGTTGAAGCTGGGGTGAAAATGAGAGCGACATGCACATCAGAGCAGTGCAAGTGGCTGATGCCATCTCATGTTAAAAAGGTAAGCCAAAAAGCAAAATGTAGGATAAAGAATGTTATATTGGGACTTCATGTGACAGTAGGATAAAATATCTTCCCCTATACTGCTACCTTGTCGTGGTGGGGAAGCTTGAGTGCCTCAATGACCCTGTAGGCTATACCGTCGGGGGCTTCAAGCTCCTGGTAGATCTAATCAAGCCGGGCAGGTTGCAGGTGAGGGGTCAGACAAAAGGCAGTACTTTAATAAATGAAGAGTTCTATTCCAAAACGCTATAACAGCATTTAAAAGCCATTTCCTTTTTCATGACTAACATAACCATGACTGCAGAACCGTATACTGTATATCACACCCTTCTCATGCATGCCTCAACACCCTAGCACTTGTTTTCTGCGCACACACACACCTGACTGCAGCACTTTATATATTCACATTTCTCATGCATTCCTCAATACTCACAACTCCTCACACCACATTTTCATCAACATGGAACTGCTTACTTTCCACTCCTTTTATACCCAGCACATGGCACCTCCATCCCCACCCAACATACACACACACACTTCACTGCCAACCAACCACTATACCCAGCCTAAAACACACATACTCACTCCACTGCCATCACTGTTCAATTTCGAATATTTTTGGAAACGAATATATAGCGTTTTGGAAAAGAGCTTTTTAAATTTTAATGATCTTCTTTGGCTTAATTTTTCCAGATTCCTGCTTGCCCAGTAACTCTGATTGACTTCTCTTCAGCAAAGTCAAAAAAACGAAAGCTTGAGTGTTCCATTGATGGCTGCACAAGTACACAAAAGGTTGGGAAATCACTTCCATGCCCAAGAGTGCAGAGAGATTCAGAGACATACTGTAGGTTTTTTGAGAGTTTAAGCAAAAACTGTCCAAGGAGTGCAGCACTGATGTCTAGGGAACCTTACCACAAAGAATTTGTCCCCCAGTCTAGCATGCTTCCTAAAACTGTGCCTGAGTACAGAACACCAGAGACACTGCAGCTCCCCCCCAAAGACCTTGAAGAGCTATGCCTGGACTTCCAGCTTGAAGAGCTCACCCTGTCCCAAGTCCAGGCTGTAGAGAGGGCGACTCGAAGTCAGAGTGCAAGCAGTATTTGGTTTAGGCAAAGAGCTGGACGCGTAACTGCCTCTAAGCTGAAACAAGTTCTTAAGACCAACCCCCAGCAACCATCAAAGAGCTTGATCAAGGCCATATGCTATCCAGAGGCATATAGGTTCACCACAGCTGCTACAAGGTATTTAGGGTTTGATGTAGGGTAAGGCAGAGTTAAGATTTGGGGTATGAAACTGTCCATAACTGTAACTAAAAAAGTGTTATGAAGATGGAGGTTAGTTATAGGCTTATACGGCTAGGGTTATACAGGGTAAGAACTAAGTATAGTTTAGGGTAATGGCATATTGTATAATACATCACTTTACTGTTTTACACATCCAATACTAAGTAATAATTTCCTTTTCATGTTTGGCATGTGTACTGTTTATAGTTATGGATGCAAACATGAAGCACAAGCCAGAGGAGCATATGAGAAGCTTATGAGCCAGGAGCATGCAGGCTTCTCATGTATGGACAGCGGTCTCTGGCTGAACCCCAAGTGGCCATACATGGGGTCCTCCCCTGATGGGATAGTCACTTGTGACTGTCATGGAACTGGCATCTGCGAGATTAAGGTATTGACTCTGTTGTAGTCAAGGCCATAGGTGTGACATCTTTCCATAAGAATCAGTGAACTGAGTAAAAATGCAGGAAATACCTTTTCTAATTTCTAATCTATTGTTCAATTAAGATAAGATGAGGCTTTATTGTCTGTGTCAAATAGACATTTGTTTTGGGCAATGAGAGATTATGATAACACAGACCACACCCATCATCTTTGCTTCTTCACTGTTTCATCAGATAAATCTTGATTGTTGTTCTCATCACTGTGATTTTAGTGCCCACACTCTCAGAAAGATGCGGTCAACCTGCGCATGCGTGCTGGGGAGAAGGGCTTCTGCCTCATCAGTGACGGGGATAATGTCACACTGGACCCAACTCATGACTACTATTACCAAATTCAGGCACAGCTTCACATTGCAAATGCAGAGTACTGTGACTTTGTTGTGTGGAACCGCAATGACATATTTGTTGAAAGGATTTTGCCTGACCTTGAGTTTTGGGATGATGCGATTCCTAAAGTTGAGTGTTTTTTTAGAAACAGTATACTCCCAGAAATACTGGGACAGCAAGTTACAAACATACATGTGTAATGTGATAAAAGGACGACAACATAATGACATTTTGAATATTGTTATGACCTGATGGTAGTCATTATGAGTTCTGGCTATTGTATTTGCTCTGACGTAGCATTAGAGCACAAATTGTCATTTAATTTTATTGTACATTTAATTGTGTCATTTAAGTGTTGTGTAACACTACACAATGATTAAATGCTATTGAGGCAGCATAATAATACATTGGTGGTTTATTTACAAGATTAGACTTTTAAACAAATAAACAAAATAGATTGCAATCCATCTCACAGTATAATACTGTACAAACTGCCAGCACAATATGACAGTTGGAGAAAAATATTTCATTTGAAAACATTTACAGACTAATCAGGAGTCAGGACTTAGGTACTACTATTACTCTACCCTGTTCTACTTATCACCAGAGCCAAGCAGCAGATACTGGACACTACTCTTCCTCTCCACCCCCTTCTGTGAGCCGTGACAGTGACAAGACATTTAATTTTTTTTAACTGATTGATTACCACCCACCCCCCTTACTCCAGTGGGACAACAGACTCGGAGAGATTTGATAAGGCACAACAAATTACCCCAATCTTGTCGATCAATGCATGTGTCTCACCTGGCTTTGTGAACATGTTCTCTATTGGCATAGCCCTGCTCTGCAGAATTTGATATTTCCTCCTGACTAAACCTATGACTCGCTCAACATGGATACGCAAATTGGCTATTTTCCTTGTCTCTGCCACTTCATAGGCTGACAGCTGTTTTCTCCCTTTAGTGAATGCCGGTGTCTGTAGTGAAGCACAGTAAAACCCCACATTATCGCCAATATTGAACCCACGATCTGCAAGGACAATGTCTCCAGGTAACAAGTTCTTTAGGAGGCCACTCTCTATTGTGATCTGCTTATCGCTAACTCTCCCTCCCCAGGCAGAAGATATGTAAGTGACGTAGCCTTGGGGGGCAACACCAATCAAAAATTTTACAGTGTGATGGTGCTTGTAGTTGGACCAAGTTTGAGCTTGTGCAAGAAGATTAGATGGTCTCTCAATAAAGACTTCAAAGCAATCAACAATCACAGCCACTTTACATCCAAATGCCTGTCTGAAACTCAGTGGCATCGTAGCTTGAAGAACATGTCGCTCTGGCCACTCAATTAGGAACTCTAACCTTTTATGAAGTATGTCAATTACTTTATGCCAAACTCTAGAAGCAGTGGACAGAGAAATATTGAACCTGAAAGCTAAATCTTTCAGGGGCAGATTTAGTCTCAGCCTCAGCAAAACTAGTATGAATTGTTCAAATTTGGACAACAAAGACATAGGTCCCGAGGTGATATAGGGCTCGCACAGTTCAAAAATCTGAATTAAAACTAAGAAGTTGGGGAGCCCTGTGTAGAACTTTGTCTTGTCTTCATTTTTTTCAAAAGCCTCCTGGCTGAACTGTGTGTCCAGAGCCTTGCTCCGAAGATCAACCAGCTCTGCTGTGTT
The DNA here is from genome assembly GCF_041146795.1 of Maylandia zebra. NCBI lineage: Eukaryota > Metazoa > Chordata > Actinopteri > Cichliformes > Cichlidae > Maylandia > Maylandia zebra. Next base: position 6,003,744 of record NC_135187.1, on the reverse strand, counting down.
CTGTCTCAAAACATCCTCCATCTTCTCGATGTCATCCATCGTCAGCTCTGTCTGGCATCCAGCATCCGCACAGCCTGCAATATAACAGTGGGGGAGCATAATCAGCATAATAGAGGCAACCTCAATTTTTACTCATTTTCACTGTAGGAGTTTTTTAGTGGGCTATTAGAATCTGGTGTAATGTGTTTAATTCACTATGTTAATTTAATGTAATTATTTTTTTTAATCAACAAAAAAACATGTTGCGTCTAAACAAAAAATATATTTATGTTTCTCACCACAGAAACCTTACATTACGGATATCTTTACTTATCTGTGAAAGGAGACTGTCTGGAATCTGGCAATATAAGAACCATAGCAGTGTACAAAAACCTGTGGTGTGTGCCTGACAGTAATAAGTGCCACTTTTTCTTTTTTTCTGAATAAAATGGTATGGATTTACTCTGTGATTAAAAAATCACAAACATGTAATATGTAACTTGGACCATAATCATTACAGATAATGGCATCTTTTTCTCTTTGACATGATTCTTGTTTGTTTTACATCTCAGCACAATATCTTACCTGGATAAGTGAATGTCTCATTCACACTGAAGTCTTCTGGTTGTGGATTCTCAGCTGGAAGCTGCAGTTCGGGGTTCTCCACTGTCACTAGGCTCAAATCCGGGCTCTCAGCCGTCTGTTGCATATCCAAAATCGCCTCTGCACATCGATGCTGTTCTGCCTTAAGCTTCATTCTTTTCTCTCGTTTGAGAACTGATTCCGATCTGGGTTTTCGTTCGTAGCCGAGATTGACCGTCGGAGCCCAGTCCTCCGACTCTTCGTCATCCAAAGCACTTGGGCAGCCTATAGTCCCAATCAAGTCAATATTAGACTACTAACTTAAAAGCACTAAGTAAACGAGAATTTAACGACAACCTAATGCTAATAAGTTCGTTTGCAAACATAACATTACCTCTGACGAAGTGGTCGCTGCAGACACGGGCATTGGCAGACTCTGCTCCTCCCGACTGTAAACGTAAATTTAAAATCCATTTTTTCCTACGTTTTTCGGTTAGAATTTTCCATTTTTCTCCTCTTCGTTGGGCTATTTTTGGTACCCTAAAATACCGTTTATCAGTTTCTCTGGTCGACCTACTGGAGCATCCGTAAACACAACAGGACATAGGCATTTTGCGTACTGTCTGTCTGTGATTTTGCGCTTATCTTTTTCACTTCCGACCGCCAGTCAAATTTCGCGCTTTACGTCGACGTCACGTCTACGTCAAATGAAACCTAGCTATTCAGGAGAATAATGCAAACTAAAACTACATAATAATTCACAATCTTTAATTAGGGGTATAACATGGCATAAAATAATATTATAATCTCACACTCCCCCTGATGAGCTCTTTAGAATAAAGAGCTCACCTACACCCTGTAATCCAGTGTGGCCGGGTTCATTTCTTCTCACTCCTGAGGCCCTTTGTCCCCCTGTTGGGCGAACCATATGTGAGATGACCTCTGTGTTTGCGCAGTTCAGATGCAAGAAAAACTATTATTACAACAGTAGCCGGTACAGATGACACCTCCATCACTCCCCAGTTCTTCCACAGCTTTATTTTGGTGCTACCTTATACCCTTCAGACGTACTCAGACTAGAACCTCTGTCCGAGAAGCTTTTAGCCTTTATTTTATTGCTGCAGCTACCAGTGTCTTCCAGTTGGGTGATCCTCTGCTCTTCTTTCTTCAACCTCAGGGTTTAGACAACCCTTTAGTCGTTGCACAGATCAGGGGATTATTCTGCCCCGATTTCTAACAACGATCTGTGTATCCTCGGGTCCTGTGTGTCCTGTGTATCCCCCAGAAAAAGGAACAGGAACGTGTCCCCCTTTTGCCTAAGAGCCTCTTGAACCTCGTTGGTCTGGTGTTCCTGGATTTCCGCCAACCCCTTCATGGTTATTGCTGTGTTTATGGGATCCATCCTTTGAGGTGACTAATCGGAGCCCAAACGCCATGACACTTGAACCCAGTTGGTGTCTTGGCAGTCACTGTGTCTGTCTCTGCTGCGAGGGATCCCCGTATATCTGTGACCTCGTCTGGTGTCTGTTCCTTTCTCTTTAAGAGACAGAAAACCAAAACACCTCTCTGCCTAGCTCCAGTCCATAGATCAGCCAAACATCGCGTTGACTGTAGCTTTTAACCCTTATTAACTTGAGCACAACTCTATAATGAGCAACAAACTGCAATATGTATAAAAATGATCATGGTTACACCTGCAATGAAAGATCATATGACCATTCTGACACCTGTAAATAGAAGATTAACCTGAGGTTATAACAATCACCGTAATACAAATGTTAATGTAATGTCAAAAGCTTCAATAAATGATCAATGCAATGCTTGTTATATGATTCTGATGCAATAATAATGCTGATGCTAAAATAACAGTAAAACACCCCCTTTTTATCCCGTTTATAAACTTGACACATAAACGTTTATAAATGCCTCTTTTACTTTTATTTCCCCCTGTTTTCCCCTCACTGACCACAGCAGGGGAATCTATGTTTTGATTCAGCCATGAATCCAGCTCACCTGATTCATCACTGAGCCCCACCGTCACTGGTGTCTGACAGGGTGGCGCTGCATATTCTTCCTTTAATGTCTCTATTTTCAATCTGTTAATTAGAGTGCTTAAACATGAAGTAGACTACGTCCACAACAAGTCAATACAGCTGTAAATGTGGCCAATTATCAATCTATTATCAATCAATAACAAAAAATAGATTTTATTTTATGCATGCTTTTAGTCAACCACTCACCCAGAGGATCTCCAATCCCAGAAAATTCCTTCTCCTCATTTAATGAGTCCGTCCTCCTTCCATGCCCTGGTAACTGGTCCATCCAGAGCAGGGCTCTCAAAATTTCAAAATCCCTGGTAGCCCTTCGGGCAGGGACTCTTCAGTTTTTGGTAGCCCAAAATAAATGTAAGTAGCCCGAATAAAAAAGAGAGCAATTTTTTTGATTGATGTTTTGTTTCCTGTTTTGTTTCCTTTACAATATTATACATTAAAGTATAATATTGTAAAGGAAACAAAACATTAATCAAAAAATTGTTGAAAAACAAATTACAACATTGTATAAAAATTACAATCATCAACTCAAATACTTGGTTCTAATTGAACAGAAATTTCTATGAACTTGTAAGAACTAGGGATGGGTATCGGTGTCGACATAAACGGTAGTAACCAGACCGAAAAGCAGCGCACATTTCGGTGCTTTATTTCGGTGCTTTTTTTTCCTGAGCTGTGATACACTTCTAGCCAATCATTTTACGTTTCCGAGGATAGTAGGCGGGGCCAGGTACGTACGTTCTGTTAGAGCAGAGCTACAGATTAAAAATGTCCAAGGCGAAGCGGTCAAAAGTCTGGCTGTACTTCACAGCAAAAGATGCAAACTCAGCAGCCTGCAACAAGTGCTTTAAGCTGATACTGTGCAAAGGAGGTAACACCTCAAATCTGATGAAACACCTGGCGACGCATAGCGTTTTTTTTAAAAGCCCAGAAATGCGCCGTATTTGATAGCTTGCTGCGAGACCTCACATCGAGCACATCTACTGCGGGTGGGTTGCCTGTTATGCAACATCCCCCAAAAACACGAAGAGGAGAGTCCTGGCCCCTAGCCCTGCCAGTGTAGCAGTAGGCTAACCACGTTATTACTGTTGTGATATTTTGATACCACGGTTAGCATTTACAGGATATTGTTTTATACAGGAAAACTGTTACTCAATAAGGCCCATCTACTAGTTGTTTTTCTCTTTCTCTGTGACCCAAGAATTAATGTGTAAGACTCACAAGCTGGTACCCCAAGGTCGAAAACACCACAGAGACGAGACCACTTCCTTACTCCCATCCTCCCTTTTTCTTTATCTCCTGGAAAAGGCTCGTTAAAGGCCAGGTGGTTTGTTTCAGAATTCACTAATGAAAGAACTCTGTATTTTATGTCTAGGAGTGTATTTTGCTGGGATGATCATAAATTGTAGCTGAACTGATAAACTACACAAGGGATACTTTGCTCAGAAGGCAGGAAGACGTTTCCTTATTTAGTCTGTACCGGTTTGAACTGGGAAAGCTGACACACGAACCTTTTTTTCTCTATATAAACTGCTGTGTACCAAATAAACCTTTGAGTTGATTCTGGGAAAGCAATCTGAACAGTCTCTGTATCACTTTGTTCTCCTAACTGCTCCCGATATCGTAACTAACCCAGCTGAACGGCATACCTGAGTGTTACTTTGAATAATTAGGAGTCTTATAAGGAAAGGACAAAACTCTGCTTATCGCTCACGCCACGGAGGAAACCCGGGACGGCAATTTCCTTCAATTTTGGTGTCAGAAGTGGGATCCGCTGACAGAAGGTAAATACACGTCTTTAATATTTATATGAGACCGTATTATGCCTCTCTCAGTGATCGATCCATAAAGAAACGGGATATGCTGATGAAGTTTCACTTAGTGATCCAGAGAGATACACTGACGACTTCCTCAGTCCCCGAATAAAGTAAATTAACCCTTGTGTGGTGTTGGTGGACACAGGAAGTTGCCTGTTGTCTTGAAACGTACGTTAAAAAGTGAGAAGTTGCTCACTCAGAAAAAGTGACACAGGAAGTTGCCTGTTGTCTTGAATATTTCTCGTTAAGTGAGAAGTTGCTCACTCAGAAAAAGTGACACAGGAAGTTGCCTGTTGTCTTGAAACGCACGTTAAAAAGTGAGAAGTTGCTCACTCAGAGAAAGCTAGTAAATAATTTAATTTAATTTTGTTAAAAAAATTAAAAAAAAAAACGAAAGAAAACTGAAAACGGGTCTCACAGACCCGATTACCATACAAGGGTTAAAAGCAGTAAATTAAAAGCAGAAAGACACAGGAAGTTGCCTGTTGTTTTACGAGAAGTTGCTCGTTAAGCGAGAAGTTGCTCGCTAAGTGAGAGTTGCTCACACAAACAAAAATTGCTAGCAATAAATTTAAAGTAACCTCAGCTGTGCCGCAGCGAAATACTAACATAAATCCTTCAAGCGTGTAAACCCCTCTGGAAATCACTGAACATGGGTCAGAATAATTCAAAAACCACAGACAAGTCCGATAAAAAATCAAAATTACCTGTAAAACCAAAAAAAATTAAATTTAAAGTCTCAAACAACAGCTCAGTACGACTCCCATTTCCGGTTACGTGTAACCCACGTCCACGAATCGGCGAAGACTTCCATGATTACGTATCCAGAACATGCGGGAGTGCTTATGTGACTGACTTTGTTTACAACTTACGGACTGTAAGTTCAATGCATTCTAATTTATTTCCGGAGCCTTATCCCGAACGATTATCGCCAGAAAACAGGTCAGTAGAAATGTTGAATATCATTTGTGATAAGAAAAGTAGTCTGCTTAAAAAGTCCTGTAGAAAATACATGATAGAATGCCGCGACGTGATACATCAAATGTTACCACTATGGAAAAAGGGACCGGAACCAGGTGTAGATACTTTTACATCAAATAAAACTAGTGCAGGCTCCAGCATAGAAAATAAATCTACTGCGGGAAAAGCTAGTCTTGCATGCTCAGCCATTCAGCCCACAGCCCCGCCGCCTTACGAAGATGAGACCGAATTAATAGTTGCTGCCGCAGCCGCATGCAAACAACGTCAGCGCTTTGATCCAACCAGCTTAAAAGACAGTGACAAAAAACCTGAATCACATGCAACGGGTCTCAGCCACCTAATTGAACAAGATCAGGAAAAACAATATATACGCCGCGAGGAAGAATTAGCAGAACATAGAAAGAGAGAAAAACTTTTGAAAGAAGAATGTGAGGAACTTATGAAAAACAATTTAGACGTCTATGAAGAAAAACTTTTGCATCAGGCAGTGTCCACGATAGACACCCACATGAAACGCCATGATATCGTAGCTAGAGGTTTAGAGGTAGCTAAAGAAATACCTGTTACCCGAACTTTAATAAAGACTTATCTAAAAGGAAAAAAGGAAAAACAAAGCCGGAATGACAAAGGTCCTCACGCCAACACTCGCGGTAGTAAACAAACAGACCCAAAATCTAGTGACGTCAATGACGCTTACCCCTTTATGATAATAGGAGATCAGTGTTGTATTCAGCCCCCTAAAATCTCAGAATTAGTGACAACTATTAAAGAGCTTCCCGATCCTCTTAAAAATCCTACAGCCTTTGTCTCTGCACTACAGAGAAGTACCAGATATCACCATTTGGGTGGTCCGGATTACAGGTACATATTGTGTCAATGCATTCCTGGAGTAACCGAGTCACAACTCATAAGAGAGATAGGTGAATTAGACCCAAAGCATGATAAAGCATCCACAACTGTAGAGTTTTTGTGGGTAAATAATGACAAAGTCGCCGATTTCTTTAAGAATCTAAAGAAATTCCTGCTCACAATGTCCAGAGACAAAATTGACTTAAATGCAGTAACTATGTGTAAACAGAAGCCTGATGAATCTATCCTAGTATTCATAAAACGCTTTATGCACTGTTGGACTGATGAGGCATGCATGCCAGAGGATGGTAATGATCAGATTTTCATCACCACCTTTTTGAACAATATCCACCCTGAATGCTCTCAGTTGCTAAAAGTGACAGCTACTGATAATCTCTACGAATTGAGTAAAGATGCTTTCTTAAAGCTTGTACAACTGAAGGCCAGTGCAGACCTTTTTCCTACTATCACAAAAGCTAACAGTGTTAAGATGATGTTGAATTTTGATGTTCAAGGCTCAGAGGAAAGTGAGAAATTAATGTATGCAGGATTACCCGCTCCAGCACAGCAAGGAAGTTTCAGAGGACGGAATGGTAAGAGTAGAGATGTTTGTTTTTGCTGTGGAAGGGTAGGACACTGGTCCAGAGAATGTCGCTTTGCAGCCACCAACAGGGCACACACGCCTCGACCACAGAACGCAGTACAAGTTCCCGCCACTAGGCGTCAGCAGAGCTCTTCCAGTCAAGGTACCTGGCAACCACAAGAAACATGCAATAATGGCCCCACATCTAGGCTGCAGCCTTACAACCCACATTATAACCCACAAGGCAGACAAGCTAGAGGTGCAAATTTAGCTCAGTTTTCCAGTAACCGCAGACACCCAGAGCATGAATCAGAATGGGAAAGGGTGCGTTACAATTCTCACCATGATCTTTTCCCATCACCTGATAATCCCCGGCTGGGTCGCTACTAGGGAGGCCCAGGTGAGGATGAGGGACAGCAGTGTGAAGCACTACACACGATGCTGCATCTGCAGCTGTCCCCTAACACAGAACATTTGCCCATGCTACAAGTAGAAATAGATGGTAAGAAATACCCATTTTTAGTGGATAGTGGAGCCACTAAAAGTTCACTGTCTGGGAAATTCTATAATGGGCCTGTGTCCTCTGTGTGCATCAACACTATGGGAATTAATGGAACTGTAGTGCAATGCCCTAAAACTCATTCTCTAAAGACACGTTGGGGCTCTAAACCAGATGAAATCACATAATTACACATTTGTAATTATTCCAAACTCGCCTGTGAATTTATTAGGCAGAGATCTAATGGCAAAAATGAATTTGTGTATTTCATTTAACACAAAAGGTGAAATGTTTGCTGATACTGATAACAGCTATGTTTTCTCTGCCTTATGTACCATGGAGAAGGAACAGCCTCTGTGTCAGCTGGACGGCTCAGCAGAGAATGAACTCAACACCTTTTTGTCTGGTATTCCACGACACACACTGTGCCAAAGACGTGTTCAAAAACCACTGCCAGGTAATCCCATATCTGGGAGCCACACTTTTGTTTCTCTCACACTGTTCAACAACATGATAACTGCTCACACAAGTGAAGGCCAAACAGTGGTTTTGTCACATAACTCAGACATAGGTTATGACATAACTACACCATGTCGTCACATAGATCTAACCTACCCTATCCACTGTACTATTTCTGCACTTACGTTGCCAGCTGAATACCAGAATATGACATTGTGGTCTAAAGGTGAGAATGATGTAGGATTTATTGACTGTATACCTTATCACGCACAGCTAAAAAACAACAAGCCAGTATATGTCAAGCAATATCCCATTTCTGTCGAAAAAGCCTCAGCCCTAGATGTCATCATAGGAGATTTATTGACTACAGGAGTGATAAAGCCCACAGTATCTCCATATAATACTCCTGTCAATCCTGTGCCAAAGCCTAACAAACCTGGCGTATGGCGTTTTACACAAGACTTAAGACAAATTAATGCAGTCATTATCCCTTTGCCACCTCTGGTTCCGGATGTCCCCAGCATATTAACATGTATTCCATCCACAGCCACACATTTTACCGTGGTGGATTTATGCTCTGCCTTTTTCTCAGTGCCTGTGCATGAAGACACACAGCCGTTATTTGCATTCACACATAGAAATAAGCAGTACACTTGGACTCGTCTGCCTCAAGGCATGATAGACAGCCCTGCTGCTTTCTCAATGGTGATCCGTGCTACCCTGGACAGCTTTACTCCTCCTGAGGGCTGTACTCTGATCCAGTATGTGGACGATCTCCTCCTCTGTGCTCCGAGTGAGGAATTGTGTCAAACTGCTACACACATGCTTCTCCAGCACCTCCAAAAGACTGGCCACAAAGCATCTGCAAAGAAAATGCAGTACTGTCAGACTTCTGTTCAATATTTGGGATTTACACTGTCTCACGGAAAACGTTCCATGACTGCAGACAGGGTCAAAGCTGTGACCTCCGTCCCTCGGCCTACTACACAGAAGGAAATGCTGTCCTTCTTAGGCATGGTGAACTATTGCAGACAGTGGATACCAGACTGTTCTTTTCATGACCACATTCTGCGTGAATGCTGCAAAAAAGACAAGCTTCCTCGAATACTGTGGTCAACAGAAATGACTGCCTCTTTCAATGCATTGAAGGGAGCGCTGACCTCCGCCCCTTGTTTGGGTCTGCCTGACTACCACTTACCTTTCCATCTGTACGTTACAGAGAACGGCACGACCTGCACAGGTGTACTGGCCCAAGAGCATGGCAGTGGCTACCGTCCAGTAGCCTTCTATTCAAAGGTATTGCCAGCAGTAGTTCAGGGGATGCCGGCCTGCCTGAGAGCAGTAGCAGCTTGCTCTATCATGATAAGGGACTGCGAGAAGCTTACACTCTCACATGACACTATTCTACACACCAATCACCAGGTCACGACCATTCTAGCAAACATAACTACACAACACATGACCGCACAACGTCGCTCAGGTTATGAAGCTACACTGACCTCCACAGCAAACCTCACCATAAAAGCGAGCAGCACACCCAATTCGCCAGCACATTTATTGATCCTATGCTGTGTTCTTCTGACCGATAGGATGGCTCAGACAGGCTTGATGTTCATGACTGCATGACACGTATACAGGAATCCACAGCACCACGTCCAGATTTAGAGCAAACGCCTATCCCAGACTCAGTCACGGTTTATGTGGACGGGTCCTGTTCAAGGCCGAATGACAACTCATTTCTTTGTGGCTATTCAGTGGTGACATTGCCTGACATCATACTAGAGGCTCACTCATTACCATTTCACTCAGCACAAAAAGCAGAGCTCATGGCTTTAATACGCGCCTGTGAGCTCCATTTGGATAAGCGTGTGACAATTTACACAGACAGCCGCTATGCGTTTGGCGTCGTACATGACTTTGGCACATTGTGGAGACAAAGAGGATTTAGATCTGCTGATGGAAAACCGATTGCTAATTCTGATCTTGTGCAGAGACTTTTGCAGGCTATACAGCTGCCATCGGCCGTTGCAGTTGTAAAAACGAAAGGACACAGTACAGCTGACACAGACGAAGCAACAGGTAATGCTCTAGCAGACGTGACAGCCAAAGCTGCAGCTGCATCACAGCTCCCACCTCCACAGGAAGTATTATCTGTGCCCCTACAGCTGCCACTTGTTACACTCCCAGACTATTTGGAAACAAATGTTGATTTAAAATTCATACAAGAGCAAGCATCTGCCTGTGATTACACCTATTGGGAGAATAATGACTGTACCTTAGATGACAGAGATGGCCTATATAAAAACCTTGAGGGTTTGATTGCCCTCCCATCTTCCCTGCTGCCAGTCCTTGTCCGACATTTTCACGGTGTGAGTCATGTCGGACAAAGAGGGGTAATAGGGGCAATAAAATCAAGATTTGTAATTGAGAAAACATTGCATGCAGTAAAAAGCATATTAGCAACCTGTCTAACATGTGCACGAACTAATGTAGGAAAACCAAAAGCGAAACATCAGCATTTACCACAACCAGATTTTCCATTTCATACATTACAAATTGATTTCACACATATGCCAGCACAAGGAAGCATCAAGTACTTACTGGTAATAGTGGATCAATTTAGTAAATGGGTAGAAGCTTATCCAACCTCAAAAGAAACTGCAGAAGTAGTCTGTCAAAAGTTGTGCAATGAAATAATACCCAGATTCGGAATACCTCACCAAATTAACAGTGATAGAGGACCTTCATTTACATCAGAAGTAATTCAAAAGTGTACTAAAACTCTAGGAATAGACTGGAAATATCATGTGCCATACCACCCTCAGAGTTCAGGAGTTGTAGAAAGAATGAATAGGACCATAAAAAATCGCCTGACTAAAGCAATGATAGAAACAGGAATGACCTGGATCAAACTACTTCCTCAAATCCTCTGTGAGATTAGAATGACTCCATCCGCAGCAACCAAATTATCTCCATTTGAAATAATCATGGGAAGACCATTTCCAACACCATGGTCAGCTTCCAGAGGGGCACCGCTATTGGAAGGGGACATAGACACTGCATTGTCCGACTATGTCCACAATCTGGTAGAAACACTGAATAATAACTATCAGAAAGTTTGTCTCTCCCAGCCTCTCCCCTCCACAGATCCAACCCACAAGTGGAGACCAGGGGACGCGGTGTTAGTGAAGTCACTAAAACCAAGGACACTCGGGGAGGCCGCGTTTTCCAGCCCCCAGACTGTACTGGCAGTGACGAGAATGGAGAAAATGAAATGCCCATTGTCATCATACGGCCCTTATTCAATGTCTCTCGAACCTGGGACCAGGCCAGAAGACGACTGAAGAACTGTTTTTCTTATATATTTAGGTTATTTATCATACCTATCGCATTAACCTTAGGATTTTTCTTTGCTATTTTGTATTGTAAACTGCAACCATGTTCACATTTCTGCAGGTCATATTTTGCTGACGATACCTCATGCTCTATTTTGCGAGACACCTACTTAATGCACTCTTCACGTTCCCTAAAATCAGTAAATGGCAACATAGACGCCACTAATAAACCATTTTATGCGCCCTCTAGAGTAGGAGTCAACTCCTGGTATGAAAATGCTAGAACAGCTGCTCGTGATTTAGGAAACAGCAATTGTTATGTCTGTTCAAAGGGTAATCCAGAACAGGTTATAGTGGGATACCCAATCTCAGGTTTTCCCCTGACAAGGATGCTATTCAAAAATGATGAAAAGGGGCCCTTAACAGTAACCCTGATTGAAGCGGTACGAGTAGAACTAAGTCCTTTAGATTGTCTACTCATATACACAGGACAAGTCTCTAGTAAGGATGTCAGCATGATTAACGACTCTACCCACCCCTGTAACCCCATGAAGCGCCCCGAAGACCGCACTGAACCTCTTTCGCCCCCAAAACAGGTGCGCCATCACCCAAATATCTTGATGACATGCATCCACCGACCAAAACTTGAAAACATAAATTATGACGCGCAAAACTATACATTTTTTTCTGACTCTCCAGGAGCACGCTGTAACGAAACATGGCTAGCAGCGAGTGTTGACAGGACACAACATAGACATATGTTTTCTTATGCATATATAAGTACGCATTCAGATAACTCCACAATCCTGCATTCGCCCAACACACTAAACGACTCGTACTGGGGAGGCATATTAAAAGGCTTTACAGCTTCGCGCCTGACCAGACCAATCCCACATGCTTATTGGATGTGCAATAATACCCTTAGAGTGGCTTTACCTGTTAATTGGACCGGTACCTGCGGTCTAGTAACTTTAGCTCAAGAACTACTAATACAACAAACCTCAGATCTGCCTGTATCCAGCAGACGTACAAAACGCTCCACTTACTCACATAACGTTTACATAGATGCTATAGGGGTTCCACGCGGGATACCAAGGGAATTAAAGGCACAAGGGGAAATATCCGCAGGGTTTGTCTCACTAATACCGCATATACAGGTAAACAAAAATGTAGCCTGGATCAATTATGTTTATTACAATCAGCAAAGACTTACTAATTTGACCAATACGGCCCTTAAGGCCCTAGGAGAACAGATGTCTGCTACCTCTTTAATGACCATGCAAAATAGGATGGCCTTAGACATACTGTTAGCTGAGAAAGGAGGTGTTTGTGCGATGTTCGGAGATGTTTGTTGTACTTTCATTCCCAATAATACCGCCCCTAACGGTTCATTCACACAAGCTATGAATAAACTTGAAGCATTACAGATAGAACTAAGAGCCAATGCAGGTCACGGTCAGTGGCTAGACAAGTGGCTGCAGGACACGTTTGGAAAATGGAAGGAACTAATTGTAGCTTTTGTAACCATTGTAGCATGTATTATTTTGTTTTTGATGATTATTGTCTGTTGTGTGGTACCCTGTGTACGTTCAATGATAACCCGTATAGCTACTAGTACAGCTACTTCAATGTATTTGCAATTGGCACAAATTGACCCAGATTATGTGTCAGATGTCATCGATGATGATCCTGATGTATGTATTGAGCATTAGATTGTGAATTACTCGATTGTCAAAGAAGAGAATGACGTTTTCTTCTTTTTCTTTTCTTCTTTTTGAAATTTTGATATTAAGCTTACTCGAAGGACTAATTACATTTATGATTTGTTTCACATTTATGATTTGTTTCACATTTATGATTTGTTTCACATTTATGATTTGTTTCACATTTATGATTTGTCTTTATATTATGTTATTACATTCTGTCTTTATACTATGTTATCATTTCATGATAAAAGGAGAGAACTGTTGTGATATTTTGATACCACGGTTAGCATTTACAGGATATTGTTTTATACAGGAAAACTGTTACTCAATAAGGCCCATCTACTAGTTGTTTTTCTCTTTCTCTGTGACCCAAGAATTAATGTGTAAGACTCACAAGCTGGTACCCCAAGGTCGAAAACACCACAGAGACGAGACCACTTCCTTACTCCCATCCTCCCTTTTTCTTTATCTCCTGGAAAAGGCTCGTTAAAGGCCAGGTGGTTTGTTTCAGAATTCACTAATGAAAGAACTCTGTATTTTATGTCTAGGAGTGTATTTTGCTGGGATGATCATAAATTGTAGCTGAACTGATAAACTACACAAGGGATACTTTGCTCAGAAGGCAGGAAGACGTTTCCTTATTTAGTCTGTACCGGTTTGAACTGGGAAAGCTGACACACGAACCTTTTTTTCTCTATATAAACTGCTGTGTACCAAATAAACCTTTGAGTTGATTCTGGGAAAGCAATCTGAACAGTCTCTGTATCACTTTGTTCTCCTAACTGCTCCCGATATCGTAACTAACCCAGCTGAACGGCATACCTGAGTGTTACTTTGAATAATTAGGAGTCTTATAAGGAAAGGACAAAACTCTGCTTATCGCTCACGCCACGGAGGAAACCCGGGACGGCAATTTCCTTCAATTACATTAATGCATGTAAGGTGAACTAGCAAACATCATCATAGCTACATGCGGCTGTCCTCTTGTTTGATGGCAGATGCTCCCTTCACCCTGGCCAAAAAGGCTAAAATGACCAAAGAAAAAGAGGAAAAAAGCTAAACATGTGAGGTTTTTGGACAAAGTTTGTGTTTTTTCCATTGTTTAATCACTGCTTCCAGCCAAGAGTGATACCATATATGCCCCATAGCTGCAGAAAAGGCTAACATTGTTATCTTTTTACAAAAAACATGACATGAGAGGTTTTTGGACCAATTTTGTGTTCTCCATTCTTTAAGCACCGGTTTGAGCACCGTTTGAGCACCGGCACCGTTTCAAAAGTACCGATTTGGCACCGGTATCGGATAAAACCTAAACGATACCCATCCCTAGTAGTGACGCATTTAAAAGAGAGAGAAATAGAGGGGGGCTGTTGTTGGAGTTCAAAGTCTTTCTTACCTGCAAATAAACCATGGTAGAAGAGAGGCAACAAAAGTAATATCATCTTCTCTTTATGATTAAAGCTGTTGGACCAAGAAGCCATGAAAATCTGGAGGCCTTGAAAATCCGAAAGAGTACAAATATCAGATTCCTGCCCCTCCCACATGCGTTGAAGTTCTGCCTCCAAAGTAAGCGATTAATGCTGTGCCATGACTTAACCCTCTACAGCATAGCGTTGCCCTGAGGCAACAAACCACATTTTCATGCCTTACGGTGGCCCTTCAAAAAAAAACAACTTTTTTTTTTTCAAATAATGCTACCAGACACATCTCTTTCCAATAAAATGATGAGTTGAAGGTGGTGTGACTTTCATTTTGGTGGGGGAGGACCCCTTTCTGCAAGCTGCATTACATGAGGTACATCTCCATTAGGAGTCAAGATAAAGATCACTATTTTACATGTTTATAGTGAAATAAATGTATATTAAAAAATACTTGTATGTGCATGAATATGTTAAGAAGCATATTTGATTGTTTGTTCTACTTTTGTAAATTTATTTATACAGTAAAACTGTTAATTTTCATTCGTTGCCTCAAGGCAACACTGCGCAGTTAGCCCAATTTTTTTCAGGCAATATAATGCATTTGCATATGAGTATAGAGATGTGTTTGTGTGCATTTATATGATCATAGTCAATGTTTTTTACTTTACAATCTACTCATAATTACAGGACATGGATGTAAATACCTTTTATGGAAGGAAACCAAGGGAATGTGCACTTTCTGTCCTCAGAAACCACTGAACCCTGCCCTGTTCCTTTTTTTTCCCCCTTTTTGTCTTTGCTTCTTGATAAAAAAATAAAAATAAAAAAAAGGAGAAATATACTTGCCTACATATGCTATTCTACATGCTTTTAAACCATTTAAAATTACAATTCATAGTTTTATATGTGAATTATATAATGTTAAATTTCTATTACACAAATGACTGACTAAAGTATTTTAGGCTTTAGTTTACTTCAGCCATATTCCAGATAAATCAGGTATCATACAAAAATAAAAATAGCTTCAAATACAGTCATGACGATAAAAGAATATGACTTTACGGACTTAACAACATTACTTCAGTTATAGTACACCAACATCTCTTATACATTAGCACTAAGGGAACACTGAATGACCTGGTGGTTTTTGTCCATAAAACTACTCGTCTAAGATTACCACAAAGTAAAAGATCTCTCAGCAAAATTATGCAACATTTTAGGCACTATTGCCCCGATCAAATCAGTGAGCTGGGATGTTTTATTCTAATCATGAACTACTGTTACAGAAACAGACATGAACTACTGGTGCCCCACACAACAACTCAATGTCCACTATGTGAAGGGGCCACACACATGCCTTCTCCTCTCGTTAACTGAGATAAACTGCTGGCATATTTGTTTTACATCTATACTGTCCAGTCTCTCCTGGTGGACATGGCATACAGCAGCATTGTTTAATCTCATTTCAGTCATTGTTGACCTTAGCTATCTTTTTAGTCTTCTGAGAGCACTGAAACTTCTTTCAGCCTCAGTACCTGCGTTTTATCCTCAGATTAAAATTATTATTCTGTGCTTGATGTGCCTCACCTTTGGCCCTGGCTCTTCCCCTCTGACTGCACTAGGACATATTGCCACCTGATAAAATAACACATTGATTCGTGCCATATAAAAAGTGAGACATGTCAATTCAGATTCTTTGTCAAATATACACTAATGAAACAATTTACATCAGCAGCCTAACAATTGTCATGATGATAAATACTAGTTAATCTATAGCACCAAATCATCAGTCACTCACCTGTGACCTTGCCTCTTCACCTCTGTCTGAGCTACAACATGGCAGAGCTGCCTCTGTCACCTGATAAATAACAATGAGACATTCCAAATACATGCAGTCACACATGTGCTTCAAATACAGTCATTGAACCACCAGGTCATCATCCAATTTCACCTGTGATCTTGTATCACCATTACTCTCTATCACCTGACAAATAGGACATACATGACAATAAGAATAAAATGTGTAGCTGCTTCAGTGCTTCTGTCAATTTGTGCAGATCTTGACTCATCAGTAATGTTTGTAGGCTGAGTGAATTTTTTATTTTTTTTATTTTTTATTTTTTTGCCTGTCCCATTTGGCTCTTTTGCCATCAGAATTATTGTCTAAAGGCAAAGAAAGATGCCCAACGGATTTACTTTACCAAATTGACCATCCCAGCCTTGCCATAATGGTCCATTTGATTCACCTTTTATTGTTTATTTTATTTTCACTTGCTGAATACGGGACAGACTTGACTGGAGGAGCTTCAGGCCTCTGGGCCTGAAGCTCGGTCCTCTCTGGCACAGCTGGCTGCCGGCAGAGCCCGCGGGCATGCCACTGCAACCCCCTCTGGCCTCTGCTCCGTAGCTGCGGGGTGACCTCTCCTTTGGGGCTCTACTCAGGTCTTCCCAGGAGGGTGGCACGGTTCCCCCCCCCCTTTGGTGGTCCTCCTCGGGTCCTTGTACTCTGGGGCCTCTGGATATCTGGGGCCTGGATCTCCTCCATACCTGCTTCATACGCTGGTGGACGGGGCTATGGCTCCCCACACTCCCTAGCAGATCGTTACATGGAGAAACCTTTGGAATACAAGCATGCTGATCCACACAGGTGTGCACACAAGTGTACACACAGGTGTTCACAGATGCGGACTACACCTTTCTTGGCTGCTGCCTCAAAGCACATTGTGCGCTGTCTGTCTTGCGTGCTGCACAATATCGTTTATTATTTAGTATCTACTGTTATCTACTGCTAGCTCTTTGTTGTTTGCTTTCTCTTCTGTTTTTTTTCTCCATACAGGTGATCCAGGTGTTTGTTTTTTTCTTTCTCCCCCCCCCTTCTCACCGTCTCTTCTCCCCTTTGGTTTTCTTTCTCTCCCTCTCTTTCTTTCATTCTTTCTCCCTGTCCTATCCCCCAGTCATGTCTGTCCCGTTTGTAGCAACTGAAAATAAAATAAATTCATAATTATAATAAAGGTCAATCAAATGGACCAATATGGCAAGGCCATGATGATCCACTTGGTAAAATAAATCCGCTTGGCATCTTTCTTGGCCTTTAGACAACAATTCTGATGGCTATAGATCCAAACGGGACACAAAAAAAAATAAAATAGTTACGCAAAATGGAGCGTGTCTGCTCCGACCGGCTTCAAAGGGTTAAGGCTGCAGACCCTGAATTGGGATACAGCCACAGACCTACAGACAGAGAACAGAGGGAACACATGGGGGGACACTAAACAGAGGAAGCACAGAACCAAAACCCTAAAAAGTCTAAACCCAAACACAAAATCAGAATAAACTGGAATGCAAGATCATCATGATCATAATAAACACAAAACGCTGGGTCAAGTAACTCAGGACCAGAGATGGGCAGTAACGCGTTACTGTAATCCGATTACTTTTTTCGAGTAACGAGTAAAGTCAGGGATTACTATTGCAAAAACGGTAATTAGATTACCGTTATTTTCCCGTAGGAACGCTGCGTTACTGCGTTACTAAAACCGTGATTTTTTTTGCGAGAATGTCTCATGACAGTGACGTAAGCAAGGGCGACGTTTGTGACTACAGCTGTGTGCAGATCAACAGTGGATCATATATCGAGTACTGGAGAGAGTATGAGCGTGCAGCGTTTAAAGCGTGGAAGTACTGACCTTACTTTGAGTTTGATTCCATAAAAAGTGACAAAAACATTAGTGTCCGTTGTGCGTGGGAAGAAAACTTCTTTTTACAGCGAAAAAAACCCCTAAACTTCCGAGCAAGCACCGAGTGCGCAACGACGTAATGGGAAATTCACAGAGCTGCCATATCCTTCCACTGAGCGCTGCGGCACACCTGCACCAGGGTAAACCTCCGCCTACCCTGCTCCTGCTTTACAGGTGAAAATAGAGCAAAAGGACCGCTAGTCTTTGACTTTATTTATTTTCTGCTGTGTTTTACTTGCATCTATTTGAAAGACTGAGTGTAAACACAAAAAAATAAATAAACTTATGTGCTGGAATGTGCAGAAAATAGGTTTAAATATTAAACAAATTTCTTCCAGTCAGTGAATGTTGCATATAATTACATTTTTGCTTGATGCATAAAGTTAAAAGATTAAAACTAATAAAACAAGTTTTAAAAAGGGACTTTTCCATTTGATTACATTTTGTATGATGGATTATGTAGAAAAAGTAGAATTGGGCTGAGAGATCTATCGCTTTATCACCTATTCAGGTTGTAAATCGTGTTTTTAAAAAGTAACTAAGTAATTAATTACTTTTGAAAATAAGTAATCAGTAAAGTAACGGGATTACTTTTTGGGGAAGTAATCAGTAATTAGTTACTGATTACTTTTTTCAAGTAACTTGACCAACACTGCTCAGGACCATGACAAAATCAGAAAGTGAGTGATAGTTGACGACTCTGACATCTTTGAGTGAAACACTGAGCGACACAAAACCATTACTACTCAGTCATTACAGATTACTCCAACATTAGTTACTCTTCTTTTGCACTGATACATCATTTGGTATCTCATTGCATTTTGATTACTTAATCCCATCATTTGATCCCAGTTTAAACCCAAAGTTACAACAGACATTTATATAGGCTTTTATTTATTAATCATAACATTTGGAAGCTAGATTGCATAATTAAAATCTCAGCATACGAACTGATAGTTCAAAACCACTTTCAAAACCACTGCAACATGCAGTCTTACCCAAATTGGTCCTGATCACTGCTTTGTCCAACTCTGTGACAATGTCGCCGCTACACCAGTGAACACACAGTAGTACCTCAGTTGTGACTATAAAAGTTTCAGATCAACACTCATCTGGAAGGTCCTGTCATTGTTGGGGAGGATCTCTCCATGATCCACACCTTCATGAAGCTCCTCTCCATCTTTTCTCCAGAACACCACGGCTCTGTCAGGATAGAAACCTGTAGCGTGGCAGCTGACTGGAGAGGGGAAGGTCTTCTGGAAGAGAGACACTGGTGGAAGAACTGGAGAGAGAAATAAGCAGCTGCTACATTCACTTTAAATTTTACTCTACTTTAGATACAGTGAAGCCTCTTCCTCTGTTACTACAGCACATCAGATAAAGAATACATATAATATTTTTTTATAGAATATCAGGTGGAATATTATTTTACTGTCTCTGTGTTACTATTCACACTCAGTATTATTGCTTTTGCATCACTTATGGTTTATCATTTATCATTTATGGTTACAGAAGAATCCTGCATTCCAGGCTTAATCATATTCATGTTAAACTGAGCAATAATAAGAGGTCTGCAGATACATGCACTACACACTCCCCACACATTCGACTGTAATGCTGTCAGAGCTGAGGCCGACTAAAGACAACCCCATATTTGGTTTTGGACAACAATTGAATACACTTACACAGAGTACACACATTCAAGTCCACACTACACGCATCTACATAGTCATGTAGAACACGCACACACTTAGGGAGAATGGTGAGGGCGTCTCAGGACATGCTCCCTGTTTGACACACACACACTCACAATAGACACGAATAGATATACACACCACACACACTGGTTTTCTCTAAGTGCTGGACTGAGTGGAAACATCTGGAGGCCATATAAGGGGAATGTTGCGGCTACTCCAACCAATGGCCGCGGCAGGCTAAACATGAGGACACCGATGACGCGCAACAATTAACGCACAGAACACTTCTGTATCATTTGCTTCTTTATTTCCACATGCAACTGTCCAAACTATAAATCAGCACATGGGATCAACTGTCAAACAAACGCACAGACTGCACAAGCAAATAACTGCAACTTATCAATAACTGCACTAACTACTATGTCAAAATTACAAACTGGTCTATGGCAGCAATTAGTGCATAAATATACAAACACCATCAAGTTACAGTCAAATATATCAAATCATTCAAGTTGCGCTCAAGTTGCGGTATGTTGCGGTCAACAGAAAGTTTTGCCTCGTGCTCACCCTACCTTCTGCTCATCACATCAGGTGCTGTGAACAAGTGAGTGCAACCACATTTACCTTATACCACACCCATGAGACACGCCCCACACCCATGAGGAGAAGACCAGGTCAGCGTAGCTTGGTGCACTCAATATTAATTTTGGTTGTTTTAAATTCAGTTATATTTATTTGCACAACTTTTGAATGTTAGAAAAATCATTAAGTTATAATGCATCGAAAGTTTTGGAAGCTTGGTTTTGCCTTTGCTGGATACTGATCTGAAACTCTTTTCTTGCTGCGTCACGACTGACTTTTTAGCTAACGTAAGCTAAAGTGGCAGTTTCTGTTTTTGTTTTTGACGCTGTCGCCGGTACGAGATTCCGGAATGGCACCACTTACCTCAACATCCAGCTGTGAAAGCTGCATCAACCTGAGCCAAAAAGTGATCGAGCTGGAACAAAGGATATCCACGCTATACCAAATCCAGGGGGCTGAATGCGAACTTGACACGATCCTCCTTGGCAAAGCTCAAACCACCGCTACTAGCGCTGAGCTAGCCGACACAGTGCACCATCCAGCTGCTGTGTCCCAAGATCCCGCCAACAGTCAACACAGGCTCTCAACTTGCGTCGCTGCTGCTTCTGCCAAGGACGAGAACTCCTGGTTTCAGCTAGGGGCAAGACCCAAGGCTCTGGTTAGCTCCACTCCACTCCAACCAGCGCCATGGACCGTGGTTGAGACGCGTGGTGGCTGCAGAGGGGGCAGGAGGATCCGTCTCTCGCACCCTCACCCCTCCGGCGCGGTAGTACTGGAGAATAAATTCAATGTCCTGGATCCTGTGGACTTTCCTCCTCTGACCGCTAGCCCTCGCCATCCCGCTGTGTCGCTGAGGTCTGCGCCATCTCCACCACTACGCCCTCGGAGCCGCGGCGGGCAACCCGACGCTGTGGTGCAAACTCACCGCGGAGAGCTGTGCTTTACCCCGGCTCCTCGGAGAAGAGGACCCACGGCGCAGCTACCTGGGAGTCACTCACGCAGTCCGGCTGGCGCATCTCCATCTGAACACCCCCGGTGTCGCGGCGCGGGCGTCTCAGATGGCCAACAGCCCCCGGTGGCACCTCCTCTCTCCACGCTGGTCCTCGGGGATTCCATCGTCAGGAACGTGCGGATGAGGGGGGCGCTCACGCTGTCGTTCCCGGGAGCCACTGTTGTTGACATAGTGGACAGAATTCCCAACATTCTGGCATCCCACCCACAGGTTAACCGGCTCATCATCCACATCGGCACCAATGACATCCCCAAACAGCAATCTGAGCTGCTGAAGTTGGACTTCCTCCAACTCTTCAGCCTCCTTGGTCAGTTGCAGGTGAGTGCTTTTATCTCTGGGCCCACCCCCACCTGTGGCAGAGGGATAGGCCGTTTCAGCCGGCTGCTCAGCCTTAACACCTGGCTTTCCTCCGCCTGTGTCTCCCACGGCTTGGGTTTTATTAACAACTTTGATGCCTTCTGGGAGAGGAGGCATCTTTTTGGGGCAGACGGGCTCCACCTCAACGCCTGGGGACGCCGTTTGCTGTCCACCGATTTGGCATTTGGCGTACAGCACTCCCGCACATCGCCCTGTCACTACCCCAAACTGACATTACCTGCTGATCTGTCTGCCACTGACTGATGTCCCCTTGGTCCCAGCTCCTATATTTGTTCCACTTTTAACAGTAATACACAAAACTCTGGACTAGGACCTCTCTCTCCCACAGTCAACGCAATACCCGTCATAATCACAAACAGAGAGCAACAGAATTATCATAAATCCAGTAACTCCAAAAACATTAATAACCTCCGGCCTCTTCAAACATATCAACATCCATTCAACTCTATTGTCAAAAATCCACCAGTCTCAATCAGTATGGCACTTTTAAATGTACGCTCTCTGTCGAACAAGTCTTTTATTATTAATGATTTAATTTTAGATAATAAACTTGACTGTTTATTTTTAACTGAAACATGGCTGGGTTCGGATGCACCAGTTGTTCTCACTGAGGCCTCCCCACCAAATTTTAATTTCTCTTTTTCTATTAGAAGTGGTAAGAGAGGTGGTGGGACTGCATCTTTAGCCAACAACACACTCACCACCAAACAAATTTTATTTGATCATTTTACCACTTTTGAATTCCATGCTATTGTTTTCAGCAGCCCTCCAGTTTTATCTGTCACAATTTATAGACCACCTAAAGACAGCGCTGCTTTTATCAAGGAATTCTCAGAATTTTTAACAAACATACATTCAAACTATAATATGATAATTTTAACCGGTGATTTTAACCTGCACATAGATAATCCTTCTGATCCTGCAGCAAAAGAATTCTTAAACATTCTTCACTGTTTGGATTTTACCCAGCATGTCACGCAGCCGACTCACAACAGAGGACACACTCTGGACCTGGTCATCACCCATGGGCTGTCCACCAGCGTGTCCTCTGTTGTTGACTTGGCTGTCTCTGACCACTACTGTGTGTTTTTTAACATCACCGGTTTTATTCAGCGGGAGACCTCGGTGCGAACTGTGAGGAGGCGCTATCTAACCTCTGAAGTGGCTGCAAATTTTACCAGGGTTTTAGACGAATGCCCCCCTGTGATTTTACCTGCACCCTGCGATTTGATTTTTAATCATTTCAACAGCAAACTGAAGAAAAGCCTTGACTCCGTTGCTCCACTCACCACCAAAAAGATTAACGTAAAACATGCATCACCCTGGAGAAACGAAGAAGTCAAAAAACTCAAAAGAAATTGCAGGGCAGCAGAAAGGAGATGGAGGAAAAATAAAAATACTATCAACCATCAAATATTTTGCGAGCAACTTAAAATGTACAATAATACATTAAGGAAGTCAAGAAATTCATACTTCGCCAAAATAATCAGTATTAACAAAAATAATCCCAAGGTCCTCTTTTCCACCATAGATCATTTATTTAACCCTGATTTTAACAGCTCCCAAAGAACCCCCACAGACTCGCTCTGTGAGCAGTTTGCAGACCACTTCAGGGGAAAGATCAGCGCCATCAGATCTGATATTTTATCTAATCGCGATATGATTTTAAACACATCTGAGGGCTCGATTGTACCTGAGGAGACACTGGATAGCTTTGTCCTGGTTAATGCTGAGAACCTTCAGAAAGTTTTCTCCACAGTGAGACCCACCACATGTCTTTTAGATCCAATCCCTTCTTCACTCTTTAAAACACTTTATGGATTTTTTGAGGCTGAGCTTTTATACATGATGAATTGCTCTCTTCAGTTGGGTATCTTCCCTGCTGCCTTTAAAACGGCGGTGGTGAGGCCCCTTCTGAAGAAGAGCAATTTGGATTGTAATGATTTTAATAACTACAGACCTGTATCCAACTTACCATTTTTAAGTAAAATCTTAGAAAAACTTGTTTTTACTCAGATTACTGATTTTCTCAATGATAGACAGATCCTGGAGATATTCCAGTCTGGATTTAGGGTGAACCACAGCACAGAGACGGCTCTCCTAAAGGTTTTAAATGATCTTAGATGTAACTGGGACTCCCAAAAGCTCTCAGTCCTGGTGCTACTGGATCTAAGCGCAGCCTTTGATACAGTAGACCACGCTATTCTTTTAAACAGACTGAAACACATGGTGGGCCTCTCTGGTGCTGTACATAACTGGTTCACTTCCTATCTCTCTGACAGATCTTTTATGGTGAGTATGGATACATGCTCCTCTAAGATCCATAAAATGACGTGGTGTGCCTCAAGGGTCGGTTCTAGGCCCTGTACTTTTTAATTTGTATATGCTCCCTCTCGGCAGTGTCATCGGGAGGCATGGAGTGAACTTCCACAGTTACGCTGATGACACGCAGCTGTACATCTCCGTGTCTCCTGATGACACCAGACCAATGGATGCCCTTTTTAACTGTATCTTAGATATACGATCTTGGATGGCAGAAAACTTTTTACAGCTTAACCAGGACAAGACTGAAGTTTTAATCGTCGGTCCTGAGGCTCAGAGAGAGAAACTCTTGTCTAAATTAGAGGCATTTTCACTATGTCCTTCGCTACAAGTGAAAAACCTGGGTGTTATTTTTGACTCTGAGCTTGGTTTTATCCCACATGTTAAACATGTAACCAAAATTGGATTTTATCATCTAAAAAATATAGCCAGAGTCCGCCCTATTCTCTCTCGGGCCAACACGGAGATGTTGATGCATGCTTTTATTACCAGTCGTATTGATTACTGTAATGCCCTGCTCTCTGGTCTTCCTAAGAAGAATATTTCAACTTTACAACTTTTGCAAAACTCAGCAGCTCGTGTGCTGACGAAGACCAGAGGGCGGGCCCACATTACACCGGTTTTAGAATCGCTGCACTGGCTCCCCGTGTGTTTCAGGGTCGATTTTAAAGTTCTTTTATTGGTTTTTAAATGTCTTAATGGTCTTGGGCCTTCTTATCTCTCAGATCTGCTTTTACCATACGAACCCTCGCGGACCCTGAGGTCCTCTGGTACTGGCCTTTTGATTGTCCCTAAAGTCAGGACACATACTCATGGAGAGGCAGCTTTTCAGTGGTATGGTCCTCGTCTGTGGAACAGCCTGCCGGAGGAGCTCAGGGCCGCAGAGAACGTACATGTTTTTAAGAACAGGCTCAAGACCCACCTTTTTAATTTAGCTTTTACTTAGCGTTTATTTATTTTATGCTTATTTATTCTATCCTGTTATTCTATTATTAATTTAGGCTTTACCTAATATTTATTGATTTTATTCTTATTCATTTTTTAATCTTGTTACTCTATTTATATTTATATTGTATCCTGTTCTTATTTATTTTATCATTTTACCCTGTATATATCCTATTGTGTCATATCTCCAGTGTTTCCTCGGAGGGCGCTCTCTGCACCGGGGCTGTGATCAACCGTGGCTGCTGGGTCTCTGGGGGTCCTCTCAGCCTGGCTGGGGGGCTCCTTTGCCTCCCTCCTGCTGTGTGCCCAGCCTGGAGGCTGCAGTCTGTGACCGGCTCCCGGTGCAGACGGCTCCCTGTTATAGTGTTTCCTCACTTGGCTCATGCGAGCCCAGCCCAATTTTTACTCTTTAAGTGTGCGTGTGTGCGTGTGTGCGTGTGTGTGTGTGTGTGTGTGTGTGTGGGGGGGGGGGGTATGTGTGTATTCACATCATTTATGTTAATGAGAGTGTGGGGAGTGAGTTGGAGGGTGGGGTGGGCTGCTTTTAACTATGTAAAGCACTTTGTGCTACATTTTTTTGTATGAAAAGTGCTTTATAAATAAAGATTGATTGATTGATTGATTGATTGATTGATTGATTGATTGATTGATTGATTGATTGATTGATTGATTGATGCACCAATACAGTGAGTCCATTTAAACCAACCCACTTAGTCAGACGGAAACAACTCATATGGCTCCTACAGGGAACTTCCTGAGTTCTGAGAACTGACTGATACTTATCATGTGACTTGACGTCATCATTGCAATAAAAGCCTTGTGACATGGTTGTTTGGGGGAGATCAGCTCTGAAAGGTTTATGATGCTCATCTTCCCCACATATATATGTGTATAATAAAAACCACTATTTTGACATCTACTGAGGACCATGCAGTCGTTTGTCTCCTCCTCAAAAACTCGAACCTTGACAAGAATTAGAATTATACTTTTGTTCTGCAAAAAGTTCCCTCACATACCGCAGATACGTCTTTAACAACTCAGGGCATTCATAGACATATCTAATTGAGCCTTTTGAGCATCCCATCTCAGTTTGGTGGGGACAGCCTTTGGTTTTGGAGCGATCCATGTCAATGTCCGCAGGTCAAAAGTTAGAAAATCTTCTCCATCATAACCGTACTTATTGAACCCATTTGGTACATTTTTGCTTTTTTTTGCTTTTGTTTTTTTGTTTTGTTTTGTTTTCCAGCCTGGAGTTTCTGATAATTTGTGGCAACAGACAGATTTTGCTTAAACTACGTGCGGGGCAGGAGTTGGAAGCTCATACATAAAATTTATAAATCAAAAGCTCTATACATCAGACCATTAAAGCAAATTTTGGTATGTTATTTACTTTTGAACTTATTTGCTATTTGGCAATGTAATAATATTAAAACCATAAACTGGTACATAAATATGCATATCTGAAGATTAGATGTTCTAAGTTACCTTGAACTTTGTTATCTCTGTTCGTTTTAAACTTGCTTTTCCCCTTTGTAGCTGGATGGAGTAGTACAAAGTTAAAATTCCTTTTAAAAAATGTTAATCCCAAGCTGCAGTGTTGACTACATTTACAGTTGCTTTGGTGGACTAACAGTTTGTGAATAATGGAATGTGATACAGCTGCTCTTTGTGAGATGTTTTAAGCATTTGTCTACCTTTTCTGTGAAAGTAATTGCAGAAAGATATATTAACTTGTTATTCCTCATCCTATGGTAGCTAGGTTAGGCTCCAGAATCGCCGTGAACCTGCTAAGTGGAAGAGGGTGGATGATATTTACATTTCAAGTTCATTATATCTGAGACCTGGCCTCAATTTACAGCAAAATCTGTACAAATGAACTCTCAAATACCCTTATCATTTTATTTCTGTATTGAGGACACCCACTTTACGTGTATCTACCTGCACCTGCCTCTTGTTCCAGAATCTCAAAGTGAGATGATGACAAGAACATCTTGTGAGCACCTTCTATTCTTCAATAGTGCTAAGATTAAACTGAGCATGTTTCCAGTTTTCAGACGTCATAAACAAGTGGGGTTTTTTGCTAGTTTAATTCAGGAATAAGAACATTCAAATATTATTTTTCAGTACATTAAAATATATGCATTGTGATATTTTTTTTTTTAGCTTTGTACTCATTTCTTGCTTTTATTCTCTGGTGTTCTTCTTTCATATTGTTTATTTGCCTCTTGTGTTTACTGGATTACTGTAATGTATTTACTGACTGTATTTAGATTGATGTTGTCAGTTTTTGTCATCTTGTTCCAAAAGGCAACATCAATTGGTAAAAGAGTTACCAATTAATACCAAGTGTTTTGACCCCATGACCAGTTTTTGTTGAACTCTACATAACCAAAGAACCTCAATAAAATGGGGTTCCACGCATTTCTTTCTTTTAACAGTTTTTTAAACTACAACATGGTTGCAAAATGTAAACACAAAGGTTTGAGCTCACATAATGATATTGATAATTGTATTAAAATCATATCAACATGCATGAAAGAGTAGATTACAACTTTCTCTTTTATTTTTACAGCCACAATAAATTACATTTTCCTTGTGGCCTTGTGGATATTTTAGGATTGCCTCTCAAGAAAATGAACAAGGGCCCATCCCTGGCACGTGGTGCCGCCGGTGTGTCGAGCCACCTGGGGGGCTCTTCAACTGGTGGGGGAGATTGTCACACCTTGCAGGAGCTTTCCTCTCCTCAGGAACTCTCTGCAGGAGGGGGAGATACAGGAGAGGTGGAGGAAGATCTCAGCCTGGGCGTCTATCGTCTCATGTAATCTGGAAGATGAGTGGATGGGGGGGTGGGTGCAGTTTTCTCTGTGGTGGGGTTGGGTGGACTGTCCCGGGCTCTGTGGGGCCGGGGGGCGCTGCTGCGCTGGGCCCCGGTCTGGATGGGCCTGGGCCCCCTTTCCCTGGCGGGTCGCGGAGTATGGGAGTGCCTACTGGGGTCAGCGG
Organism: Maylandia zebra; assembly: GCF_041146795.1. Classification (NCBI taxonomy): domain Eukaryota; kingdom Metazoa; phylum Chordata; class Actinopteri; order Cichliformes; family Cichlidae; genus Maylandia; species Maylandia zebra. Next base: position 5,975,809 of record NC_135187.1, on the reverse strand, counting down.
GGGAGCTGGCCCCAGGGAGGGGTCACCTGCCCCTCCCTCCCTTCCCTCCCCATCTCCAGCTGCCTCCCTCTTCCCGCTCCACCACAACCACCCACACATGCAGGGCCTTGGAGTAGGGGTATGTCACCAGGGTGCAGAGGAGGCTACCCCTCCCCCCCCCTCTGTCCCCTTCTGGCTGCCTCTGCCTCAATTTTATCCCACAACTTAGACATTCACATTACTCACACCCTCATTACACATACATATAGGATCTTGGGGGTGGGCACGATACACGGAGTCCAAGTTACCATCAGGGTGTACACCTCACCCCTGGCATCGTTGCCCACCTCTCAATTTTAAATACACGTAGACATTGAGGGCTAGCAGGAGGGACTATGCGCTTACCTGCTTCTCTCTGGCAGGTAGCTCCATGCCCTTCTGGGTTTTAATTGCATCTTAGAACACACATGCATCAACACTACAATGAGCGGGTGGAGGGAGGTTTGGAGTCTTCTCTCACCCCCGTTCTCTGCGGCCTGCTGGAGCGGGGGGGCTAGGAGGAGTTGGCCGTCCGACTGCGGTCTGGGGTGTGGGGCCTCCCTGCTGCTGCGGAGTCGGGGCGGTCTGCCTCTCCCCACCGCAGGGAAAAGGGTAACACCACCTGGGTCTGGGTGCAGTTCCCCCCTCCAGGGGCAAGGGTACCTAGACCCGGTTTGTAGAGTACGCTTGGGGAGTGTGATCGTGTGTACAGCGTCTCTTTATGTCTGTCTCCACGTTGGTTGAGTGTGGAGTAAGTGCATATGAAAGCATGAGGGTGGGAATGGATGTTTGTGTCTGTGTGTGCCTGTATGTCTGTGTCTATATGTCAGGTTGGGTATCAGACGCCACCTCTCTGGGGACATCTCAGGCCTCCAAACCTTGGAGGGCCTATCTCCACCCACCACCACTTCCCCTGCCGGTGGCGGACTCCCTCAGGTGTCGGTGCGTTGGTGGTTCTTTGTGTCTGGGGGTGGGCGTCCGGGTACACACCGGCTCACTCCTTGGCGGCCGCTTATTGGGGCTCACTCGGACCATTTCGGAGGTGGGGTGCCCCCGGCCTATCGGCCTGGGGCTCGGTCACTCAGGCACAGCTGGCTGCCGGCGGAGCTCACGGGCGTGTCACTGCAACTCCCCCTGGCTTCTGCTCCGCGGCTGCTGAATGAGCCCTCATCTGGGACTCTCCTCAGCTCTTACTGGGACAGTGGCGCGGCTGCCCCTCTGTGGGTCTTCCTTGGTCTCTTGTGTTCTGGGGGCCTCTGGATGTCTGGAGTTTTGATCTCCTCCATACCTGCTTCATACCATAGAGGACAGGGCTGTGGCTCCCCACACTCCCTAGCAGATCATTACATGGAGAAACCTTTGGAATGCAAGCATGCTGATCCACACAGGTATGCACACAGGTGTACACATGGGTATTCACAGACGCGGACTACAGCTCTCTTGGCTGCTGCCTCAAAGCACATTGTGCGCTGTCTATCTTGCGTGCTGCACAATATCGTTTATTATTTAGTAACTATTGATATCTACTGCTAGCTAGTTTATTGTGATGGTGCTTTTTTTTTTTTTTATTATTATGTTGCTCTTTGTTGTTTGCTTTCTCTTCTGTTTTTTTTTTCTCCATACAGGTGACCCGGGTGTTTTGTTTTTTTTTTTTTTTTTTTTTTTTTCTCTCTTCCCCCCCTTCTCACCGTCTCTTCTCCCCTTTGGTTTTCTTTCTCTCCCTCTCTTTCTTTCATTCTTTCCCCCTGTCCTATCCCACAGTCATGTCTGTCCCGTTTGTAGCAACTGAAAATAAAATAAATTCATAATTATAATAAAGGTCAATCAAATGGACCAATATGGCAAGGCCATGATGATCCACTTGGTAAAATAAATCCGCTTGGCATCTTTCTTGGCCTTTAGACAACAATTCTGATGGCTATAGATCCAAACGGGACAAAAAAAAAAAAAAAAAGAAAGAAAGAAAATGAACAAGGTTGCAAAATAAATCTGGAGTGATTATAGAGTGACTGTCATAATCTGCAAATGGATCAAAAGTCTGCTGCAGTATAACCATCATGGAAATATTAATTAAACAATGGAACAACAAAATAATTGTTTCTTTAACTCTGACACTGATGAATGCAGACAAATATCAATGTCAATATCACAAATATCATTTATCTTTGGGTTATGCTTCATATGATTTTCCATAAAATTAAAAATATTAACAAAACAAAATGAGAACACTCGATTTAACTCTGCCCATAATACCTCAATTCTTTGATAATGCGCTGACCTGCCAGTGATAACACTATGCCTGTGAAGCATTAACCAGGCTTGTCTAAACAAGAAAGGTAGATGATGATTCAACTGAAACCATCCACACAGCCATGGAACACCATCCTCCATCTCACAAGTTTGTGATTTTTATCTGTAAGCCTATAGAAAAATGAAATGGGAATACTATAACACAGTCAAGGTTATGCACCACTGAGAGTAAATGAAACAATGAGCTCTTTTACACAATCCATTTTGCTAAAGACTTAAAGTAAGAATCAGGGCTTGTAGTTTTAAACTCTATTTATTTACTTTCAGCCAGAAAGAGGATTCAAGTACTTTTTCAAAATAGTAGCGATTCTTTATTTATTCTAAGTAGGTGTGCTAGAATTTCCTCACTGTAGCTGATTGGAGAATGGAAGACATTAGTGTTGTTGACATTCTTTGGGACCATACAGCAGGTCAGTATCTTACAGACTTAGCCTAACATGTTACCTCTGGATTCTTAACGCATGTGACCTTAAGCTCCCATGCACATACTGTTTACCATTTGTGGTAAACTGAAGAATTTCATCAACAACTCTGTTCAGGTTGTCATCTGATAATGTTGCATGCCAATGGCTCAATGCCAGGCTCCTGTCTGTGCCTGTACAGAGTACAGAAGAAAACCCCTAAGCACGCTGCAATGCCTCGCCAGTTCATTCCAAGAGATACTCAATAAGATATTTGCTCTCCTGAAAAGCTGTATTGCGGTCAACCTTGATATCGAGTCATGAGAGGTGGAGGCAGCGAAGACATGTCCGTTCTCAGATGTGGTTCTTTGTCTAGTCTCATAAGAAGTCAAAAAAAAAATCAGCCATCCACATTAGGACTGTAATGTACCCGCTGCATCTCTATTTCATGAGATGCGCAAGTATGGTGTTATTTTTGTGCGTCTATTCTGGGCGCACGTAAAAAAAAAAATTGCAAGCACAAATTTTGCATTTTGAGAAGAAAATTATTTGGCGTGAAGAAAAGTTTAATTTTAACAACATTCATTTCTGCATGCAAGAAATCTATTTCAGTGTTTGCTATTATCCGTATACACACACACAAGAACAGCCCCTCTCGCTCAGTTGGCATTTGCTCTTGCACAGATCTCTGCTCTGTGTGCTCACAGACATTTGCGGACCTGCTCTCAGTGTGTCGTTCTCACTCACAACATCTCTGCTTCGTGCGCGCTCAACTCTCTACACTGTTATAAGTGTGCCACAAAACCAACTAATCACAGACTTGGATGCAAAAATTCTGATGGGCTATTATGGTCTCCAATCAGCTCGCTAGCTACTGCATTCCGGAAACACGGTCCGAATGTAGCTAAATCCATTTTTGGTTAGTATGTTTACTTATTTTATTTTAAAATACACATTTTTTAAGGCCATTGTTGGTTTTAATCTAGTTTAAACCAAACCACTCCACTGGATATAGCTAGCATTAGCTATATCCAGTGGAGTGGATATAGCTGGATATAACTGTGCTTCTTAGAGAAGCACAGTTGCAAACACAAAACTTTTTTACACACACACAAATTCTCATCTGTAGATGCACAAACAAAAAAAATGTCTCATATTTTGGTTTACAAGGTTACAAAACTCAGTACAAACATACGCTTTTGATTTACAAGTACAAAATATTTATGACCACAATTTGAGCCCATAGGAACACCGCTTTCTGCTGAGTGACGTAAAAAGCGGCGTTCAAAGACAGGTAAAAACTGCTGTTCTGTATGGCAAGCCGTTAGAGCCATAAATCGCCACTTTCCTAACCCGTTTGGTTAAGAAATGGCGTAAAAAACGCCGTTTAATTATTCAAAACGCCGAAAAAAGCGGCGTTCTGTTCCGACAAACGCCGCTTTTTCCGCCACTCGGATGGCGCCCTGAACGCACCATCCGAGTGACGTAAAAAGCGGCGTTCAAAGACAGACGGAAACGCCGTTTTTTACGTTACTCGGCACAAAACGCCGTTTTTATGCATCTTTGAACGGCGTTTTTTACGGCGTTCTCTGCCAGCTGTAACGGCGTTTAAAACGGCGTTTTATTGAAATTATGCAGGGCACTCCCCATGGTTCCCTCATCCAATTACTTTCAACTCATTTCACCCAATCAAAGAAGAGGAAGTGCAGACCACACTAATGCATCACCGATTCACCTTGCTGCTAAGTGATTGCCTATTCAGTACCAGTGCTTGTCACAGTATTCACTTGTATTATAATCTCACTATGCATTTTGATGTGTTTAAGGCATGATCGAGCAAACAAACGACAGAATACTTTTTCTGAAACCTTAACTGTGTTACCTGTTATGGCAGCTAACAGGTAATGAGCAGAGCTAGCTCTGCTCATTTCTGAGCTTCTTTCTTATTTTCCTCTTTACTTCTCTTAACCTTTAACTTATGTTTTAGCAATCAGATCCTGCCATCTTGCATTACCGCTTCGTGCTAGTTATGTTGACTTTTCTCTTCTTTTGTCTCCACTTTTTTCACCCGTGTTTGGACACTCGGCGCATGGCTCCTTTGTTTACATTAGGGATCAGCTGTTAGCGCTGCGCCCTGCAGCTGCGCTACCGGCAGACAGACCCTACATCCCCAGTGAGGGAAGAAACGGGGGTGATGTCTCCCGAGGACACCTCACACACCATCTCTCCTTCCTGTAATCACTTTAAATGTGAGATCGCTCCCTGATATGATTGAGGAGCTAATGACGCTAACCCGGTCACAGTGGCAGTATCCCGGTACTCCCTCTGTGAGTAGGCTGCCCGGCTTCCAGCTGCTGCGGGCGGACAAGACGAGAGACAGCGGTGAGAGGAAAGGAGGGGGGCTGGCAGTGTTTGTTAAAGACGGTTGTGGTATCTCTGGGCACATCGCTGTGAAAGAACAACTCTGCAACACAGACATTGCGCTATTAGCGGTTAGCATCCGTGGAGGTAGCCTGTGACTCTCTGTGGTCCGCAGACTGCAAACGCAATCTCCGAGAGCTCTTCTTCTAATATCAGGGGACTTTAATCATGTCTCGCTGGACTCCACACTGCCCACCTTCACCCAGTATGTGACCTGCCCCACCGTAGGCAATAAAACATTGTACTTAATGTATGCCAATGAAAAAGTGGCATACAGTTCATCACCTCCCCCTGCCCAGGGAAGATCCGATCGTAACCGAGTGCGTCTTGTCCCTGTGTGTGCAGCCCTTACTGTGCAGGGAGCCACTAATCACCCACGCAGTGCAGAGATGGTCCGCGGAGGGCATATAAATAAATAATAAAAGCAAGTAAATGACAGTATGCTCTTTCTGAAACAAACGGAGACCTTAACTTTTATCAAAATACCGTTTTACTCAGTTTAAAGTAATACCACTGTATAATAGCCTTCAAATTTAATAATGTTAACAGTATCTCATGAATATTTTTGCCCTTTCAACATGCATTAAAAAAAATAGATATACAGTTTTGAATCAGACCTGTATGTACGTTTTCTCAAAAGTGACGTAAATAAGTAATCTCAAGAACCTGAAATAATAGTTTCCCATGTAAACTGGAGATGTCCTTGTCAATGTCATCAGAGTACTGTGGATGTCTTACACGAATTTGAAACATAAAACCAGAGTGGCACATGACAGTGTTGCACATAACATAACTAGTTTATATGACATGAAGTTATAAAAAAAAAAAAGAATCCATGTAACTTGGTAATGGCTTCTTTCTGATAACTGTCGGCTGCAGTGTGCATTATCTTGACAAAAGTATAAGATACTGAACCCACTGATATGATGTGGTGGAGGAGCACAAATACCTGGACACCCACATATATACATTTGCTGAACTGGAAGATCAAAACAGAAGCTGTACACAAGCAGTGTATGGGCAGGCTATTTTTTGTGAGCAAGCTTGTGCAGCGCACTTTGATGTGTTCTTCTTGGATCAGGAGAGCAAGCTCTGTGATTGGCTGCACTTCGGAAGCTGTGGTGGAGAGGAAGTGAGTGAACAAACTGCCATGCATCATGGATATTCCTCTCAATCCACCTCACCAGGTACTTCTCTAAAAGTGTGACTCAGGTCTGTTGCCCCAAAGGATACAGGAAATGTTAGATATTTTAGTATTTTGGGAGCATGTACTGAATACCTTTTTTGATGATATTATACAAAGGACCCTGTTTCTGCAATGCCCTTTGTTTGAACTTCATCTCCTCTTGCTGCGACCCCACGGGCAACTTCCTTTGGCCTGCTGGTCTGGAAAATCCAACAGTTCATCTATATGTAAAGAAGGCACTTAAACTGGAACAGGCATAGCTGCGTTGATCCTGCTGTGGTATAGTGGGACAGTGCATTCCTCGAGTGCACATCAAGTTTGCAGCCTGCTAAAGATCACACACCATTGATTATGTGCCTCTAGGTATATATGGTTAAACATTTCCTAATGCAAATAACTACATGCAGTATTCTACCATGTGCAAACTTATATCACTAAAGGATTCTAACTGTCTAGTGTTTAATGGACCTGTCAAAAGTATGTTGAGATTATAGAAGGCCCCTTTCAGAGCTAGGGGGAACTTCCTTATATGGTTGTAACTTGTAACTTGAAACTTGTTGACACACGAACCCTTCTGCCTATAAAAACCCTGCACAGAAGAATAAACTTTGAGTTGATTTTGGGAAAGCAGTCTCTGTATCATTTTGTTCTCCCAGGCTACTCCCGGCGCTGTAACTAACCCGCTGAACGGCATACCTGAGCTTACTTTGAATAATTAATCTTATACAAAACTCTGCTTATCGCTGCCCACGTCTCGAAGGAAACTCGATCCACGGATGACCCGGAAGGAGAGATTTCTTTCAGGAAATGCACTGATTTCCATGACAGAATTCACAACAACACAGACACAGGTCGGTTCTTTGAAACGGGTGTTTATTACTTGGGCCTTCTCTCCTTGGCTTCACCATCACCAGTACGGGAGGACAGGGAGCGATCTCACATTTAAAGTGATTACAGGAAGGAGAGATGGTGTGTGAGGTGTCCTCGGGAGACATCACCCCCGTTTCTTCCCTCACTGGGGATGTAGGGTCTGTCTGCCGGTAGCGCAGCTGCAGGGCGCAGCGCTAACAGCTGATCCCTAATGTAAACAAAGGAGCCATGCGCCGAGTGTCCAAACACGGGTGAAAAAAGTGGAGACAAAAGAAGAGAAAAGTCAACATAACTAGCACGAAGCGGTAATGCAAGATGGCAGGATCTGATTGCTAAAACATAAGTTAAAGGTTAAGAGAAGTAAAGAGGAAAATAAGAAAGAAGCTCAGAAATGAGCAGAGCTAGCTCTGCTCATTACCTGTTAGCTGCCATAACAGGTAACACAGTTAAGGTTTCAGAAAAAGTATTCTGTCGTTTGTTTGCTCGATCATGCCTTAAACACATCAAAATGCATAGTGAGATTATAATACAAGTGAATACTGTGACAAGCACTGGTACTGAATAGGCAATCACTTAGCAGCAAGGTGAATCGGTGATGCATTAGTGTGGTCTGCACTTCCTCTTCTTTGATTGGGTGAAATGAGTTGAAAGTAATTGGATGAGGGAACCATGGGGAGTGCCCTGCATAATTTCAATAAAACGCCGTTTTAAACGCCGTTACAGCTGGCAGAGAACGCCGTAAAAAACGCCGTTCAAAGATGCATAAAAACGGCGTTTTGTGCCGAGTAACGTAAAAAACGGCGTTTCCGTCTGTCTTTGAACGCCGCTTTTTACGTCACTCGGATGGTGCGTTCAGGGCGCCATCCGAGTGGCGGAAAAAGCGGCGTTTGTCGGAACAGAACGCCGCTTTTTTCGGCGTTTTGAATAATTAAACGGCGTTTTTTACGCCATTTCTTAACCAAACGGGTTAGGAAAGTGGCGATTTATGGCTCTAACGGCGCCGTAAAATACGGCGTTCTGTGGGGGTCAACGCCGTTTTTTTATTATTATTTTTTTTACCGCGTTCTGAAATTATTAAACTGCGTTTTTTTACACCATTTCTTAACCAGAAGAAAAATTGCAATTTCTATCAGGCTTTCAAAATTTACTTTGAATCTTGCAAAACTTTTACAATTAACATGTGAACATTTCAAAGATTGTTTCTACAGTGACAAATCATGGCATTATCAAAACAGTAATCCCTTACTTTGAAGGCAGAACTTAAACGCAGCAAAAGTGGGTGGGAGAGGAATGTGATATTTGACTCTTTCGTATTTTCAAGCCTCGATATTTTTCATGGTTTCTTGGTCCAGCAGCTTTAAGGATAAAGACAAGATGATGTTGTTTTTGTTTCCTCTCTTCTACCATGGTTTATTTGCAAGTAAGAAAAATTTTCAACTCTATCAGCAGCCACTTTTTTTAACGTATCCATTAACTAGAATAAAGAGGATATAAACGGGATACAGACAATGCAGTTATTCTTTGTGGCTTTAGAAGGGAATTTTATTGGCACAGCTACTTTTCTTAACCTGTTAAGCCCCAAGGGCAGTGCTGTCAACTTAGCGACTTTTTTTTTTTCTAAAAAGCGACTAGTGACAAATCTGGCGATCTTTTCTGGTGTTATTGTTGATTTATGAAGACTTATTGACGCGAAATCACTTCGCTCTTACTCTCAAGCTCGAGCTGCAGTGGGATGAGGCGGTTTTCCTCACGCAACAGTTGCCCCCAGCTGCTGTCAGAGCAGGAGATGTTCACCCCTATGCGCCAAACTGCAAATGAATCGTGCATGAGCGAATTCGCAGTAAATGTACATTTTTCTTTGTCTAAAATAAATCAGTGCACTAAAATACATCATTGCAAACCTAGAAGTTGGACGTCCTTGCAGAGCCTTAATTCCATCTTGTACATCTGATTTCAACTGAAGCTGTCTGGTGAGGCTTACTATGAACACTAGGTGCCTGATAATGTTTTGCAGCTTTTTGGCACTTCATCTGCTTACTCATTTAAGTCAAGCGCCACAGTAGCTGAATCTGCCATAGACAATATTGACCAAAATGAGGATGACCCACTCTTTCTGTGAGCCAGCTCAGCCTGTGTGTGTGGAGGGATGTCTGAAAAAACAAAACAAATTAGGAACAGGCTAGTTCCCATCATTTTTTGTTTTCGTTGCCACTGTTTTTTCTATTGTCTCTTTTTTGTCAATTTTGATTGTTAATGTAGTTTGCTAATAACATTATGGTTAAAAACGTTCTTCTTTTACTGTTACTCCTTGTGGATCACAAGGTTTAAAAGTACTTAAAAAGACACACACACACACACACTCCGCCAGAGTGGTATTTCGGGTCAAAAAGTGATCGCCTGCCAAAAACTGATTTCCAATGATTCCGTGTGTTTTTTATGTGTAGTATGTTTACATATGTTGCTAAATAGACTTTGGTGAACAGGTATTACAAAGGGGTTATATATAAAATTTAACAATAACTGTTTCTCGAGTATCTTTAAAACTGTGTTATTGTACTTACATTATAATCCGCTCCCTTTTGTCCACTTAAAATATGTTTACAGAACTATTTACAGAACAATTGTTGCATTTGTTGCAATTTCTGCTGTCCTCTTGGCCAGATTACTCTTAAAAAGACATTTTTAAAGTCAACAAGATTTTTTTTTTACTGTATAAATAAAGGATACATAAAAGTCACTGCCAAAAACTGATTGCGGCTTCTACCTTGTTACGGGAATGTTGTTTAATGCTCAAGATGACTTTATATCATTCATGAGGGATACATTTGACATATGTTTCACATATTATAGACCAACAAGTTATTTATAGCAGTTTAAATACGAGCAATCAGTTTTTGGCAAATACCGGAAATCAGTTTTTGGCAAAAGATCACTTTTTGACCAGTCTAAAGCCCGGATAAAGGAGGAGGGTTGGAATTGTGACATTTAAAAAATTAATAATTTAATTTGTAGTTCTAAATATATTCCAAATGCATTTTGGGTGTTTTTTTTACTCACTTTATGTCTCTTCCACGTTATTTTTCTCTCCTACAGCGTCGGTTACAATTAAATAAGCACGACAAATTATGCAAATTAGACGATGGCGTCATTAGCCAATATCGATTTTTCTTACTGAGTAGTTGTCAACACTGCCCAAGGATTTTATTGTATATAACCACTTTCAAAATATGCTTTGGTTCACAGAAAACCATTAATCAACATACAAACATTATCTGTGCAAAGATTCATGCTTCTGAAGTGAAACAGTGAAAAATTACAGCACTTTTACTAATTTGGCACATTTCAACGCTATGTGAGCTGAAATTTCTTAGGTATTTAACAGCAGAAATGAATTAACTCTATTTATGTGCCTAAAAATGCTTCTTTTTTGAATATTTTGGAAAAATTATCCACACACTCACATCCAGTGGGCCCATTTTGCCTTGCTCTGTGGTCAGTTTAAATGGCTCCAGACCTTTTAAACTTTATTTTTACTGAAAACACAATCTTTTTCTAAATCCCCCCACCCCCACACCCAGTCGTTTTTAATATTTAACATTAATTAAGTTTTTAATGCCTAAATGAATGATTTTTAAGTAGTAACATATTTTAACAGGATACGATGTGTGGAGGTTTATGAGGTTTATGACTTTAACCGGGTATCTGGTGTGAGTGTCCTGGCTATGCTGCCAGCCGACAGCATCAAATATTTCTGGCACAACTTTACCTACTTCCAAGGTGCATGGAGAAGACAAGGATCTAAAAGATGCGGAGACTCCAGCAACACTTAAACGTAATGAAAAAACAACTTTATTAATTGACCAATGCATTTCGACTATACCACCAGCCTCCAACAACCTGATACAAACAGTTGTGTATGTGTACGTGTGTGTGTGTTGTTTTTAAGTGGTAAATATTTGATTTGTATTAAGGGACACGAGTTGATAGACAAAAGCTTGTGACTATTTCACAAACTGCCATAAAAGTCCATTGTTTGGCCACATGAGTTTACCAACCTGAGATTAACGTTCTCTTCAGGAGGCTGTATAAAACATATCATACTGAATTGATCATAATTCTGATGATGTTTGTATATTTCAAGTACTTTTTAACTAATATTGCAAATATTGTTCCACAGTGAAACACTCGTTGATGCACTCTGTCACTGGATCCTCCGGAGACCCAAACATCTCAGAGTTTGCAGGTGTTGTATTGGTTGATGACACTGAGGCTGTTTACTGTGACAGCAGAAACAAGATATTAGAACCAAGACAGGACTGGATGAAAAAAATATTCAGCAATGACACTCAGCACTTGGCATTGTACACGAAACAGTGTTTTGAGGATCAGCCAGACATCTTCAGATTCTTGATTTCTACTTTAAAGCAGCAGTTCAATCAAATAGAAGGTACAGTAAATCAAGGAATATACTTAAGTAAAACTGATTAATGTAAAATCGTAATTTTAATCCATTTTCTTCCACTTATCCAGTTCATGATCAGGAGCTAATCCCAGCTCTAACCCCGTTTTAGGGTAAGAGGCAGAGTACAACCTGAATAGTCCACAAGGGTGTCATACGGCCAATAGAGAGACAGACCACTATTCACACCAACAGCCATTTTAGAGTCACCAGTTAATCACCAGTTAATTCTCATATACTTTCTGGACTGTGGCAAGAAGTCAGACTACCTGGAGAAACACTTCTTGCGCTTGCATGCTTCATGCTTATGTCAATTTGGCATAAGCATGCAAGCACAGGAAGAATCTGCAAACTCCACACAAAAAGGGAACATCTGGCAACAGGACGCAGCCGACAGTAGTAGTGTGATGCCTTAAGGATTATGGGGCGACTGTGGCTCAGGGGCTTGGGAAGCGCATCTGTAACTGGAAGGTCGCCGGTTCGATCCCCCCGGCTCTCCGTCCTGGCCGTTGTGTCCTTGGGCAAGACACTTTACCCTACTGGTGTTGGCCAGAGGGGCCGATGGCGCGATATGGCAGCCTCGCTTCTGTCAGTCTGCCCCAGGGCAGCTGTGGCTACAACTGTAGCTTACCTCTACCAGTGTGTGAGTGAATAGTGGCCTTGGGTGCCTTGAAAAGCGCTATATAAATCCAATCCATTATTATTAAGCAAATTTCGAGCTGGGAAATCTTGGATCCTGCTGTCCTTGTGGATGTTATTTTGACATGTACCACCTACCTAAGCATTGTTGCAAACCGTTTCATCTAAAAAGTATTCCCTAATATCTGTGGCCTCTTTCAGTATGATAATGGACCCCCAACACAAATCAAAAAATGGTTCAGAAACGAGGAACACAGGAACAATTTTTAGATGTTGACTTGTCCTCCAAATTTCTCAGACTTCAATCTGATAGCACTGTGAGATAAGCTGGACAAACAAGTCTGATTCATTCAACCCCCGCCTCACAGCTTACAGGACTTATAGCATCTGTTATGAAATCTGGTTCCAGATACCACAGCACACCATCAGGGCTCTAGTGGCGTACATACCTTGATGGTTCAGGGCTGTTTTGGCAGCAAAAGAGGGTCCAACACAATATTCAACATGTGGCCATAATGCTCTGTCTGATTGGTATAATGTAGTTGTATTCTTAAAAGATGTTAGAGTTATGCCCCCAGCATAGGGGTAATTTGCAACAACCCACTCTTCCTATTCTCAAGAAAGCGCTTACTGGACAGGATAATTCCACGTAGTGAGCAGAGGTTCTTTTGCTTTTGAGGTGATTTGTGCCCAATAAAACAAAACAAAAACAAGTTCCTAATAAAGGCCAAACAAAGCACAATTCTCAATCCCATACTCCTAATTAATAAGAAACTTGAAAACTAACATGGTTTATAGCCTAGATGTCTGTCAGATGATTCCTGGGATGAATCAGTTTCCCCCCTCATCTTTTTTGTAATCTTGAATTATCATACCAACTTTAATAATTAAAAGTCAGCAGATGATCTGACTTGAATCATGGGTACAGTGCTAAATTCAGATAATAGAAATTTCTCATACAATGTAGAATATTATCATAGTTTCTTGCTTACCCTGTTTTTTGTTGTTGTTGTTGTTGTTTTTTCTTTATCTTTCCAGGTGTTCACATATTACAGAGAACAGGTGGATGTGAATGGAATGAAAACACTGATGAAGTGGTTGGTATGGTACAGTATGGGTATAATGGAGAAGGCTTTCTTGAACTGGATCTTAAGACACTGACATGGATCCCACTGAAACCAGAAGCTGCCATTATCAAAAAGGAATGGGATACTGACACAATTGTACTCAAAGACATTGAAAGCCTCCTCACTAAGGTTTGTCGAGAGTGGCTGAAGAGGTATTGGAGCTATGGGAGCAGCTTCCTGCAGAGAACAGGTAACAGGAATCACATGACCTTGTGAAGTTTCACGGATACAGTAGTATCTATTTTATATTTTATTGTTGTTCTGATAATATGAAACGAAACTGGTACAATGTTTAGGTCGATTTTATATTTAACTCTTACTGCAGTAAATGTGCCATAAATGTTTTGTTCTTTTTTTTTTAGCCTGAAATTTGCTGTTCATTACTGCTGACTCCAGGTCTTTCTGTAGTTCTCCAAATGTGGACCTTCTTTTAAAACTCTTCTGATCATTCTTTTCACTCCTCTGTCTGAAATCTTACATAGAGCACCTGGTCAAATTATATTCTTTCCATGTCCAGATTATTGCCCCATCATTGCTCACTCAAACCTTCAGTAGTTTGGAAATTCTTCTGTAACCGAAGCCATCAGTATGTTTTGCAACGATAAGATTACGAAGATCTTGAGAGGCTGATTTTACCCATTGTGAGATGTTTCTTGTGTGACACCTTGGTGATGAGACACCTTTTTAAAGGCCACCAGTTGGGACTGAACCAGCTGAAATTAATTTGCACTAAAGTTTAATCCTCTATGTATTAATGTTAGGCTACATATAGATTCATTATAGATCTGTTGTCCAAAATTAGTGAGGGATATGAGGGAATTTTGGTTCGGTCACAATTAATCCTAATCACTCTGTGAAGGCATAGTGTATGAACAGTATTTTGAAGGTAACTCTAAACTCTTTCCCACCTTCAGTTCTTCCCTCAGTGTCTCTCCTCCAGAAGACTCCCTTCTCTCCAGTCAGCTGCCACGCTACAGGTTTCTATCCTCACAGAGCCATGATGTTCTGGAGGAAAGATGGAGAGGAGATCCATGAAGGTGTGGACCACACAGAGATCCTCCCCAACAATGATGGGACCTTCCAGATAACTGTTAATCTGAATGTTTCATCACTCACACCAGAAGACTGGAAAAAATACGATTGTGTGTTTCATCTCTCTGGTGTTGTGAACAACACTGTAACCAAATTACATAAAAAGGTGATCAGAACAAACTGGAGTGAAAACAACAGGATGGGTGAGAAAAACACATTTAATTCTTATTTCTTTTGTTTGTTTGCTGTTACTATATGTGGTGTTTGAATGTTTTGTCCACTTTTTGTATTTGAACTCACAGTTCCCAAGGAGCCTTTTTTCATTGCCCATAAGGTTAATGCTATTTAAATTTCACATTCACTGTTTAGACCATAGGTGTCAAACTCTGGCCCGTGAAGCCATACCAAATTACTATTAGAGCTGGCCTACTGGTATTATACAGCTAATATATGTATCGTTTAGTATTAAGCTTTGCTTGTTCCATATTCAGTTTTTCAGCAAAACCTGTTTGAGTCCATAAGAAAAGATTCATTCTTATATCTGGAGGAAGATTTTTTTTTTTCAATAAATATTAACGTTAGCCCGCGACTTTGTTCCAGTTTTGAATTTTGGCCCACTGTGTATTTGAGTTTGACACCCCTGGTTTAGACTATGCAACCCTGACACTGATCCTGGAATTTTAAAATTCTTCGCAATGTGTCTAATCTTTATTATGTTTAGCCTCACAACTGGGGAGCTGTTACTGAATGAATTTAGGTGGTGGTTTGGTGTGTGAAAAAGGCACACATACAAATCTTACATAAATGCCTCCTACACTAAACTTCTGTAGTTGACATTCAT
This sequence comes from Maylandia zebra, assembly GCF_041146795.1. NCBI lineage: Eukaryota > Metazoa > Chordata > Actinopteri > Cichliformes > Cichlidae > Maylandia > Maylandia zebra. Next base: position 5,960,505 of record NC_135187.1, on the reverse strand, counting down.
CCTGTTAAATTCTAAAGTGTTACATTCATATTTTCTACCTTCATGCTAAGTATTTTAAAGTGGCTGAGATTTGCACAGAGCGACTCCCAATCTCTTCTCTATCAGCAGTCATTGCTACACTGATGCAACTAGTGCCACAAGCCACGGTTGCTCAGGATGCAGGTTTAATTTGGGGTTGTCTTAGATGACTTGATAAATAGCTGCAGTCTCTTCCACCCCTATAACCTTCTATTCATTGGCATATGTAATGTGTTCTTCTGCATAGTCTTGGTGTGAATTTTAACCCAATAGCTGGGGGTTGGATTGGTGGGTGCCAAGGCATGCCCACACACTGATGTGCCATGCACACTTCACCTCTGGGGATTCAACCTGCTCAGAGATCCCCTCCACCTCTGCCATGCCGCAAGATGCCCAATTTCTGTGGTGTACCATGAAGAGGAAAAGTAGGAGTCTTAACAGAGGAGAGGCTGGCAGGAGGGACTTCCCCACATGGCCTTCTTTTTTGCTTTTTGGCCTAGCCAGCCAGAGAAGCAAACACTAGATGCATCCCACTGCCCCGCGGGCAAACACACAACAAATTGACAGCAGTGATAAATAATATCCTACAATATTTCAGGACCACTCTGGTTCCTAAATTGCTTTTCTGTTGGGGCAAAAAATTTCCATCCCCCCCCCCCCCTACAAATCAGACCCATAATCATCATAATGATTTCACATCAGTACAGCCTCATAGAGAGATAATACTCCCCCCCCCCCCCTGTTATCAATATGTAATTTAAAGATTTATAGATGAATGAATATCACAGTAATGGGTTCATCTGTGTATTTCATCTTCTTTTTCTGAGCAGAATTAATCTCCATCATTGTTGTTGTTCCTGTTCTCATCGCCGTTGCTGCTGTTGGATTTGTTGTTTACAAAAAGAAGGAAGGTGAGAGATTCAAATAGACTGAGCTGATGCTTTAATAAAACTAAACAATCTGAAATTATGTTTTCTTTTTATTTCATTTCAGAAAAAGAAATTGCACCTCGTAAGTAAACTGTTTTACCATTTTACTTTGGTCTGTGGTTTTAAAAAGGTTGTATTGATATTGTACAATAGTCTTATGATATATAAATCCAGACTAGGACCAGTGGAATAACTATGTATTTTGGATCTTATAGCTCGTGTTAACATGAAGGAATTTTCTGAGGCATTGAACTGAGATTTGAAACACAGCCCACACAGCGCCATATGGGAAGCTATACACACTTGCGGTTAAACACATTAAAAGCAAAGATGTCACAGACTTTGACCTTGGACCCAGGATTTTGACAGTTTTTTTTCCCCTTGTTTTCTATTTGATTTTTATTCCTTTTGACTTTTTAAACTTAGTTAACCAATGTTGTTTCTTCTGTGTTGTTCATTATTACAACATATAATTATTATTATTACAATATTATTACTATGTGCATTCGTATATTGTTAAGTCTGTCCTTTAGTTTTGTATTTGTGGTTATCTTTTGGTATTGGATGATTCTCCTTGTCACCTCTGTTCTTAGTTATGTTGGTGGTAATGTTAGTACCACCAACACATGGAGGACCACAAGAGCCACGCGCATCGAAATAAAGATTTCTGTGCTTAAATAATGAATTGTAGAATAAATTCTGCATTTGTAAATTCATTTTTGAATTAAAATTTAATAAACTGCATTTCAAACTCCTTTTTCCATTTGCACTTTAATAAACTGCATTTCAAAATCCTTTTTCCATTTGCACTTTAATAAACTGCATTTCAAAATCCATTTCCCTTTCCTGTTCGCTCCGGGATTAGCTGCTGGATTAGCTCTTCGATAAACAACTTCCTTGCGGCTATTCAATTTAGCCACACCGTGGGATGTAAGGAGCTCTCTGATTGGTTGGATAGACACAGGCTGTCTGCCTGGATTTTTCTAGCTCATAGCTTCGCCCTGCTAAGAAGCGTGTGTGCTTGTACAAAGGCCGTTCAGCCTCGGGATTTACACTAGGCTCGACACGGATATGTGAAGAATGAAGGGACCCTGCAGCGAAACGGAGAGCTCAACCTCTGACTGAGTGCCTGTTTTCGCAGTCTGACCACCTGTTGAAGGTAATGTGCTAACGTGGCTAACGCTAGCATCACCACACATAGCCCCGTTATTTTAAGGTCATCTTAGTTTATGAAAGTTTTACGTCGCAGCTGTACGAGCCAGCTACGTGTTTTGTAAACTGCTGTGCTCTTCACAAATAAAGCTGGAAGCAGTTCAGACTGTTAGAACCAGCACTGAGGCCTGTTACATTTATACAGTGTTACAGCAATGGCTGCAACCTACAGCTTTTAAACTAGCGATTAAAATGCTGACAGTAAACTTGTCAGTCCAGGTGTTACCACATTACTCTATGGTACTTAGAGTTAAAACAACTGAGACAGGCTGATTAAAATAACAGCTGTCAGTTCTCTCATTCCTTATATCAAGACTGGAGATCACACTACTGATTTCAGTTCATTTAATATATGAGTGCACAGATTCATTCTCAACTGGACATAAATGATCTGTTAGCTGTTTGACAACCACTCTTTCAAGGATTTTTGATATGAAAGGAAGGTTGGAGATTGGGCTATAATTAGCTAAGACTGCTGGGTCTAGAGATGGCTTTTTAAGTAAAGGTTTAACTACAGCCAGCTTGAAGGCCTGTGGTACATAGCTGATTATTAGAGATAGGTAAATCATATTTAAGATTGAAGCATTAATTAATGGCAGGACTTCTTTGAGCAGTTTTGTAGGAATGGGGTCTAAAATACACGTTGATGGTTTGGAGGAAGTAATTATTGAAGTTAACTCAGAAAGATCAACTGGAGAAAAAGAGTCTAAATGAATATCAATGGTACTAAGAGTAGCTGTAGATAATGTTACATCTGTGAGATGAATATTGGAAATTTTGTCTCTAATAATTAAAATTTTATTTGTGAAGACGTTCATGAAGTCATTACTAGTTAACGTTAAAGGGATGATTGGCTCAACAGTACTCTTACTTTTTGTCAGCCTGGCTACAGTGCTGAAGAGAAACCTAGGGTTGTTCTTATTTTCTTCAATCAGTGATGAATAGTAAGAGGTTCTGGCTTTGCGGACGGCTTTCTAATAAAGCAAAAAACTATTTCTCCAGGCTAAATGATGATCTTCTAAATTTGTGACACGCCATTTCCTCTCCAGCTTACGAGTTATCTACGAGTTAGGCTACGTGTGTGAGAATTATACCACGGAGTCAGGTACTTCTGATTTGAGTCCCTAGTTTTCACCGGAACTACAGTATCCCGAGTTGTACGTAGTGAGGAGGTAAAATTATTAACAAGATAATCGACCTCTGATGGGGTAGCGTTCAGATAGCTGCTCTGCTCTATGAGCATTAAAGATGATAACAGTGGGTGGATTATATTCTTAAACTTAGTTACAGCGCTTTCAGAAAGACATCTACTGTGATAAAGTCTACTCTCCACTGCTGTGTAATCAATTATTGTAAATGTAAATGTTATCAGGAAATGATCAGACAGGAGAGAGTTTTCAGGAAACACTGTTAATTGTTCAGTTTCTATGCCATATGTTAAAACAAGATCTAGAGTGTGAATAAACCAACACGTTCTCACTCCCAACTCGTCAAACGTGTGACGCATGGTCAGGCTCCCTCTGCTTCACTGATGGACGCGCAGGGTACCCCCCTCGCGTCGGGAATTGACGTGAAGGGTCCTCCGATTGAAGAGACTGCCGCGGAAGTGCCTGTTGTCGGTATATTTAGACATTTTCCAAATCACATTGTAGTGACGTATACTGAATACAATAAATTATATAATGTAAGCAACTACCTGAGAAACAGCAGATACAGCAGATATATTAATTATAGGCTATTACTTTTGTATAGTTTATTGCATTTATGGAGGGAGTGATGTATGCTGGGTAATGGCACAGCTAGCTACTGGGTGACTTTATTCACCCGCTTCGGCTGTTATCAGTCCATACAATGGGCGTTATTAGCACAAATCAGTCCCATAGATATGGGCCATCTCCTGCTAGATTGTTCAGAAGGTTGTTCTCATCCATCCAGATGGAGGATCACCAACAGGAGCGTGGAAAGATTCCAGAATCCACTCTGGCTGGAATCCGGTGGGTATGCAGTGTTTACAGGTAAGACCATTTAAACGGACAGCATTTATAGAATGACTATTAAAAGTCAGCGAGTGTCAGTAATGTTAATGTGGTTATGTTAGTAATACACAGAGTGCTAATATAACAGCTTTAAGATGCATTTGTAGATATTATTACGTGTTTTACCGTCTTTATGGTGCTAGCTTAAAGTTACGGTGTAAACGTTAGCTTATATTGGAGTAAAGCTGTTACTGTTTAAACGATGTTAGCACAGAAATATTAGCTTCTGTCATGACTGATGAAGTTACTAGTTAATAAAGTTTCCAGTAAAGTGTTTAATCGCAGCCACAGACTGACAGCAAATATCTCGATTAGCTTCAGTGCATCTATAATAAATATGTGCAAGTTTCAGTGCTTCGTTTAAACTGTATGATACTTATACTGACCCAGGGTCAGTGTAAAATACAATCCTAGCTGTGTGAACAAAGCCTGGCTCCTTTAATCCTGCATGAAAAACCTCAGGATGCAGGTTATTATTACTCTTTCCTGCTGGCACACCTGTCACACCTGAGAGTCAGCTAGAAACGTACAGTGACGTGGACATCATGCAAAGACTGCCAGACTCTGTAATACTGCAAATGATCAGTGACTCAGATTAACACTAAACTTTAAACGGCACCTCTGTGTCTCTGTGTGCTGAACATCTAGGATTGAGTCAGGCTGCATCAGCTGAAGCTGTTATTTGTATATATCAGTATTTTTTATTCAGGTGTGGGGAAAATACGTAAGACTGCAGTGAAGCGATGCACCAGAGTAATCCCTGGCCAAAGGTATCGTACTCAAATCAGACTACTGATCCAGCCACATCAGCCTGTTGTGAGGTCTGTTTAAAGTTGACTAAAAGTGAACTGCAGGTTCCTGAGAGGTGGACTGTGAGCACAGAAACACATGTTCATACATACAGCTGCAGCAAACTTACATTAATTTTACATAGATTTGTTACTCTGATGTCTGTCTCTGTGTTAGTCCTCTGACAGACTGGTGACCTGTCCAGGTGTGCTCTACCGATGACTACTGGGACAGGCTCTAGCCTTTTTAATAGAAATGTTCTGTCATTCTCATTTAAAGTATTTAAGTGCTTATGCATATGCTTAGTTGTGACACTGTTATAGACTGTTCAGTGAAAGTTTCTAAAACTAGATGAACTTACTTCAGCGTCAGCAGTTTGAGAAAACAACTCCCTTTACAGGTGCTGATAAGGCCAAGGGCACAAAACAGCATAACCATTGATCCGTTGAAGTGTGGTGCGATCAGTTTAAGTTCCTCCCTCTTCCTTGGAATGCATAAAGGAGTAGGAGCACCACTTCTGTGGCAGAGCTGACATGACTGAACTGTGATGTTTGATGTGTGTTGGCGCAGTAATAAATAGCTTGATCACAGCTCTTTCTGTGTTGCAGACTTTATTTAAAAAATTCCACGACACCCCCCCCCCCCTCCCACTGTGAACCTGAATTGAATATTCAGAAGACATTTGTTTAAATAGTTCTAGAAATTTGAGCTGTTGGTGTGTCCTTGGATTGTGTGGTAATAATATTAGAGCCTGCAATCTTTCTTACTGCATCTCTACTATGAGTCATGTTACCTGAGATTAATTCTATGTTTACCTGTCAGCCTGGACGAATGTGCTGTGTCAGGGGTGTCAAACTCAAATACACAGCGGGCCAAAATTCAAAACTGGAACAAAGTCGCGGGCTAACATTAATATTTATTGAAACATATTTATTCCTCCAGATATAAGAATGAATCTTTTCTTATGGACACGTTTTGCTGAACAACTGAATATGGAACAAGCCGAGCTTAATACTTAACAATATATATATTAGCTGTATAATACCAGTAGGCCAGCTCTAATAGTAATTTGGTATGGCTTCGGGACGATGCGGTTCGAGGGCAGTTGCCTGCTTTGTCTAAGGCATAGGTGTCAAACTCTGGCCCGCGGGCCAAATGTAATTAGGCTGCGGGCCAAATTTGGCCCGCGGGCCAGAGTTTGACACCTATGTGCTGTGTGAAGGAAATTAAATGAAATCAGATCTGAACTGCGTACATTTAAGGAACCTGTTCATATTTAATTGAAATATGAACCAGTGATTTTTTTTGATTGCTGATTCCAAGAGAGTCTTTGTGGAAATCCTGTTTGGCTTTTTGTTATTTTAATTCTCTTCTCTGTTTTCCAGAACAGTTCTCCACAGTTGCTGTCCACATGGGTCAGTGGGACCAAGAAGCACTCTGCTAATGTGGGACTCTGACCAGCAACATCCAGCAAGACCCAGACAGCGTTTTCTATCTCCCAGCTGGAGGTTTTGTTTGTCTGTGACTGGAGAGTCAGATTTTTGTTGAGCTTCACACTTGCAGAGGTAAGTCAGTTTGCAGAGATCCCTCCCACCCTGGCTTTTATGTGCTAGATTTCTTATCTGAAACAGTAATATTTCAGTGACTGCTGCTTATACCAAAGGTTAATACACACTACTGATCCCTGATAGGAGAATCATCACCTCTGCCAACAAAGAAGCCTGGTGGATGTTTGTTTACAGTCTGATGATGGGACATCATGCTCTGCATCTTCAAAGTTTGCCTCCTCATTATTATTCATACCCAGTAATGTGAAGTATGCTTATATCTACTGTAACTGAACCAACCTGGTGCTCTTCATTTATGGAGGCTGTTGAGTCTGAATGTTGGATGTTGTGTATCTCGTGTTCTCTGGGCTTTGTTGTCCTCAGTCTTTTCGCAGGATCAGAAAACAAAACCAGGAGGCGCGTAAATGTTTCTTCTCTATGATGTTTCTTCAAATGTTTCTTCTGGATGATGATAAGACTGTGACACGGGATGCCACCTTTGGTCTTGTGATGAAGCAAAGCTCAGGAAGATGTGGGATTAAATGGTACCCACATGTGTGCTGCTGAGAAGGATGAACAGGGGCACCTGCAGCCAAATCCAAGCCTCAGGTTAGTTGTAGTTGCAGAACGCTATAGGACTGAGACAGCTGAGGCATCAAATGTTTGATTAAACGGATCAAAGAGAAGTTTCTTCCCTATAATTATCACTTCTTAAAATCTGTAGCAACTTCAAGTTTGTCAGCGTGCTGAGCATGCTCAGAATGTGACAATATATTTTTGTTCAATATTTAATTTCTTTCAGTTGCAATTGTTAAATAAAAAAAAAAAATATATATATATATTCTTATAATTTAGCAAACTAATTTATCAAAAAAATATACATATATCTGTATTAGTTTTAATAAATTAATTTGACAGCTGTATTGAAAATACCATATTGTATTCATACAGAATCAGTTTGGTATCATTGTTTGTCTGCTCACTGATTGTTGAAGCTAAGAGCTGCTTTGATCTGTTTAGATCTAAAGTATCCAAAGTTGAGCTCTGATGTTTCTTCACCCCTGTGTGTGTGATATCTGATTCCTACATGCTGGCAGAGCAGCAGTTTGTGCTCACAGATGGTGATGGTGTGGAGAGACGGTGGTGTTTCCTCAGAAGAACCAGCAGAGTCACAAAGGGCACCAGTCCATCTCACCACCTTGACTTGCTGACTGATGTTCGTCTGCACTGCACAGAGGAAATCAACTGACCGAGGTTTGTCCAGTGACGTGTTATGAAATGTATATTTGTTTTATGCTTACAGATATGTTTTTCTTGACAGAGGCTCTGCAGAGGTTAGACGAAGCAGAGAAAACATGTGCTTTACATTTTACTGTGATTTATTGAGATATTTGTTGCCTGATGTTCAGCAGGAATGGAGAAATACACTCAACAAAAATATAAACGGCAACACCTTTGTTTCTGCTCCGATTTGACATGGGATGGACATAAAGACCTAAAAGTCACTCCAGATACACAATATTACCATCCCCCCCAAACATTGTTGACAAATCAGTCTAAATGTGTGATAGTGAGCACTTCTGCTTTGCTGAGATAATCCATCCCACCTCACAGGTGTGCCACATCAAGATGCTGATCTGACATGAGTAGTGCACAGGTGTACCTTATACTGCCCACAATAAAAGGCCACCCTGGAATGTGCAGTTTTGTCTCACAGCAAAATGCCACAGATGCCACAAGCATTGAGGGAGCGTGCAATTGGCATGCTGACAGCAGGAATGTCAACCAGATCTGTTGCCCGTGCATTGAATGTCCATCTTTCAACCATAAGCCGTCTCCACAGGCGTTTCAGAGAATATGGCAGCACATCCAACCGGCCTCACAACCGCAGACCACGTGTAACCACACCAGCCCAGGACCACCACATCCAGCAGGTTCACCTCCAAGATCGTCGGAGACCAGCCACTCAGACAGCTGCTGGAACAATTGGTGTGCACAACCAAACAATTTCTGCACAAACTGTCAGAAACCGTCTCAGGGACGCTCAACTGCATGCCCGTCGTCCTCATCGGGGTCTTGACCTGACTCCAGCTCGTCGCCGCAACAGACTTGTGTGGGCAAATGCTCACATTCGATGGCGTCTGGCACGTTGGAGAGGTGTTCTCTTCACGGATGAATCTCGGTTCACATTGTTCAGGGCAGATGGCAGACAGCGTGTGTGGCGTCGTGTGGGTGAGCGCTTTGCTGATGTCAATGTTGTGGATCGAGTGGCCCATGGTGGTGGTGGGGTTATGGTATGGGCAGGCATCTGTTATGGACGAAGAACACGGGTGCATTTCATTGATGGCATTCTGAATGCACAGAGATACCGTGATGAGATCCTGAGGCCCATTATTGTGCCATACATCCATGAACATCACCTCATGTTCCAGCAAGATAATGCACGGCCCCATGTTGCAAGGATCTGTACACAGTTCTTGGAAGCTGAAAATGTCCCAGTTCTTGCATGGCCAGCATACTCACCGGACATGTCACCCATTGAGCATGTTTGGGATGTGCTTGACCGGTGTATACGACAGCGTGTACCAGTTCCCACGAATATCCAAGAAACTGAACAAAACTGAACATTCCAGGGTGGCCTTTTATTGTGGGCAGTCTGAGGTACACCTGTGCACTACTCATGATGTCAGATCAGCATCCTGATGTGGCACACCTGTGAGGTGGGATGGATTATCTCAATATGGCAGATGTGCCCACTACCACACATTTGGACTGATTTGTGACCACTGTTTGGGAGGGATGGTTATATTGTGTATCTGGAATGAATTTTAGGTCTCTACGTCCATCCCATGGGGAATGGGAGCAGTAACAAAGGTGTTGCGTTTATATTTTTGTTGAGTGTATATTATTAAAAATATATTAAATTATTATGCAGTGATCTTGTCAGTATTGAATGCATGAAACTTTCACATCTCAGACGACATCTTATAACCAAGTACACGATGCTGAAAGACAAACCAAATTTTTTTCTGAGGCAGCAAAAGTCAGCGTTTTACTTTTGTGCTGTAGCCAAAGCCATTCTCCCAAAAGCTGGTAAGTCACACACAACTGGCAAACAGCTGTGTCTACCATTAGTTAAAGAGTTAACATGCAGAGAGGAGGCTGCCAAACATTTGAACTTTGTGCCACTTTCCAACGACACAGTGTCACTGCTAATAGGAGCCATGGCCGATGATGTTCAAAACTGATTGATCATATTAAAAGTAGTTGCTATTTTTCTATTCAGCTGCATCATGCTAATAGCTAGCAGCTCAATGTCCTTATCACAGAGAATCTCTTTGATATTTAGGTGTACAGAGTTGTACTATCCTTCATAAACACAGCCAGACCCGCTTGTCTATTCTTCCCGCTGTCGTTGTTGTGTCAGCCTGAAGTTGATAAAAACTGTCCATGTTTATGTATGTGTCCAGAGTTACTATGGTAGCCACTTCTCACACAGGATAATTAAGCTGCTCTCTCTTCAAGCCCCCTGATGCTGGGTAAGGGACACCAAGTCATCAACTTTTTAGCAAAGGATCTCCCGTTCCCCATGATGATGGACGGGATGATGGGTCTCTACCTTCTCCTCTGGTTACAGCGCCTGATGCTGTTGTGGTTCCCTTGTCTGTTTCTCCTCAGCTTGACGGGGAAATCAGGCGGCTCGGTGGGAGGCAGCACCACAGAACTCTCCAGCCTTTTTAATTCAAGGTGCTCCAAAGGCTTGGGGAACAGGGCTGCCTCCTCGATCTAAGTAGGACGATGGGGGTATTGACTGGGGTGTCTTTTGTGTCTCAGCTGCAGGGGAGAGGTGGAGTAGCTGGTTCAGGCACGATCTGATATCCTCGTGTTGGTGTTGTTCCCAGATCATCATACTAAATGTTGTTCCAGGATCAACATTGCAAGTGACCAATCAGAATGTTGTGACGTCATACTTTTGCGACTTCGGGAGAAACTGGCGTAAAACAAAAAACTGTACTTAAGCTGCGAGAAACCGCCTCTGTCCGCCGATCAACTGACCCTGACCCTAACCCTGACCCTAACCGTAACCCTTTAATAAACAGTAAGCAGAATTGATATTGTCCTTGCAACATTGGAATTTCATAAATGCACGAATGGCTTGGCGCGCAAAAGAATAACGTCACAACAATGTGATTGGTCACTTGCAATGTTGAACCTGAAACAACATTTTCATGATGGTCTGGGAACAACACCAACACGAGGATATCAGATCATCCGCTGGTTCAGGGTGTGGTGTCAGGGCTGATCCACACAGCTGACCTCCATCATCTAATCATTATTTTTTTCTAAAATTCGAAAATCAGAAAGATGTTTGATGAAGACTCCTCTTCTATCAGTCCATCAGCAGGCAGAAGCAGCTGTGTGCTCAGTTCCTCTTTTAGAGTCTGAAGTCTTACAACTGATTCAAGAAACAAAACTGAAAACATCAGTTGTGCAATGAGAACATTTAGTTGCTGATTTACTTGCTTCATTGGCCCAACTTCCTGCAGACTATATCAGATATACTTCAGCAGTGTTTCTGGAATTGTTAATCTACTCTAACTTTTATTCTTTGTATTTCATTTTCTTTCTTTTTCCTTTAACTATCGCAAACAGAATATACAACAGTATTCATTCGCACTATTGTTGAAGAAACATTTTCCTTCTTCCTTCTTTTGACATATGTACATATATGTCAAAATTTGTGTGTACATATAATTTTTATTAATATTTTAAAAAGGCACTTTCATTCTTACCTGTGTTTTGTCCATGTTATACCTGGGCCCTATTTCAGGAAGCCGGTTTAGTGGAAAAACTGAGTAAGTATACCCTGAGTTAACGAAAACTCTGGGTTTTCGGTTTCACAAAGCGAGTTCAGATGAAGCCTCAGTGAGTCACTATGACGACACACTCCGTGAAGCTAACCTGCCCCCTAGCAGGTTTACTACAACTAACCCTGACTGTCTCCGCCCCTTTGTCGGAAACCTGACAGTAGGAAGTGTCGGACATGGCGTGCCACTTCCTTGAAGAGCCAGTAGATCGTGAAGCCCAAATTCTCCGCAGAGCTCACCGCCGGGAGAGAGTGATCAGAGCGCGTTTGGACATTTTATCATTTCCTGATGATTTTCTGTGCGAACGTTACCGTTTCTCAGCACAATCTCTAAGTTATTTGGATAACATCCTCAGGCCATATATTACGCATGTGACACATCGCGGACATGCTCTCAGTTCATTACATATTATTTGTATTGCACTTCGGTTTCTTGCAAACGGGAGCTTTCTGTATAATATTGGTGACGCTGAGCACGTTTCCAAGGCTACCGTCTGTCGGGCAGTCAGGAATGTTACAGTTGCACTGAAACGTCTCCTGCACTCGTTTGTGGTGTTCCCCGGTCATAGACCCACAAGATTTATCAAAGAGGGATGCCACAAAATTGCAGGTATCAGGATGACCAAAACTTAATTTATGATGTGGTGATACTTGGACTACTACTTAAATTGTACATTTATTTTCAGGGTTCCCAGGCGTGATTGGCTGTACAGATGGCACTCACATTCCAATCATTGCTCCTTCAGTAAATGAAGGAGACTATGTGAACAGGAAGTCTTTCCACAGCATTAATGTACAGGTACATAGTTCCCTGTAGCATGTCAAACTAACAAATTATTTCATTATAGTAATGGATGCTAATTTGTGTTCTCTGCACTGTGAAGATCATATATGATGCTGCCAACATTATCACAAATGTGGAAGCCAAGTGGCCAGGCTCTGTCCATGACTCACAAATATTCCGTGAATGTACACTGAGCACAAAATTTGGACATGGTGAGTTGAGAATACTTTAAAATATATAAAGACCAATTGCTTCAGGGACATTTGAACTGAAGTGTACCCTTCTGTCTTAGGAGAGTTCACTGGCTACTTGCTTGGTGATAGGGGGTATCCATGTTTACCCTATTTGCTTACCCCTTACCCTGACCCTGAACCGGGCCCACAGCAGCGATATAATCTGGCTAATTGCAGGACAAGAGCCAGAATTGAAATGACTATCGGAATGCTTAAGGCCCGGTTCCAGTGCCTGCAAAGACTCAGGGTCACCCCAGAAAGGGCATGTGACATTATTGTGGCATGTGTGATTCTTCACAACATTGCCACAATTAGAGGAGAACACTGTCCTTCTGAACCAAACCTCAGCAGTGATCCAAACCATGAACATCCTGACCCTCCCACGGACATACAAGATGGAAGCGCAGTCAGAGACACCATATGTCACAATCATTTCTTTTGACCCATCACCTCAACATGTTGAAAGAAGAATAAACAGATTTTTTTGTTCAACTGGCTTTATTGGTCGCCTGTATTTCCTGTACACAAAGTATTAAAAGATGTAAACCTCATAAAGTGTCTCTGTTGCTTCCTCCTCTGTAACAGCTGTCAATGTTTCTTCATTATTTTCCTGTAGTAAAGAAATAAACAACATTGCTGTTCTACTGTAAACTCATATAATCTGTGGAGTATTAAGAGTACTCACAACTGCATGTTGGTCTGGCTCAACAGGAGGCTGCACCAGATGCAGTACACCACCACCATCAACTGATAGAATATGAGGTTTATACAGGTCACTTATAACTTACAAGGGACCAAATGGCAATTAACAAACATACCAATCACCTTACACTTCATTGTCATTATGCTCTCAAAGACAACCAAGACTGAGGGAAGGCAAAATCAGTCGGAAAATAACTTCACTACAAAATAATCCATTATGGTAAAGAGTTTATCAGATGAATGAGTAGCACTGCAAAGGTGACTGTGGAGAAAGGATGTATGCACATCATGTATTATTTTGAAGTTACCCCTTATGTAGGCACTTGTGTCTTGCGGGGTTATTGACTCAGAGGATGTCCCCGCAGAGATGCCTTCGGCCACAGGGCGCCCACTGTTTTGGCTGAGGGCCAACTGCTCAGCCTGTGTGAGTGGTGGCGGTGGAGGACCCCCACCTGTTTTTCGGGCCTCCGCTTTTTTTCTGTTGGCTATAACGGGCCACATTTGAGCATACAGAGTAAGCAAATATGTACTTGTAATGTGCTCAGATAATTTCAATAAGTGCTTACAGAAAGAAAATTAATGTAGCCTCTAACAGCAATTGATTTATATGGGACAAACAGACCAAGCACTATGGCTCATAATACAATTACACCTTACCTGTTTGGACTATATTTTTATATTTCATTTTTACTTGCTGCCAGGCACGGTTGGGGCCTGTTGGGTTGCACCTGCGCTCACATCACAAAATAAAATGTATAAAATAACATATGATAAAATAACGTGTTAAATGGGTGGAAATCCCTAGATCAATGTTTATATTAACACTCAGGCATTGACTCTGTCGGCTATGTTTTGCCATGCATGCTCCCTTTCTTTTGCACCTGTGGCTGTGTTACTTTTTTCCGCGGAATTTGCATGTTATCGGCATATGCTGCCATCAGAATTTCGGCCTCAAGCGCTGTGAAATACATTGACCGCGCCTTCTTTCCCTCCGTCTCCATGGTGACTCGCTTAATCTGTGCTCCGCTTATCAGGGCTTTATGTATCCTCGTCCGCGCGCTTCACTTGGGGTTAAAGCAACTCCGCGTTGACTGAACTAATTGTTATCAGCCTTTCTGAAACCGAATATTCCGAGTTGGACAGTTCGGGGTTACTCAACCCTGAGTATCGTTTTTCACTCTGAGTTTTCTAAACCGGCTTCCTGAAATAGGGCCCAGGTCTCTTCAGTTGTCATGGTTACTAGCCTGCTAATGCTTGGAAGTCTTCTCTTGATACCAGGAAGTGGAGAACTCAGAGGTCAAACTCTTATTCTTGGAAATCAAAAACCAGTTTAACTCTTAAGCAGTCGAAAAATCTTCAATTACATTGTAGAGCCAAATCTGCTGAATTTACCCCAAAATGGTCTCCAGTTATCAATAAACCAGCCAGTGAAATTGCCTTAGTGTCCAAACACAAATATCATGTCCACATGTATATTTAATAAAACTATTTTTGTTATATAATTCACATCTGCTTTTTTTTTCTTCAATATTTTACTTATTGTTGCTAATTTTTTACCTCTGACAACAAGGTGATGTATTTGGCAGCGTTCGCATGTCAGTCTGTCACTTACGTAAGCCAAAAACAACAGCAGCTCTTCATCTGATTGTGATGGAACAAATAACTCGACATAATAACAATTTCTGCACTGCTAAGTCAAAAAAATGAAGTTTTGTAGATCTGCAAAATATACAGAATTAAAAACGTATTTCTACACCTCTGTGGTGGAAGACACATTATTTATTATACTTCTACATGTGACATTCAGAAGTTACTTAAACTTCTTCGTAGGTTTAGACAATCAAAAGAAAATGTTTTCTGATCGTGATCTGCCAGGTTGTTGAAGAGCTATGCAACAGGATACAAACAAAAGAAGCAAAAGAAACAGACAAATCATAGAGAAGCAGGGGAATAGAAAACATACAATTTAACTAAAACAACTGCAGTTACAATGTAGACACTGAACATTTTGACAAAAGCACCAAATTCCATCGTGTTCCTCTGTGATCTGTTAAGATTCAAAATTGAGGAGGGAGAGTACAAACCACTCTTGGTCCAGTAGGTCTTTGGTCAAACAATGATTTTAATGAATACACGCGTGGGAAGACACTCTGTACGCAGACAGCCAGTAGTCCTCGACTTAATCAGAGCATACACAGATTTTTATAGCATCAGGGTTTGAATTACTGACGCCCCTTCATACGTCACAGACAGGATATATACATACGTCAAATCAAAACCACAATGACCTTTTAACACAGTTTAAAAGAACATCGTCTTCCATCTTCATAACAGGTGCATCCTGTCACTGCCGGATGCTCGCTTGTCATCTTGACACCTCAGCAGCAGTTCTGCGACAAACTGCTCTTTGCAACATCAGCAAAACATAATTAAACTTTCCCCCATAAATGAATCTAACTAAAAGTGTGTGTGTGTCTGCGTCTGTGTGCTAACCACAATTGCACCCTGTTTCACCTCGCGACTAGCTCCTGACCCCTCACCAGACAGAGAGACAGAAACCACTCTCGTATGTGTAATAATCGAACTGAAACTATGGATATGACTTTTACTAAATAAATGTTTTAATCAAGAACCTCTACTAAACATAATAACTGTGTGCATAAGCATCTTAAGGCCTTCTTAAAGCTATCTGTTACATTGTTAAAGCAATGATCATACTGCTGCTCAAAATAACTTCCTGCTTCTGCAAACTCTCTGCAAGCCTGTTTCCTGTCAGCCTGTGACTTTTAGCCTTTCTGAAAGACACACACTGTTCAACCCCTGAATGCAATATAAACTCCAGATTATATTATTAATGCAATGGTACTGATGACAATTATTTAACAATAGCAGTAAAATAATTTCCCTGCTCCACACTCCCTCTCTTGACCTCTGGAACACCAGAGGTCACAATACATTGTGTCCTCACGCAGACCCTCTCTGGTGGTCTCGGACCTCGAGATCTCCAGGATCCTCGCCCCTCCTGTGGTCGCCGAGATCGATCTTCTGCAAAAGAAACAAAACACCTTTTCCTGCACCTCCCTAACTTATCCTATCTGGGACTCTTTAATCAAAAGCCTGATCCTAATTATCTTCTTAACTTATTGACTTGTATTTATGTATACTCTTCAACGTTACTCATCCCTTTAGAACTCTTTAAGCCCTGCTTTCACGTCCGGTTGCTCGCTCTATTTTCCCTTATCTGATCATCAACATCCTGTGCACAAATTGTCGCTGCTGCAAGTTCCTCTACTCCAAAAGAAAACAACCACTTTAATCAATTAAGTTTAAGCATATAAGCAATTACTCCTGTATACATTTCATCATAGCTAAATGCTGCCTTGAAACAACTCCTATGTGTTAACTTCATTTTAACCTCACATTTCCTATGTTATAACCCGTTTTGGTATAGCCTTTTTATTTCATTTTGCTCCTTTTAATGTAACCATACCTTCTAATTCTAGTTTATCAGACTTAACCAAAATATATGCTTTCCTTCCTCTTTGGTCCTTCTTTAAGTTCAGTTAAAAGCTAAATGAATTTAAGGCCTTTTGCCTGGAATCAATACTGTCATGTGTGTTTCTTAACTCTGTGTCTGTAAGCGTGTGCAATCCTTCATGAACTCATATTATCCTCACAGTAGATTGGCTAATCATAGCGCTAGCCAAAGGCTCGTGACCCTCCAGAGACAAATTTGAGCCACAACTCCTTTAAAAGCACAAAATGCAATATGTATAAAAATCATTTCTATTTATAAGCTCCCCCTTTATCCTAAAAATACCTCCTATGTAATATCTGTATGTGTAAGCCTACATTATAACCACTACTTCTAGAAATCAAAAAGAAATCAAACCTGTTCTACTCCTTCAACCCTCACTAATTTTCCCTCTAAGATTTATTCACAGCTTTGAAAAACCGGCATTGTATCTTCTAAACAGGATTCAGTTCTGTCATGGTCCTGGGCCATGTTGGCCCAGTATTCTTGGTTCCTTGTATTTTCGCTCCTTATTTAGGCCAGGTTTTCTCAGGTGTCCTATTGTGGTGTTCCCTAAGTGTTTTTTCCCTTTGTGACTCTTACCCCCTTGTGCCCCTCTGTCTATTTATGAGCTCTCGTCTCTCTTTGTGTTATTAGCTTACCCAGTTTAGGTTTCCGGTTTCTTGTTTTTCCACCAGTGCTGTTTTATGCCCACCGTTGTAAATAAATATTCACCTGCACCAGAGCTGCCGCCTTTTGGGTCCTTTTCTACAACTCCACACGGCTTGCCTCGCAAACCGTGACAAGTTCACTTTTAATCCTTTAACCTTAACTTAAAAATAACAGTTTCAGTTTTACCATATCCAAATGATCAAAAACCCAAAAGGTCCTAAAATGATCCTAAATTATTAAACAATTAAATTAATAAACCCTAAACCCCCCTTTATCTTGATACATTTCATGTGTCAAGATACTATACAAAACTTAAAAATGCTCAGTTTCCCCACTCATGATCCAATGTATGTCATAAAATAAACTTAAAACAGAACAGTTATCAGTCATGTGTTTCTACAATTAATGGTAACTGAGTTACATCAAAAAATATTTCCCCTTTAGCATTTGGCATTCTCCCAACAATATACTATAATCCCATAATCTAACCCCACTTAATAAAACAAAACAGAAATCTTCTCTGGTAAAAGCAAATTGTTTGTCCACATTAATTCATCCTCACTCACATTCAGTCACACCATGTATTTGCTGATAGTGGAACTTCCCGCACGATCAGATACTCCACCCTCAGCAAAATGAGCTCAGTCATTTTTTATTTTCCATAGGAAAATATTTCTTTATGCTTTTGGACTGGATTGACTCGCATAAAATCCTTTTTACAGGGACTTACGACCTTGATCAGTCCCCACAGGTAGCTCTCCTCAGCCAATTGTAATCTGGAAAGCCGCCTTATATTTGCTCTTCCCGAGAATTTTCAGCGCCGTTATTCACTGTTGCAGGCCTGCTTAAAACAGAAATGAAAAATAGAGCTGATTGTTAGCTCATAAAAACAAAACAAAATCACCTGACAGGTTTTCTTTAAGTGCACTGTTACAAAATAATGGGCCCAATTTTAGACATGTCCATGTTTCCTAAAACTCCCTCTATTAAAACAAAAACACCAACAACCCAAACCTAACTGACCGAATCAACCCATTACCACAACAACCTCAACAACCTTAAACACACAAGTATTTTACCACCACATAATTTCACCTCCTCAATACACCGAAAGTCTCATTAAAACCACTCAATTTGCACACAAAAATCACCCCCTTATGCTCTTAAATTCAGCATAAGACCCCTTACGACATCATATAATCACTAAACTAAAATTTCCTACCCCAATCTGCACTTCTCGTCTGCCATGCTTCCTCTTCTGAAAGTCACTTCCTCAGTCACACACATACAGGAAACTCTTACGTCACCACTCACCACTACAGCTAATGTGCATACTAAGCCATCTCTCAAAAAGCTGTAACAACAGAAACATATGTTTAAACATTCCCAACTTATTAAATTATGTTATTTCTTTCTACAGTTATCACTGGTTTTGATCACTCAGTACGAGAGCATTCCTAAGACACTCTTTTTAATACTACTTTAATCACTTTTTTGTTTTCATAACTCCCTTTATCATATGGCTTCTTCTATTCCTCAATTACAAATTCAAATGCATTTTATTAAACATTCACACCATTGTATCATTCATACAAAATAGCAAGCTGTTCTTCATTGCATATGTTTGTGTTCTTAGCCAGGTTTAATCTCTATCTCTGCATTAAACTCCATGAGCTTGTCTTGTCTTTATAAGGTTAATGCATTTTCTGTTTGTGTACGTGAATTTGCATATGGTGCTTTTGCAGTGTGTCAGACTCCTTCATAATTTTGCCTTTAAACAGTCAATTTTCTCCTCCCCAAATTTACTAACCCAAATTCTGATTTCCTACCTTAAATAGCAGCATTCCTTGTCCTCAGCCAGAAGGTAGGGCTCCACTTGCCACTTACCCCCTCTGCCTCAGCCCAGCGGCCTTACCCGTCAGGTCCCGTCTTCTTACTGAAGCCGAGTAATCGTGACTGTGCCTGCCTTAGGTTGTCCCAGGGTTTTGAGGTGGGATCTTACCCGTCATGGGCTATCCAGCCTTCCATACTCGCCTGATACGGGGCCCAAGTGGGCAGGGGAGGGAACACACTGGCTCTGGAAATTAAAGGAGTATAAGCTGCTTCCTTCATTGCATCTTATATTAAACTATCTCACTTCTGACTCCTTCCTAGAATAATTTCACATATGGCACTTTGTGTATGTGTGTTTTCTATTCATTAATGTAATTGTCAGTTATTTTCTCTCCCGGTCAGGGAACCACATTATTTTCTCTCTTCATTTTACCTTCTTTTGTTTGTTTGTGACGTTCTACTTTAGTTCTACTAAACCTTGATGTAAAAACAATACTCCCTTATTTCACGCACACACTCTGCATTTTGCCTACGCACACACTTCTCTCTCAGACTTCCTCTGTTCACACATCACCTTGCACTCACTCTACTCTACATATATTTACAATGTTATTATTTACTAAGCCAGCATTTTAATCGCAGACATTTATCCACATTTGCAAACAATAGTTATAGGGCTGAATAATCACACAAAACCGAAAGCATAGTCCTCTCATGCGCTCTGCATCAGTTGCCTCGTTTGCATGCACACACACTCTCCATCTAAAAATGGCAGCAGGCAGTCAGTGCATTACTGACTCGACACACAGAGATCTCTCACACCAAATTTTCTTATTCTATATTACAACGACGTCTTATATTTACAACCACTGTCAGATCTGCCAGCTTTAGCGCCTACACAATTTCGACAAATTTTAAATAACCGCCCAGCGGATAAACTCCCTGAGTTTTTTGCGACCAATTCACCAGTATCAAGACTTTAACTGTTTCTGGCCTCATCTCTAAAATCCCTAACACAATTTAAAAGCGTCAACCAACCCAAACTTTGCCTGAAGCTCTATTTTTGGCGTTTCACAGCCAAGGCTTACCTCGAAATGTTAAGTTAAAGTTACACGCCCGAAGTCCAACTTCTCCTGTCCAAAAAAGCGCAGGTACCGTTCCAAACGGTAAGGAGACTCTAACTCCTAGCTTAATTCCAGGATGCCCTGTACCCCACAGTTAAGCCAAACTGAACTAACCCTGTTCGCCGACAGGTCAATGTCGCGCGTCCACGACAAGGAGGGAGCATAACCTCCGGGCTCTGCGCTTCCTACCAGTCCAACTGGCGTTCTTGAGTAATTTATAATACTTTGAAACAACAATCAACACCCAAAACAAGTGTATAACTGAGGCAAATGCAACCTAGTGGTCAATTTGACCGCTCAGGTCCACTCTTATGACCAAATTTGGACTCTAACCAACAAAATAACCAATTCCCTACCAAACTACTTGAGACTCCAACTCAATTTCTTTGGGACTTCAACCCAGTATTTAAACTTTTCTTATCAGACTCTTAACTACTTTCATTTCTTCTTAGCAGAACTCTAACTGCTTCAATTCATGAGATTTTTCATCAAAATCAAAGCAGACATTTACCGGCAACTTTTACTGAATAGACATTTAATTTTATCATCCAATTCAGCACACTTCGGATAAAATCAACAGGCCTGTGCCTACCTCTTTTTAAAGGCGCCTGTCCCCTCAGTTTGGTTGCCGGGTCACGCCTACCTGTCTGACCACAATGGACCATACATCACCGTCTACACCTCCAATCCTCCCTCCTCAACCACCGGACGAAGCCCCCAAATGTTAAGATTCAAAATTGAGGAGGGAGAGTACAAACCACTCTTGGTCCAGTAGGTCTTTGGTCAAACAATGATTTTAATGAATACACGCGTGGGAAGACACTCTGTACGCAGACAGCCAGTAGTCCTCGACTTAATCAGAGCATACACAGATTTTTATAGCATCAGGGTTTGAATTACTGACGCCCCTTCATACGTCACAGACAGGATATATACATACGTCAAATCAAAACCACAATGACCTTTTAACACAGTTTAAAAGAACATCGTCTTCCATCTTCATAACAGGTGCATCCTGTCACTGCCGGATGCTCGCTTGTCATCTTGACACCTCAGCAGCAGTTCTGCGACAAACTGCTCTTTGCAACATCAGCAAAACATAATTAAACTTTCCCCCATAAATGAATCTAACTAAAAGTGTGTGTGTGTCTGCGTCTGTGTGCTAACCACAATTGCACCCTGTTTCACCTCGCGACTAGCTCCTGACCCCTCACCAGACAGAGAGACAGAAACCACTCTCGTATGTGTAATAATCGAACTGAAACTATGGATATGACTTTTACTAAATAAATGTTTTAATCAAGAACCTCTACTAAACATAATAACTGTGTGCATAAGCATCTTAAGGCCTTCTTAAAGCTATCTGTTACATTGTTAAAGCAATGATCATACTGCTGCTCAAAATAACTTCCTGCTTCTGCAAACTCTCTGCAAGCCTGTTTCCTGTCAGCCTGTGACTTTTAGCCTTTCTGAAAGACACACACTGTTCAACCCCTGAATGCAATATAAACTCCAGATTATATTATTAATGCAATGGTACTGATGACAATTATTTAACAATAGCAGTAAAATAATTTCCCTGCTCCACAGATCCTAATCATTGGAAACATTGTGCTGAATAAATTAAACACAAAATCAAGTGAGGTAAGTTTCTTTTTGCCCAAGGGCACAACGACCAAGACAGACAGAGCTGGGGATTGAACCGGCAACCTTCCTGTTAATAGATGAGCTTTGCAACCCCTGAACCATGGTCGCCCCACATTGACCCCATGTCTACTGTAACTAAGTAATGAGTAATGAGTTAATTATTAACTAGTTTGTTAATGAATTACTTCAGTCAAATTGAAACAGTATTTGCCACACTTCAGGCTGTGTTCACTGGCAGGACGTCATACTCAAAAGGCTCTTGCAACGGTTTATAGGGATCGAATGGCCCGTAGAAATGGGCCAGACACCCCATACTCAGGTAGCACCTCCCACAGGACACCCCGAGGAACACAGTCGAATGCCTTCTCCAAGTCCACAAAACACATGTAGACTGGTTGGGCAAACTCCCATGCGCTCTCAAGTATCCTTGAGAGGATAAAGAGCTGGTCCAGTGTTCTGCGACCAGGAGGAAGACCGCATTGTTCCTCCTTTATCTGAGGTTCGACTAGCGGACAAATCTCCTTTCCAGCACCCTGGCATAGACTTTCCCAGGGAGGCTCAGCAGTGTGATTCCCCTGTAGTTGGAACACATCCAGACCCGTTCCCGACCCTAAGGCGCAGGAAACAAACCCTCTCATCCACCAGGAAGAACTCCAACATACAGGCAGCAAGCCGAGGGGATATTAGAATACCCACCCCAGCCCGCCGCCTCTCACCAGGGGCAACTCCAGACTGAGACAGAGTCCAGCCCCTCTCCAGGAGACTGGTTCTAGAGCCCAAGCCATGCTTAGAGGTGAGCCCGACTATATCTAGCTTGTACCTCTCAACCTCACACACTAACTCAGGCTCCTTCCCCACCATGTCCCAATTGCCAGTCTTGGTAGCTGGGGCTCAGTCCGCCAGGGCCTCCACTCCTGGCCGCCGCCCATCACACAACGCACCCAACCCCTACAATGCCTTGTGCGGGTGATGGGCCTGCGGGAGGATTGGCCCATGTCCCATTTTCGGGCTGTGCCCGGCCGGGCCCTATGGACTAAGCTCCAACCACCAGATGCTCACCCTCGAGCACCCTCCCCAGGCCTGGCTCCAGGGCGGGGCCCTGGTAACCCTGTCTCTAGCAGGGTAAACTGTTCCCTCAATGTTTTCCTTGTAAGGATCTTCTGAATCGCTCTTTGTCTGGTCCCTCACCCAGGACCAATTTGCCATGGGAGACCCTACCAGGGGGCAAACACCCCCAGGCAACATAGCCCCTGGGATCCCTGGGACACACAAAGCCCCTCCACCAAGATAAGGTAGCGATTCAAGGAGAGGTGGATAAAAGACTTTTTTGTCAAAATTGACCTCTTTCTTGATTACAATATTATTTTCATGTATTATTTCCATTTCCAACTTCATATCTAACAGACCAGCAAAACTAGTAGTAACAATGTACTCAACGAGCAGAACCCAAATGAGGACTATAGAGAATTTTACTTTTGAGTTTTTAATTTACTTACTCAGAGGGTTATATGATGTGAGGAGGAAGCAAAATGGGGAAGGTGGAAACTGTTAGGGTCACAGAGGAGGTGCAGTCCTGGATGATCTTTTGAGGGAATGATGTTGAGAGATTGTCCAGTGTCCAGAGAGTGAGAATTAGCCAGGATGCTTACTTGTAATCAAGGGGCGAAAAAGTCCAAGGGTCTATGAGTCCATGGAGGAAGGAGTAATTGGAACGTAAGCAGGTAGTTGAGTCACTTAGTTGCACATGTCATCCGGGGAAGAAGGATTTTTCTTACCTAGTTGTTGCACAGAGAACGCCAATTAATCAGGCCTCCCTTGTTGGTAGCCAGAGGCCAATAAGCGAGTTTGGCAGGTCAGAAAAGGGAATCGCAGCCGGACGCAGGGAAGGAGGAGAGAGCCACGGAGTTGCGTGGTGGCAGGCGCAGCCACAGCAGTGAGAGCTGTAGAGCGGCAATTACCGGCAGGGCACGGCCACAGGAAAAGAGAGAGACGGCCCTCGTTCAGTTGACGGCAGACTTCTTCCACGGTGGTAGCAAGACGCCAGCTAAACACTTAAGACACGGAGCAGCAGCAGGCAGAGTTTGGAGCTCTGCCCTCGCGTGGTAACTCCCAAGTGGTTAAAATTCTTAAAGACACCTCAGTAAATTAAGAAGGGTGACTGCTGCTGCTGTTCTGTGCTTAGTGGAAGCTGGAGCGGTGTGGCGAGGAGACCACGAAGGACTTTGTTGGCCTGGCTCCCACTGGTGGACTCAGCAGACCCTTAACAGCCAAGAAGTGTGGCGGAGCCCGATTGGGACCCTTGGGACTTTAGGTTTTGTTTTTAATCATTCTCTTCCCTGATCAGGGTATTTTTATGCTGTAAATAAAGTGTATTTGGTGAATAGACACATAGCTCAATACATGAGTGGGGCCAAGACAGGAATAACCAGTAACACCAGCGGAGTAGAACACCAGTTCCTGCTAGGTAGAGCAGTCACTCGAGACTGTAGACTAGACTGACCAACCTGTAGACTGCCTAAGTTGACTACAAGAAAGCCTATGACAGTGGCTCACACATTGATCCTGGAATTCCTGGAACTGTACAAGATCATCAGAACCCTAATAGCCTTCAATAGCACCTTAGTGGAGCTGATGTGGCATTGGTACTGTTGAGTGGAGAGCATAGTGTATATGAATAGTGTATATGAATGTTGCATAAAAAGAAATCGAAAGTGTGAAGGGGTGAATGAAGCATGTTGTATAAAACGCTTTGACTGCTCAGGTAGAGTAAAACTCACAATCAGTTCATTTAGGGAAGAATCATAATTTAGGTAAAACTACACCATTTGTGACAATCATAATATCAATCTGACTTTGAATTACACATTTAATGACACAAAAAATGTTATGCATGCAGTTTGCATCCTTTAAATTCACATTGGCATTAAAAGATCTTGGACTTGTGTAACCTGCCTGCCTTCATTTTAGACTAATAGCAACAACTTCCACAAAAATCCCCCAAAACACAAATGTGTGTCCTCATAATTCTATCATTAAGTTGTTCATCTAAAGTAGCTCCATTTAAACTGTCTAATTTCAGTGCAGGTTTCGAGTTTGATGCTATAATTATAAGAAATAAAACATATTAAATTATCTATTTGCATAAGTACTTGTAACTCAGTTGCCTGAAACCTGCAGTATATAGGGGATGTAGTTTTACTAAACAATAATGTTTAACATTTTTGCAGGGTTTTTTTCTTTTTCTTATTAACCAAGCTGACTTTTGCAACTCAATTGAAGCAGCAGAAGTAGTATTTATAAAAAAATAAATCTCTCTAAAGTATCTGAAACCAG
Source organism: Maylandia zebra (assembly GCF_041146795.1). Taxonomy (NCBI): domain Eukaryota; kingdom Metazoa; phylum Chordata; class Actinopteri; order Cichliformes; family Cichlidae; genus Maylandia; species Maylandia zebra. The sequence goes on along the minus strand of NC_135187.1, from coordinate 5,935,265 downwards.
AGTTTGTGTCCTGTCTTGTGTCCTTGTTATGCTTTCAGGTGGAATCCAGTGTGCATGCCATGGTAAAAACAGAGAGACTGTTGGAGGCACACAGTCGGTTTAATGTTTAATTTTTTCTGACTCAGACAACTTTGCCCCAGCCTAACAGAAAACAGAACTTGAACAAGTCACGCAACCACTTGCAGTTGTTTTTGTCTGTTGTTTTTCTTGTTTTAGTGAATGTGAAAATGGAAAAAAAGATGAAGTGTGTGCTTATATTACTCCTCTGTTATCCTGCTGCATCTCCAGGTAAGATATTTTATTCAAAGTTTATTTAAGTTTTTATTTAAAAATATTTCTCTTGACTTACAGCAAATTGCATTGTAAGAGATTTGGTCTTTTAGTTTTGCTATGAGCTGTCGCCATTTTACGCCTGACATGGACTACTAACAACACCTAACTTGTCAAAAAGACACAGGGAGATATTTAAGCATATAGAAGAGGAATTTTAGATCAGCAGCTGTGGCTATGCTTTTACAGATCTTTTGTTCAAAGTATCCTCTCTTGTGACATCCTTGTGTTTTTCACAAACTGGACTGTAGCTGAAAGGAAAGCACTACAGAGTGTTATTAAATCAGTACAGAACATTATACACACAGTTAAGTTATTTAAAAAATGTTAACTTATTCTAAAAGCAGGTTACTTGATCTTTTATTTTCTATTTTATCCTTTTAACTTACACAATGTGGTGAAAATGTTTCTTTTCTTTTGTGTGTTCATTACATGTTTTAGCAATATCACTTTTGGGTAATTTAAAAGGTGCACATATGAAAGAGCATTCAGCTTTAACTTCATTGCACACACACAGTTACAACTCTGAGAAAGTTGGTGACACTCAGTCGGGGGAAATTCAACAGGTGAAGTCTTTTGTTCTGTGTCCTTGAGGATGGGTGGAAGAGACAAGGGGCAATCACTGTAATAGGAGATAAGGTTATAACATCTCTCCTTTTCTGGAGAAGGTCAAGGGTACATCTGGTTACATCTGCTTGACTGTATTTAAAATTGACTGTGCTGTTCATCTTCAGAGATTCCTATCAGTGCCCTGTTGAATGGCCATTCTCTCATGCAAGGTTGAGATTTAAAGGTGCTAATTTAATTAATTAAAATGATGAATCTGAACCAAGTTTTAGTTTTTATTTAACCTTCTTAAATGGTACAGAAATCATATAATACAAATGTCATCTGATTTTGTCCTGCCAATTTTACAGTAAAACACTCCCTGAAGTTTTTCTCCACTGAAACCTCTGGAGTCCAGAGTATCCCAGAGTTTGTGGCTGGTGCACTTGTTGATGAAGTTCAGATAGGTGACTTCAACAGTGTAAGAGGAGCAGAGCTAAAGAAAGACTGGATTAAATTCTTTGAGGATCATCCTCAGCACCTGGAGTGGTATAGTTTACAATCTCATGACAGTCATCACTTCTTTAAGGCTACAATTAAGACTTTGAGGCAACGTTTCAACCAAACTGAAGGTACTGATTTGTTTCACTTGTTACTTTTGTAATGTTGATTTGTCCCAAAGGTGCAGTTTCACTATGCTGTGCTGACATTGTACTGCTTTACCACAGTTACTGTTACTTTCTCTCTTTTCAGGTGTTCATATCATCCAGAGGATGAATGGCTGTGAGTGGAATAATGAGACTGGTGAGATTAATGGGTTCAATCTGTACAGTTATGATGGAGAAGAGCGTCCAGAAGTGACGGACGGAAGTGAGGTAAGTGACGGAAGTGATGTTGTAGGTGACGTCAGACGCCGGAGATTTTGGCGGAGAAAAAGCAAATGGTAGCATAGAGTTTAACAAAGGTTTTCCAAGCTTCAGTATTACCAAATATACTAATCAATTGTCATATAACTAACAACATCTGTTTTATCATCTCTAACACCCTGGAGGACAACGGGGAGAGTTTAGACGCTCTCCAAGATTACATCGACCGCTGTTTTCAAGATTTAGTAATGCATAAGGCCCAGAGTGCATCTTCCCTGGCCAAAATCGAGACGCCGTCATCGAAGAGAAGTCGCCAGGCAGACTCCCCCGGTACAACATCGCCTGCCGGCAAAGACATCGCAGAAATCCTGGAGTCAATCGACAAGCGATTGTCCAGTTTCGATGCGAGGCTGTCCCTGGTGGAGATTTTACACCGGGAATTTAAATCTCTGAGAGAATCCCTGGAATTCAGCCAGCGGCAGGTGGAAACGCTTGCCGCTGAAAATGCCACGCTACGGGAGTCGGTTAAATCTCTCACCGATAACGTGACCCAGCTAAACATTGAAAATAAAAAAATAAAAGAGTCCGTTATCGATCTACAAGCCCGTAGCATGAGAGATAATCTTGTGTTTTCTGGTATTCCAGAAACTGCCGGAGAGGACGCAGAGGCAACGGTGAAAAACTTCATTAAAATCCACCTGAAGCTGCCGGAGGACACCGTAAAGAACATCGACTTCGATAGAGTACATTGCTTGGGGGGCGCGCGGTCGCGGACCGGGAGACCACGGCCTATTGTGGCCAAATTCAGTCAATTCAAACAGAAGGAACAGGTGAAGAGTCGCGGCAGAGAGCTGAAAGGAACGGACTTCAGCGTGAACGACCAGTTCCCCAAAGAGATTCTGGAACGACGCAAGGTCCTGTTCCCAGTTCGACGTAGCTTTATCCAGAAAGGCTCCCGTGCTGTCATCGCTGTGGACCGGCTCTACGTGGACGGACAGCTGTACCGCGACCCCGGCACCACACCGTGGTTATACTGACTGCACTCCAGATAAGAACCCGCTACACTCTTTTCTTATTCATTCACACTTTCTCCTTTAAAATGTGTTTAACCTAGTAATATCAGTAGGATGTCATAGCAGATATAACACCGTCACCCTCCGTCATTGCTTTAATTGGAATGTTTCCGTTTCGTTTCCTTTTTTTTGTTGTCGCTCACAGTTCATGTGGTTTCTTTCTTTCTCTTGTCTTTCACTGCTGTGGTCACCTACTCCCCCACTCACCTACAAACAACACCCTCTATTTCTCCATATTTTCACAACACGATCACGCAAACACATCAGCTCAACGGCAGCACATTCACAACAGCCTCACAGCACGCACAGACTTGCAGGACACATAAGCAAGCCACGCTTGTTCATATTAGTGAATATTCACACACATAGTCAGACTTATGGAGTCTCTCACCACACTTCTTTTTCTCTTTCTATTTACAAACAAGGGATGTTTCCATATTCTCTCCACCTGTCTAAACGAAACACCCAGCATACATCATTAAACATACACGCACAATTAAGGGCATGCTGAGGTTTGTCACATGGAGCTGGCACCAGAGGAAAGAGGTTAAAAATATTTAACCAGCTTAAAAAACTACAGGCAGATGTTGTTTTATTACAAGAAACTCACAAACCTGTCACAGGTTTAAATGAACTTAAAACACCTGAGTTTCCTAACGTGTTTGCAGCCGGTTATAATTCTAGACAACGGGGAGTAGCAATTTTAATACATAAAAATGTTAATTTTACAGTACTCGATACAGTTATAGATCCAGAGGGTAGATTTCTAATTATTAAACTATCAATATTGAACAAAAAACTATGTATTGTTAGTATATATGGTCCAAATATTGATGAACCCTCATTCTTCCACGGTTTTTTTAGTGCACTCTCTGAACACCTTGATTGCACACTCATTCTTGGCGGTGACCTCAACCTTCACAGACGCGGACTAAAGCTTTCTTGGCTGCTGCCTCAAAGCACACTGTGCGCTGTCTATCTTGCGTGCTGCACAATATCGTTTATTACTTAGTAAATACTGATATCTATGACTAGCTAGTTTATTGTGATGGTGCTTTGTTTTCTCTATTATTATGTTGCTCTTTGTTGTTTGCTGTCTCCTCTGTTTGTTTTTGTTTGTTTGTTTGTTTGTTTTTTTTTTCTCCATACAGGTGACCCAGGAGTTTTTTTTTTTTTCTCTCTCTTCCCCCCCCTTCTCACCGTCTCTTCTCCCCTTTGGTTTTCTTTCTTTCTCTCCCCCTCTCTCTCTCATTCATTCCCCCTGTCCTATTTATTTAAAAAAAAAAAAAAAAAAAAAAAAAAAAAAGACAAAGGATGAACTGAAGCTCTGCCATCACGTAATGTCGCATACTGCTGTTTCTGATGTCATTTAGAAAAAAAAAAAAAAAAAAAAAAGTTATGATGGAGAAGACCTTCTAGCATTGGACCTGCAGACACTGACATGGATCACTCCAAAACCACAGGCTGTCCTCACCAAACTGAGATGGGATGCTCAAAAAACTCGATTAGAATTAAACAAAAACTTTTTAGGTCATCGGTGCCCTGAGTTTTTAAAGGAGTATTTGCAGTATGGCAGGAGCTTTCTGCAGACAGCAGGTAGGATTACAGAATCTGATGAAACATAATAGAATAGAAAGTTAATATGGATTTCTTGCATTAAAAGTAAAATAAAATTCAAAAAAGAATGTGACAACTGCCAATCTCTCTCCAGTTCTTCCCTCAGTGTCTCTCCTCCAGAAGACTCCCTCCTCTCCAGTCACCTGCCACGCTACAGGTTTCTATCCTGACAGAGGTTTGATGTTCTGGAGGAAAGATGGAGAGGAGCTTCATGAAGGTGTAGATGCCGGAGAGATCCTCCCCAACAATGATGGGACCTTCCAGTTGAGTGTTGATTTGAAACTTTCATCAGTCACACCTGAAGATTGGCAGAGGTACGACTGTGTGTTTCAGCTCTCTGGTGTGAACGAGGACATGATCACCAAACTGGACAAAACAGCGATCAGGACCAACTGGAGTAAGACTGGATCCTGCAGGGTTTGAAAACTGAGTTTGATATTATGAAGTTGTTAACTAAACAGTTTAGTTGTCAAATTTAATTCCTAACTGCCATTCTTATTGATCAATAAAGACAAGTCTTTACAAGTGTAGCATAAGTCTGGCGTAAAAATGGCATCTCAAACTGGGTTAAAGTAATGAAGTACCATTTGCATTATGGTGAATCACTACTTTAGAGTGCACAAGGCGCATAACTAATGCTTAAGTAATGAAGTTTTGATGGCTTTGTGTGACATTTAGCGATGTTAGACTCATCAACTATCAGGTCCTTGATTTTCTCTCCACTTATTCTTTAGTAACTGCACACATTTTGGTTCATTATTATAAGTATTGTCATATTTTGTTCAACAGAAAAGCCCACTGACATGGGAACCTTCATCGCTGCTGCAGTGATTGTTCTAGCTTTCACCATCATCACAGCTGTGACATTTTTGACCTACATAAATAAAAAATGTGAGAAATCTAAAGTTTAGTTCAAGTTCATGTCAAGTAAAATGATTATAGGGCAGTAGAAGGATGAGGTGAGAAGGAAATAATCAAAGTAAAAAGGAAATTGACACAAAATTACAACAGATATGGTTGATTTTAGTTTGTTTCAGCTAAATGTTCTACATCCTGTAAGTAATGTAGAACATTTATTAGAGATATAATATGCATTATTTAATTGTAAAACAAAGTACAGACTTGTTCTTTTTTGTTACACATGATCTGATCACTTGAACAGCCCTGATCTCCCTCTCACTTTCATAGCTGGGAAGCAAGGGCCATGTATTCAATAATCACTAGAAATTACACCCTTGAAAAGGCTAAAATATGTGTAAACTGTATGCTTTTGATCTTCCAGCTCTTGACGATGGCTCTGAGCAGTCTGAGAGACTAAATCCACAAAGCTGAGTGTCCTAAGAAGTTCTTCACTCCGCTCTCTGTATGACTTTCCTCCAGCTGCTGCTGTCGCCTCAGTGTTTCAAATACATATGTTAAAAACACCAGTGAATAAATTAGGCACAGGTAATGATCACATTCTGCTGCACTTGTTGTAAATTAGTGCATGGTCAGACATCTGTATGCAGCTCCTGTGTGTACATTTCATGCATTTGTGATTTTATTTTGCTTCAGTATGTAGTCATAGTATCGATGCAGCAGTATCACAAGTCTTCTACAAAGCAAAACTAACTCTATTGATAGATATGTATCTGATGATGACTGTTTGGTAGAACTGAAGTGTGTAATTTTATTGAGAAATTGGAATCGTACAAAGCATGTGGTATTTTCCAAATGACACTAAAATATCTGAAGGATGACAGCAACAGACTCTCATTTGGAAATGAAATTTTGTCATTTTATTATTTCATTATAAAGTTGTATGAAAATTCTCCATATTGAAGATGCACTGAATCGCATGACCCCCTATGAACAAAGACTTGGCAACAGTTGGTTGAAACATTACAATTAGATTTTGTTCCTATTAATTTTATATATTTATTTGTGTTTCTTTTATTTTAATTCTAAATTTTATTTTGATTAAAAATAGTTCATATACTTTTTATTTCGGTTAAGTAAAGAATGTTGCTTCAGATGTGAGCTCTGCTTTGATGCTCTAATAAAAATGTTCTCTGATGTTTTTTTTGTTGTTTTTTTTTTAATCTTCAGAATTTGAACATTTTTATCTATCACTGATTTAAATGGATTCATAGTTTTCTCACTCTGAATGTTGTAAATTGCCTTCTGGCTTTAGCTGGGAGCATACAGATTCCTGATATTGTCAAGGTTCTGGGTCTTGGACTGAGTTTATTTTGTTTGAATATTTCTGTGCTATTATGATTTAAGTTTCACTAGTCAGTCCTGAATTTATTCTTGTTATTGCTGCAAAGTTTTCCTGTGATCTCAGTTTAATTTCTTGTTTTTGAGGTTTCCTTTGTGTCGTTGTCCTGTGTCCCTCGCTTTCTCTCGGTCTGTGGGTGTGTATGTCCTTGCGTCTTGTTTCCCTTTTCTATTTAATGTTGCCTCCCTTGTGTTTCCATGTTACCCCTGTCTCTCGTGTGTATTTATGTATGTTCTTCACAGCCCGTTTTGCATCTCTCCTTCTTTCTCCAGCTCTCTCTCTTTCCCTCCATGACTTGTCTCCCTTCCCTCTTTGTGTTTCCTTCCTCTGTCTCCCCAGTCAATCCTCTTCTAATGTTCCTGCCTGTTTCTTGCTGTGTGTTTTATTTTGACAGTCTCTCGTTTTGTGTTCATTGTGTTTAGTTTTGTTTCCCCTGGTTCGTTATGTCTGTTCGTCCCAGCTTTGTTCCCATGTGTTTCTACTTCCCTCGTCACCCCTCTGTGTTTTAAGTCCGTGAGTTTTCCTTTGTTCATTGTCAGGTTATGTTATTTATGTGTCATGTTCAGGTAATCGTGTTTAAGTGGTTCATATCCAGGGTTCATGTTGTCATGTCATGATATTCCAGTGTTTAGTCCAGTTAGTTTAGCCTTAGTTTCCTCTTGCCTTTTGCTTTGTATTGGTCACCAGTTTTTGAATAAACAGCTTATCCTCACTTAAGTCAAGTTTCGTTTCCACGGGTTCATTAATTCCATAGAATTACTTCCATAGACGGTGACAGAGAGTACATAGCACTAAGAGATTTAAACCTCTTATATTAAAGTATTCTGTGAATGCAGCTTTTGTGGTATTTCATGTTTTTGAGTTGTAAACAGGAGACAGATAAGATATGATAACTCTTTATTGTCATTGCACACTCATACATAGTACAATACTACAATAAAATGGGAAAACTGTCCCACATTGGCACTATGTACAACACAACACAACACAGTAACTTAACAATAAAATGAATAATAAGTGTATGTGATCCTTTGCCATTACTGCTGCTAAACTGTCAAACAGTTCATATCAGAGTAGCTACCTCATGAGTGTTTCATATACAGGTCCTTCTCAAAGAAATTAGCATATTGTGATAAAGTTCATTATTTTCTGCAAGGTACTGATAAACATTAGACTTTCATATATTTTAGATTCATTACACACAACTGAAGTAGTTCAAGCCTTTCATTGTTTTAAGAAAACGCTGCACAACAAGAAGAGGTGACCGGACCCTGAGGAAGATTGTGGAGAAGGACTGATTCCAGACCTTGGGGGACCTGCGGAAGCAGTGGACTGAGTCTGGAGTAGAAACATCCAGAGCCACCTTGTACAGGCGTGTGCCGGAAATGGGCTACAGGTGCCGCATTCCCCAGGTCAAGCCACTTTTGAACCAGAAACAGCGGCAGAAGCTTCTGACCTGGGCTACAGAGAAGCAGCACTGGACTGTTGCTCAGTGGTCCAAAGTACTTTTTTCGGATGAAAGCAACTTTTGTATGTCATTCGGAAATCAAGGTGCCAGAGTCTGGAGGAAGACTGGGGAGAGGGAAATGCCAAAATGCCTGAAGTCCAGTGTCAAGTACCCACAGTCAGTGATGGTCTGGGGTGCCATGTCAGCTGCTGGTGTTGGTCCACTGTGTTTAATCAAGGGCAGGGTCAATGCAGCTAGCTATCAGGAGATTTTGGAGCATTTCATGCTTCCATCTGCTGAAAAGCTTTATGGAGATGAAGATTTCATTTTTCAGCACGACCTGGCACCTGCTCACAGTGCCAAAACCACTGGTAAATGGTTTACTGACCATGGTATTACTGTGCTCAATTGGCCTGCCAACTCTCCTGACCTGAACCCCATAGAGAATCTGTGGGATATTGTGAAGAGAAAGTTGAGAGATGCAAGACCCAACACGTACACCAAATTTGACAAAATTTATGTAAAGCCCCATTGATTACGACAACGATTAGGCACTATCTGAACATTATTCGACCAGTAATTTTCTTTATTAAAACCTGTGTCTCAAATAGGTTAACTTTAATGCAAATACACACAAATAATATCAGAAATTGCAGAAAGTTCATATTTAATGTAAAGTGAATTTGAGTGAATTTGAGTGAGATTCAGGATCCATCTGATCTGCTGAGCTGTTGTCATAGAGGTTTCTCAATACCACAAAAAAATAATAATAATAAAAAAATAAAAAATCTAATTTAGTGGAAATATATACACTGCTCAAAAAATAAAGGGGACAACTAAACAACACAATATAACTCCAAGTCAATCACTTCTGTGAAATCAAACTGTCCACTTAGGAAGCAACACTGACAATCAACTTCACATGCTGTTGTGCAAATGGAATAGAAAAAAGGTGGAAATTATAGGCAAGTATCAAGACTTCCTCAATAAAGGAGTGGTTCTGCAGGTAGTGACCACAGACCACTCTCTGTACCGATGCTTTCTGCCTGATGTTTTGGTCACCTTTAAATGCTGGCGGTGATTTCACTCTAGTGGTAGCATGAGATGGAGTCTACAACCCACACAAATGGCTCAGGTAGCGCAGCTCATCCAGGATGGCACATCAATGTGAGCTGTGGCAAGGTTTGCTGTGTCTGTCAGTGTAGTGTCCAGAGCATGGAGGCGCTAGCAGGAGACAGGCCAGTGCATCAGGAGATGTGGAGGAAGTCGTAGGAGGGCAACAACCCTGTGCTCTTCACAGATGAATGCAGGTTCACACTGAGCACATGTGACAGAAGTGACAGAGTCTGGAGACGCCGTGGAGAACGTTCTGCTGCCTGCGACATCCTCCAGCATGACCAGTTTGGCAGTGGGTCAGTAATGGTGTGGGGTGGCATTTCTTGTCTAGCAATTTCTTTAGTGTCCTTTTCTCTGCAACTGTCACCAAAGTGTCCAGCTTCATGTCGACCACAGAGCCAGCCTTCCTGATCAGTTTTTCCAGCCTGGATGAGTCCCTCTTTGCTGTGCTGCTCTCCCAGCACACCAGAGCATAGAAAAGTACTCCAGCAACCACCGACTGGTAAAGCATCCTCAGGAGCTTCCTGCAGATGTTAAAAGACCTCAGCCTCCTGAGGAAGTACAGTCGGCTTTGGGCTTTTTTATACAGGTGCTCTGTGTTGCATGACAAGGTTCTATAACAAAGGAGGCAAATTATTACACGATGTTACCCTGTCAGACCAGGGGTGCCGCTAATGAGGCTGGTAAGAGAGAGGGGAGAAGAAGAAAGCAGGTGAGAGAAAAGATGGAGTGCCGCTGTAAAGCCTGAAATAAAGTGCTGAACCCAGACGTCGCCTAAAGACCTAATTACAAACTTAACAAATTGGCGACGAGGATGAGTGCTTCAGTACCGAGCCCACTGCCCTTTTTGCAACATGTGGGTGAGCCGCCGATACTACGGAGCCCCGCAGGGGACATGGGAGAAAAAAAAATTAAGACGGACTTTTGCGATATCTTGCAAAAGTTGCATTCCAACAATGGCGGCAGCTACTTAGTTGTAATATTACTCTTTCTGGGTCACAAAATACACTTTTAAGCTATTTTGAGGCGTGAATGTAGTTGTGTAAACGTCAGATATCTGCTCGGTTTACAAGACATCACATATTTGCAAAAGTGCTCCGACGTTTTCGGAGATCTGACACCCACCATCTCGAAGCTAACGGGAGGTCGAGACCTACTACAGCCGGGCCACTTTTGAGAGTTTTGTTTGCTGATTTTACAGCTTATATCATCTAACTTTTTCTTATTTTTTATTAACTTAAAAAATAAGAAAAACAATTGTGATTTGACAATTTCATATTTTATTAACTCATAAACACATTTGAACTAGCATTAATGAAACAATATTTATTTACAAGACGAAGCGTAATTTGGTTGGCAAGAACATGGCTGGTTTCAGTTAAATTAGCATGTGGAGACAGAACTTCAAATCATCCTAATTGCAACATCCCTAAGTATTAGTTCTTAGGGCTAAAGGGCCCCTAAGTTTTTTTTTGATTACTTTGAATGAGGAAAATATTAATCGAGACTGCCTTTTATCAATTATACCATCAATTTTTGTTTTTTACTTGTGCAAAACAAGGATGAAGAGAGACCTGCTGCTGTGTGTCCACTGAGTTCGCTGCTGCATTTTGTCCTTTAAGTATGTGTAAATACAGGCAGCACGCTGGCATGGTAGTTAGCACTGCTGCTGCACAGCAAGAAGGTCCTGAGTTCAGTTCCACCATCAGCCTGGGGTCTTTCTGTGTGGAGTTTGCATGTTCTCCCAGTGTTTGCGTGGGTTCCCTCCGGGTACTCTGGTGCTCCGGCTTCCTCCCACAGTCCAAAGACATGCAGTTAGTGGGGATAGGTTAATTGATTAATCTAAATTGCCCATAGGTGTGAATGTGAGTGCGAATGGTTGTCTGTGTCTCTATGTATTAGCCCTGCGACAGACTGGAGACCTTTCCAGGGTGTGCAGCTGCCCTATGCCCTCTCGCCCTATGACAGCTGGGATAGTCTCCAGCGCCCCCTGCGACCCTGGAAAGGATAAGCCCACGCGGATGGAAGTATGTGTAAATGTTAGAGTAGGGAATATAATTTTTTTTTAATGAGTGCATCTTAGGCTGCACGTTAAATAGTATTTTCAACCAGTGATTCCTGAGATTAGGGACAAAACAGGTTTTAATTTTCTAACATCTATTTTTTGAGTTTTCAAAAACATATCTACATATAATTGTTACACAAAGTTTTGGCTGTCTCACCATGTTTTGGTACAATCTCCCAGGTGTAACATTTTTTAATAATTTATGTTTTTGCTGGAGAAGTGCAAGGCTTGTGTCAACACCGTCAGACACAAAGAAATGCAAAAATATATATTTTAAATTAAGTTGTTTCAGCTATTTTGACTATTAGCAGCTTCTCTATTCTATTGTTTATGCACATATGTATTCAAACGAATTATATCATGTTTAAAAGTAAGATTGTTTTGGCTTTTTATTATTAGAGTTACAGTCATACATATTTTCAGAAGCTTGTATTTAATCTCTATAAGAAACAATCATATTAAGCAGCATGCAAATGACACATTTATTGAGAAAATTACGTATTTTTATTGGAAGATCATGAGGGAGGAAAATATATGGTTCTCCAAAAGAGAAAAATAAACAAAAACTCCATATTATGGAGTTGACAAGGTGCTGACAGTGGTGACACAAATTTGACGGTGGTGACACACTAATAGAAAACAAGATATTATTTCTTTCAAAATGACCATTAAGCCTGAACAACCTTTGTAATATCACAAGACACATCATAACAATTCTGTTTTTGCACATGTTAAGTTCTACATCTTAATAGTTCACCAGCAAGTAGCTGCCTACTACTCCTTGATTCCTAAAGTTCTCTGTGGTTGTGTGTTTAGACCCTGCTGGACTTTCTCTCCTTTTGACTCTCTGTGCTTTTTTCCAAAACCTTCTCTTCTGCCTTTTTTCTCTTTCTTTCAGATCACTGATGTTCTTTATTTTTCCCTCTTTCACTCTATTTCTCCATCTTTCCCTTTCCTTTATGAGAAACTCTTTCTTCAACTCAGGCTGGCTGTTAATTTTTTCTCTCCTTCTTTTTTGATTATCCCAGTTCCTTCTCTTTCGTTCCTCTACTGACAGGTTCCCCTTTGCAGATCCCAAAGTCAAAGGAACTCTGCGGCATCACTGAGAGTTACAAACTGTCTAAATTCTTTCATCTTTAATAAAATGATCAGTGTGGCTGCTCTACCAGGTGTAGCATCCAGGCATCCATGAAAACAGAATATATGAAATTTAACAGAGTTATAAGTTAGATTGCTTGTTTCCACCTAAACATGATATACCAGCTCTGCTACCACGTCCAACATAAATGAAGACAGAAAGCTTAACAGCAGTGACTTCTGTAGGGTTACTGAAGTTGGGCTAGCTGGTATATAGTGATGTGCTACCTGATCGCTAGTGACACAGCTATGTTAGCATAATATAAACACAGTGAAGCTGGAGGATGAATGCTAACTTTTTTCTACTTGATAAAAGTTAATGCAAGGGTTTCTGATGGTTAGGCTGACAGTGATCACTGACTGTTTTTAGGGGCTTGTTCAGATGTAATAGAACAAGATAAAAAGCATTAAAACATTTTAACAGTACAACAGGCTTAATAAACACAGAGTAGTTTAGGCCCGGAAGCAGGATTCATACATCATCACTTAAAGAACAGCTCTCGGGGCACAGCTAGCTCATGCATTACTTTGATCAAGCTACCACAATATTACCCAGAGTGCAAAGAAATGTATTACAGTATTATTACCCAAAGGTAATAATAAAATTTTGTAGGCCAATTGTGAACATGTTGTTACACTTGTTGTAAATTAGTACATGGTCAGACATTTGTATGCAAAGACTTTTTGTTGCCAGACAAAAAAAATCAAAAACAAACAGACAACAGACATCGCATAGCTATTTTCTTTTAGAAAAACAAATCTAAAAATAGATTAAATAGACTGCAGTTCAAGGAAAGCCTTAAAATGAAATGGAACAATATTTAATGACACCAGTATAACGAGTATAAATGAGGATGACAAGAACAATCACTGCAGAAATCATAGAAGCACAGCTTCTCCAGAACCTCTCATGTCTGTCACATGCGCTCAAGGTGAACCTGCTCTTATCTGTGAAAAGCACAGGGCACCAGTGATGGACCTGGTAATTCTGAATTCTGCTCTTCTTTGGCAAATCTTAATTGAGCTCCACAGTGCCAGGCAGTGAGCACAGGGCCCACTAATGCACGTTGGGCACTCAGGTCACCCTCATTAAGTCCGTTTCTGATTGTTTTGTCAGAGAAAATCACGCTTGTAGCCTGCTGGAGATCATTTTGTAGGGCACTGGTCGTGCTCATCCTGTTCCTCCTTGTAGATACCTGGTCCATCTGAGTTTGTTTTGTTCACTAATTTGTTCATTGTGGTGATGATGTCACTCTTATGTACACCAAAGAGCTAAAATACACAGTAACTCACAAACTGATGAAGGACTCGCATAAGCAGTCATCTGGAAAGTCCTATCATAGTTAGAGAGTATTTCTCTGTGGTCCATGCCTTCTTAAAACCCATCTTCGTCTGTTCTCCAGAACAAACCTGTACCATGGTATCTGATTATAAAAGAGGGACTCTTCTGGAGGAGAGACATCAGAAACAAAGTTTGTATCATTAGTTTGGAATAATGTTTATTTAAATAACTATCAGTGCGTCTTTCATTTTAATCAGTGCATTAATTGAAATGTACAGTATTTAATGGCCACTAAGAGGCGCTACAGCCTTATTGATCCAAGACAAACAGGAACTGTGCTACAGTAACAGAGGAAAGGAAAAAAAACTATCGTAGCAGATTATATCAAATCTTTAGTGGAACTTATTACAAGCTCTTTTTGTTTAGCTCATGAATAGTTGACTTTATAAACTATGATGATTAAAGTGTTTAATAGTAAAACAGAATAAGTACTTATTCTTTAAAGACTTGAAGTAAATCTTTACCTAAAATTGTACAAATTTTACCAATAGTACAACAGTGAGCAGGCAGTTCTTGCAATATTGACTGAATTAGATTATTAAATTTACTGAGGATGTAAATATTGTTTTAACACTGATTTTCTTTATCACCATCTGTGATTCAAGTACTTTGACTTAAATGTGTCTACACACAAATAATATCAGAAATTGCAGTCTGATGGAAGGTAGTCAACAAGATGAAATTACTGCTGTTTAGTTCATTTAGCCGCAGGGTTTGAAGCGGTCGATAGCTCAACCTCCATGTTAAGTTCAAGAAAGTCATCTCCACTGAAAATAAAAAATGCTAAGCATAGGATCCTCTTTTAGGATAGGATACACTGGGACCAGCCTTAACAAATAGGGGAAAATGCCATCCCATAACTCACTGCAAAGGCCAAACCACTCATGAAAACAATTAACATTTGTGAATGACTCGGACCTATACAGTGTTCAGTAACTGTTTAATTGCTTTTTATTCAAAGGTTATGGCACACACAATGCTTCCAGTTTGGCACCTCTCAGTTTTCCGTGGACAGGTTTCTAGCTGGCTCCACACTCCACTCTCCACTGCTGGTCCCTGGCATCACTAAAAAAGGAACAGTTCATCACGCTAATTCCCTCCACCTGAACCTCAGCCTCCCTGGCACTGCCCCTCGAGCCCGCTGCACCATCCCTCCTCTGCAGCGGAGCCAAAGATCACACCTCCCTGCCACAACATTATAAACAAAGTAAATGTAAACACTATTTATGAAAACATTAATTGTAAATGCATTTTCCATTTCATGCTGTGGGTGGGGCAGTGGGTTCAGGGGAAAGTGGCAGTGAGGCTGGCTGGTAGTTGGGCCCAATCTGGTGGTTATGCTTTCTCTATTTTAGTAGGTAGCTGGAGCAGGAGCGTGCCACTGAATGTGCTGAATGTGCTTAACACTGTGCTCATATATAGGAACATTCACATGCTGGCAAAACTGCCTGTCAGTCTGGGTCCTTGTTACAACAACACTGTTATAATAAAACCTACTTCTTGTTGAGTTGTTGCCTTGCACGAAGAACAGAGATTTATATAACCTCTATAATCTATAGCTCTCTGATCTATATTAACTGATCAAAGTGTGTTTAAGTGATGGATGAATGGAATTTTACCATCACAGAAATCCTCAGCAGAGAGGATGAAAGAAGTTCCACTAGATCACATCAGATAAATATATAAAAAAGATGTATTTCATTTTACAGACTATGGATAAGATTTACAAAGAGGGGCAAATTATTGTGATGCTGCAATCCCAGGATGATCTCCCAACAGTGTGTTATATTTTATTTGCAGCCAATTAACTTCAGTAAAAACCAGCAAACCTGAGGAGGAGGCATGAGGTAGAGAGGGATGTAGGCCCTGTCCAAAATGAATTATTGTATACCCAGGTTTAAAATCACAAATGTGGGTCTTTCTGAAAAAAGCAAGATAAAGTTTCTGCCATGTGCATAAATGCGTGCATTGCTTTGTATTTTTAATAGTACACTGCAATATACAGTACATTATATGTTAAAGTCACTGTGTGTGCACTGCTGAGAAAAAGTTCAATTAATTTTTGCTCTGTTTTTAGCTATAGGGATGTTCATGTATCTAATAACAACAGTATGCTATGCCACTAACAAATGGATGGTGTAGAACGCAGGCACCATTTACCAGATAGCAGCAAAACATCTGAAGCATGTCAGCAGAAGAATTCCGTCTGGAAATAAAATGTTATCAGTTTATTATTTTATTAGATGTTTGTGTGAGAATTAATTGCTTGAGTTCTTGCATGTGACTTGTGAGGTTGCACAACTTTGACATTTTAACTGCCTCTGCTGTGCTGTAATTTAAGCAACATGCATTTTTGAAGGTTTTCTGGATTTTCTTTAAGCTTATTCAGCAGTACAAACTTTTCAAACTGACACATTTGAACAGAACTTTTTTTTCTTTTGGCTGTCACATTTTGTACTGTCACAACTATCACATCTGTACGGTAGAGGATTAGGGCCACTGGAAAAAAAAAGTGGGCACGTCTTTTTTTTTTCTTCTTTTCCTGAATTCTGAGAAAAAAGTCAGAATTCTGAGATTAAAGTCAGAATTCTGACTTTAATCTCAGAATTCTGACTTTAATCTCAGAATTCTGACTTTTTTCTCAGATTTTTTTTTCCAGTGGCCCTAATCCTCTTCCGTAGATTCACCTTTGCTTTTATTGTTTATTTTATTTTATTTTATTTTCACTTGCTAAATACGGGACAGACTTGACTGGGGAAAAGAAAGGGGAGAAAGAAAGAGGGAAAGAAAAACAGCGGGGAAGAGGAACGGTGATATAGGGCAAAAAACAAAAACCAATAAAATAAGCAGACACAAAATACATATCAATCACCTGGATCACCTGTTGAGAAAGAAAAAAGAGAAAACAAGCAGAAAAAAAGAGCAATATAATACACAACATCATCACGATGATCTATGGGACTATAACAGTAAATATTAAATATTAAACATTATTGTGCAGCACGTAAGATCGACAGCGCACAGTGTGCTTTGAGGTAGGAGCCAAAAAGGGTGTAGTTTGTGTGTGTGAGCACCCGTGTGTACACCTGTGAGCATGGACGCGCTTGTATTTAAAAGGTTCCTTCATGTAATGATCTGCTAGAGGGTGTGGGGGGCCACAGTCCCGTCCTCCAGGGCATGAAGCAGGTATGGAGGAGATCAAGACTCCAGACATCCAGAGGCCAGGGGGGGTGACGTGCCCGTGAGCTCCGCCGGCAGCCAGCTGTGCCAGAGTGACTGAGGCCCGGGCCAAGAGGCCGAGGGCACCCCACCCCCGATGTGGCCTGAGCGAGCCCCAGGCTCCAGGCCCCGACAAGCAGCCACCAGGAGTGAGCCGGTGTGTACCTGGACGCCCATCCCCGGACACAAAGAACCACCAACGCACCGATGTCTGAGGGCGTCCACCACTGGCAGGGGAAGTGGTGGGGGGACATAGGCCTCCATACCTTGGAGGGCCTGAGATGTCCCCAGAGAGGTGGCGTCTCATACCTGACCTGACATATAGACACAGACAAACAGGCACACACAGATACAAACATCCATTCCCACCCTCATGCTCTCAATTACTCAACACTCACCCAACGTGGAGACAGACATAAATAGACACTGTACACACGATCACACTCCCCAAGCGTACTCTAAGCCCCCAGGTCTAGGTACCCCTGCCCCTGGAGGGGGGAAACTGCACCCAGACCCAGGTAGTGTTACCCTTTTCCCTGGGGTGGAGAGAAGCAGACTGCCCCGACTCCGCAGCAGCAGGGAGGCCCCACACTCCAGACCCCAATCGGACGGCCAACTCCTCCTCCTAGCCCCCCCCGCTCCAACAGGAAGCAGAGAATGGGGGTGTGTGAAGACTCCAAACCTCCCTCCACCCGCTCATTATAGTGTTGATGCATGTGTGTTCTAAGGTGCATTTAAAACCCAGGAGGGCATGGAGCTACCTGCCAGAGAGCAGCAGGTAAGCGCATGGTCCCTCCTGCTAGCCCTCAATGTCTACGTGCATTTAAAATTGAGAGGTGGGCAACGACGCCAGGGGTGAGGTGTACACCCTGATGGTCTTTTGGATTCCGTGTAGCATGCCCACCCCCAAGGTCCTATATGTATGTGTTATGAGAGTGAGAGTAATGTGAATGTCTAAGTTGTGGGATAAAATTGAGGCACAGGCAGCCAGAAGGGGACAGAGGGGGGGGGGGGGATTCCTCCCCTGCACCCTGGTGACACACCTTTACCCCAAGGCCCTGCATGTGTGGGTGATTGTGGTGGAGCGGGAAGAGGGAGGCAGCTGGAGATGGGGAGGGAAGGAAGGGAGGGGCAAGTGACCCCTCCCTAGGGCCAGGTCCCCCGCTGACCCCAGTAGGCACCCCCATACTCTGCAACCCACCAGGGAAAGGGGACCCAGGCCCATCCGGACCGGGGCCCAGTTCAACAGCGCCGCCCAGCCCCACAGAGCCCGGGACAGTCCACCCGACCCCACCACAGAGAAAACTGCACCCACCCCATCATCCACACATCTTCCAGACTACACAAGCCAATAGACGCCCAGGCTGAGATCTTCCTCCACCTCGGGGGGAGATATAAGAGGATATAGGATCCTTCAGATTTTACCAGTAGAAAAGTAAAACAATTACATTGTCTCATCAGGAGAACCTGAAAGACTCCTCTTATGGCTACTCTTTGCACATAATAATCACAGAAGAAAAGAAAGGTATTGATTTTCAGTTGCTTTTAATTTCAGGGGATCTTCCAACCTGTTGGTTCAAAAGAGCCAAAAGAAAATCCTCATCGATGTTGGAGTAACAACTAGATGCTTTTATTGGAATATACACTGATAATGCTTACTGTCCTGTCATTGTAAACCAATCAAAATAAATAAATAACACATTGTGATCGTGCTGAAGACCACAGACAGCAGTCCAGGCATCAGGTGGGATAAAGGAGCTGGAAACATCACCTGATAAAGAAAAAAAGACAACAGACTGAATGAAAAAGAGAAGTCTCCTTCATTGCACATTTTTCACCAATCACAAGGCTCTTCTTCCCTCTTCTGCCACCGTAGACTTTTGACCAATCACCGATCAGGATGAATTGCACTACTGTACTGTCCGTAGCGCACCGCGAATATAAGTTTTCAAAATGTATCTTGGGTGTTTCAAACCTTTAAAAATACAACGTATCAAGCATTTTTTTCTCCGGGTTAAATTATGTTAGGATATGCCCTTTGGAGGCAGAACTTCAACGCAACAAAGGTGGGTGGGGCTGCTGAAACTTCTTTTTCAGATACGCCACTCCAGTAACGGTTTTGTTTTGGTTTCTTTTTCCTGTCGCAATAAGGATAAAGAGCGATGGAGCTATTTGTCTTGCTTCTCTTTTGCCATGGTTTATTTGCAGGTAAGAAAAACCCCCAAAACGTTTTACTTGAAATAGCCTGAACCATATACATTAAGTTTTAGCATTAATTTATCATTTTTAATAACATATGAAACTGTTCCAGGTTAGTGGAAAAGCGGAGAGAAATTTGCCTCAAAAAGGATGCTTACGATATGCTGCACAAGCGTAAACTAAGATTTGCAAATGTGTGCAATATTTTGTGTGTAACTTTTGAGGACATAGGAGCGCGTATTTTAATCCACACACAAATACGAAGCAGTTTGACCACACGTAAAAGTATTTTACAAATGTGTACATTCAAATCTGTATAAATACACACGATTTATTTTGACGTTCAAATACCTTTCTGCGTGGACAAATATCTAAAACTATACGTAACATCTCTCTTGCTCGCTCACAAAACCTTGAAACTGTGTGGACGAATCTCCTGATACACACAAATCACTTTGCAGGCTCACGTGATGATTTGACGCTCTAGCTCCACAAATGTGAGCTGCCTTTAAGTCCCAGTTCAAAACTGGGACATCTGTGCTTCCAATTTTAGACCTGCTTTTTTTGGTTGTTGTTTTTTTTTTTTCCAAATAAAGTGGACATTTGTTTTCTTAAAAAAAAAATCTAGAAAAAGTGATTTACCAATTAAAGACACTACACAGTGGACTATAAAAGTTAATATATGGTTTAAATAATCTGCTGTTACATGCTGGACATTTTTGTGCTGGGAAAAGTTACCAAAAGTTACCAAGTTCTCGATCGTCCTGTTTTATAACATGGAATATAATTGTACTTCGGTGTTTCATGTACAAACATGAAACACAGAAGATAAGATAAGATAAGATAAGATAAGATAAGATAGAACTTTATTAATCCCTCGGGTGGGTTCCTCTGGGAAATTCGGTTTCCAAAAAAGCACAGCACCGACAGAAGTTACAGAGTTACAGAATGTTATATATATATATATATACACACACACACACACACACACACACACACACACACACACACACACATATATAAATACAGATACAAATATAAATAAAATATATGAAGGGGATAAATAGAATAAATAGGAATAAAAATAAAAATACAAGTGAATTGCACATTTCAAGTATTGAGGTCTATTGCACCATTGACTATTAACAAAAGTATTGCACAAGGTATTGTACAGTGAGGTGAAGAGGCACTACAGCTTAGTTGTTCCCCCCTCCTTTGTCCTCCTGTTTCCCCTCCCTCTCCCCTCCAGAGAGGAGTTAAACAGTTTGATGGTGTGTGGGACAAAGGAGTTTTTAAGTCTGTTAGTTCTTGTCTTGGGGAGAAGCAACCTGTCACTGAACAGACTCTTCTGATTGTTTATGGCCGTGTGCAGAGGATGCCCAGCATTGTTCATAATGTCCATCAGTTTCTTTAATGTCCTTTTCTCTGCCACTGTCACCAGAGTGTCCAGCTTCATGCCGACCACAGAGCTAGCCCTCCTGATCAGTTTCTCCAGCCTGGATGAGTCCTTCTTTGCTGTGCTGCTCCCCCAGCACACCACAGCATAGAAAAGTACTCCAGCAACCACTGACTGGTAAAACATCCTCAGGAGCTTCCTGCAGATGTTAAAAGACCTCAGCCTCCTGAGGAAGTAAAGTCGGCTTTGGGCTTTTTTATACAGGTGCTCTGTGTTGCATGACCAGTCCAGTTTATTGTCCACCCACAGCCCGAGGTACTTGTACTTGTTGACCACCTCCACCTCCTCCCCCTCTATCTGAACCGGCAGTGGACTTTCTCTGGACCTCCCGAAGTCCACAACCAGTTCCTTAGTCTTTGAGGTGTTGAGTTGCAGGTGGTTTGTGTGACTCCATGCGACAAAGTTCCTCACCAGACTTCTGTACTCCTCTTCCTGATCATCCCAGATACACCCCATGATGGCCGTGTCATCTGCAAACTTCTTATTATAATAAGAACCAAAACTTGGAATACAAAATAAACCTCAAAATACTGAATAAACCAGAATCAAAAGCTAAAAGACATAAACAGTGGGTCACAGACCCAAGACCATGGCAGAATTCTTTGGTAATATACAAGTTCAAGTTTGGTGCACCTGTCTGAGGTAGAAGCCATATTGTTTTCTCCAACATGTGAAGTTGCATAACCTTTTCTCAACTTTACACAATCACAACAAATGTTTACTTAATACAAAGTGGTCTGATGATGCAAGGGTATTTTACCAGACACCGGCAGTACAGACCATTGAAATGACTTTATGCAACTGTGGATAAACATGAACAGCTGATGACAGAGAAAATAATATCAATTAATTCTAAATATATTTTTTTGTAGTAAGGCAGAACAAAAAGGGTTTTTGGAATAGAAAATTATCAGATTCCTGAAGCTGAACTTAATAAATTGTGTGTAAATGATCAGTATTTATTCATTTTTGGATGTATGCATTTGTAAAATAGTTTTAAGTGTGGCCAGATTGCTGTGTGTTTGTGCGTCGAGTGAAAGGTGTGCTTGTAAGTTCTCAAAAGTTACACACAAATTATTGCACACTAAGCCTGCCACTATTCGTTGACTAGTCACGATTATGTCGACTATTAAAATCGTCGACGACTAATTTCATAGTCGATGTGTCATTTGAAGCTTTGTAAGATCCTGAAAGATGCAGGAATAAGTAGTAGGATTTAAGAGTGTAGTAACGGACTGAAACAGAAGATGGAAGCACTGCATGTACAAGGATGCCAGCTGCCGTTAAACCCCGAAGAAGAAGAAGAAGCAGTCTTCGGTATCATAGCTGTGTCCAAATACAATTCGCATTTGTAGGCCGATTACGTTACAGTGGCAGTGACAAAGGCTGTCCAAATTCGAAGACTTCTCCAAATGCGGCCGACAAATGCATCCTTAATTTCCCCAGATTTGAAGGATGGGTCGGGTGTGTCCTTCCTGACCCAACCTATTCCAGAATTCATAGCTTGGCTCAGCCAATTCCAGTTTCCAACAATGGCGGCAGCTACTAAGTTGTAATATTACTCAGATATTTTCAGGCAAGAATGTAGCTATGTAAACTTCAAATATCTGCTTGATTTATCAAGACATCCTATATTTGCAAAAGTGTGCCGACATTTTTGGAGACGAGCTGGCCGGGAGGTCAAGGTTCAACTCCCGGCACATTGTTTTCACTACTCAGGTTTAACATGATATATAAGTCACTTATAGATAACTTAAAAATGTTATTGTTTGGCTTTTTTCAGTGTTTTGTTTGTTCCTGAGTAAATCGGTTTGGCTGAGATTAAAGTTATAGTTTTCACACAGCTGAATATATGTCGAACAGAAAACTGATTAAACAGAAGTTTTATATGGTCGAGAATTTATTCCAGTGTCCTGTTATATTTTAGATAGCAAGGAGTTTATTAAACTTCACCGAGACAATCTGCAAATTTCATTAAAATTTAATAAACTATCATCTTATCTTTATTTTTGGTTAGCACATACCTTAAACACGTCAAGCTGTAAGCTAGTGATAGCTATATAAGTGCAGACACATGCTGGTGCAATAAGCTGTACGTTTTATGTCCAATGGATACGTGATCTGATTAGTCGACTAATTGCAAAAATAATCGGTGACTAGTCGACTATCAAAATAATCGTTTGTGGCAGCCCTATTGCACACATTTGTAAATCTTAGTTTATGCTTGTTGATTGTATCGTACGCATTTGCATCCCTATTGATGAAAAGCATTTTGCAATATTTTTATGTGTAAACCTAAACAGTATAGCATTCTACTCAAAGACATGATTAGAAACACAAAATACTTTGTGTTTTACAGGATGTACAGTGAACTTGATCCCTAAAATGAGTTGTCATTGGATATATTTAAAATATATATCCTACAAAATTCAGCCCCCAATAAAATTATTGTTGGCTAAAAGCATACCATCTAAATGTATTAATGTTTGTTGTAATCTGCTGGTCCTTTGGCTCTGGTTTTAGCAAACTGTGATTAAGTTTCTCTTTTGTCAAATTTCATCAGTGATCAAACTGTCTCTGTGAATTGCTGTAGGTTCTGCAAAGTCACTATTACTGCATGTTATGCTCCTTAGTCATATTGAATTAATCATATGTCTGATAATGTTTGTATTTTTGTTTTACTTTTAGTTTATTTACTGAACTTACTAAGATAAAAAATATTTTTTTCCTACAGTGAAACACTCAGTGATCCATTTCATCGCTAGAGTTCCAGATGTCTCAGAGTTTTTTAGTAGATCAGTGATTGATGGCAGTGAAGTGATTTCCTGTGACGGCAGCAACAAGATATTAGAAATAAGACATGACTGGCTGAAGAAAATACTGGATAACAACCCTACACTTTCAGAATCATTCACTCAACAGTGTTTTGTGATTGTACCAAACTTCTTCAGAGACCTGGCCTTTAGTTTGGAACAACAGTTTAACCAAAGTGACGGTGCAGTATTTTCTGTTATACCTTATGTCAGTTAATTATAAATCATGGGATATAGTGCCTAAATAAATGTGATTTAGGCAGTATTCATTTGATAGTCAATAAAGATTTAAATGCTAAATGTTCTGCTTCTTGATTGAGACCAGGAATCAAACCTTATTGATCAACATTAAAATAAAAGTTAAAAGTAAACATTAAAATACAACCAATGCATTTATATTATTGTTCTCAATCTAAGTTTTGCATAAAAAATGGGTAGACTTGGATTTTGCTTTTAAAAATTTATATATTAACATCTTTATTGTTGAAAAATCTTTATTATTAGCATTTGTAGCCTAGATGTCTATCAGAAGACTTCTGACACAGTCTTGAGCAAAGTAAAATATGCAACATTCCAATTATAACTCCTATTATTCATATTAATAAAAAACTGACAGATTATCTGACTTAAAACATGTACACAGACATTGGAGAATAGCTTTTCTCTCTTCCTCTTTTCAGGTGTCCATATTTTACAGAGTATAAGTGGCTGTGAATGGGATGAAAACACTAATGAGGTGATTAGCTTCTTTAAGTATGGTTATAATGGAGAAGATTTCCTTAAACTTGATCTGAAGACCCTGACATGGAACGCACTGAAACCAGAGGCTGACATTATCAGACAGAGATGGAATGCTGATACTGCTAGAATGAAAAACAATGAAAACATCCTCACTCACATTTGTCCAGAGCGGCTGAAGATCTTTGTGGAAGCTGGAAAAAGTTCCTTGCAGAGAACAGGTAGAGTCACATTATCTCATGCTTTTTCCAGGATGTAATAAGAGTAATTTTTGTATTTAGTGATTGGATAGAAGAAATTGTGAAATAGACTGGATCCACATACTGTTGTGCTGCTAAAGCCTATTATTGACAATTGATATTTTCAGAATAGGGAAGGAAACATAATGAACAGTGAACTTCCTTGTCACTAATACCACTGAACTGCATTATTGTTTCTTTTCTCTTTATCATTATATTTTCTTTCATATGTTTTTTGGCATGCTTCTATTTCTATGAATCAGAATCAGAAAGGGGTTTATTGCCAAATGTTGAGCAGGTTTACAACATTAGGAAATTGCTGCGGTGCACCAGTGTTGGGACTAACGCGTTATTAAGTAACGCGTTACAGTAACTATGTTATTATTGTGATAACGAGCACCGTAACTAGTTATTATGCCAAAACCAGGAACGCGTTACTCGTTACTGGGATTTAGATAGGCTCGTTATTCGTTACTTCGTGTGGTGGCAATCGCGGAGCTTCCACAGATTCAGTAACATTAGCAAGTGGTGGAAGCCAGCAGGTGGATGAGGGAAAAGGGAGGCAGGAGGAGGAGAGACCCGAAGCGGCCGCCCGTCCGAGTGTCAGGTGAACTGAACTTCAGGTAAGAAGTTATGACTTGCAGTCTCTCTGGGTCAGATATAAACCAAGTTTAGGTGGAGTTTATTTTCGTTATGCTGACTTTTTCGTACTGCGTGCTAGCTAGCATGACGGGGTTTCTATACAGCTGGGTGAGTGCTATGATGTTACTGATAGTGAACTTTATTTTGTTCATAAGGTTAATTATTAGAGTTGCCAGCCGTACCCTAAAAAACGGAATCGTCTCATATTAAAAAAAAATATTACGCGTTTCTTATTGAGGTGAAAAGAAACAGTTTGTCCCGTACTTCAGCTACAATGAAAAAGACACAAAGCTGGAGTTATTCTGTGTCTTTGCTGCACAGCTGCCTCTTCTCCTCTCATTCTCTCCCCCTCTCTCTCCTGTTTGTACTTCAATCATGAAACTGATCAATGGGGGGGGGCATGTGGGGCATTAACAGGGAGAGGTGGGCACAAAGAAATACTTTTCTTTCTTATTCTCATTTAAAATGTCTAGCTTTTAAAAAATAATTATCTGAGTCTTACCACAAACGATTGATAGATTGATACATACACTCAACAAAAATATAAACGCAACACCTTTGTTACTGCTCCCATTCCCCATGGGATGGACGTAGAGACCTAAAATTCATTCCAGATACACAATATAACCATCCCTCCCAAACAGTGGTCACAAATCAGTCCAAATGTGTGGTAGTGGGCACATCTGCTATATTGAGATAATCCATCCCACCTCACAGGTGTGCCACATCAGGATGCTGATCTGACATCATGAGTAGTGCACAGGTGTACCTCAGACTGCCCACAACAAAAGGCCACCCTGGAATGTGCAGTTTTGTCTCACAGCAAAATGCCACAGATGCCACAAGCAATGAGGGAGCGTGCAACTGGCATGCTGACAGCAGGAATGTCAACCAGATCTGTCGCCCGTGCATTGAATGTTCATTTCTCAACCATAAGCCGTCTCCACAGGCGTTTCAGAGAATATGGCAGCACATCCAACCGGCCTCACAACCGCAGACCTCGTGTAACCACACCAGCCCAGGATCTCCACATCCAGCAGGTTCACCTCCAAGATCGTCTGAGACCAGCCACCCAGACAGCTGCTGGAACAATTGGTTTGCACAACCAAACAATTTCTGCACAAACTGTCAGAAACCGTCTCAGGGACGCTCAACTGCATGCCCGTCGTCCTCATCGGGGTCTTGACCTGACTCCAGCTCGTCGCCGTAACAGACTTGTGTGGGCAAATGCTCACATTCGATGGCGTCTGGCACGTTGGAGAGGTGTGCGCTTCACGGATGAATCATGGTTCACATTGTTCAGGGCAGATGGCAGCTGAGAATGTCCCAGTTCTTGCATGGCCAGCATACTCACCGGACATGTCACCCATTGAGCATGTTCGGGATGTGCTTGACCGGCATATACGACAGCGTGTACCAGTTCCCATGAATATCCAACAACCTCGCACAGCCATTGAAGTGGAGTGGACCAACATTCCACAGGCCACAATTGACAATCTGATAGACTCCATGCGACGATGTGTTGCACTGCATGAGGCAAATGGTGGTCACACCAGATACTGACCGGTTCTGGGTCCCCAGACCCCCAATAGCGCAAAAAACTGCACATTCCAGGGTGGCCTTTTGTTGTGGGCAGTCTGAGGTACACCTGTGCACTACTCATGATGTCAGATCAGCATCCTGATGTGGCACACCTGTGAGGTGGGATGGATTATCTCAATATAGCAGATGTGCCCACTACCACACATTTGGACTGATTTGTGACCACTGTTTGGGAGGGATGGTTATATTGTGTATCTGGAATGAATTTTAGGTCTCTACGTCCATCCCATGGGGAATGGGAGCAGTAACAAAGGTGTTGCGTTTATATTTTTGTTGAGTGTATATATGCCATCAAGACAGTGTACATCACTGTCACAACAGCGTTTGTTTTCATTCAAAGGCTTTATGATTTTTCCTATAATGGTGGGCCGGTCTCTAGTCAAAATGCCCGGGCCGATTTTTTGTCCCAGTCCAGCCCTGTATGCAGCTCATCTGCAGTCTGGTGTTACCTACATCTTTCTATTCAGAAGGCAGAATTTCCGAGTTCCGAGTACAATCGAAACCACCACGACTGCAGTTTTTGTGTTGGATGTAAAAAGCGCACATGACGCTGTGACGTAGGCTAGAATCATGGCAGCAGTCAATGACGGTCCAGGCGTGGGATTTCTCTTGTGGAAATGTGCACATTATCTTTTCCTTTCTATTGGTAGGTGGCACAGTGCACTTGTGGCAAGTAAGCAAGCTAGAAGACTGGCAAAGTTATGGAAGCAACACATTAACAAGAGAAGTCTGAGTAAAACTAAAGTTACTTTCCCTAGTAACTAGTTACTTTGAAAGTAATGAGTAACTTGAAGTAACTGAGTTACTTTTGATGGAAGTAACTAGTAATGTAACTAAGTTACTAATTTAAAGTAACTTACCCAACACTGCTATGCACTGAATGTTATAAATGTGGTTCCATTCATCCATTTTCATTCATCCATCCTTAGATGCACAAACCAACTCAACATGTTCCTTTTGATTTGGAAAACGAGTGGCTCCACTGTTCCTTATCCTTATCCTTTTTCCTATCCTAGTTCCTTATCCTTTTTCTAAGGCAGTTCCCAGCCACCTTTTGAAGGAAGCTCATTTCCACTGCTTGTTAAAAGAATCTAGTTCCTCCGGGAGTACGAGAAAAACAGTGGAGGTGAGCAACCCATGCAGCTTGGGTGCTCTCGTTTGACCCCTGTGGAGCAATATTGTCGTCTAGCGGCCGGTGAGTGTTTGTACTGTGGTCAAAAAGATCATTTCACCTCCGCATATCCATCGCTGACAAAAGATCGCACCTGCCGGTAGAGGAGGAAGTACAGGTGGGCAAGCTGTTAAGTAAAAATTTTCCTCCACCACTCACGATCCCTGCTAAATTACAATTCAAGCCGCCACTCTCTCACTCTGCATTCTAATTGATTCTGGGACAGAGCAAAGCTTTATCGACGCCTCCCTGGCTCGCAGATTAAACACAACAAATGCTCTGTGTCTTTGCGCTGAGCGGACAGTGCCTTCCCGACATCACTCATGTTACCAAGCCAGTTTTGGTGACCCTGTCTATTAACCATACCAAATAAAGAGAAAAAAAAGAAGAAAAACAACCCCATACCAAATAAAGACCTTTTTTTGCATTTAAAGCACCCCCCTCTCCACACTTTGGGTTACCCCTGGCTCCAGCAACACAATCCCCATATGGATTGGAGAAAGGGTTGCATTTCCAGGTGGGAGAGGAGTGTCACATGAACTGTCAGCAACTCCATCCATCAGTCCTCCAAAACCTTTTTTGCTTTCAGATCCATCCAACCTCTCCTCAGTACCTGCCGTTTATCACGACCTAGCAGAGGTGTTCAGGAAGCATGAGGCATTGTCATTAACTCCGCAAAGACCTATGACTATGCTACAGACCTCCTCCCTGGTGCGCCACTTTCCACTAGCTGCCTGTACAGTCTGTCACAACCCAAAAGGGAAGCAATGGAAAAATTTATCACCGATTCACTTGCTGCAGGAATCATTCAGCCGTCCTCCTCTCCTCTTGGGCCGTTTTTTTCTTTGTTGAAAAGAAGGACAAGACTCTTAGACCATGTATTGACTACTGTGGCTTAAATGAAATCACTGTAAAAAATAGGTATCCTTTGCCTCTGCTAAGCTCTGCCTTTGAGTTACTCAATAGCTACAATATTCAGCAAATGTGGGCTTGTTACAACTGATTTTGTAGGGTTATTGTTAGGGGTGGGTTTAAAATATCGATTTTCCAATTCAAATCGATTTTAGTTTGAATATTGGAATATCAATTCATTAATTTTGTTATGGTTTAGAGGAGGACTCAAGCGCAGGACTCCGGGTTCAGATGCACACAAGAAAGATTTATTTACAATTCACCAGGTGTATATACAAGAAGGTGTGGGGGGAGTGCTATGTACAGCTGAGTGAGGGAAAAGGGACTCCAGGGAAGTCCAACACTCGCCACTCGGGAATCACACGGGGTAGAATCCAGGGAGCTCTGCAGACAGGGAGATGGGGTTAAATACAACGCACAAAAGAAACACACTTGACTTGACTTGCTGTAGCTTGGCTTCACTAACGCGTGGTAGACAACGATCCAGCAACGAACAGCAGTCACCTCCTGGCTTAAATGCTGATCATCTTAATGAGACCCAGGTGTCTCATCTCCCGAGGGCGTGGGCCGAGGGCGTGAACCCGCAGTGAGTTCCGCCCCGGCGAGAGAGAAGAGGAGAGAGAGAGAGGAAGAGAGAGAGAAATGGATAGAAAGTGCTGATAAGCGTGCAGCTGATCCGCCTGGCCGTGACAAAATCATGTATTGATTATAAATGTCTCTTGCCAGAAACTCCAGAACCTCAGGTTAAAGCTCACAAAACTATTTCAACAACCACCAAAGAGGTAGAATACCAAATGATTAAAAAGCAGGTAAACAGAATCCGCAGAAAGATGTAAACACAGAGCATGAATCGTTCACCCGGGGGCACGTACATGGACATGCTGTCGGGTGCTGAAAGACATTTGACAGATTCTGAAGCTGCAGGTTTCATCAATCTCCAACCAATATTCCCTGAACCAGGAGCAAAATAAGATCAAACATACGCTTCACGTTTGAAAAACATCGTCATGAATTAACTCTTACTTTTGCTGTTTTCCTTCCCCCAAGGTAAAATTACACTTCCTGCACAGCTCTTTCTCCCTCTCAGTGGACTTCAAGAATAGTTTCCCATCACAAATCTGTTTTCTGGGTTATTCGCTTGCTTATTATGCAGCAGTCTACCATTGTCGTCCGCTGTTTTTTTTGTTGTTTTTTTCAAAAATGACCTCTGACAGGAAAGCCTAATTTCTGCTGTTCAATACTGGGGAAATGTAAACTTTTACAAATCCTGCCAAATTGCATAATGCTTAGCTGTGTCTCTAATAAAACATCTGTAACATTACTCTGCTTCACTTCAGCAGCATCAGGTAATGTTCAGATGTTGATTCATGGTTTTCTTTCGTTGTTGATCTGCTGCAGAATATTTTTAAGGTGGTTATCTGCTATAAAAAGCCAGGCCAGGAAAATCTCCTTCATGTTTTTCTGTGTTTTATCATAAGTTATTTTGACACAAAGGCATCCGTTATGATGCTTACACCTCTGATGAAGTCTCACACGTGTCAACTTTTTTTATACATAGATACAAAATTATGTACTGCTAAATGATCAGAATTATAATATTTCTTACTGTCTGAGTCAAAATTGAATTGCAGCGAATCAATTGGTGATAAAATCGAATCGGGACGTTGTGAATCAGAATCGAATTGGTTATAGAAATTGAAATCGAAACCCAGCCCTAGTTATTGGCTAGTATATAAATATGAGTGTGCAGATGCCTCTCCGTGACTGGTGGATCCAGAAGATAGACGATACAGATAGGTTAGCTAGCTGGAGATCACCTATAATATATGATGACGTCGCCATGGACTGCCATTCATCCATCCTCAGCTCATGCCAACCAGCAGACTTTTGTAAACATCCCTAGTGCTGCTTGTTATATAAAGGAGTTTGTAGGGGTGGACTGCCTCTTTACTTTGACTATAGTTTTCTCCTGTTTATCTTAGTTAGAGAGGTTAGTTGATGTCATTGATTTTGTTTATTTTGACTAGGTAAGTTTGGTAAATCCTTCCGATAGGCTCCTTTTGTTTGTTGTTTTGGCATTAAGTCCAGCATGAAGTTGTAGTCCACTCCTTTTTATTGTCAAAACCGAACAAAATAACTAGTGCTGTCAGCGTTAACGCCATATCCGCATTAATGCGGCAAATCTCCGTTAGCGAGTTAACGCGGATCACTCTGTGCGTGGGGCTGCACGGCGTCAACGCGTTAGTTCGTTAATGTGATAGCGTCGTGCTAACAGGAGACGCAATGATCTGACCTGACCTGGGGACTGGTCTTCCTGGGCTGCTTTTTTATTCCTGCCACCATCTGGTCTCAGGTACAATACCAACCGCTAAGTTCACCTGTCACCCTGGTATCCATCGCACCATGTCCTTCCTTCAATGCTCTCTTTAACTAAGACATCTCAGAGGTCTTTTGTGTGGAGTCCGCTTGTTCACTGTGACAGAATAAGCAGATCTAGCCAATCAGATCATTTGGCAACAAGTGCGCTCATAGCTGAAATTGCACACCGGTACTGAATAATACGGAAATAGTAAAATTATACTATTTTACCTCAGACACACAAACAACTAAAAACACGTCTTTTTAGAATTGCATTTTGTTAACTTCTGTCTGTTTTTGTTTTATACTTTGTGAAGCACTTTGTGATCTTTTATATAGGAATGTGCTCTATAAATAAAATGTTACTTACTTACTTACTAAACACTGGTCTTACTCACTCAGCTCTCTGGAGTGATTGCTCTGCCTCTTCAGATGTATTCCAAACTCTGCTAGCTAGCAAGAGTTCAAACTGTTCCACTGATATCCTGAAGCTGTGATACAGCTTCAACTCATGGGTCAAATTACAGAATTCTCCCTGCGTCCTGTTTTTGTTTAAGCACATCACGGCCAGCTCATCATCACTTTATGTCAACTTAATTTCAGGACAAATATTTCGCAAAAATACAACGCGTTCTGTGTGTAGTAGGTGACATGAAAAGGTTCACAGTACAGGACAGTAATTGTGACTTCACCCATTCACAAATAAATCTGTTTGCCTTGGACAGATGTGTTGCGTTTTCAAGTAATGAGTTCTCAAGAGAAAAGCAATTTTTTTTTTTTTACTTTACTGGCAAGAACATCATCCACTCTGTTAAGAACTGAGGATCTCACGAAGACTGGACACAAAAAGCAGACTCAACACAAGTTTGCAACCAACTATGTACGAGGTTTATTTTTCTTACTAGGAGACAAGAGCAACATTAGGAAAGTGAAAGCGTAACTCACACCAGAGGAAACGGGAACAGTTATGGATGTGAGTGCCAAGAGAAGCCATGATCGGGACTGTGAAAAACTGCAACAGGAAAGGAAGCGAATACTTAACTGCAGAGAAGTAGGGGTGTGAGGAGAAAACAGAACAATGGTGCTGTGGGCTTATTGTTGGAGCCAGAGTTTAATTCCTGCTTTAATCTCAAATCATGTTAGACCCAAATTGCTTTAGTGACACAGGTGTAACCAACTGACAGTTGAAAAGCTATGATTAGAGGAGAAGGAGCTTGCTGGAAGAACTATAATCAAGGAAGCACAGAACTATTCTTTGCTGAAGAGGTTTTATCTTCATGTCAGTTTTTGACTTTGTGCAGTCTGAAGATTGTACTGTGAATAAAGTTCCACATAGCCATCCTTTCTTTGGTTTAGCCTGCTTGACAAAACCCAATGCTCCTGTTGGAGATAACAGGTATTATGATGGTGGCTGTCAGCTTTCTGTTTCAGGCTCTGTGTTTGCTCACATAAAAAGGGCAGTGATTAATTTTTCCAAACAAAATAATCCCTATGAGTGGTGCCTAATCCAGTCAGAGATAGTATTAAATGATGAAAAAACTGTGATTAAAGATCTGTAAAATATATAATAAAACTGATGAGCGTGCTGTCAGTGCAGCTGTTTATTTTTAAGGGTACAGCATCTTCTTCCGCTTATCTGGGGCCGACCGGATAAGGGGGGCAGCAGCCTAAGCAGAGAAGCCCAGACCTCCCTCTCCCGAGCCACCTCCTCCAGCTTATCCGGGGGGAACACCAAGGCCTTCCCAGGTCAGCCGAGAGATATAATCTCTCCAGCATGTCCTGGGTCTGCCCCGGGGCCTCCTCCCAGTGGGACATGCCCGGAACACCTCACCCAGGAGGCGCCCAGGAGGCATCCTTGTCAGATGCCCGAACCACCTCAACTGGCTTCTTTCGATGTGGAGGAGCAGCGGCTCTGCTCTGAGCCCCTCCCGAATGGCCGAACTTCTCACCCTATCTCTAAGGGAGAGTCCAGCCACCCTTTGGAGGAAGCCAATTTCCACCGCTTGTATCTGTGATCTCGTTCTTTCGGTCACTACCCACGGCTCATGACCATAGGTGAGAGTAGGGACGTAAATTGACCTGTAAATTGAGTGCTTTGCTTTTACACTCAGCTCCCTCTTCACCACGACGGATCGGTACAGCGTCCGCATCACTGCAGTCGCAGCACCAATCCGCCTATCGATCTCCCTTCTCCCGTCACTTGTGAACAAGACCCCAAGATACTTGAACTCCTCCACTTAGGGCAGGAACTCGTCCCTGACCCGGAGTGGGCATTCCACACTTTTCCGGCTGGGGACCATGGACCATGATTTGGAGGTGCTGATTCTCATTTCCACCGCTTCATACTCGGCTGCGAACCATTCCAGTCCGAGCTGGAGGCCATCACCCGATGAAGCGAACAGAACCACGTCATCCGTGAAAAGAAGAGATGAGATCCTGAGACCACCCAAGTGAAAGCCTTCTGGCACTTGGCTTCACCTAGAAATTCTGTCCATAAAGATTATGAACAGAATCGGTGATAAAGGGCAGCCCTGGCGGAGTCCATCACCCATTGGAAACAAGTCCGACTTATTGCCGGCTATGCGAACAAAAGATAAAGATCAAAGATGGCTTGGTAAACTATTAATCTTAAGAGTTTAATTTTTGTCTCATCAGACCAGATTGTATTCTCCTAGTATTTCACAGGCTTTTCTAAATGTTGTTCATCAAACCTTTAATGCCCTTCAACATGCTTTTTCTTCAGCAATGGATCCATGGCCACTGAATGGATTACTTATTGTTTTCTTTGAAACACTCATATCTGTTGATTTCAGGTCTTTCTGTCCACAAGTGGTCCTTGGCTCTTGGACAACTCTTCTAATAATTCTTTTCACTCCTCTTGCTGAAATCTTGCAGGGAGCCCCTGGCTGTGGCCGGTTATAGTGAAATTTTGTTCTTCCCACTATTGGATTATGGCCCTAACAGTGATCACTCAAACCTTCAGTAGTTTAAAAATTAGTGATACCATTAGTATGGTTTACAACAATAAGGTTGCAAAGGTCCTGAGAGGGCTCATTGATTTTACCACTAATTTTTGAATTTCCACTATGTGGCAGGATTGCTTTCCAATTACTGACAGAATTACTGGAATCTATAACAAATACCCTGTACCATGACACAAAGTGCTTTCTACAGAGAAGGGATTAATTCAAGTTTGGGGTTTGGTGTGGCTCACCCACAGTGTATTGACAATGTGCACACACATAAAGAATAATTAGGTTTTTTTTTAAGTCTAAAGTTTTTCTTTTT
Source organism: Maylandia zebra (assembly GCF_041146795.1). Classification (NCBI taxonomy): domain Eukaryota; kingdom Metazoa; phylum Chordata; class Actinopteri; order Cichliformes; family Cichlidae; genus Maylandia; species Maylandia zebra. The sequence goes on along the minus strand of NC_135187.1, from coordinate 5,900,829 downwards.
TTTCTACTTGGATGAAATATTATTTGCATAGTAAGACATTAAAAAGCAAGTTTTCTTTACATTTTTTAAAATTGTATCATAGTAACAGTTACTCAGAGCACACTAACTTGATGTAGTCTAAACTTTTAATTGAATAAATGTTTCCTTGGTGATTTTAATTTTACTTCATTAAATGTTTGATATTATTTTTTTGTGAAATAACCTAACACCTTTTTAATTGAGGTGTGTAGTTCATCAGTGTTTTACAAACAATGTATTCTAATGATTTCTGGTAATTTTCCAACATTTTTTGAGTTTAACCTGCTGGTGAGTTCGGCTGCTAATGATGGTAAATTGTAGGTTGGATTTACATGATATGCATATCAATGTTTGTGGTTTTAAGAGAATGATTGACATAAGCATAAGCGATGACTTTTCATTTAGTAAATCCATTAGTTTAAAATTTCAGTTTATACAGTTCTTAGTAACCATATCTCTCTCATTGTGTCTTGGATTACATTTAGCTTAACTGGATTACATGTAGCTTGCCATCACCACTGTGTGAATGCAGGGCTGGACTGGGACAAAAAATCGGCCCGGGCATTTTGACTAGAGACCGGCCCACCAAAAATGTGACGTCATTCAGGGGTAAAACCGCAAAGGATTCTGGGAACTTGTGGCAAGAGGTACTAGCGCATGCAGGCTTTCAATTGAACTCAGTTACACAGCGATAAAAAGAAACACAAAAAAATGGCAAAAAGCTGTTGTATTATTAACTGCAATAGCCGGTGTTGTGCCAACAAGTGATTGTCTGCCAAAAAGTGATTGCTCGTATTTAAATTGCTATAAGTAACTTGTTGGGCTATAATATGTGAAACATATGTCAAATGCATCCCTCATGGATGACATAAAGTCATCTCTCCATCTCCATCTCTCTCTCCTGCTCTTTTATTTCTCTCTCTTGCTCCATCTCTCTTTGCTGCTCTTCTGTCTCCTCTGTCACAGACTTCTCCACTATGATTGATAAATCAGCCTGGTGCAACATGTAAGACTGGCACAATTTGTTAAGATTTTGAGAAACTAACCTTAAGCATAAAATAAAATTTACTATCAGTAACTTCATACTGCACCCGCCCAGCAGTATATAAACTCCGTCATGCTAGCTAGTACGCAGTACCAGTTATTCTAAGCGACTGTAAAAAGTCAGCACAACGAAAACAAACTACAACTAAACTTGGTTTATATCTGACACAGATAGACAGCAGGTCATAACTTCTTACCTGAAGTTCAGTTCCTCTGCCACTATGACCGGCGGCCGCCTCGGGTCCTCCCCTTTCCCTTATCCACCTGCTGGCCTCCACCACTTGCTGATGTTGCTAAATCTGTGGAAGCTATGCCATAGCTACCACCAAACAATTCAGTTATTTTTGTTTATGTTTTTTTCCTACCCTAAACTACTGGTATGTCCCTTTTTCCCACCTTCCCTCTCTCCAGTTTTTCCTTCAGTGTCTCTCCTCCAGAAGACTCCCTCCTCTCCAGTCAGCTGCCACGCTACAGGTTTCTATCCTGACAGAGCTGAGATGTTCTGGAGTAAAGATGGAGAGCAGATTCATGAAGGTGTGGACCACAGAGAGATCCTCCCCAACAATGATGAGACCTTCCAGATGAGTGTTGATCTGAATGTTTCATCAGTAACACCTGAAGATTGGCAGAGGTACGACTGTGTGTTTCAGCTCTCTGGTGTGAACGAGGACATGATCACCAAACTGGACAAAACAGTGGTCAAGACCAACTGGGGCAAAAACAAAAAAAATAATAATGAAGGTGAGAGAAACACTTTACTCATTTTGTTTTCTGATACTGTGAATTGTCTATAAAGTGATGATGGAATGTTTTGTGTAATTTATTCACTTTTTGGACCCTGGGGGAGAAACAACTCATAGAAACCTTTGCAGAAGCAAAATGGTGGCATGGTGGTTAGCACTGTCACCTTACAGCAAGAAGGTACTGGGTTTGAGTCCACCTTCTGGCTGAAGCCTTTTTGTGTGGAGTTTGCATTTTCTTCCCATGGATGTTGTTCTATTTTAACCTGATTTATCTGCAGATTTTATCTTCTGTGCTTGTTTTTTACTAAGCAGAGAGGGCCTCTGACATAGTCATCCCCATCATTGCTGCAGTGATTCTTCTTGTTCTCATCCTCTTTTCTGCTGTTGGTGTTGCTGTTTGCAAAAAGAAAAAAGGTGAGCGATTCAAATTTACTGACCGGATGTTCTAATACAGACTGAAAAATTTGTCTGGAATTTTGAAATTATTTGTGTTTCCCTTTATTTCAGAAAAACCTTCTGCACTTTGTAAGTACCTATATATTTTTGTTTATGTTGATAAAAGCTAATCCAGAATGAGTGAACTAAAAGTGCGTTTTGGACTTTACAGCTTCTGGCAACATATCTGAACTTTCTGAGAGACTAAATGGAGATGCCACATAAACAAGCATAGCACCCTATGGATATGTATACACACTTTTAGCTTAACAAGTTAGAAGCAAAGAAGGCTGCTTGCCATGTTATCATTCTTATAACAGCATTTTTTCTGACCAGCATGTGATACAGTTGTTACTGAATAAGACAAACATGAATTTTTTTATCTCCGTACTAAAAAATTTCCAAACTGTATATTTTAGTCTTTGGGTGCTTATGTGAATCATTTCAGTATTTAGTTTTCAGTGTGGGCTTTAGAGGTCAAAACGATGGAGCCCTCCTGGAAGTCAATACTATCCGTTCTCCTGCATCATTTAGAAACCTTGGTTAGTTTGAGGGTCATTCCACCGATTTGAGTGCCATTTCCAAACAGTGGAAATTATATTTATAATTTGCATGAAGATTAACTGTAAAATGCATTTTCTTATTAAGCAAAATGTCACACATGTTGATGTAATTGCAAATTTAAGATATATATGTTATGAAGAACTAATAAAAACTACTTTAAACACTGAAAAAAGCAGCATTTGTCACCTGTCCTCTGTCTATAAACATTGCATCAGTTGTATCTTTTAAAATGATTGGAAGAAAAATAGCAAGTTCTCTCATTTATTTTTCTGTATATTTGATAATATTTTAAGTATGGCTGAAAAGGTAAATGTCAACATACCTTAATTATATCTTGGTTTTTATGTCTTCATTTTAAAAAATACAGTATTTTTTGTAAATCATTAGAATGTGCTCAGTATCCTCATGTTATTAGCAAGGATGCCATGTGGCAATATTCCATGTATTTAATTGTGTGCTAACAACTATATCCTGTTACTCCTTTAAAGAGTACCGAGTACCAGTAACTGGAGTGAGTCCACTGATTAAATGATTTATTAATGTGACTATTAGTTGACATTACTTTATTTGCCTGATATAAATAAATGATTTATATAAATAAATACTGAGCCAAGCAACCATTTAGTGCTGCAGAAAAGCAGTGGCGCTATCGTACTTGATGTGATGGCAACCCAGAGAGGAGGGAAAGATATCTAGAGAAGGAACTAGAAAAATACAGGGAGGACCTTCAATTAGGCAGTAAGAAAAGGATCAATGAATTAAGTGAGGGAGAAAAGCGCAGACAATGCAAAAAGTGTAGAGAGACATATCATGATATCAAGGGCAGAAAAGAAGCTTTAGTGTTACCCCTCCTGACAGCCCCCAGCTATCACCAGTTCAATCCATGACTTGTGACCAGTTTATGAAAATTATCAAGTGTCAAAGAAAATGTGCAAATGAGGCAGCAGTGTATATGTTGTGTTGTCAAAGTGTTGTGCAACAGCCAAATTTAGAATTTAGTAGCTAATAAAAAATAGAAATTATTGCATTGCAGTATGAAAAGAACAAAAATCTGGTTGCAGAGATTAATGTAACAGTACATTCTAACATCTGCAAAGTGTAATTAGGTGTTACACACATATTCCTTCTAGGCAATGCAATCAAGGGAGGATAAGAAGCCAAAAAACCCTAAAGAACCTTCAGAAACAAATTAAAGAAATTACCTCTGCACGTACAGCATAGAAATACAGGCAGTCCACTTCAGAGCATCACACCAGCAGGCAACGCTCCATACAGGTGTACTTTATGTACATACATCCTCCCATCCAATGTCCTTCTGCACAGTGTCTCCATCAAGTCTTAAGGGCCTTGTGACAAGTGCTGCCAGATTGCTGGAAGCACTTGTCACCAGTGCTTGATTAGGTACAAATGGCACATCCAGAGGTTTCCACCATCCATTTTTGCAGTGATGGCTCATGCTCTCAGTATAGACAGCAAGGGAATTTTTTCAAGTTTCCTACTGAACTGTTCAAACGAGGATTCACTGCTGGCACATGGAACTTCTTTGAAGCGAGCCACGGAAAGAGTGCACCGGATGGTGTAGGAGGAGCCCTTAAGAGTAAGGCTGACAGTCTGGTCAACAAGGGGACAGACATTCCTGATGCTGCAGAACTGTTTGCTGTGTTGCAAAAGACAGAAATGGAGATCAAGTTGCTTTTGTAAATATATTTGTTCTTATGTTTATAAGAATTATTACCAAATAGGACAGTCTTGCGAGGGGGGGCCAATGGGGAGACCAGCAAATTTTGGGGGGTGGCCAGTGCTAAAATCGTGTCGTCTCACGGGGAACAACTAGCTAAGGCCACCTAAGTCCATGTCACACTGCCAGCTCTGGGCTTAAAACAGTGAAACGTTTCTAAGAAAGGAACATTATGATGAACATGGCAGTTCAGGGAATAACTGACATTTTCAGCAATAATGCCCACTGAACACTCAGGATTTCTACTCTACTGTCTACTACAGCATCTACTCCAACAATGACTTAACTAATGGACTTCTGATCCTGCCTCAAGCATGTTCAGAAGATCAGTCATTCCAACAGAATATTCACAATAAGTACTCCATGGGTTTATGCTTGCCAAGGTGTCTACAAAGTGTATAAATAATACAATAAAAATAATGATAGAACGTTGTATTACTTTCATAGATACACATAGTCAGAAAATTATCACCAGTGTTTGTCAAGTTAATTTGAAAAAGTAATTAGTTATAGTTACTTCTTCAAAAAAGTAATTGAGTTGGTAACTGAGTTACAATATTCTGTACATGGTACATTTTGCCAGCAATAGGAAAGGGCATGTTTTTTGTGCTTGCTAGTGCTATCCTTAGACAGCAAATGACGACAGTATTCAGGAAAAAACATCACATATATTTTTTTTTATCATAACTCATAAAAATCATAAAAATGGACACTCGGGGTTGCTAGGTCATCTTAAATTGTGGTTTGTTTAACATGACTATTTTTCTTTCTCAGCCAATCAGTAGCACTTGTGCGATTGTTTGGCCCCCTTAGCTCCCGGTAAGCTCAAGAAAGCTTCAACCGCATTTGTGTCGAAAAATAGTAACGTGTCCCCACCACATTTTCTTGTTAGTAATGGTAATGGCGTTGTAACGATAGAAATAGCAATTAGTTAGGTTACTATTTACTGAAAAAAGTAACACCGTTATTTCCATCACTGATTATCACTTCGGTTAAAAATTAATTATACTGACAAGTGCAATGACTAATGCCATTTAAAATAAATTTAAATAAAATGTAATCGAAAATGGCTAATGGAAAAACCACAAATTTGTTCCAAATCTTTTTTGCAGACTAAAAATATTTAATATTTTTAAAATGTAACTGCACACCCTCAGCTGTTAATGTGGTTCTGGTCAGGTGTGGTCCAAGTAGCAGCTCTGTAAGATAATGATTTCCATCTTTTCTCTGGAGGTGGACCAACTGTGTGCTGAGTTGCTTTTTGGAGTCACGTTATATATATATAAAAAAAAACAAAAAAAAACACCCAGCACGCCCCTGCGGGCGGTTTATCCTTCAAGCTCGGGTCCTCTACCAGAGGCCTGGGAGCTTGAGGGTCCTGCGCAGTATCTTAGCTGTTCCCAGGACTGCGCTCTTCTGGACAGAGATCTCCGATGTTGTTCCCGGGATCTGCTGGAGCCACTCGCCTAGCTTGGGAGTCACCGCACCTAGTGCTCCGATTACCACGGGGACCACCGTTACCTTCACCCTCCACATCCTCTCGAGCTCTTCTCTGAGCCCTTGGTATTTCTCCAGCTTCTCGTGTTCCTTCTTCCTGATATTGCTGTCATTCGGAACCGCTACATCGATCACTACGGCCGTCTTCTTCTGTTTGTCTACCACCACTATGTCCGGTTGGTTAGCCACCACCATTTTGTCCGTCTGTATCTGGAAGTCCCACAGGATCTTAGCTCGGTCATTCTCCACCACCCTTGGGGGCATCTCCCATTTTGACCTCGGGACTTCCAGATTATACTCGGCACAGATGTTCCTGTACACTATGCCGGCCACTTGGTTATGGCGTTCCATGTATGCCTTGCCTGCTAGCATCTTGCACCCTGCTGTTATGTGCTGGATTGTCTCTGGGGCATCTTTATACAGCCTGCACCTGGGGTCTTGCCTGGTGTGATAGACCCCAGCCTCTATGGATCTTGTACTCAGAGCTTGTTCTTGTGCTGCCATGATTAGTGCCTCTGTGCTGTCTTAGGATAGGATGACGGACCTATGGATTCTTCGATATATATATATATATATATATATATATATATATATATATATATATATATATATATATATATATATATATATATATATATATATATATATATATATATATATATAGATGGATATCGAAGAATCCATAGGTCCGTCATATATAGATATATATCTATACACATTTATCCTGTTAACTTTTTTCTTTTTACTATATTTTATAAACATTTTGCTCTTACTATTTTTTTTACTTACTATACTGCTCATTTACTGTCTGCTGCTCGTCAAATACATTTCATTGCCATGATGACCCTGTGCTAACTTGCATATGACAAATAAAACTGAAACTGAACAATATAACCACGGTCATAATGAAGGTGATAAACTTTGATCTACCTATAAAGTTGTGTTTATAGACAGTCTTAAAGATAAGATAACTCTTTATTGCACAGTCATACCTAGTACAATAGTCCAACAAAACTGGAAACTGTCCCATTTCGGCACTGCGCACAACACAAACAAGACAACACAACGTAGTAACTAGTAAAAGTCGCTGTTGTTACAAAACAGTTAATTATGAAATAAATTTAAGCTATAGATAAATTCAATAAATGTATGTTATAGATGCAGAAAAATGAAAAAACATGAAAGGTGTCCGCTCTGCTGATCCTGGAGCTGTTTGAAGTTAATGCCATCAACATGCTGGTGGATCTTTTGACCAGACTGATTACAGAGTCCTCAGAGTAAACCAGCAGTCATTCTGTTTGTGTTCTGTATACATACTGTGTGTATGCTGCATGATTCAGTGGTTGTTACACCCTATTCAGAAACAACAGCACTCTTGAAATCAATTCCAACCTTCACTCCTCCCCTGTCGAGACAAATGAAGAGAAAATGAAACTTCTCCTGTTACAGTGAAAGAATATCAGTTGCTCAGAAAGTAAAATCAAGTTGCTGCATTTTACAGGGAGATTACACACTGTGTTCAAGTGGGAACACTGAAATACAGACAGAAGAATGAAAAACAAAATGATCAACAGGTTGGAGCTTACCAAAAACAAATGATCAAATAACTCACTAAAAATATCACCTAAATAACTGCAGCACTTATAACTATTAAAAGCTTTAATCCCTAATTCATAATTGGAGTAAAAATCTGCTAAATCTCACCATTATTGTTTCTTCTCCAGATGAAGAATCCAAGGGGGAGTAAAACAACACCTCCAACAACAGGACCAACAGGAAACTCTGAGGGAGAAACTGAAAAGGTTAAAAAATAAAGGCTAATTCCACTGCTAGAAGTTCTGAACTTCTGAATGTTTAATACAAGCTGATGGTATTCCTGCTGTAGGTGAAAAAGAAGGGGATTTTAAAGTATCTGTAGATCTCTGTTGCTTTTTTCAAAAATGCTGAGTACTGTAAATATTGCTTCAAATTAATTATGTATTTTTATTGTCACAGTAACAATATGTGAAAAGCTATCAAACTTTAAAGGACCCCTAAGAGTAATTGTTTAGCACCAGTGTTGTACAAATGCTACAATATTGGACCCATTGTCCATACAATATTTTAGCATTTGTACAACACTGGTGTTGATTATATCGGCTCATGCCTATGACCATTTTTGGTACATTTGAGAAACTTTAGTAGATTAAGGTTAAGTATCCTGATGATAAAATGAAAACATTCTCAATTAGATCTCTTTTTGCACTCATTTCCTTACATCTTAAATAATCGCTAAAATATTTCTACTAAAACTAAGGCTGCAAAATATTAAAAATTATATTTACTTTTAATTTACTTAAGTTAAAATGTCGTCACTAAATGAATTCTGTTGAATAAATAATGTGATGAATTTGATTGAACCAACTCGATGATGTCACATTCTGTTCTGACAGAAGATGGCGCTAAACATGTTTTAAAAGCTTTAAGCACTTAAATCACACACGGACTATGTCAGTTTTTGAGAGCAGAGCTCAATGATGAGTCTGAGCTCAGCAGTACAGGAGCTAGGATTTTCAGGAAAATAATGGAGTGAGAGCAGTGAAACTGAGTATGTTCATGAAAACACAAAGCAGTTGATAATGGAGAACAGAGAGGACTGATCGCAGGTTTAAACTGATGAGACTGATCAATACATGCTGACTGAAGAAGCTTATTTTTGTGTTTGAACCAAAAAGAAAAAAAATGTTTTGACATGTTTTACATATTTTAGCCATTTCAATTTGGTTGCAGGTCTCATAATACTAACAATAATAAATCATAATACTGGCAGTGTCACGTCCGGGGTGGTGGACGTGTGGAGTTGAAGTTAGGACCCAAAATGCGGCAGCTCTGGTGCAGGTGAGTATTTATTGAATAGGAGTAGATACAAACAGAAATGGCGGGTGAACATGAAACTGGAAAACCTAAACTGGGCAAAACTAACAAAACAAACCAGAGCGAAGATGCGGGGAGTTATGAGGAAATACACAGAGAGACGGACGGAGAGACGCAGGGAGACCGAGGGGAACAACACAGACGAACCAGCCACGAGGACGGAAGACTCTCGGAGCAAAACAAAACAGGAGCCCGAACCGTTCAGGGGGCCGACCGTGCGGACGGCAACGGCGGCGACTCAGGCGAAAGAGGTCTGGGGGCCGACCGTGCGGACGGCAACGGTGGCGACTCAGGCGAAGGGGGTCTGGGGGCCGCCCACGACGGCCATGGCGCCCGACCAATAGCCTGGAAAGTGGCCGGTTAACTGCAGACCCAGACAAGGCAGGACCAGGCGACACTGGAGGCGAAGACACAGAGGCTGGACCAGGCGACGCTGGAGGCGAAGCAGAAGCTGAAGCTGGACCAGGCGAAGCAAAGGCTGCTGCAGGCGAGGATGATGAGGCCGCTGCAGGCGAGGCTGAAGACTCTGAAGCTGGACCAGGCGAGAATGGCGCTGCAGGCGGCGGCATGGAAGCCCCGAGACGGAGGCGCTGCAGGCGGCGGCGGCGTGGAAGCCGGAGACGGAGGCGCTGCAGGCGGCGGTGCAACAGGTTGGACGGATCCCTTGGACCCTCCAGCTGAGACAGGAGACGAAGGCCGGAGCGGTCCCACGGACCCTCCAGCAGAAGCCATCACAAAGCCAGCAGGCATGGAGTCCACTGGCAGACACGAAGGCAATTGGTGCTGAGCTGGGCACTAGCTCTGCCCAGACGGTGCTGACACAGAGTAGTTCTCTGAGGGCTGCTTAATCTTCAGGGGTCCAGAAATAGCCGGGGACTGAAACCTAGCTTCTGGGGAGGCCCTGGAGTGCATAACTGTGCCCGAAGCTGCAAAAGCGCGAGAAACTCCCTGATTGGAACTTAGATTACCTCCCTGCATAGATTGAATGTGTGAGACTGGTGACAGAATGAGTGACGGAGCTAGCGGTGACTCTGGAGCCTGAGCTACTGGTGACACTGGAGGCACTGGAGCCTGAGCTATGGGTGACAGTGGAGGCACTGGAGCCTGAGCTACGGGTGACACTGGGGGCACAGGGGACTGAGCTGAAAGTGACACTGGAGACTGAGCTGAAGGTGACACTGGAGACTGAGCTGAAAGAGAGTGGACAGCCGACACTGGTGACTGAGCAGAGAGCGAGTGAGCAGCTGACACTGGAGACTGAGTGGCCAGTGCAAGGACTGGGAATCTTGTCAAAGTTGAGTGACACATGGATTCCACTCAGTATCAGCAGATTCTGGATACCAATGTCCAGGAATCAGTGACAAAGCTGAAGCTGTGCTGGGCCTTGATCTTTCAACAAGACAACGACCTGAAACACTGCTCAAAATCCACTAAGACATTCATGCAGACGAACAAGTACAACGTTCTGGAATGGCCATCTCAGTCCCCAGACCTGAATATTATTGAAAATCTGTGGTGTAAGTTAAAGAGAGCTGTCCATGCTCAGAAGCCATCAGACCTGAATGAACTAGAGATGTTTTGTAAAGAGGAATGGTCCAAAATACCTTCAACCACAATCCAGACTCTCATTGGAACCTACAGGAAGCATTTAGAGGCTGTAATTTCTGCAAAAGGCGGATCTACTAAACTATCTACAGTGGGATGCCCAAACTTTTGCATCCTGCTGTATATGTATACGTATATATAAGTCTTATATATATGCATACATATTACTATCTACTGCATACAATGCAATAGATAGTAATGAGATTTATTGTTTATGAAGACAAGTGAAAAGAAAATAAGAACAGTGAATAAAAGCAGAAAAAAGCGACACTTCGACACTGTCCTTAAGTTGATAGACTGGTTTTTATGTTAGTAACAGGAGAGCCTCTTTTTTTGTGTCTGTATCAGATGACAAAGATCTGATATCGGCTATGAGCTCTGCTGACATCTCACTAATTTCCCGTGTTTTTTGTCACCGTGTCTCTTTTCAGGTGTTCATATTTTGCAAAGGATGAATGGATGTGAATGGGATGATGAGACTGAAGAGATTAATGGGTTCAATCAGTATGGATATGATGGAGAAGGCTTTCTATCATTGGACCTACAGACACTGACATGGATCGCTCAAAAACCACAGGCTATCATCACCAAACTGAGATGGGATGCTGAAAAACCTAGATTAAATTACAATGAATGCCCTGGGCTTTTAAAGAAGTATGTGCACTACAGGAGAAACCTTTTGCAGACAGCAGGTAAAATTACAGAATCTCATGTGAAGTTGTAAAAGAGAAAATGTATGGCATTTTAAAGCAGAGTCAAATTCAAACGAGAATCTAACAACTGCCTGTCTCTCTCCAGTTCTTCCTTCAGTGTCTCTCCTTCAGAAGTCTTCCTCCTCTCCAGTCAGCTGGCACGCTACAGGTTTCTATCCTGACAGAGCCGAGATGTTCTGGAGGAAAGATGGAGAGGAGCTTCATGAAGGTGTGGATCTGGGAGAGATCCTTTCCAACAATGATGGGACCTTTCAGACGAGTGTTGATCTCAATGTTTCATCAGTCACACCTGAAGACTGGGAGAGGTACCACTGTGTGTTTCAGTTCTATAGTGTGAACAATGACATCATCACCAAACTGGACCGAGCAGTGATTAGGACCAATATGAGTAAGACTGGAGCATTTTTACACAGTAGTTATTAATACTACAGTATTAACGTAAAGCATCATACTGAGTTGGCACTCAGTAGTTCCACATAATCGCTAGAATTATTTATTTAGAAGAGGACAACAAGATTCTCACCAAGCACTGTAATCATTCATCAATACCAGTTATTATAATACGTATAATAATATTAACATCAAAACCCTTGAAATTAATGGAATAAACTTTTTGTCTTGTGTACAAAAGACAGCAAACACAAATTACTCTCCTTTGTGCATTTGTCTCTGACTCTGTGACTTCATGTTCCAGGTCTGTAGACCTGACTGCCCAATTATCTCTTCCTGTGTTATGTGTTATGTTGCTTGCTGTGTCTCCATGATCATCTTTTCACTCAAAACTTTCTCCCAGCTTGCTGTGGCAGATAAGCATGTCATGGCCCTGATTCTGTTTCTTCCTGTCAACTTTTCTTTTTTCTGCTCAGTTTTGCAAAGTGCTTTCCCACAGAGTATTAATTGATTGATGATTTCTTTCTATAATGGTGTAAGTTGCTTGAGACAATATTGGATATGTTGACCTTTTACCAATTTTACCACATTTACTAATCAAATCTCTACTACTAACAACTCAGTAAGATGGTTCACTGAAGTGGGGACACATGATAGATAACTGAAGTGAGCAAAAAGTAATAAGGTACCAACTGTGGAACTGATAAATCTTATTATTTCAATCAGAGATATAAGATGCATCAACTACCAGGTCCTTACTGATTTGTTCTTCACTTATTCTTAAGTAACAGCACAAATCTATTATTAAAGTCCTTCCATATTCTATTCAACAGAGAATCCCACTGACATTGGAGCTGCAATCGTTGTTCTAGTTATCGTTTCCATTGCAGTTGTGGTAATCGTGGCAGTCGTTACCAAAGAAGAAAGGTGAGATCTCAGTCGTGGAAATGCAGAGTTTATTTTTTGAATTTGTGTTTTAATCCATACTCCCAAATTTGCACTTTTTAAAAATATATACAGCCAGCTCAAAAATCAAAACACACAAACAGGTTATAGAATTTGGCATTTAGTATGTGAAGAAGAAATATGTTCTTTTTGAATGCAGCTGTCCAAATCCCATAAATCCCATCCCACATATATAACATAGATAAAACATAAAAAGTTTATAAGTTAGACAGATTAAAAATATGTTATATTTACTTTGTCACTTCATGTTATTTCTGATAATTATGTATTATTCATGGATTTTTGCTAATGCTGCTTCTCTATATTTATCTTCTAACTGGTTTGACCGACACTGCTCACTTGTTGAGCGGGGCAGTGTTTGTAAACACAAAAAGATAATCACTTCGTATTATACCTTTAAAAAGGCTAGAACATATCCAGACACAACAGTTCCAGACAGTAGATTGCCTTCGTGTGGCCGTCTTCACCACTTGGAGAAATGTTCCCACTCACCTCATGGAAACGCTTACATCAAGTATGCCACAATGAATTTTTGAAGTGATTAACAATGAAGGTGGAGCTACTCATTATTGAGTTCATGTTTGGAACTTTGATTTCTGTTTTGGAGAGTTTATGGGTTTTTTGCAGGTGTGGTCCTAAACTTCTGATCAGCTTTAAAACGGCCTGTTTCAGTTTAAGTGTTGTTTTCAATAAATTGCATGCTCAAAAAATGTTTTGTCTCACTCTCATTTCTTCTTGTTGCGTGTTGAAGCTCGACTTGGAACCTTGTGAAGATCCAACCACGCAAAATATGATTTTTTTGCCATTTTTCAACTGGTCTTTAAACTTTTGATCGGGACTGTATGACAAGTCGCACTGACAAAAATCTGCTGTGAGCCCTAAAGGGAGCAGCCAAAAGATTTACAGAGTCTCTGCTGCCATCTCTTAGACTTAGGATGAAAACTTTTTTTTTTTAAACAAATCAAGCTTTGAAGAAATGACAGCCATAAACCCATTTCCATTTCTGCTCTAACATTACTTACTACTCAAACATCCCCATAGTTTTATTTGTGTCAGGGACCTGGATCTGAGCGACCCAGGATCCATGAGCAGTTATGGACTGATATATAATGTATGTTTGCTGCACTGTACTGCTGTTCTTGTGTTCTCCATGCTTGTATGTATAGGCAAGTGGGTGTGTCTGTGAGTGTGGCTGAGCACTGGGTTTCAGGCAGGCCTGGTAGTTATGTCCCATCTGGGGCGATCGTGGCTCAAGAGTTGGGAGTTTGCCTTGTAATCGGAAGGTTGCCGGTTCGAGCCCCGGCTTGGACAGTCTCGGTCATTGGTGGTGGTCAGAGGGCCTGGTGGTGCCAGTGTCCGGCAGCCTCGCCTCTGTCAGTGCACCCCAGGGTGGCTGTGGCTACAATGTAGCTTGCCATCACCATTGTGTGAATATGTGGATGACTGGTTGTGTAAAGCGCTTTGGGGTTCTTAGGGACTAGAAAAGCTGTACATTTACAAATCAGGCCATTTACCCTCTGGAGGCTGGCCATGCCTGAAGCGGATGATCACACACACCTGCAGCTAATGAAGCCTCGTCGGGGAGTGTGGCCAAGCGCTCCTCGGCGCGGGATTGTTGTGTGAGACTCCACATCAGTGGTCTTTGTGAGCCAAGTTAAATGAGTGCATACCCACAGTGGTTGAGTGTCCTGATGGTTGCTTCTTTGTTATTTTATCCAGGAAGGAGCGTAGAAAGACAAGAGCACAGGGTGCCAGGACACACAGGAGGGGAAGAGCACGGACTTGTGGGTGGAGGACACAACAAGGCAGTCAAGGGAACACATGGGGATTTATTATTCTGTGGATTGTTTACACCACTGTAAATAAATGCACTGTTTATCATAAAGAGTCCAGCATTTGGGTCCTTCTTCCTCACATCCCCACGGTTGGCCAGCACTAACCATGATAATTTGTGAGTCTACACAGTTATGAATCCACAGTACAAAGATAAATTCAAAACACAGTTTGTACTGAAATAATATACAAACACAGCCTTGTGTTTGCATTCAAGTAGTGAGGCATATAATGTCCATTCAACAAGTCAGCGAAACAATATCAGTGTGCAAATCAATCAATGGTAAATAAAAAACAAATGCATTAATACTTCAATATGTAAAGTCAAGGTCTTATAATTACGTCCTGTTTCAGGGTCCCCATTGTATTCCAGGTAATGGCTCTCTCCATTTCAACGCATAATCTACCAGAAGAACAAATGGTTATCACAAAGACTAAAAATCTTCACGTTAATAGCATAGATCACATAAGAAAGAATAACAGAATATGCTTTACTTACCAGATCGAAGAATTATGGAGAAATCTGAAACACAAAAAATTAATGTCTCTGTCCCCTTGTTGAACTCTCACACTTAGAGGTTTATAAAAACATTTATTCTAATACTGCTTCCACTTTGATTGTAATCTTAACACTTTTCCCTTGTTGTGTCAAAGTACTGAAATATACAGGAAATGACGCTCCAGCCTGAACAACATTATGTTCAATTATAGTTAAACAAAAGTAAAACTTCCGTCAACATAACCCTTATAAGACTAGATATCAGAATATAATGTAAACATCAGGTACGCAACAATACGTGACATACATTATTATACCATGTCATTATTTAACAAAAATGCAGAAGCAGTCCTGTGAGAATCTAAGTACACCCTTACTGCTTCAATAGGAGTTAAGATAGTAAGTAACAGCCAGATGCTGCTAATTAAATACATGTGATTAACTGATTATAAGTAAGTGTGAACACCTATCAAAGCAGAACAATTTTTTCAGATTGCTGGTCTGGAACATTCATTGTCAATCATTTTATTCTGTTCATTCACTGTATTGTGGGAAACCATTGCCAAGCTTTGCAATGTGTGGACATTCTAGCAAATTCACTAGAAGGGCAAATGGTGTGTAAGGTTGTGGCGTAGACCAAGATGCAGACAAGGAAAACCATTAACTTAACTGAAACTAACTTATATTGTAGTTGTGGCAGCAAACAGATAATGCTGTAGGAAACGTAAGTTCAATAATCCAAAAAATAGCATGGAGCAACGCAAGGACCGACAAACAGTACAAAACCACAATGAACAGTTGGAGACAGAGAGAATAAATAGAGCCATAGGACAACAAGCTAAAAATTGAGACGGACTTTTGCGAGATCTTGCAAAAGTCCGTCTTAATTTTTTTTTCTCCCATATCCCCTGCGGGGCTCCGTAACAAGCACATGGCCAATAGGTGGGAAAACAGCTGACAACAATTAAGGAGGACAAGACATGGAAAAATTAAACAGCACACAGGGGACAAAGACTAAAAAAATAAAATGGGAAATAACAAAAAACGGAAACACAAACAGGGACGAGGATGACTTGACAATGGGAACAGAGAACTGCTGATAACTGTAATAAGGAATTAATACAAACCAGAAGTCAAGAGCACAACCCAGCTAATCATGGTATTAAGAATAGAGATTAAAACATAAATTGTCACTCTAAGGGGAACTAGAAACAAACACAAAGGAGAAAACAGCCTAAGCAAAAGCATAATATTAAACCAAGCCTAAATTAGTTGAAACAGAGAACAGACAGAAATTGTAAGAATGGAAAACGCTGGTTGAAAACCCAGGATCATGACACTGTGCCATGTTCACACAAAAACAAACAAACCAAGAGCTAGATTTTTTACTTTACAGGCCTCAGTTACCATTCTAATGTTAAAGCTGATAACAAAACAATTAGAAAAAGACTGAACAAATAGTTTTAAAGGATTACCAGGAGATAGTCTCTTCTCATTAAAAAGAGTAAAACAGCAGAACTTAGGTTTCCAGTGCTTAGGACAGATAAAACTCTGGCTGTCTTCCATAATGTGTCTTCTGGCCCGTTTCCCTCTGTTTGTCTCCACCCTCAACTGGTTGCAGCAGATAACTGCCCCTTCCTGAGTTTGGTTCTTCCTGTCAAAAATGTGTTTTTTTCTTCCCAGTGCCACCAAATGCTTATTCATAGGTTGTCGACAGATTTTAGGGGTTTCCTCTGTATTATTTTGAGGTCTCTGACTTACAACATAAAGCGGGCTGAGTGTTGTTGTGACTCGGTGCTATATGAAAACAGTTGAATTGAATTGACATATGTCATGTTATGTTGTTCATCTCACATTGAACAACCAAATGTTAATTTTTGTACTGACCTGAGGTTCTATTTATATAATGTATATAATGTGAAGATTTGAGTTAAATGTTTTGTTTGCTTACCAGTATTCGTTTTGTAAAAGTGAACTCCAGTTAAACAACAAAGGATGAGAGCAAGAACCAGTGCAGCGATGGGGGAGTACTTCAATGTCTCCAAGTCTTCTGGAAAAATAAAAAAAGTTTTTACTCAACAAATTATCTAACTCAGTTTTTATTTCAAATGAATTTAACTCATGCTTACTCTTTTGATTGCTTTCGTCAACTGGAATTGCAGACACAAACAAACAAAGTGTTAATCACCATATCCAGTCTTCAAAAATATATAATGACTTAAGTCTTGACATCAAATTTATGTTATACTGCAGATAGTCACCACAGGTTTGGTTCAATTCATATCTGATTCATCATTAAAGTTTTTCTGTTGAAATAATTTTAATTTGGGGTATTTTAAACTGATGAAAATTCTATAAATGATTGTAGATGGCAAACAAACTCAAACCATAATCTTAAACCTTAGATATAAAAAGTTAAACCAACAACTGAACAACAAATTAAATCTAACTCTCTTTAATATTTTAATATATGTTTGTTCTTTTAACTTTTCTTTCACAACATCATGAATGCTTTGGATTTAAATTAACTGTTTTTGGGTGGTAAACTGAATCAATAAAATTTTATAATCGTTTAATGAAAATACCATATAGATATACACATCACCTGTAATCTTGTACACGATGAAAACAAGGACTATGATGAGTAGAACAAAAAAAAAAAACACGGAAACTTTGATGTAATAATCATTGTTCTCTTCGGGACTTGTACAGATTAAATAATCTGGAAAGACAAGACATCCATCAATCCAAAGTTGTGTATCTGTATAGATGTATAACAGTTATTACATCCACACTACCACACAAAAAATGCTTTTCTATTTGTCTGCTGGTCTACTTCTTTGCCAAGGATTTATAATGAAAACATGAAGCATGTAGATTTCTTAGCTTTAAAGTTATTACTTTCCCAAGATCTGGTCCTGAACACACACACTAAATCCATTATTTTGGGCTTCACTCTTACCTCTGTTACTCTTGATCACTTTTTGGTCCAGTTTGATGATGATGTCTTCTTTGACAGCAGAAAGCTGAAACACACAGTCATACCTTGACCATTCCTCAGGTGTGACTGAAGAAAATTTTAGGACGACATTCATTTGGAACGTCCTGTCCTGATTAGGGTATATCTGTTCACGGTCCGTGAATTGATAAAGTTTTTTTCCATCTTTCCTCCAGAACATAACGGCTCGGGCAGGAGAGAAACCTGTAGCGTGGCAGCTGACTGGAGAGGAGGGAGTCTTCTGGAGGAGAGACACTGAAGGCCAGTCTAAAGAGACCAAAATAAGGCATTATACCTTAATAGAGAACAGCTTTGTGTTTTGCATATATATTCCTTTATTCCTTTCATTTGAAATGAAATGAATAACCCCTGTAGATATTGTTTCCCCAAAACAGCGTTATGTGATGGAAACCCACCTGTTCGTTGTAGAAAATATTTTCCATAGTCCAGATACTGTTTCAGCCATTTAGAACACACATTTGTGAGGTAATGGTTAATATCTGCTATTCTAATTTGCTGATTGTCTAACTTGTGTTTGACAATGCTAGCACAAGGAGTTGAAATGAGCCATGTCTGTGTCTCCTGGTTAAATTCCATAAGGTCTTCTCCATCATAACCATATCGATCAAAACTTTTGACCTCTTCAGTCTCATTGTCCCATTCACATCCATACATTCTCTGAAGGGTGTGAACACCTGAGGGACAGAAGGAAGAAAGAAAGAAGATATCAAAGCAAGCTTGTTCTGCTTGGGCAAAGCAAAAGCTTCTGAACATTTTATCTTTACAACAGTACCTTCAGTTTGGCTGCAACTCCTTCTCAATACATTTAATGTGTCTTTAAAAAAATGTTGACTATGAAGACACTCTTGAGTGTACAAGTCGTTGTGTTCTTGATTGCTTTTCATGAATTCTTTAAGCCAGTTTGGTTTTGGTTCTGCTTTGTTGAGTTTGGTGTTGCAGTGCACCAGCTCAGTTTCATCAGCCCACAGGACACCCACAAAGTCTTGGACTCCAGATGATTCAATGAAAATCAACTTCAGGGAGTGTTTCACTGCATGAAATAAATAAATAAAAATAATATAGATTTGAGGTTGTTTTATATGTTTATTTCCATTTTGCTTAAGAAAAACAAGACTGTAATATTTTTCCTGTTTTAAGAATAGTATTTATTTTAAATATCTAAAAGTAATTTCAATATATTTCCTCGTTCAAGAAATCAGAAATACACACACACACACATAAATATTCTGCTAAAAAAGCATGTCTCCCGTTCTCGTCTGATCTCATCTCGAAGTGGCATTAGTCACTTACTGCTGTGCTCAGTGAAAGATGATTCTGATACGAAAAGCTTGTTTTTAACTTTACTGTAAATGTATAAAGCGTCAGTTTTGTTTTCTCCTGAGAACCATTCTAGTGTGTGAATTAAATATATATCAATGTTATTGTCATTGCATAAATGTTTTTAATTCTATGAAATAACAAGCATTCGTGTATGCAGGTATTTTAAATTTTGCAGTTTACGCCAACGATTTTTGTAATGAAAGTGAAAGTAGTTAGATGCCTCAGTTTCAATTCCAAGAGACAGTTTTAAAAAATTAGATAAAATACGAGCTTACCTGGAGATACTACATGACTTAAGAGGGAGAACGCCGCAATAAAGTGAATATTCATTACTGCAGTTTCTTGGTGACTTCCAATGGGGACATCTGTTTATCTGGGAAGTCGGTGCATTTTTCAGAACTTGTCTCAATACTTCTCCCAACTAATCAAGTATAATACAACTCGAGTAACATTACTTGAGTATGTGAGTATGTTGTGGATGGCGCAGGACAAGAAGGTGACGTACTTGGTATCAGTGGCGGTTTTTGATATGGGCGACATAGGCAGTTGCCCAGGGCGTCACTGTGGTGGGGGGCGGCATCATGGCGTCGGCGAAAAAAAGAAAAGAAAAAAAAACAGTTGCTCGCGCCCATGCTGCCCCAACATCATGCCAGCGCATTTTGGGGATTGCTTGGGCACCGATCAGTTTTCTATTACTCATTTGCGGGGAGTAAAGGCGCCCTCAGTTTGCGCCTGCTGCCTGCCACAAGAAGGAGAGGGGCGAGCCGGCGGGGGATTCTCTGGCTGGCTGCAGCGGTATTTAATAACCAGCTCGCAAAATAAAACAAAATAAAAACAAACCAGCAAACTAGGCCTGTCAACGTTAACACCGTCATCACGATGAACACGATTAAAAAATGTAACATAATTAATCCATTTGGAGCGCAGAATGACTCAAAATCCCTGAAATGTCTCTGTCAACGCATTTCGGGCAGTTTGTCCAAAGCTTGTCTATTCTGCGCTCCAGATGGATTGATTTCGTAAAAAACTTTAATCGTGATGACGTTGTTAACGTTGACGCCCCTCCAACAAACACAAAAACTGAAGACATTATGATATAGACTTATAATTTGCACCGATGTGTTTTCTAAATAATATCACACACATATATCCGAAAAGAGAGCGCGAGGGCCTTTGGTGCGCCGGCTTGCTGCTGCTCCTGTGCTGAAGTCAAACACACAACCTGTCGAAAGGGGAGGAGGAGGGCTGCTTCCAAATAGTGCACATTTCATTCATAATCTTGTCAATCCAAGCCCATTATGTATACTATTTTTTCCTGGGTTGTGTGACATCCCAGAAAAAAAAGAAAGAAAAAAAAACTATAAAAGGTGTAGGTCTATTAGTCTATAAGTTTATGTTGCGGGCTTGTGTGTTGGCTACACAAACACATCTTTCATTTACTACCGGGACAACTAGTCAGCTTAAAGATATCTAACTAAAGACTGCTGAATTAGATTGTTAGTTTTTGTTTGTTTGTTTTTAGTGAACCATAAGCATATATCTGAAAACACAAAAGTCTAACAGTCCAAGAGATTACAGAATATTTAAATGTAATTCAACCCTAAACAGATACAAAGTGAAAATGCAATTTAAATTGAAATACAGTCATATATGATCTCACGGGAATGTTGTGAAAAGCACATTTCTGTGTATATGTATATTTGTACTGTTCATATTCAAGTATATTTTGCAAACTGTATCTCTTTAAATTACAGGAGACCTGGTAAAATATACTCAGAACCATAGCCAATTATTAACTAACAATATTAACTATAACAACTAACGCTGGAAGGTTTGACATTCTGACTCTGGATAAGAAGTCAAACATTTGCAGCACAGTGGTACGGGGCTTAGCACTGATGTCTCACAGCAAGAAGGTCCTAGGTTCAAATCCACTGACCTGTGGCCTTTCAGTGTGGAATTTGAATGTTCTCCTTGCCTTTGTGTGCATTCTCTGAGCTGCTTATCTGACCAGCTCCTACTGGTATGCAGCTAGTGGAGTTAGGTTAATTGGTGACTCTAAATTGCCCATAAGTGTGAATGGTTAGTCTGTGTTAGTCCTGCAACAGGGTGTACCCTGTCTCTGACAGCTGGGATAGGCTCCAGTCCCCCCCATGACCCTGAATAGGATAAGTGGAAGAGAATGGATGGACAAGTTTACAATCAATAAGTTGTCTCTTTTAACAGCTTAGATTTCCAAACATTCATGCCATAGCTTCAGAAGCTGAAGGGCTGCATGATTAAGTGTCTTTCACCCCTTTGGAATGTAATAAAAGAACAGTAATTACTTTTACTGGCTTTACCGCAGTTTGAAGGCAGCAAAATCCAGTCTCATGATAAACACAGCAACATGAAGACTCTGTATCTATTACTCCTCTGATCTAATGTGGTATGTCCAGGTAAGATCATACTTCAAATATTAAAATTAGTTTACAGTATTATTACAGCTTGCTTTATTTGTCATTTATTTACTTCTCCTTATGCTTACCAGTGGGGCTCTGAAGAAAAGTAAGGAGCACTCTGTGTATAGTTGTCATGGCTCAGAGGCCCGTGGCGTGGAATGGACTCATGCGCAGAACCAAAGACCGGAAACCCGAAGTGATTTGCGAAAACAAAAACTTTTATTTACAAGAATTCCTAACATAAATATTCAAGACAAAAAACAAGATTAAGCTTTGTGCAAAAGCGTGGTGTCTGTGAGGTGCGGGGCTAAGGCGAGCATGGAACAGTCAGGTCACTAAACTGCTGAGACTGGAGCGGGGCAGGTGGAAACTGTGGCAGACCAGGGCACTGAAACGTAGGAGAGGAAAATCAGAACAGTCCAAGGAGTTGTGAGTGTTTCCCCATTTGACAAGCTGGGATGGCTTACGTGTTCGCAGGCGGGGATTAGCTGGAGGTGGGGGCGAGGCGAGGTCCAGGCGAGTGCTGAGTCCAATACAGGTGTGCAGGGAGGCAGGCAGGTGAGAATGGCAGTTTGTCTGAAAAGGATTAAGCAGCAGCTGACCGGAATCCAGAAGCGAGGCTATGGCAGGGTTTGGAATGACGAGTCCAGGTACCGACTAGGAGACAGGAAGAGAGGTAAGTAATGCACACTGAGCGATACACAGAAACATGAGGCTGTGAACTAACTGAGGTTAGCAGACGATCTGGCGAAGACTCGTTGTGTGTGCTGCTCCTAAATACTGCCAGAATAATTGCCTGCAGCTGAGGAACGGGGAGGGGCAGGAAGGGCTCCACCCAGAGGAGGAGAGCTGATGCTGAGGAAAGTTACTCAGGCTCGCCCAGACCATGACAATAGTATGTGTAAAGTTTTGTTAAGTTGTATCATGAGAAATGCCAGTTTGGGAAGTAGTTCCTCCTTTCATTGTCCTATTTGTAAAGTGTTAAATTAGTCTCAGCAGGGTTACAAATGTGTATGATGTCATACACAAGTGTTAACTAAGATTTATAAATGAGTACAAGGATTTGTGTGCAGTTTTCGGTGCTCACAAATGTGTGCTCCAGTCCACATACAAAGGAATCTGAACACATAAAATGTTTTACAAATTTGTATGTTAATGTGGTGGACATCTGGAATATTTGACTTTTATCTGTATTCTTATGTTTGTTTGTTTTTTTGTTTTGTTTCAAATAAAACAAACAGTTGATTCTGTTCATCTGGACGTAACTTTTTCAGTGGGAGAAACGTTCCATCACTCATCCAAGTGACTTCTTCTGTCTCAGCTGATTCCAGATTTCCCCAACCTTATAAATAGTAAAGTTGCATAACAAACAAAACTCAAATAATTGCCTAACAATAAGCAAAAATTGTTTTTTTTTTCAAATTGTCCTGGTCACAGATAAATGATTGCAGCGATTCCTAAACTCTGTGAATGGTAAAAGGTCAGGATAAAAGGTTGTTATGCTGCTTTGAAGGTTGGGGAAACCTGCAGTCAGCTGAGAGTGGGGAAGTCACTTGCATGAGTGATGAAACGTTCTCTGAGAATGCTACGTCCAGATGAACAGAATCAACTCTCTGAGATTTTCTGACCTGGGTTTTTGAGCATACTTCAAGATAAATAGAATTAATGTTTTATTCTCTAAATAAATACAATTGCTTGTCACCCCTTCGACTACAGCAAGTACATTTACCAATTAGATGCACTACACATGGAGCATATGGAATTTAATATGTTTTTAAAAAGCTTCTGCTACATGGTGGACATTCTTGTGCTGGTAAATCAGTCAGTGCTCAGACTAGAGCACAGACATCACCGTGGCTCATCCTCTGAAGTATCTGGGACATTCATGTTCATCTTAACTTTCTCTTATGAGAGCAGGCTAACAACCTGTTTGTATATATGGTCCCCTTATCAAAAATTTCATTTAAAAGGTTAATGTCAGTAATTGCCCAGTCTGTCATGAGTGAGCCTTTCACTTGTGCAATATTTTCTGCAGTGTGTGCATTAGGAAAATATTGCACTCCTAAAACAATGGTGTTTAATGTGCTGGACTCATCAACAAAATGGCAGGTGACTGCAAGATAGGCCTCTGTGTTGATGGAGATCCACATATCTGATGTCAGACTCACAGCTGCTGCTTTCTCAATGCTGGCCTTAGCTTTCTCCTTCATCTCCTGGTACCTGGCCTCCACCATGACTTTCAGGGCCTAAAGGAAAGAAAAAACATTTTGTTTAAAAGTACGACGTGGCTGTGCCTGTTCACATTTTATTCTGTAAAAACTAAATTTTCACTGCTTTTATGACCTTTTTAGTGGGGAGAACATAGCTAGGATTTAATGATTTAACAAATCTTTTAAATCCTTTGTCCTCCACAATGCTAAATGGCTGGGAGTCCTCAATCACCATGTTAACCAGGTCTTCATCTATTTGAGATTGCTCTCCTGAGGAAAGACAATAAAAACAAAGCACAAACATAAATATCACACATGTAACTTATTGCATTGTATGATATTGATATATCATTTAGTAACATTACTGCATGCTATGTTATCATGGCATTTGATGGCTCACCTGGTCTTGCTCCACAATCGCTGTTCCCCTTATTCTCATGCAAAGCTCTGTAGTGCCTAAGCATGGATGAGGTGTTGTTGTTATATCCCAGCTCCCTGGCACATAGCAAACACTTCACCTTGTACAAAAGTAAAGACAGCTTAACATAAATTGTATTGCACCATCAGTATTATGAAAATACATCTTCTGTAGAAATTTACCTTGTTGGGAGATATAAGATCAAAATGTTCCCACACAGGGGAGGACATCCTCCTCTTCTTAGCTGGCTCCATTCTCTCCTGACTTTCTCTCCTCACTCTCATAAACCTCCAAACTGTCTACAAACTCTCACTAACCGCAACTCTCCATCAAACACCTACATTTTGAATGAAGACTGAGGGGTTTATATCGCTGTCATAGCTCGCGGCAAAGTTCGAACCACTTCCTGAACCAGTCACGTGGTACAGCCGGGCAGCGAGGCTTCGGACGTCATCATTTTCAGCTCCTCCCATAAATGAAGCAAGCCTCGTTACGCTCATCGCGGAAACGCCCCCTCAATTACTCGACACAAGCTTTGAAGCCTCGATACAGAACGTCACATCACTAGTAATGTTTATCCAGTCTATTAGAGCTGTTTTCAATATTTGGTTCAAAAATATGAGTGGAAACAGAAATTCAACTAGGATTCTTGCATATGATGAATGAAGTCTGTTTTTGACTGTATCGTCCAGCTGATCCATCAAACCCCCAGCAGGTAAAAAACCTTATTCATGACATAACACAGTAACAATGTAAAAAATTAAACAGCAACAGCCTAAATGTAAAGTGCATTCTCCTCTTCAATAAATTATATGGATGTGCAGTGAGTCATTCAGGACTGTAAAACGTGAACTACAGAACCCAGAGTCTTCATCATTAAATCTCTGGTTGCTTCATTTTTCTAATTTATATCAGATGCTTTAAAGGTTTTAGTAAAGTTGCATTCTCATGGTGAGGCAAAGTGTTTTATGTTTGTGTGTGTGTGTGCGTGTCATGAACGGCTATAAAATGCCTTTAATTAAAGAACAAAGCGGGGTTTGAGTTTGAGTCACGGCAGACTGTGGCTACTTCTAAATGGAACGCAGCCTTCCTACGGCGGACAGCTAATAACAGAAACCGGACGCGCCGTCAACCCTAGTCCACAGCAACCAAGCATGACCTTAAGAACATATTCTGTCTTCATAACTATCAAAAACGTGAAATGATTTGCAAAGTGTGAACGTGTTACAGCTGCAGAGAGCTATGGCGGTATCTTGGAAGCTGTTTACATAGCTAATAATATACGATGTAACCATGGAGACAGTCAGTCACGTGAGCTAGCGGCGCATGTTTACTACAGTGAATAAGGTAATTGTGTGCACAGTGTCCACACGCTGCAGAGGGTAAAGACATTACCTCAATATTGTTTTATATTTATATAAAACAATATATAAATATATATATATATAATATTGACCTTCTGTTGACCATCACCTCAGGTTCACCATTACAGTTTCAGCATACAGATGCACACTGTCTAAATATGAACAAGAATATGAACAAGAAAAATCATGTCTCAGAAATAAGCACAGCTGTTCATGTTTGTCATTAGAGTTTTATTTGTAAGAAAATTGTGAACTTCATATTGTGTATCTAATCAAAGAACATTTGACACGTCTGAGTCATTCCTTTGCCCTATGAGAGCTGGAATAAATATATATTCTGACAATTACAGTTGAGCAAATGTCAGTTGAAACAATAGAGACAGGTAGAAATGGGATCAGATTAATCTTTGCTTAGTCAGACACCTCCTGTGTTCAGTCCATCATATTAAAAAAAAAAACAATAGCACGTTCCGTGTGATTTTGCATCCATTTCCAAATCGTAGTCAAGCAGCCCAGTCTCATAAATAGGTAACAGAAATGTCTTTAATGTAGACATGTACAGTGTAGTGTAAGCATTAAACGATCATAAATCAAACACCAACATTTATGTCAAACTAATTTTAATTTAAAAATGAGCAGGCGCTTTATAGATTAAAAAGAAAGAATCTGAAAACAACACTTTTTTGGTCTAAGTGGTCAAAGTAGAAAACAGAATTGATGTTCAAGAACAAACCATAGCTGCACTAATATTACACATCTTGATTGTTGTGGTGAACAATGTTGCTTTTAAAACCACATGCAGTGTGTGACCATGACTGTTCACTGAGACCATGAACGCCACTTCGCTGAAGCCTTTGCCTTCTTCTTCTTCTTGCCATCAGAATGGAAGCAGAAAGAGCACGAGCTGCTTTGATCTACTGAAAGGAAAAAGCAGAACATCTGAGCTGAAACCAGTCAGCTGAAATCATTAACATAGAAACAATCATTCAATGCAGTGTCACAGGTAGCTCAGCCTGTTACAACTGTTGACACAAGCTCAGTACAATTAACACACAGTGTCAGGGAACTCCAGTGTGGGAACTAGTGGCTTTAGGTTTGTAGTCATTTAACTTTCATCCATCTATTCATTTAATTCATGAGGAAGAAATGTCAGGTTGGTGCAGGCTGGTTACATGCATTTGGTCCCATGCTGTCTTTAACTAAGGCTACGTTCACACTGCAGGTCTTAATGCTCAATTCCGATTTTTTGATCAAATCTGATTTTTTTGTCTGCTTGTTCACACTACAAATAAAATGTGACAGCAAACGCTCTCTAGTGTGAACCCTCAAAGCGGCCCGCATGCGCAAAAGAAGATGTCATACACAACGCGCTCTGTTTAGACCCAGAGCAAACAATATAAGATAAGATAAGATAACCTTTATTAGTCCCACACGTGGGAAATTTGTTTTGTCACAGCAGGAAGTGGACAGTGCAAAAGTTATGAGGCAAAAATTAGAATACAATAAGAATAAATACAGTACACAACTGTACAGAATAGAATAAAATAAAATACTATATACAGTAGAATAAAATAAAATAAATATACAATAAGATAAAAATAGAATACAAATACAAATACTATATACAACTGAGTAAAAATACAACGATGACAGAAAGGATTATTGCACTTAGTATTATTGCATATGTATGGATGTGTGTGCTTGATCAGTTAAAGTCTTTATTATGGAGTCTGACAGCAGTGGGGAGGAAAGACCTGCGAAATCTCTCCGTCCCACACCGTGGGTGCCGCAGTCTCCCACTGAAGGAGCTGCTCAGTGCTGTCACAGTCTGCTGCATGGGGTGGGAGATGTTGTCCAACAGGGATGACATTGTGACAATGAATATTGTTTGACTGATGGCCCTTAATATAAAGACTTCGGACTTTATGTTTCCCAATTTTTGCTTTAAGTTATTTTGTCATTTACATAATAATGTAAATAACCTAATAATGATCCTTATTGCTGTTTTAGAGAGGAGCGGTGCTTCAAAGGATAGTTGCAGATTTCTGTCAGAATCTGCAGATTATACAGTACAAGTAAAATGTTAACGTTTCTCCAACGTTGTCTTCTCAACAGTTTCACTAACATCTACACAGGATGGCCAGGAAGCGTTCGCGATGTCTTCTCGGGCGCTTCTCGGGAGCTGATAATTGGCGTCTGTCTTGTGTCAGTGACGTAAAAGACGGATTTAATGCGACATGACCGTTCAAACAGCAGTCGCTTTCTAAAACATCGGATATGTATCGGATTCAGTACCACATACGAAAATGACTCAGATCGGATTTGAAAATATCGGATTTGTGCCGTTCACACTGTCATACCATGATCGGATATGGGTCGCATAGGGTCTAAAAAATCGGATTTGGTGCGCTTTCGCCTGCAGTGTGAACGTAGCCTAAATGACTTGGTTCACTTTATGGCTGGGCTGTATGTGGGGTTATATCATGTTATTTGTGCAGGAGTACCTGTCCCCTGTTAGGCTTAGAAAGTTTCTCCAAGGGTTTCTCCATAAGCAGAGCTTCTAACTCTTCTAGCACATCTGTGGCTGTGCAGGCTGACAGGTTTTTGATGGCTCTTTTTACCCCACTGGTTGTGAGTGTGTAAAAATCCCCACTACTTCTTTTAGACTGCAATTAACTTGGGAGGAAGATAACAATTATCTGGGATACATACATTTCATAATGCATGCATATATCTCTATCAAATAAACCTGGCCAGAGGGCTGCCATTTTTACATTCACTTATTTCTCTTAGAAATGTTGGATCTAAATAATGAATGTGTTACAGTTAAACTGACACTGGTCAGTGTAAATGGCTCATTGGGACACAGAAACCTTTAAATTAAATCCCATCACCTGATATCGAGTGTCAAACAATATCAAAGCTGTAAAAGCTGTTTACAGTCAGAATTTATAAAAACTATGATTGTAAATAAATTCAAACAAGTGAGCTTTTATCTTTGTGCTGAATATCAACACTGTGACTTCTTAGACTGTAAGCTTTCCTTCAGCACAACCAGTTGTAGAAGCCGTCACTCTAAATGTCTTTTGATAACAAGAAAAAAATACCTTTTCATTACACGGTAGTGATGTGCGATACCACTTATTTCCTTTCCGATCCGATACCAAGTAATATTCAGGGTGGTATCGACGATACTGATCCGATACCGATACTTTATACAAAAACTTATTTTATTTATTGTATCTCAAATTATAGCGTCATAATGATTACAGGACATCAGATTACTTGTTCTTATCACTTAATAATGCAGACTTCATCACATAGAAATAAAAAAACTGAACTTGTGCGCTATTTGAACACCTTGCCTGCCTGCAGCACTAAAGGACTCCATGAGAGACGTCTGTCTCGCCCTAGCAGCACCTGTCCCTCTCCTCCTCTTCAGTTCGCCTCAACATACGCTCGTCATATTCTGTGATATGATTTACTCTGAGGTGTTTGACAAGGTTAGTGATGTTGCCACAACCGTACATGCCAACCCTCCTGATTTTTCCGGGAGAATCCCGAATTTCAGTGCCCCTCCCGAAAATCTCCCGGAGCCACCATTCTCCCGAATTTCTCCCGATTTTTTCTCCAAAATTGAGAAACCATATCGCAGAATTCATAGCGCGGCCCAGCCAATTCCAGTTTCCAACAATGGCGGCAGCTACTTAGTTTTAATATTACTCTTATTACTCTTTCTGGGTCGCAAAAAAACTTTTTAACATATTTTCAGGTGAGAATGTAGCTGTGTAAATGTAGCAGGTTGAAAAAGCTACATGTTTATTTTTGTAAGAAAACCAATTACCCCCTTATTTTTTTGTTTATTATTGTGACTTATTTTGACATTGTTATGTGTTGCCAGACCATGGTTATATTTCATTATGCCAGTAGATGGTGCTCTTGCACTGCTGTGGAACTACCAGAGAGACTCTAGCTATAGGCTCTGCGCATGCGCAGCTCAGAAATAAATGAGCTCCGGCCTGAGCAAGACGCTAACTTCGGTGTCCTCTCTATTAATCCACAGGTACTGACAAACAAACTTTTATGTTACCGAACTGGTTCTAAATGTCATGTAAGTTGAGTAACAACTGTTCAGCTATATTTTGAGATGAGAGTGATGATGTTGTTTTGTGGTATTTTGTTGTAATGAGTATTAGTGTATCATCGGCATAATGCTATAATGCTACGTAGCACTATAAGTATATGCTATGACAGTGGCAACCTGCGACTTCCGAAAATGTGTTGTAGTGTTTGTTTTAGTGTTAGCCAAGCAGTACTGAGTACATGTATTAAGGGGAAAGCTTTTTGTTGGTGAAACAACGTTTGCAGTCGTCTGCCGCCATGTTGTGTTGCATTCAGGGGACGCCATGTTCAAAAGTAATAGCGTATATGGCGCGAATGTGGGGAAAGGTTGTGTGAATGTGAGATGGGTTATTTTGGTATGTTGTTATGCTTTAACTGTGAGTGTTTTGTTTAAGTTGTGAGTATGTAAAGTCATTTTGAATTAGTTTGTATTTATTTTGCTTTTGAGAGAATGCTTTTTGTAACTTTATTTTTGTTTATGAACTCTGTTATTTTATGGGAAGAATGCATGGTCTAGTGTGATTTGTATTGTGTATATGTGGAGAAATAAATGAGCTCCGGCCTGAGCAAGACGCTAACTTCGGTGTCCTCTCTATTAATCCACAGTTTGCTCATATTTGGCTACACAGTGCTCTCTAGCCTGTGTGCCGCTTGCTGCCGGTCCAGATTCCCCTAGGTCTGGTGCCGGTAACATAAACTTCAAATATCTGAGCCGACCGACACATCGTCTTCAATCCCCCGCGGTCTTTCACTACTCGAGTTAAACATGATATATAAGTCACTTTGATAACTTAAAAATGTTATTGTTTGGCTTTTTCAGTGTTTTATTTGTTCATGAGTAAATCGGTTTGGCTGAGATTAAAGTTATTAGATTAGTTTAAATTAAATTTTACTTTATTAATCCCTCGGGAGGGTTCCTCCGGGGTTTTCACACAGCTGAATAAACGTTAAACAGAAAACTAATTAAACAAAGTGTGAGAGGTCAAGAGTTTACGCCAGTGTCCTGTTATATTTTAGATAGCAAGGAGCAGACAGCAGAGTTTCACTTCACTGAGGGAGCTCACGACGTACTACCCGGCTTTCTTTAGACCGCGAAGGCCGGGTCCTCAGGTGGAAGCAACCTCTGAATTTGGACACCCCCGCTGTTTCCGGGCCGGCCAATAATAACGGTGACATTTAACGTATTTTATCCGATAAATAAACACTGTAAAATGTATTTATCCCCCAAAAGCCCTTTTAAATGTCTCCCTAATTCTGAGGTCTCAAGGTTGGGAAAGTATGGCCACAACACCTCACTTTTTTGCCACATGTATCGCAAACCACGTCTCAGCTGTTTGTGGAGGTAAAATACGTCCGCACAATTACGCTCAGCCATTGTTGTGAGTGCGCGCGCCAAGGGGCTGCGATACATTTATACAGCCGTATTTCGCACATGACTACGAAAGGCGGAAGAGGAAGTAGTTCCTTAGAATGTAGACAATCCGAATGTTATAGTTTCTTTCCACTGTGTTCCTGTTAATGATAAATTACAAATTTACCCTAAATTACTAAAATATCGATATTTTAATGTGAGAATCGATTCTAGAACATAAATGACTGGTATCGGAGGAATCAATATTTCAAGATCGATACGCACATCACTAGTATTTTGTCTCTATCTCCCATTCTGCAATTCATCTCATGTAAATGTGGCGCACAACATGACGTGAAAAAAGGCACACACCTTTGACGTTGCGTGACGAACTCTGTATTCTTCGTCCACACGTAAACGGGAAAAAATGAGTTTTAAAAAAAATCTCCGTTTTCGGTGATAGGAAACGCCGTTTACGTTTGGACGAAACAGCTGCGTTTTCAAAAATACCCGTGTAGGTGTGGACGTAACTTAAAAGAGTTAGTAGTTTATTTTATTACTACCTGTCATTTATTGCAGATTACTTGTATTTGCTTAATTGTTTACTAAATGTTTGAGGTGTGAAAGAAACCGCAATGGAGCAAAATATGGGTATGTGTGGTTGGAGGATGTGTTCGTGCGTGTGCGTGCGCGCGTGCACGCGCGAGAAGGGGGGGGGGTCGTGAACATTTTTCTTGTAAAACAAAGGGGGGCCTAGCAAAAAAAGTTGGGGAACCACTGCCCTACATCAATGCAATAAACGATACAAAAGTAATAGCCTCTATTTAGTTTATCTGCTGTTTTTCAGGTAGTTGTTTACATTATATAAGTTATTGTGTTCAGTATACGTCACTACAATGCGATATATAAATATTAGGACAACAGGCTCTTGTCGTCAATAAACAACGTTTAGGGAGCTCCATAGTATTCAATAAGAGGACCCTGCACGTCAGTTCTCGACGCTAGGGGGGTACCCGGCGCGTCGATAAGTGAAGCAGAGGGAGCCTGACCATGCGTCACACATTTGATGACTTGGGAGTGAGAATGTGTTGGTAAGTCTCAGAGCCACAGAGAAATTATTATATGACAGTAAACTGATGATGTGAGAAGCATCTGTGTAATTGATAAGTACAGTGCTGCCGATCTTTGTAGCTGTTTTCATAACACAAACTTTTGAACTCCCTAGCTGTGAACTAAATTTTGGATAAAGATTTTGCTCATGTGGAACAGTGTAGAACATATTAATGCTGGCATTCATCACTACTCCCTAAAAACATTCAGCATATTATTACACACACACACACACACACACACACACACACACACACACACACACAATGCCTTGTTTTTGTAACCAAGGGTTTTTTTACAGAGGGCGGTGCTTTTGCTGTGATGTGTATTGTAACAGTTTGTCAATAAATAGCTGCGAGGGAAGCTGCTCTTTGAAGGATTTGGGCTTCAAGAGCTGGTTCTTGACCAAAACTTCCCTCGTTAGCGAGTGAAAAACCGGTTGAAGATGTTCTGTTATGTCTTGCATTCTTCATGAGGAATAAGTCTATAAACTAGCGGGGCTTGTGGAAACAAAGACCCAACAGAGACTCGCAGAGTGTCATGATCCGGGTGAGTGTCTAGAAATTTCCGTCAGGTTCCTGAGCTTCTCTGGTGTCCGCCTCTTGGCTTCCCCAGCAGCTCCATGCACCTGGATCTGATTCTAAGCAATCAGGCTGAGAGATTTAAGCTCCACGTTGACTCTCCTTCACCATCACTTAGTTAACAACTTGGAGTAGTTGACAAACTCCAATGATCCACGTTACTATTTCCTAATGTGTTACTTACCTTGTTTTCCTGTGCCAGCTCTACTGGACTCTCAACACTTGCCTTTGGCTACAGCTGCTCTTGGAATATCACCTCACTCTGAAAATCTCTCTGAGCCTCACCTGCCTGCCCTCCAGCTAGTGATAGCCAAATGAAGCTTTTTGAAGCATTGACGCTTGTGTTAAAAACAGTTGTGCCATGGTGTGGTCTTTCTTTGCTTTTGACTTCTTGATGTTGGTAAATACAATAGATGAAAAATACATATAATATACATATAAAAATGTACAACACATTATGGAGTATGCTTTGCTGTGAGGTCCTGTCTCCAGATACTTATGCAATTAATCACTGGACAGCTGGACATGTATGCTTATGAATAATATAATATTAGGCCAATTTTCTTATATATATATTTTTTTTTAAGCTAGGGGTAGACTTGATTGTGAACTGGAAAGGAAAAAGGCTTCTGAACTTGTAAAGTAAAAACATGATACATTTAAGGGCATCCTGTTTGGCTGTTTTTAAGAAGAGAATTTGTTCCACTGTGCAACGGCTGAGACTGTATGTTTTCTTGAAAATAATTTCTCCCTCCTTAGAAAAAAATCCTCTCACATAGAACAGAAGAGGCTGGAGCACACAGAAACTACAATGCAAGTTGGTAAAGATGCAGGTATACAGTCTTCCTGGGTCCCACAGACTATCAGCTAAAAAGAAAAAACAAATTAATTTGTTGCACATATTGTTGAATAACATTCTAAGATTATTTTACAAAAATTAATTGTTTTTTATTATATTTAATTTAAGAGTCAAATTTAAGTCTTTCTAAAATTATTTAGTGATAGTTGTATTATGAAAAGCAGATTTTTGTTAAGACATTTTAAGTTTTTCACATACAAAACAAAAGCAAACAACAAGAAAACACAGCAGGCAAACCCAAACAATTGACCAAAATCAACTCAAAATACTCCCACATGAGAGAACCTCCCCTCTTCCTCGCTGGCTCCATATCTCTCAATAGAATGATCCATGATTTACTATCTCTCACCCTCAAAACACTCCACAAATCCCACGAATGATTCACTTCCATATAAAACATCGAATCAGGTACCGAAGCAGGTATGCTCTAAATGAAACGTCGGACGTCACTGATCACGTAACTCTGGTCAAACAAATTAAGCCTCAACACAGTGCTTCTGAAGCAGTGTGTTGTTTTTTTGACACACGCCGGAGCGTCAGCTTCAAGTGCGCTATCACTACCTCCAGCCATAACACACTATTCGAATCCTGCGGAACTCAGGTCAGCCAGCTCGTACCATCTAACTAACCTGGTTACTCACCGCCTCTCCCTCAAAGACTGTTTTCATTCTTGAAGTGATACAATACAATACAATAAAAACTTACGAAAATGTACCTGTTTGACTGTACGTTTTCAGTTAGTGCACATCCCCTATATTTTACCCTTATGTTATTTATCTTCTACTAATGTTCCAGTGTATAAATATCCCCACCTTATATTTATGAATACCCAGTAATTTTATCTTCTAAGCTATTCTCTAATGTTTTATTTCTTATTTTGTCTGTCCTTTTTTTGGGGGGGGGGTTGTACTCTGTTATAGCCCTTTTTGTTATGTAGAAGCCATAATTGAATGTATTGAATTTTGATGATCACTGGGTTTTTATTTGTTTGGTTGTTATGGGAGTCACGTGGGTGCTAGCGGTGACATAAATGGGCGTTGTCAGTCTGTCATTCACGGGTTTTGATTTTGACAGAGAGGAGGGCTGGGTAGCCGTAGTTTTTGTTGACCGCTGCACAACATGTTTCGCTTCGTTATATTAGAGCCTGTGACGTTGTAAGAGTCTGAATCAGGAGCCGATGACATTACTCTGTAAACTCTCAAAGCATTTTAATAAACAAGCAAACAATTCCACCTCTCGCATTATTGCGTAAAGTTGACAGTGCATCAGGCAAATAGGCAGGCTCCATCCCTGGCCTCTAGCGACTGTGGAAGTCGCTACATGTTATATATTATGTTTTAACCTTGTTGTGAAGCACTTTGGTGGGGAAGATAAGAGAACACAGAGAGAGCACAAGCAACATACAGAGCAAAATTCAAACTTGACATGCAATAGTGCCATGTAAATCAATTAAGAGTGTATTTTCCATTGTCTCAATAACAAAGCATAAATGATACATTTCTTCTTTTGGACAACGGTTTTAGGTGGAGAATAGTCATTGATGGATACAGTCGTCTTGTGGTCTTCCTTCATGCCTCCAACAACAACCGTAGCAGTACCATTTTATCAAGTTTCATCAGAGCCGTGGTATCCTATGGTGTACCCTCAAGGGTCAGGACAGACAGAGGAGGTGAAAACAATGCTGTCTGCCTGATGATGAACATTTTCAGAGGCTTTGATCATGGAAGTGCCCTAAGAGGAAGGAGTACCCATAATCAGAGAATTGAGAGGCTCTGGGGGGATCTGTTGAGAGGAATGACCAATGTCTACTGTGATTTATTTCACCACCTGGAGGAGGAAGGCATTATTGACACTGGCAATGAAATGCACCTTTGGGCTCTCCATTACATCTATCTCCCAAGGATCAACAGATTTGAAAGACTTCACTCAATAGTGGAACAATCATGGCTTGCGGACAGAGAGACACTTGAGCCCATTACAGATTTTTGTCTGAGGCAGCCTCGAGCAACAGGGCCGAGCCTCAACTGCCATGCAGGACATCTTTCAGATCAGAGAAGCTGCTGCTAATGGGACTATTGGTGGGACAGCTGATGGTGGTGTGACAGCCACTGAGAGTGAGACGACTGCTGCTCAGGGCTTAGGTACTGATTCTGGTGGTGGTGGTGGTGCTCGTGGGACAGTTGAGATGGGATTGCTGGTTGACTGGCCTGAGAGGATAGCTGTGCCAGACATCAAATTTACTCTGGACGGTCCTATGATGGAGCAAGTGGTAGAACTATTTAATCCACTAAGTGGCCCCAGAGGGAGTCATGGTATTGAATTCATCACTGGCTTAATATACTTTCTGGACTCCACATATCCCTGAAACAGTTCAATTAATGACTGAAAATAATAGCAGAAGTGGAAAGACTTCAAAATATCTAGGTGACTGGATACACACATGGTCTGCATAACCCGATGCCAATACATCCCCACAACCCATAAAAAGTAGTTTAATTAAAACACCTAGAGATTTGAATAAAATAAAATGCTAATTAAACATATATGAACTCATATGACCCTGAGAGCACATGGACGAGCAAAGGTACCTTGTATAGGGGCAGGTGCACGCTTACACGCACGTACATGAACCCGCACGGTGGGGTGGTGAGGTTGGGGGCGGCGATAATAGAGTACTCATATTACTACTCATACTTCTTGATTTCCATCTCCACTTAGTGGGATTTTCTGCTGACATCTGGAAGTATGATTGTAAAGCTGAGAAAATTATCCAAAACATCTAGATAAAAATTTTCAGAATCTTACAGAAAAAAAATCTTACAGAATCTTAAAAGAGGAAAGACAAAGAAACAATGCCAAATTGAAGAGACATATCTAGTTTCCTGTATTCACTTAGTGTACTCAATTACACAGCGCAGCATTAACTGTTTCAAAAATGGAAATGACTTCAAACTAAATAAAATGCAAACCAAAAGAAGTGTTTTTCTAATGGACAATCTGTCACAAGAAACAGATACTAGATATAGATACTAAATGATAATAGTAGTTCACTGAGAATTTCACCATATTGTCCACAGTGGATGTCCGATGTCAGTGTCTCTTACTGCTGGAAAACCCCTTGAAATTGTATCTCACTTAACAACATCCACACAACAGTACTGTAGCCGTCGCATTGAAATGTAATTATTATGTGATTGCAATGTTCAAAATTTGGTGTTTAATCTGGATTCATGTTGTGTTGTCGCCACCTACTGGTGGGCCTGAGTGTGGCGCTTTGTGGTGCGCATGCTTTGGGGTGAGGCTCAATTAAGCGCACGTGTCACCACCAGAGACTGAAGGCTCGAGCCAGAAAGAGAATGCTGGCCTGTGTAAAGGGTGGAAATATAGAAGATATGGACTACAATTGCTCATGAATGTTCAGTAGAAAGGCGCACACGGTATGTTGGTGCATTTAGTTTGTGTGTATGTTTTATTTGAGTTGTAATTTTTGTTCTGCTGATGTAATATCCGTGTTTTTCATTGATCATTTCACCATAGTTTTTCACGGTGTTTGCTGGTGAAAAGAAGATTAAAATACTGGCTGAACATCAGTTGGAGCATGGCCCTTTATTCTACTTCGAACATAAAAAACCTTCAGGAGCAGTTACAGTGAAAAACGTGGCCTGTTATCGAGCGAGCAGCCAGAGCCCTGCACGCCATTCTTCCAAGACGGCAGCCCACGTGGAAGAGTAGACTGTGAGTTCTTACATCAGCGAAAGGTTTTAACTGCATAAAGAGATCTAAGAAAAAGCCAAAGAGAATATTGTATGGTGTAGATATTGTACATTTGTTCATTTATTGAAAGTTTATTACTGTGCTGTTTGAGATTTAAGGTAGTGTACTCTGGGTAAGTTTCCTTTTATTGTTCTAAGTTGTTGGTTCAAAACATTGTAATGGAGCAGAGTACACAAGAAACTCATATCCTTGAGCAAATACTTATAGCCTTAGAAGATGAAAAGGCACAGTTAGAAAAGAAATTAGAATCTGAACTTGAAGATGCAGAAAGAGAAGAAGTTGAAGCACGCATAGGAGAAATTCATGGAGACCTTGAAATACACAAAATAGGGCTGCCTCAGCCATCATCTAAACCTGACGCAGAGGTGAGACGGACAGACCGTCAAAGGCAACTAACAGAAAAAATGCGTGAGTTTAAACAGACAGAGATAACAAGCAAAGAAAGAAAGTTTATGTCAACATATTTAAACTTTAAGGCAGAAATTCAGCTCACTAGGTCCAAACTTAAAGAAGAATGTTCTAAAGCAGAATTAGCTGAAATGATCAAGTCAGTAGAAAAATGTGAGTTAGACCTACAGCAAGATTATGTGGCTTTACGTGCACTGACTACACCATCTCAAGATATGAGAAGAAAGATGGATAGCTGTACTTCAGTTTCTGCTGAGATGATGATACTTCTGAAAAGGCGTTATGCAGATGTTGACAAAGAGTTTGATGCAGGAGCTGTAAAAGAATCACTCCTTCAGTTACTCCAAAGAGAAGGTGCAGAATCAATTTATGGCTCAACTGTGTCTAGAGCTGGAAGAAATAGCCAGCACAGCCATAGTCAGCAAGGAAGTCATGTATCTGCAAGCAAAGCAGAGGCAGCAGCACGACTGGCGTCAAAGCAAGCTGAAATAAACAGAGAAATGGAAATATCTGCCCGGAGAAAGGAGATATTAGCTCAACAAGAGCAATTGAAAATGTTGGAAAATCAAAGAGATCTTGAGGTCATTCAGGCAGAATACAATGTATATGCTGAAGAGGAATCAAAAATGAATGCTGAAATAAGAAATTGTGAAGTAAGGAGTACTTTGTCTTTCAGCCAGCTTCCTAAACCACTTAGCAGTCCCCCATGCACCCAAGTTCCTCAGAGCACTGCACCTCCTCACTCTGAAGGTAAATTCATCCTGACCTCACAAAGTGTTCACGCCCCTCACTATGATACTCAAGTGGTGCCAAAAGAAAGTGAGCTCTCTCTGGTGCAGGCATTAAAAGAGTCCTTAGTAATGTCTAGACTCCCAGTGCCAGAGGCGTTTACATTTACAGGAGACCCACTTAAATTTGTTGAGTGGAGCACTTGCTTTAAGGCGCTTATCGAGACTGGCTGCACAGATTCAGCCCATAAGCTGTTCTACTTGAAGAAGTACATTGGTGGAGAAGCTCTCTGTGTTTTAGAAGGGACATTTTATCGAAGTGACGAGGAAGCTTACAAACAAGCTTGGGATGCTCTGAACAAACGCTATGGACACCCATTTGTAGTTCAAAGAGCCTTTAGGGGAAAACTAAGTAGTTGGCCAAAGATTGGTCCAAAGGAGTCACTTAAATTGAGAGAGTTTAGTGATTTCCTCATTTCTTGTAAGAATGCTATGCCCCACGTCCAAGGCCTCAAGGTTTTAGATGATTGTGAAGAAAATCAAAAAATATTGCTGAAACTTCCTGACTGGGCCACAACCCGCTGGAATCGTTATGTCACAAAATTACTGGATGAAGAAAAGGCATATCCAGGGTTTGCAGAATTTGCAGACTTTGTGGCTGAAGAGGCGCGTATAGCATGTAATCCAGTTTCTTCTCTGTTTGCCTTAAAAAACACATTTGAAAAACCTGAGAAAGAACAAAAACGTCTGAAGGCCAGAGTCCTGGTGACATCAGCAAATGGGTCTAAAGATGTGAAGAACACAACTACAGTTCAGAGCAACAGAAAATCAAAACCCAACCCTTCCTCAACTCAGAACAAACAGCAACTTGAATGTATCTGCTGCAAGCAAAATCATTTTATCTATAAATGTGCAAAGTTTACAGCAATGCCGCTTGAAGAAAAGAAACAGTTTATTAGGGACAACAATATGTGCTTTGCTTGTCTGCAAGTCGGCCACATTTCCAAAAACTGTCGACAGAGAGCAACATGTAATGTCTGCAGACGAAGCCACCCTTCTCCTCTCCATGAAGATCCTCCACTGGGAGATGAACCTGAACCACCATCAGAAGAGGAGAATGCAGCCACCGTATCGTGCAGTGTGAGAGTGGGCAACAATGATTGCACTTCAATGATCGTTCCAGTGTGGCTTTCTTCATCAGCGAAGAATCAAGAGACATTGGTTTATGCTCTGCTAGACACCCAGCGCAGCAACACATTTATTGACCAAGATATTTGTGAAAAGATACAGGCAAGCAGGGAACCAGTGAAGCTAAAGCTGACAACAATGACTGACAGGGGTTCGATTGTACCTAGTCAAAGAGTGGATGGACTGAGGGTAAGAGGGTACAACTCAGAAAAGTACATTGACTTGCCACCAACTTACACTCAAGAGTACATTCCATTGGAGAAACACACTATTCCAACTCGAGAGACAGCAAAAAAGGGGCCCCATCTACTTAGCATTGCAAATGAAATGCCAGATCTCTTGGACTGTCCTATAGCTCTTCTCATCGGTTACGACTGTGCAAGAGCGCTAAAGCCAAGGGAAGTCATACCAGGAAAGGATTATGATCCCTATGCAATAAAAACAGACTTAGGGTGGAGTATCGTGGGAGCCATTAAGCCATGGAAAAGTTCGATGGGAGCAGCAGGGATCTGTCATCGTGTCACAGTAAAGGAGCTGCCATCTGTCACGCCTGCTTCTGTGATTAAAGCACTTGAAAATGACTTTCTGGACACAAACCACTAATCATAAAAGCCTAAACATTCACATGCTTTCTCTCACACAGCGCCTAAGCTACGACCTTGGCTCCCTGTTTATCTGCTCCTGCTGAGATGGGGCAGAAAAGTCCAGTATGTTCTGTTCTCTTCTAATCAGACAAATAAGGCGATGACTTTCTGCGAACAGTATTTCTTATAACGCAGCAGTATAATGCATCATAAAACAATATCATTCATTCACAATAAATCAGCAGTCTAATATAATGCAAATCAGTTTAACAAATGCAATAGTTACCACCTTCTTCTAATTCAGGAGAATAATGCAAACTAAAACTACATAATAATTCACAATCTTTAATTAGGGGTATAACATGGCATAAAATAATATTATAATCTCACACTCCCCCTGATGAGCTCTTTAGAATAAAGAGCTCACCTACACCCTGTAATCCAATGTGGCCGGGTTCATTTCTTCTCACTCCTGAGGCCCTTTGTCCCCCTGTTGGGCGAACCATATGTGAGATGACCTCTGTGTTTGCGCAGTTCAGATGCAAGAAAAACTATTATTACAACAGTAGCCGGTACAGATGACACCTCCATCACTCCCCAGTTCTCCCACAGCTTTATTTGGTGCTACCTTATACCCTTCAGACGTACTCAGACTAGAACCTCTGTCCGAGGAGCTTTTAGCCTTTATTTTATTGCTGCAGCCACCAGTGTCTTCCAGTTGGGTGATCCTCTGCTCTTCTTTCTTCAACCTCAGGGGTTAGACAACCCTTCAGTCGTTGCACAGATCAGGGGATTATTCTGCCCCGATTTCAAACAACGATCTGTGTATCCTCGGGTCCTGTGTGTCCTGTGTATCCCCCAGAAAAAGGAACAGGAACGTGTCCCCCTTTTGACCAAGAGCCTCTTGAACCTCGCTGGTCTGGTGTTCCTGGATTTCCGCCAACCCCTTCATGGTTATTGCTGTGTTTATGGGATCCATCCTTTGAGGTGACTAATCGGAGCCCAAACGCCATGACACTTGAACCCAGTTGGTGTCTTGGCAGTCACTGTGTCTGTCTCTGCTGCGAAGGATCCTCGTATATCTGTGACCTCGTCTGGTGTCTGTTCCTTTCTCTTTAAGAGACAGAAAACCAAAACACCTCTCTGCCTAGCTCTAATAATCTAATGTTGTTAGCTACTGATCTTCTGGCGATTCAGAATTGGTTTAGAATATTCAGAATGTCCCAGGGACTTATTCTAATCATATTCTATGTGTGTGTAAGCGTGTATGCATTTAGCCCTCTCCACTCAAGGCATTTCCTACACTTAATCAGTCCGGACCATCACGCCGAACGAAGCTTATGACCTTCAAAAGACCGAGTGCCAACTCATTATAAGCACATTTGCAAGATGTGTCTGAAAATTATTAAAACCACTCATTTTAACAAAAGACATCAAAAACAAATTAGCCATTTTAAATTCTAACCTTTGCCCCCCCCCTTTCACAAAAATCATGTGTTTGCTTCCGCCTACTGTCCCACGGTTTCCTCTCCAGTGTGGTACTCAGCTTCTCATGAACACAGGCATTTTATCTTCTAAACGCTATTCAATTCATTTCAATAATTAATGCTTAAACATGGAAATAATGATTTATGCTTCTCACTGATTCTCTAAAAAAGTCCGGAAACCTCTTGGGTCACTATTAGCTTAAGCTTTACCACACCTAAGTTATTAAAAACACAAATGAAGTCATAAAAATGTTCATTTAACCCTTGTTTGATGTTAAACGACGACCGTGGCTCAGGGGGTTGGGAAGCGTATCTATAACCGGAAGGTCACCGGTTCGATCCCCGGGCTCTCTGTCCTGGTCGTTGTGTCCTTGGGCAAGACACTTTACCCTACCGCCTACTGGTGTTGGCCAGAGGGGCCGATGGCGCGATATGGCAGCCTCACTTCTGTCAGTCTGCCCCAGGGCAGCTGTGGCTACAACCGTAGCTGCCTCCACCAGTGTGTGAATGTGAGAGTGAATGAATAGTGGCATTGTAAAGCGCTTTGGGTGCCTTGAAAAGCGCTATATAAATCCAATCCATTATTATTATTATTAAAACTCAACTTCCCCCCCTTTTTTGACACATTCCCATGTGTCAAATCAACGGAGCTAGAAAATTAAAAGAAAAGGTTAGTGACCTCATATCTTAGAAAGTGTGAGACCTTCTCCCATCCAGTGTCGTTGCTCCAGTCCTGTCATCCGGTGCCAGGGAATGAAGTCAATTTAAATGTCATGTTAGATCTGTTCAACTCCTGGCTCCGCCCATAGCCTGCGTCCGCAGAATTGCCAAGAAACAAAACCTGTAATAATACGAACTTCACTTCAATATGGACCTGTTGACTACTTTAGACACAGCAAAGGAACATGCTCTCCTTCTTGAGGACAGGCAATGACTCCCACTTATCTCCTGGAGCCAACTGTCCCTTATGGAGACACAACATTGCAGCTACAAGGTTTTGCAGATTGTTAAGTTTATCTGTGTAATGCTCTGAATCAGGTATGTGATATTAAATGAATGTTGTTTAATCAACTGCCACTACTTAAAACTTGGCAAAAGACATAACTGAATAAAAGATCACAAAGAATAACATGATATCAGTGTTATGTAAGCGCGTGCGGCCTTCCATGCCCAAAGTCACTCCAGTCCATAGATCAGCCAAACATCGCGTTGACTGTAGCTTTTAACCCTTATTAACTTGAGCACAACTCTATAATGAGCAACAAACTGCAATATGTATAAAAATGATCATGGTTACACCTGCAATGAAAGATCATATGACCATTCTGACACCTGTAAATAGAAGATTAACCTGAGGTTATAACAATTCACCGTAATACAAATGTTAATGTAATGTCAAAAGCTTCAATAGATGATCAATGCAATGCTTGTTATATGATTCTGATGCAATAATAATGCTGATGCTAAAATAACAGTAAAACACCCCCCTTTTTATCCCGTTTATAAACTTGACACATAAACGTTTATAAATGCCTCTTTTACTTTTATTTCCCCGTTTTCCCCTCACTGACCACAGCAGGGGAATCTATGTTTTGATTCAGCCATGAATGCAGCTCACCTGATTCATCACTGAGCCCCACCGTCACTGGTGTCTGACAGGGTGGCGCTGCATATTCTTCCTTTAATGTCTCTATTTTCAATCTGTTAATTAGAGTGCTTAAACATGAAGTAGACTACGTCCACAACAAGTCAATACAGCTGTAAATGTGGCCAATTATCAATCTATTACCAATCAATAACAAAAAATAGCTTTTATTTTATGCATGCTTTTAGTCAACCACTCACCCAGAGGATCTCCAATCCCAGAAAATTCCTTCTCCTCATTTAATGAGTCCGTCCTCCTTCCATGCCCTGGTAACTGGTCTATCCAGAGCCAGATCATCTCGAAATATACATACAACAAGCCAAACCACACCTTGGTCACACCAACCCTTTTCCGCCCTGAAGATGTCCAACGCCATCTTAGGCTGGACCAGGGTTTTAACAGTTTTGCAATTTTCATTAGTTTTTTTTTTTTATTTAGTTTCGACTTCAGATTTTCAATTTTATGTCAGTTGTAATTAGTTTTTACCAATTCTTTGCTAGTTTAGTTTTTTTTTTTTTTTTGAAAATCCTTAGTTTCAGTTTAGTTTTGATTAGTTTCAGTTATAGGTTTAGTTGTGTTT
This sequence comes from Maylandia zebra, assembly GCF_041146795.1. Taxonomy (NCBI): domain Eukaryota; kingdom Metazoa; phylum Chordata; class Actinopteri; order Cichliformes; family Cichlidae; genus Maylandia; species Maylandia zebra. Next base: position 5,856,682 of record NC_135187.1, on the reverse strand, counting down.
GCAAAAATTAAGTGTAACAAAATCCCAGTTTCATCATATCAGTCATGCTCTTCTGCGTATCCTTGGGTGTTGAGACTATTAACTATTAACTCTTGCAGCACCGGGTGTTCGTAATTTTGGTTCAAGTGAATTGATAAACTTTTTGAAGGCAACTGACTCACACAGTTATGTAGATGTCCCCGTCCTGTTGTCTCGGGATGCATCACGCTGCCTTGTCTGGGGTTAGCTTCTGTTTTCTGGGGATGAGGGTTGAGTGTGCTCCCGTACCTTCTCAAGGTAAGCTAGGTTAGCCTTCTGGTGTGAACTTTTCAAGTGCACTTTAAGGTTTGTGGGATTTTTTCCCTAATTTTCCCTCAATTTGTCTCTTTCCACTACAAGACACTTACTTTAAGCAAAGCACAGTCATATTCAAAGTAATCCCAAATTGGACTCTGGCGCTTTCTCCCGACTTTTCCTGACATGATTCTGCGCATGGACGGAGCAGCAACACAGACGACTCGACTAACGTACTGCCACCTGCTGGCATAATGAGACAGCAAGCAAAAATCTGGAAACTAAACTTCATTTTCACCCTTGACTATCCGGTTGTTCAGTGATGACGCGACGAATCCTACTTCCGGGTCTAAAGTAGTCTGCGTTTAATATGGCTTTTGTGTTGTTAACATGTTTAATGTTATGTATTTTCTTCTATTTGATCTCAAGAAGCTCCTAAAAACAGTCAGTGATCCCTGTTGACCTCCCTCGGCTTTTATTACCGCTAATCATTTATTTAAGCTCAGTTTTTTTTAAAACCTTAGGATGTAACTACAGCCCAGCCCATGCAGCAGTATATGAATGACTAACCTCGTATTGTGGATGGATTATCTCAGTTGTTCTCCTGGCTGAAGTTTGGTCCTTTTACAGCATCCTGCCATGCGATTACATTTGTTCCTGACCACCGAGAACCCTCACGTTAACTTTTATCGAGTGGAAAAAAAAGTTAGCTTGTTTATATTATGCTAACATGCTGTGTCGCTAGCGGTCACGTAGCACATCATTATATACCAGCTAGCCCAACTTCAGTAACCCTACAAATGTCACTGCTGTCTAGTTTTCTGTCTTCATTTATGCTGGAAGTGATAGCAGAGCTGTACGTTTTAATTTGTTTCCAAAACCCCGCAGTCAGGACATGCTATATTGTATTTAGATAGAAGTTAGCGAGCTAACTCCCTGCTAACTTCTAACTCCGTTAAATGTCATAAATTCCGTTTTCATGGATGCCTGGATGTTAAACTCAATTGTTACACCTGGTAGAGCAGAACGCTGATCATTTTATTAAAGATGAAAGACTTTAGACAGTTTTTCAACTCTCAGTAATGCCATAGTGATCGTTTGATATATGGACCTGCAGCGGAGTTTAGGCCCAGACACAGTTAGTGACGTTAGACTTAATGACTGGATTATGTTGGATTGTCAATGCAACCCTCCTCTCCCACTCTTCACACACTGATAGCAACACCGCAGGAGAAATGCCAGACAGGCATCCAGTATCCGTAGTTTCAGGTGCTGCACATCTCGTATCTTCACACCATAGACAATTGCCTTCAGATGACCCCAAAGATAAAAGTCTAAGGGGGTCAGATCGGGAGACCTTGGGGGCCATTCAACTGGCCCACGACGACCAATCCACTTTCCAGGAAACTGTTCATCTAGGAATGCTCGGACCTGGCACCCATAATGTGGTGTTGCACCATCTTGCTGGAAAAACCCAGGGAACATGCCAGCTTCAGTGCATAAAGAGGGAAACACATCATCATGTAGCAATTTCAAATATCCAGTGGCCTTGAGGTTTCCATTTGATGAAGAATGGACCCACTGTCGTTGTACCCCATATACCACACCAAACCATTACTTTTGTTGTTCCAACAGTCTTGGAGGGATCCATCCAATGTGGGTGTCAGACCAATAGAGGTGGTTTTGTTTGTTAACTTCACCATTCACATAAAAGTTTGCCTCATCACTGAACAAAATCTTCTGCGTGAACTGAGGGTCCTGTTCCAATTTTTGTTGTGCCCATTCTGCAAATTCTGTGCGCCGATCTGGGTCATCCTCGTTGAGATGCTGCAGTAGCTGGAGTTTGCAAGGGTGCCATTTGTGAGTAGCTAATATCCGCCAAAGGGATGTTCGACTAATGCCACTCTCCAGTGACATGTGCCGAGTGCTACGCTGTGGGCTCTTGCTGAATGAAGCTAGGACAGCCACTGATGTTTCTTCATTAGTGAAAGTTTTCTTGCGTCCACATTTTGCCAAATCCAACACTGAACCAATTTCACGAAACTTAGCAAGCAGTTTGCTAACTGTAGCATGGGAGATGGGTGGTCACATGTATGAACGTGGCTATGGAGTAAGATCATAGAAATACATTTCTTTATTTATGTATTTATCAGGTGATCAGCTGGGATATTAGTGATGGGTCGGTCGCGAACGATGCGAGCCGGCTCCTTATCGCGAGCCGGGTTTTTTTCCCCCCCCTTTTCTCTCACCCTCTCCCTATCGCACTTTTTTTCCGCTTCACTCAGCATGCGAGCCTTGTGCTTTACGCTGGGAAGAGGGGGGAGGGGCAGTAGCAGTAGCACAGGAACAGAGCGGGAGAGGGAGAGAGAGAGAAAGAGAGCCAGGGACAACAACGTCACATTAGAAAGGTATAGTAATCATCCACAACTATTTTCAGTTGCAGATGATAAAAGAGTCCGAAAGTTTATTCATGCAGGTCCATATGACAGAGAATATGCATCTTCTTTTTGTTTTCATATTTTAATTTATATTTAATTGTGTTGTGGTTTGCAGTGTTTTGTGTTGTTTCACTTTAAATTTGTAAAAGGAAAAAGCTGAAAATGTAAATAGTTAAAAGTTGAAATGTGAATAGTTGATTTTTGTATTATATGATTTATTTATTACTGTACTGTTATCGCTACGTGTTGGATACACTGTGTATGTTAACGCAGGTCAACAGCAAGCCAAACTCAATTTTCATGAGCCAGGAAACTGAGCGTCTTGCTCCTTTATTACAGTCTTCTCGACGGCTTACAATCTTTTACAACTGTGACTTGAATAGCTCGATGAAAGTGTTGAGTGAAACTAAAAGATAAACCAGAAAATAAAATATCCTTTAGCTCTTTGACATTGTGAAATAAATGCACAAAATAAATAGTTAGTGACAGAAAACATGTATCAAAGTTAGTCTTAGCTGCTAAGTAATGATAAACAGTAGTTTTAACAATCCTCTGATATGCAAATTAGATCGCTAGCATCATTGCTATGTTAATAGACCATGCTCTAAGCAAAATCCGCTTCTGGGATAAGGCTAATTCTTGGCACAAACACATTCACAAAGCGATCTCTAAATCAGCTGTTATAAAACATATAAAACAAACCAGAACATGTAATAAACTTACAGCCATTGCTTTCGATGGTGTATATAAAGATTCAGGCCACAGGAGATGAAGTTTAAACACAGATAGGCAGGTTTTCTGTACAATGCTTTTTTCCGACTGACTGCAGCGTCAGCTTCCCACAATGCATTGCGAACACAGATTACTCCTTCAAAATAAGATACAGAAAAACCAATGCTGACTGTATAGAACCTATTTTCAACTAAATGACTCTCTTTTTAAACATAAATTACCACAGATGAATTATGACATTTTATCACTAAATTATTATGAACCATTTTTTAATCTTTTACTTGGGACAGAACAATTACATTTTATGTGGAGTGAATAAATAAAAGTATATTTACGGTGGCCCCTACAGACAAAGCACATACAAACTTGAAATCACGTACGAACCCTGAAGCACGTACAAACTCCAAAACACGTAAAAACACGTACAAACTCCAAAGCATGTAAAAACTCAAAACACGTACAAAAGACAACAGAAGTGCTCCAGGATGCTAGGGGCAGTGTTGAACTTTTGTTACCTAGTGGCTACACAAGCCAGCAAGCACCGGATTTGGTGTGTGGTAATAACAGGTAAATGAACATTTTTTTTTTTAAATTATTTGACTATATATGAATGCTTTTGTATAAATACACAAACAATACACATATGCTTTCAATTGTGTAATTTAAGTGATCTAGGTAGCTCTGTTTTGGAAGTTCAGTTCATGCTAGAAATGTGTTTTGGAGTTTGTATGTGCTTTTTGGAGTTTGTACGTGTTTTGTCTCTAGGGGCCACCGCATATATTTATATATAAACATATATAAATAAAACCAGCCTATACAAACGCTCCAGCTAAAGCAGGTAATGGTGCAACTAAAGTGTAATATTGAAAATGGTGAAAATAGGCATATTTGAGATTTGTATTAGTTAATAAATAAATCTTTCATTCTGTCATTTTTGTGATTTCAGGATGGGCATACCATGACTGTCTCCTTGTGGAGGGAGGCATCAAATCTCGATGTTCATGTGGGAGATCAGATAAAGGTCTCCCACGTCAAAGTGCACCGCTCTGCCTATGGTGTACAGCTCCAGACGACCTCCTATATAAAGACTGAGGTATGAAGAAGCCATATGTTTGTACCAACATGTAATAGCAATGTCATTTACCAAAATGTTTAGAATTATAGGTGGTCCAAAAGATTGTTCATCTGGACGTAGCATTTTCAAGTGGGAGAGACGTTTCGTCACTCATCCAAGTGACTTCTTCAGTCTCAGCGAACTGCAGGTATCTGTGGTCTTTGATCAGTGCCCATGACAATTTGTATATTATTGATCAATGAACTGACCTCCCAGCCTATTGTTCCTTCAGTGGGCTAGTTTCAGTCATTATGCAATGTACTGTTTAAAAGATTGGTTAAATGAGACTGAAGAAGTCACCTGGATGAGTGACGAAACATTTCTCCCACTTGAAAATGCTACGTCCAGATGAACAGAATCAACCTTTTGGGATTTACTTACATGGATCATTGAGCATGCATCAAGACGTGATTACCATATTAAATATATGCTTTTTGTGTATCGACAGACAAAGGAAGATGAAAGGACAGAAGTAACTATAGTTGGTGTGGCCACTGCAGAGCAGTCCACCCAACTACAAGTTCTCCTTCAAACTGGAGAAACCCTCTTCATTGAAGGGGAAATGTGTAAGCCCTACACAGGAGGAGTTTGAGAAGGCCACGATCACCGTTACTGTAAAAAACAAAGGAAAACAAATAGTAGACATAGAAAAACCCAGAATAAATATATATATAGTTCATTTGTTTTGTTTGTATTTTTTAAAATGTTCAAGTTTGAAAAATGATATATTACAAAGAATGAATTAAATTTTTTTTATTTATATTTTATTTATATATGTTTAGAATTTTTTATTACATGTTGCTATGTTCATTCATTTAAACAATATTTAAAAGTTATAGTTTCAATTGCAGTCTTGTGCTAAGTGTTTTGTAATCTGATCAAATCTAGTAAATAGCTGAAAATGCATAAAGCAGTCTCATGTTTATTAAATGAAACAGAAGACATGGTTTATAAAACACTCTCTAATGTACAGTTACATTGCATGCTCTGTACAGAGCTTAACAGACTTTTTAAGCACTTAAAATCTTCGATAAAGAACACTGCTCCTGTAGGCCAACAACTGCCTATCTGTATGTTCAACATCAAATAATAATGTTTTTATGTGTGTGTTATTTAGAAGGCTGAAATATTATATATGTTTTTCTTAAACAGTTTGAAAACATTAATAACACACCTAGAAACAAAGATCAAAGCTCAATATTGTATTTTCTGTGTGTATTAAAGGGGGCAAGTCCATAAACAATATTTCATTTGGTAGCTTTGCAGAAGCCAACAAATTAAATTCATTATTTATTTTAACATTCCTGCTGTTTTCATGCTTGAATTGCTGTTTTATTCAAATAATTATGGAAGGACAAATGATCAAGTCAAGACTTCTGGGTGGTTATGATATCAATTAAACAAGTTATTCACATTTTATTAATAAGGCCAGGAGTTTATCTAACAATACTCAATGTATTAAAGCAGGGGTGGGGAACTCCAAGCTTCAAGGGCCAGCATCCTGCATGTTTGTGATGTATCCTTGATCCAACACAGCTGATCCTCACCTGCTAAATCATACTATTTCTGCTAAATCATAATATTTCTACTAAATCATAACATTTTCACTAAATATAGTATTGCTAAATCGAAGTGTTTTGGGTGTCCAAATTCATATGCTGCATCCTCCTGAGGACCCGGCCTTTACTTGGGATTGGTCCTCCGAAGGGTGGGTAGGCCGGAAGTGAGCGGCTGTGAAATTGGACAGTCTAGCCTTCAGATTTGTGTCACCAGCTGTCTTGGCGGGGTTTAATAAACTCAGCCATCTCCTCCTTGCTATCTAAAATATAACAGGTCACTGATGTAAATTCTCAATCATGTCACACTTCTGTTTAATCAGCTTTCTGTTTGACGTTTATTCAGCTGTAATCTCAGCCAAACCAATTTACTCACGAACAAATAAAACACTGAAAAAAGCCAAATAATAAAATGTTATTGATCTAAATAATATATATACATTTCAACCACTATATTTTAACTAAATATAGTTGAAATATAGTGGCATTTCTTTGCGGGGCCACACCACACCCCTCCATGTGCTTGTCAGAGGTAGCCTGACTCCCATTTGTGGCTGGAGTGAGTCAGCAGTTCCTGCCATACAATGGCATTGATGCTATGGACTCATCCCCCCATTCCCCAGACCTGAATCCAATTGATCACATCTGGACACATCATGTCTTGCTCCATCCACCAACGCCATGTTGCACCACAGATTGTCCAGGAGTTGGTGGATGCTTTAGTACAGGTCTGTGAGGAGTAGTGATGGGATTTCCGGCTCTTTTTTAGAGATCCGGCTCTTTCGGTTCGGCTCACTAAAAAGAGCCGGCTCTTTCGGCTCCGAACCGGCTCTTCAGGTTGTTTTGTTGCTTTAATTAATTTATTATTAACAATAATATAAAATTATGCACAAAAGGAATTACTAACGTAAAAAAAAGTGGTTTTATTTATATATGTTTGTATATAAATATATGCGGTGGCCCCTAGAGACAAAACACGTACAAACTCCAAAACACATTTCTAGCATGAACTGAACTTCCAAAGCAGAGCTACTAGATCACTTAAATTACACAATTGAAAGCATGTGTGTATTGTTTGTGTATTTATACACAGGCACTCATATATATTCAAATAATTAAAAAAAAAAGTTCATTTACCTGTTAATACCACACAGCAAATCCGGTCGTTGGTACTTGCTGGCTTGTGTAGCCACAAGATAACAAAGGCTCAACACTGTGCCCAGCATCCTGGAGCACTTCTGTTGTCTTTTGTACGTGTTTTGAGTTTTTATGTGCTTCTGAGTTTTTATATGCTTCTGAGTTTTTACGTGCTTCGGAGTTTGTACGTGTTTTGGAGTTTTTACGTGTTTTGGAGTTTGTACATGCTTCAGAGTTCATACGTGATTTGAAGTTTGTATGTGCTTTGTCTCTAGGGGCCACCGTAAAAATATACTTTTATTTATTCACTCCACATAAAATGTAATAAATAAATCATATAATACAAAAATCAACTATTCACATTTCAACTTTTAACTATTTAAATTTTCAGCTTTTTCCTTTTACAAATTTAAAGTGAAACAACACAAAACACTGCAAACCACAACACAATTAAATATAAATTAAAATATGAAAACAAAAAGAAGATGCATATTCTCTGTCATATGGACCTGCATGAATAAACTTTCTGAATCTTTTATCATCCGCAACCGAAAATAGTTGTGGATGATTACTATACCTTTCTAATGTTGTTGTCCCTGCCTCTCTTTCTCTCTCTCTGGCTCTGTTCCTGTGCTACTGAGTGTAATTACCGCCCCTCCCCCCTCTGCCCAGCGTAAAGCACAAGGCTCGCGTGCTGAGTGAAGCGGAAAAAAAGTGGGAGAGAGAGGCTGAGAGAAAGAAAGAAAAAAAAAAAAAAAACCCCGTGACGGCTCGCGATAAGGAGCCGGCTCGCGTCGTTCACGTCAAAGACTCGGCTCTAAGAGCCATTTCGTTCGCGAACGACCCATCACTAGTGAGGAGATCCCTCAGGATCCCCCAGGTATTGTAGGGAGGTCATAAAGGCACCTGGAGACCCCACACACTACTGAGTCTCATTTTGATGTGTTTTAAGGACATGACATCCAAGTTGGATCAGCCTGTAGTGTTTTTGTGACACCAAATCCAGACCTACATGGGTTGCTAAATTTGATTTCCATTGATAATTTGTGTGATTTTGCTGTCAGCACATTCAAGGGCGGAGCCTTATACCACGTGATACAGAAGCTGTACCGTGTGATGCTAAAATTAGCAGGGAAAAAACAACGGAGAGCACGTCACGAGAAGGATGACGAGAAAGTGACAGGAGAAAATCCGTGCCGGTCAACCACCCAAACATCAATAACGGGAACCTTATACAGCGCTTCCCTATACCCGTCGAACTCCCGCAGGCACAAAGAAATTACGGAGGCTATCACTTATCACCTGACCAAAGATATGGCTCCCATCAACACTGTGCAAAACGAGGGATTTAGGAAAATGATCAACACCCTAGACAAACGCTACACAGTGTCGTCCCGCAACTGTTTTTCTATTGTTGCACTACCTGCTCTATACACGCAGTGTCGAGCAACGGTGGAGACGGAATTTCAAGCAGTACAACATTTTGCGGCAACAACAAAACGTGAGACATTTGTTGTTTTTATGTTTATTTATTGTTTTTATGTTCAGTCTCAACTGTTACGAAGTTGATGTGCAGTTAATAAGTGCAATAAATATTTATACTGGAAATATTTATACTGGAATTTATACTGTATACTGGAATTATTATACTGGAATTTATACTGTATACAATAAATATTTATACTGGAAAAGAAAATCGTGAGAGAATCGCGATCTCAATTCTAAGCCAAAAAATCGTGATTCTCATTTTATGCAAAATCGTGCAGCCCTAATATCACATAACTTCCTCCTAATGTGCTCTGCGCAGTGTATGTACTCTCCATCTATGCAGTTGTTATGTGTTTTAGGTCTGGTGAACTCGATCATCAGCTCACTGTGTTCAGGTGGAGACACTTCCAATTACTCCATTTTCAACTTCCCTAAGTGTTGTGCTGTATTAGCTTCTGTGCTGGCTGAAGCCTATCAGGGCAAGTCCATTTAGCTCAGAATTCATATGATTACTACCAATGTTTATTAGAATAAAAGAAATAAATGTGAGAAGAACATGTGAGTAGTTGCTGTTAAAAAGCCTCATGGCAATGGGGATAAAGACCCTCCTGAACCTCTGAGTCCTGCAGTGCAGTGAGATGATTGTTCTCCATTTTAGATTACAACTTCTTCCTCATCTGCTCTGCACAATGTCTGACTGACTCGACATCTTTGCAGACTGTCCTGCATTGTTTTGTTTTGTTTTTTTAGGCCTGGTGAACTCTTTACCACCTACTTGGTGTTGGTGTTCAGGAGATGACTGTTGTCATTGCTTCAGTCAGTTAAACAAATCTATATTAATACATCACATTTTAACACAATGACCTTATATTGATTTATGACTTTTAATCATTAATTCAAATTTAAATAATCATGTTTGAAATATTTATTCAACTTTAAAAATTTAATTTCTGCTAGTTTTTTTTCTGTGGCAAAAAATACTGTAAAATTATTATTAAATTGACATACATTTTTTACATTCTCAAGGTCCATTTTGTGTAATTTCCCACTACCAGTGAACGCCTCTTTTTTCTTACGTTTCTGGCTCACTTCTGAATTTCCGCCCACTTCCCCCCCGGATCGCTGCGGTAAGCTGCTTCTCTTCTCTGAAATGTCTATCATCTGTTTGAGTGATTCACCGAGTTGTTGTTAGTGACTTTTCGAGAAGCTAGCCCTGACAACCCAATGCTAACGCCTAGCGCTTTTATAGACCCAGTTTGAAATGACAATGGGTCATTTGACTGTATGCTACACTTTATTGTGGTGTTTCATTAGCTTCATTCGGCGTGTTAGTATTTCTGAATCTGTTACGGAAGGTGCAGTTAGTTCTCACAAATCAGTCGGTTAAAACAGCCTCATTATTTAGGCTGTAAGGGTATGTAATTTATTTATTTATTTATTTATTTATTTAGGACAGTGCATGTTAATGAACATAAATGTAAAAAAAAAAATTACATGAATGTAAACATACCAGATTATAGCCAAGGGCTAATTTCCATCTGTTGTCCTTAAGCATAAAAATAGACATAATAATTCATAAAAATTCATCATTCATTCATAATAAAAACTCCATCACCAAACTTACACATACACACCATTCTGTATGTAATGTGCCGCCATCTTAGAACCATTGCGGTACATTACATAATTGAAGCGGCAGGTTATGCAACTTTGAAGGAGCCATTTTACCGCCTCTGACCCAACAGCGGGAGAAAAATCCAAATTCATGGGCTGCATCCTCCTGAGGACCCGGCCTTCGCGGTCTACGTGGGCCGGGTCCTCGGAAGGTTGGGTAGGCCGGAAGTAAACGGCTGGGGAAATTGGACGGTCTAGCCTTCTTAGCGTCACCGCTGTCTTGGTGGAGTTTAATAAACTCGGCCGTCTGCTCCTTGCTATCTAGGCGTAAATTCTCGACCATCTCATACTTCTTTTTAATCAGTCTTCTGTTTGACGTTTAGTCAGCTGTGTGAAAACCAAGGAGGAACCCACCTGGGGGATTAATAAAGTTTTATTTTATCTAATCTAATGTAATAACTTTAATCTCAGCCAAACCGATTTACTCACAAACAAATAAAACACTGAAAAAAGCCAAACAATAACATTTTTAGGTTGTCTAAGTGACTTATATATTACGTTTAACCCAGGTAGCGAAAGTCCGCGGTGATCTGAAAATGATGTGCCCGGAGTTGTGCCATTCTCGGCGGCTTCAGTGACCCTCGAGCTCCCGGCTAGCTATCGAGCTGGTGGGTAACAGACGTCTCCGGAAACGTCGAAGCACTTTTGCAAATATGCAATATCTTGATAAACCAAGCAGATATTTGATGTTTACACAGCTACTTTCTCACCTGAAAATATGTTAAAAGTTTATTTTGTGACTCAGAAAGATTAGTAAGAGTAATTTTAAAACTTAGTAGCGGCCGCCATTGTTGAAAACTGGAGTTTGGCTGGGCCGCACTATTAATTCTGGGATATGGTGGGCCACGAAGGACACACCCGACCCATCCTTCAAATTTGGGGAAAAGGAGGACGCATTTGTCGGCTGCATTCGTATAATGTGATGTCAGTTGAGAAAGAGATGCTTGAGAGACTTGACCACCAAAATGTGATAGATAGATTCACCAACCTCAAGGTGAGGCGACATAGGTTAAAAGAAAAGAAAAAATCTGCAGAGCCATAGTAGTATCTGCAGTAAAGATCTTTTCATACATTGTATACATTATACCACAGGCCAAGGTGTCTCAATTTTTCTAATTTTTTAATAATATTTTGTACATTTCAAGGACTTCTATTTTTGGAGTGTATTTTTATGTATCTGTATTATATTATGCATACACATTAAAAGTGAATCTCTGTCCAAATGCACTCAGTTTAGAGCAGGGCGATATGGCCAAAAATATTTATCACGATATATATTTGAAAATTTGCGATAACGATATAACTGACGATATAATTGATGCGAGACAAAATACAACTCCACAACTTTACTAGCGCAAAAAAACACCATCCATTTATTTTACTTAAACAAGCAGCTGTTTTTTTATGTGCATTAAAGCTATATAAAAATTTAACAGTGCAAATGCAAATTCCTTGCTGAAGGTTTAACCAAAAGGCATTTCCAGTAGAAATGGGATGAGATATCCTGAGCATAACCATGTATAAAATCCACTGAAGTTAAAAAAAAGGTGCTTTGCAACATTAAACTGCAGTGTGCCAAATAAAAAAGTCAAATACATATTTTTCAGACCATAAGGTGCACGGGATTATAAGGCACGTTAAGCGAAACAAAGCAGTCAGATAAATCAAACTTTATTCAACTCATTCTTCTTGCTTCCTCCACTTCTGTACCATTGATTCATTAATGCTGTATTCTATCACAGCTGCTCTATTCCCATGTTGTTGCAGTATATTAATGACTAACCTCATATTGTGGATGGATTATCTCAGTTGTTCTCCTGACTGAAGTTTGGTCCGTTTACAGCATCCTGCCATGGGATTGCATTTGTCCCTAACCATCAGGAACCTTCACGTTAACTTTTATCAAGTGGAAAAGTGTTAGCGTTCATCCTGCAGCTTCACTGTTTATGTTATGCTGACATAGCTGTGTCGCTAGCGATCACGTAGCCCAACTTCAGTAACCTTACAAACGTCACTGCTGTTTAGTTTCCTGTCTTCATTTATGTTGGAAGTGATAGCAGAGCAGTATGTTTAAATTTTTCAGAAATCTCTCTGTCAGAACATGCTATATCATGCTTAGGTAACTAGCGAAACTAGCGAGCTAACTTCCGCTAGCTTCCTGCTAACTTCTAACTCGGTTAAATGTAATAAATTCTGTTTTCATGGGTGCCTGGATGTTAAACTTCATAGTTACACCTGGTAAAGCAGCAATGCTGATCGTTTTATTAAAGATGAAAGAATTTAGACAGTTTTTAACTCTCAGTGATGCTACAGTGTTCGTTTGACTTTGGGACCTAAAGAATACGGAGTTTAGGACCCAGATTACTCCCAGATTTATGAGCACCTTAGTCCAAAAAAATACAGCCCGCTTGTATGTTCTACAAAAAAATGTGCTTTGTTGTGTATCTGACGGACAAACACCAAACCAGTTCCACATCACTGAAGTTGCACCATTTTTACAAACCAATTCTGGTTCATCCGTTTCACTCAACAATCGGCCGTGTGCATATGAAAACAAAGGCACTGCGCATGCGCGTTTTACCCATATTCTATCGCGTTATTTCATTTTCTTATTGTTGCCTAACATTGTACCGGTATTACCGTGAACGGTATAATATGGCCCAGCCCTAACTCAGTTTACTTTTTACTCACTGTGTGCATCATTCATTATTCTCCTGCAGTAATTAAGGTTAGGATATGTTTTTTGTTTTTTTTTAATTCAAATCCATTCTTCTTTGGCAGTAGTAGTCTTTAGCAGCATTTAAATAACCTTTATCAGATTTGATGGTTTTGTTACAGACTTTTCAAAAAAGTGTTTTGCTTTTCTTTCACAAATGTGGGGATTAAATTGTGTTAAAATGTACAAAACTGTCATGCCATGTTTTGTGATGAGGACCCAGGCACAGAGAGACTTGGTGAATTGGTTGAATATTTGTATATAATCCCTGCAGCTGTCAGACTCTATACAGGGGTCACCAGCCTTTATTAAAACAGAGTTAGATAAAACTGAACAGTTTGGTTCATCTTTAGTTACATGGTTCTATCTTGATAAGCTATGTCTTATCACAGATTAATTTTTCAAAAATATTAATGATTTAAGCAAGGAAAGGGCTACATGTCAACATACAACTCTTTATTTCTATTAATGTCTTATTTCATTCCTACCTGATTGACATGTTTAGGAATTATGAGTGATTGGCACACTGTAGTGGCAAAAGTTGCTACCAATCAAATTATGATATGTTAAAGTTAAAACAAAACACAACTGTTTTAGATATTATCTAATATACATTTTGTAATTATCCTTATAATTACAAAATGTTTTATGTAAGATTTAAGTTTTGTGATTTATATCTGACATCACAAAAGTATTTTGGAATTTGAATAATGTATTTTGTAACTGCAGTACACATAATACTAATTTTGAACAATTTTGTCCAGGTTCCTTGTCACCAGGGACTCCTTCAGGACCATCGCGTTCAGTATCAGAGTCGGTGTGTCCACGGTGAGCCAGATCACCCCCCAGGCAGCGACGTCCATCTGGGACTGTCTAGTGGACGACTTCATGGCTGTGCCTTCACCTGGAGACTGGCGGTCCATCACAGAGGGATTCCAGGAGCGCTGGAACTTTCCTCTGTGCTGTGGAGCTCTGGATGGGAAGCACGTCCAGACAAAGGCACCCCATATATCATATAGGAGACACACACATTGATATACACTAAATATTTATTTCATTTCTTTTTTGTGGTGCCCAAATTTATGCACCTGCTTGATTTTGTTTAAACAATTATTGCACACTTTCTGTAAATCCAGTAAACTTCTTTTCACTTCTCAAATATCACTGTGTGTGTCTCCTGTATGATATTTAACTGACATTTTTTATTGTAACAACCAACGATTTATACAGGAAAATAATGTCTATTAACAAGGTTGCCCAAACTTTTGCATCCCACTGTATTAGTATATTTTGTCATTAGTATAATATGAAATAAATTCTACATGTGTCAAGTCGGGTGCCAATATTTGCTGTGTAGTAGAACAGAGACATTTGTCATTATAAATGTTTATTTGATAAAATATATAAATTCAGTAACAAAAACATTAAACATAAATATATGAAATTTAACTATTTACAGAGAGACAGGAATAAAAAGGACCCAGTTTGGAGTGGAAGAGCCTCAGGGAGAAGGAGGAGAAGAATAAGCACATTGTTTCAGCCCTGGAGAGCTGCTGCCTCATCAGAAAACTACTGATCATTAGGGTCCAATGTTTCCAAATTTAACACAGCTGTGCTGTTTTCAAAAACTAATCTATAAATTTGAAATTTCACGAATTCTCGTGTCTGAGGCGGCATGCTCTCCAGAGCAGGAACAAGGCTGAGGAGGAAATGCTTTGTTGGAGACGGGCGTGGCCTCTTTAGGAACTCCAGGATAGCCAGCTCCACCGCCGATGGACCGTCCTGGGACCCGTCCTTCGCCCGCCATCGAGCTGTCCTCCTCTGTGGGCCTGTAAAACACAGCACAAAACACCACAAAGTAATGAGAAGGCTGCTACTAGATTTTCATTTTCAAAATTGAAAAAAACCAGGATATGAACAGATTGGTTGTAGATATTTAGTAAAGGTGATCACAAGGTGGTTGTAGATATTTAGTAAAGGTGATCACAAGGGAATCCAAGCAAGTAAAAAGCTATCAGTGCTTGATGTTCATACCTGTGGGTGCAGCAGCAGGAGTGGAGGGACCAGGGACTGGGGAGCCAGGAGAAGCAACAGAGGAGGACTCTGCTGCATGATTACTTGACTCTATCAAGACAATATTAAATGTTAACAGGTTGAAGACAATAGTCATAGAGAATATTATATTATTATATACTTATTATTATATACAGTGGTCTCTTATTTATTGCAGCACATGAACAGTAGTCACAGTTCTCACAAGTTGATTCTCAAAGTGCAAACCATTGTCGATTTTAAAACGTAAAAGTATTATGCCGTGCTTTTTCTCCGTCTGCGGCGCCACTTTTGTGCACCTTTTTCGCTCCCGGTGCAGGTGTCTATTTCTGAATGAGGGTCATAGTTATGGGTGTTTTTGTGCTGTTTTTTCTATTGGACATGATGGCTATCAAAACCAAACATGATAAGTTTGGCAAGCGCAGGAGACACGACACGGAGGAGATTTGTCATTTGGGCTGCAGAATGCAATGCGCATTGTTGAAAGCTGTACGGTGCAATAAAAAAAAATCAGCGAAAAGGCGAGGCAGTGACGGATGAACAGTGGGACTACTGTATACTGTTTATTAATAAACAAAATATACTCCTGTATGACAACACGCATAAATTAACTGCCTACATTAATTCATTGTAAACATACCTTCTGACTGACACTCCCCTGCTGCCTCTTCGGGCTGTCCCTGGTCCTCGGGGGAGAAGTTCTCCACGGTCCGCACCATATTTCCGCTAGTCTCCCGCGGGGTGAGGAAGGGGTCCAGAAACCCCATGACAGCGAAGAACTTCCATCTCCTCCCCGATCCTGCTGCAGACCCACTCCTCTTCTCCTTCTCTGTCCTCTTCTCCTTATTATAGGTGTCCCTGAGGCTCTTCCACTTTCTCCTGCAGATGTCCTCTGAATAAACGCATTATCTGGTTAGCGGAAAGGTATTTGTACAACAGTGGGAAAATCGCGGGACAGTAGGCGGGCTTGCTAGCTTTTGCACGGCTTCATCGGGTCAGTCTGAAAATTAAAAAGAAGAAGGAATGAACTTACCAGGTTGCACGATCTCCTCACTTATGTGTCTCCAAGCTAGGTCCTTTTTATTCCTGTCTCGGTAGAAATAGTAGCTGGCATCATACAGCTCGGGGTGATTAGCCACAGCACTGATTAGCTTTTCCTCCATACTGAATGAAGAATGAAGGGCTTTGGCTGGATCTGCCCCATTGACCTAGGTCAGAGCCACGTCACCAGGCTCCTGATTGGTTGTCGCGGCGCGATTTGACGCTGGAGTTCAGATTTTTCCAACTCGAGCGGTAGATGCGAAACGCGCGTATGCACAAAATGCAACACAAAAACTCACGTGCGTGGTTTTATTCGCGCATCAAACGCGCCAGACGCGCGTTTCACGCGTTTGGCGTTTCACGCGTTTGGCGTTTTCGCGACGCAAATCTGCTTCCGAATTTTCGCGGGACCCGCAATCGCGCGTCATCGCGCCTTTCCATTGGCTTTACATGTAAACCTGACGCTCTATTCGCGTCCATCGCGTTCGGTGTGAACACACCGTTAGAATCTGAATTTTTTTCTGGTATTCTTTATTTGTAGTGTGAGTACAAGAAAATAATTATTATAATATGATGTGTTAAATTTGTTTAGATCAGAGGAATAAGGAAGGATTTGTCTGTGTTTCAGTTTGGCTTAGCTGTAGGCCTGAGAGTGTGTGTAATTGTTTAGAGGGAAAGGAATTTAAGGACACTGGGGGTCTGCCTGTCATAAAAGGAGACAGGAAGCTACAGTTGGGGGTAGCTGATGCTTGTACCTTTAATAAAAACTCATAATTGTTATAACTTAGAAGTAGGTTTGCAGGAGACTCTCCACCTTATCTGTAAATGTAAGACAACAAGAGGCCAATGGCCTAGTGGATGCAGAGTGGGGGTCTCAGTGTTTGTAATGCGTTAACTCTGTTTTCTGTGTTGTGTAGAAGAATTTGGTGTAGCTTGGGTGAGGAGATTACTTTTATGACCGGCAGGAAGTCACGTACACAGAGACACACACACACACAGTGCTTTGACTGTTGCACTCACACACCCACATGCACACAGGCACTCATGTGCTCATGCATACACACACAAACACAGAGTTTGCTGTACACCATGGGGGTTTTATGATGGGGTCACTTCTATAAAGCTGGCTGTAACAAACAAAGGAGTGCAAGATCTGCAGAGGGACACCGGCCTTGCACGTCTCCCCTTCTAGAAGATGCATGCTTAAATGAAGATGAACTAGAAAAATTTGCATTTCCTGCGAAAATGCAGTGTGGATGCTTTAAAGCTGAAGCTGTATGCAAAAACTAGCTGAAAAAGCTGAAAAGTTGCAGAAATTGTAAAAACTTTGCAGAAGCAAAGGAACTTTGCTAAAATGTAATAACTTAGCAGAACTGCAATATCTTAGAGGAAACATAATACTTGGCAGAAATACAATAGCATAGGAGAACTTAGCAGAAATATTGTAACTTACCAGAAACATGACAACTTCTCAAAAATACAAGAATTTAGGAGAAATAGTATAAGCTAACAGAAAGAATATATTTAGCCAAAAATACTTAAACATTACAGAAACACTATGATTTAGAAAAATAGTACAACATAGCAGAAATACTGTGTTTTACCAGAGACACTGTGATGAACTATGAATATTGTAATTTTAAATTAATACTATGTTTTAGCACAAATACTGTAATTTGGCAGAAATACTATCATTTGGCAGAAATACTATGATTCAGCACAAATACTCTGGTTTAGCACAAATATTATAAGATAGCAGAAATACAATTATATAGCAGAAATGCTATATTTAGAAAGAAAAATATAATATAGTAGAAATAGTATGATTTAGCAGAAATACTACAATATAGCATAATAACAATGATTTAGAACAAATACTATGATTGATCAGAATAGTTATAACTTAAGTGAAAATACTGGAAAACTAAAATGACAAGCTGAGAAAAAAACAGAACATGGTTAAGCTGTCTCAAAACTAATTATTGTTCAACTGTGGGGAAAAAAAGAAATACAAATAAATAAATACAGAAATGTAAAGAGAGAGACACATACACAGGGTCTATGCCAGTCAAACAATGAGATGCTGCCCTAAAGAGGGTCTTTCTCTCTCTCTCTCTCTCTCTCTCTGTCTCTCTCACACACACACACACAGGGAGAGAAGCAAGTTTCTAGGTCAGTCAAGCAGCCTGGGAGCTGATAAATTTGAATCCACCAATCAGAGAGGCTGTGTACTTTTCCCGCCAAAACAGGTGCACACACGCAGCACAGAGACAGGATTTTTGTAGTCTATTTCTCATAGTGAGGATTCCCCTCAAACAAATGACCATAATTTCCTAACCGTAGGGGCAAGAACGGTCATTTTTACACAGTTTTGTTCAGAAGAGATGGGGGAATCGTCAAGTGTTGACAATTTATCATTAAAATATGAATTTTTAGAGATATATGACATGGATGACGGGTTGGTTTAGAAGCCACGAAGGCCCCAATATGCAAATTTGAATGCCTCAGCCCACATATATGATTGGCTGGCTGGGAAGCCGTGGAGGCCCTGATATGTAAATTTGAATGTCTCAGGCCTCACAGAGGATTGGCTGCCTGGGGACCTGGCAGTAATATATGGAAATAGTATGATTAAGCATAAATACTACATTTAGTAGAAATACTATGTTTTAGCACAAATACTATAAAAAGCAGAAATACTATATTAAGCAATATAAATATCCTATAAAAATCCTATAAAAAGCAAAAATACTATACTGTGATTTGGTAGAAAAACTATAATTATTCAGAAATACTATATTTGGCAGAAATACTATATTTAGCACAAATCTTATAAAATAGCAGAAATAGTATGATTTAGCACAATAGTAATATCTTATACAGAAAAATTGGAAAAGCAAAATGGACAGCTGAAAAAATGCTGAACATGCTGAGGGTCCCTCAAATATGCTTGTTAAATGAAAAAAATCGGCAAAAAAATATATAACAGAGACACACACACAAGATCCAATTCAGTCAACCAGTCTAAATATATTGAATTTGAATCTTACAATGAGATCATCCCATTAAAAGACTTTCTCTCTCTCTCTCTCTCTGTCACACACACACACACACACACACACACACACACACACAGAGGGAGAGAGAAGTAAGTTTCTAGCTCAGTCAAGCAGCCTGGGAGCTGCTGAATTTGAATCCACCAATCAGAGAGCCTGTGCACTTTTTCCCGCCAAAACAGGTGCACGCAGCACAGAGAGACACAGGATTTTTGCAGTCTATTTCTCATAATGACGACTCCCCTCAAACAAATGACCATAATTTCCTAACCGTAGGGGCTAGAACGGTCATTCTTACACCGTTTTGTTCAGAAGAGATGGGGGAATCTTAAAGTGTTGACAATTTATCATTAAAATATGAATTATTAAAGATATTTGACTTCTAATGCACCATAACTGAGTAGCGCAAAGCAAAAACTGCCTTGACTTGCCCTCAAACAACGCTTTCTAACTCTAAATCTATTTGGAGTATCAATATCATTCTTTCACCGTAAGAGACAGCAGGCTTTGGTGAACAATCATGGAAATTTTCAGGTCTCTGTGGAAATCCATTAAAAAGATATGAGAGAAATAAGTGGTTCATTTCCAGAGTTTGAAATCTGAAGAAATCTGAGCGAAGGACGAATTTCCTACCCTCAAACAAGTCTAACTCATTTCAGAACGGTAATAGGTGAGAAAATCATTCTTGAATTGTGAGCGTCAGGAGTGTCTGAAGATATACTGGGACAAGCCTTATGTCTTAACTTTGCTTCATTAAGGAGATATGACGATTCGAATATGCCTCTCATTACAGAAATCAAGCGGTGATTTTGAACAAACTCTCCATTGACTTTCTATGGAGAGTTTTGCGACTTTGTGTTGGTCTGAGGAGATTTGCCAAAATTCTATAAATTCCACAACAATGATAGTGACATTTTCGGAAAGCCAGCAAAAATACCTACGTTTTGATGTATAATTTGTGGAAGTTGAGTGAAAATTGAGCAAGTAGCAAGAAGTTGTTCGGACATGAAGAGAAGACTGCAAAACCTTCAGTGGCACACTGGAAGCCAAGTGCATAGCAACCATAACAACGCATGTATTTTGTGAAAAATCACAATTTTGCAACTGAAAACTTTACGAGGCATAAAAATAAAACGGTAAAAGATTTGAAAAAGCTGATTTATACCTGAATAGCCCAATAATTTGAGAACATTTTAAAGTTTGAATGGTTGTTCTACGTGAAAATATGAGGAAGTAGTTAAGTTTCAAAAACAGGAAAATTTTAGCAGAATTGCAGAAGTTTCCCATTCATTTCAATGGGACAAATTAAGCTTAATATTTTAAAAAGTATAATAGTGAAAAATACCAAAAGACATAGCACACATTAGCAGAAATAGCAGAATAGTTTAAAATTTGAACGGTGAAAATCGGCTGAAAATTGTGGAAGTAGTTAAGTGCCGAAAAGTGTACGGAAGTATCAAGAGGAACTCAATAGTGTGGATGCTTAAAGCATCCACACAATAAAGGTTTTTGTGAAAATGACTACTGAGTCCGGTGCCGTCTCTGGATGCCCGAGGAATAAAAAGAACCGGGGTGAAACTGATTTCGTAACAGTAGTTAGACCTGAGAGCTGCTGTGACAGAAGGCCAGAAACTGTAGAAAGAGACACTTATATCAGTTATGTATTTTGCATATTTTCTTTTATCCCTAATCTGAACAGTGTCAAGCTGTTTTTACTTGCAGCTTCAGACAGTTTGTTATCAGATCCTTGCTGATACTCCCATCTGATAGAGAGAATGTTATCATGTCATATAGCAGTTGTAATTTTATATGATTCCTCATATAAAACTTTACCTTCTGAGCTAAAACAAAAATATTTTCTATATAACAGTAATGTTCAAACATCAAGTTATTTAAATTGTTTGTTTGAACACATGAGACAGAACACAGTGAGGAAGTTATAGTAGAATCAAAACAACAGTTTTCCTTGTTTGAATCAAGACAGCCAGAGGTGGTCAAAGATCAAGGTCATGAGACCTCACAAATCAAATGCAGGAAATCCCGGGTTAGTCATTTTCACAGAAAAATAAAATAATAAACTCATAACATTTTATTTCCAAATGAGAGTTTGTTGCTGTCATCCTTCAGATGTTTTGGTGTCATTTGAAAAATACTGCATGCTTTGTACACTGCCAGCGTCTCAGTGAAATAACACACTTCAGGTCTAACAAACTGTCATTGTCAGATGCATAAAAATCAATAAAGTTGAAACATTTAGTTTAGCAAATGTTTTAGCAGACTTGTGATACCGCTGCATCGATACAGGGATTACATAGATCATACTGAAGCAGAAGTCATAATTGCATGAAACATGTACACACAGTAGCTAGATACAATTATATGACCATGCACTAATTTAGAGGAAGTGTAGCAGCCTGTTCTCAGTGATCTGCAAAATATGATCATCAACTGTGTTTTATTAACAGGTGTGTTTAATATATGTCTTTGAAATGTGGAAGTGTCTGCAGCAGCTGGAGGAAAGTCATTCAGACAGTAAAGTGAAGAACTCTTTGCAGGACAGTCAACTTTGTGGATTTAGTCTCTCAGACTGCTCAGAGCCATCGTCAGGAGCTGGAAGATAAAAAATACACAGTTTACAAATATTTTATCGTTTTGAAGGAGATCATTTGTAGTGATTGTTGGTTTCTGTTTGAATAAATGACCCTGCTTCCCAGGGAGATCAGTGGCATCCAAGTGAGCAGAATATGTATCATGAAACTGAATGAATCTATACTATGTTTTCACGTAAATCCTGATTATAATGTCTCTAATCACATTCCACATCTGAAAAATTCCAAATTAATAAAAGCAGATTTTACTTACGGGATGTAGAGCATATCACTGAAACAAACAAAAATAAACCATATCAGTTATTTTTTGTTTTGTATTTTTCTTGATTCCACAAATATCTTGTATGCATTTCCTTTGTAATGTACTTTTTTTCTTCACATATCATCCTTCTCATGCCCTGTAATCATCTCACTGTGGCTCTGAGCCTTTTACAGTTACTTTAGAATTTAGGTGTTTGTGTCCAAACTGATCTGGCAGTAAGATTTCGGAGATGAATTCAAAAACTAAACTTAATATTTCCCACATTCAGATTTCTCACCTTTCTTCTTTTTGTAAGCTACAAATGCCACAGCTGTGACAATGGTGACAGTTAGAACAACCACTGCAGCACTGATGAAGGTCACAGTGTCAGCTGGCTTCTCTGTTGAACAACACATGGCAGCATTTTTTAATATTAAACAGAAAACTGTGCCGACACCAAGGAAGTTGAGAAGTTTGACATCTCTGAGTGAAACAATAAATGACACAAAATCATTACTATTCAGTCATTACAGTTACTCAGACATTAGTTTGAGTAATCTTCTTGTCTTACCCCTGTTGGTCCTGATCACTGTTTTGTCCAGTTTGGTGATCATGTCCTCGTTCATACCAGAGAGATGAAACACACAGTCGTACCTCTGCCAGTCTTCAGGTGTGACTGATGAAACATTGAGATCAATACTCATCTGGAAGGTCCCATCATTGTTGGGGAGGCTCTCTCCAGGATCCACACCTTCATGAATCTCCTCTCCATCTTTCCTCCAGAACATCACGGCTCTGTCAGGATAGAAACCTGTAGCATGGCAGCTGACTGGAGAGGAGGAAGTTTTCTGGATGAGAGACACTGAGGGAAAAACTGCAGAGAGACTGGCAGTTGTTACATTCTTTATTTTATTTTACTCTACCTTTGAAGCACAAAACCCATATAAAGTTTCTATTACATTTCATTAGATTATGTAATTCTACCTGCTGTCTGCAGAAAGCTCCTCCCATATCGCAAATACTCCTTTAAAAACTCAGGGCACTGATGGCCTAAAAAGTTTTTATTTGATTCAAATCGACGTTCATGAGCATCAAATCTCATTTTGGTGATGACAGCCTGTGGTTTAGGAGCGATCCATGTCAGTGTCTGCGAGTCAAATGCAAGAAAGTCTACTCCGCCATAGCCATACTGATCATATCCATTAATCTCTCCAGTCTCATCATCCCATTCACAGCCACTCATCCTTTGCAAAATATGAACACCTGAAAAGAAAGACAGTAACAGTGACTGTGATAAACCCGTAAGATGTCAATACAGCTTATACCTGAAACTATACCTTTACCACAAATAAACAATGCAAAAATAAAGGCTTTTTAAAATGAAAAATGATTTAAAACAAAATGTTTCAGCAGTAACAAGTAAAACAAATCTGTACCTTCAGTTTGGTTTAAACGTTGCCTCAAAGTCTCAATGGTAGCCTTAAAGAAGTGATGAATTTCATTAGATTGAAATCTATACCACTCCAGGTCCTGAGGATGATCCTCAAAGAATTTAATCCAGTCTTTCTTTGGTTTTGCTTCTCTTACACTGTTGGAGTCACCTATCTGAACTTCATCAACAAATGCAACAACCACAAACTCAGGAATGCTCTGAGCTCCAGGAGTTTCAGTGAAGAAATACTTCAAGGAGTGTTTTACTGTAAAATTGGGAGAAATCTGAATTACCATACATTCCTATTATATAGGGTTTTTTTGTATCATTACCATATTTTTCAGACCATAAGGTGCACCAGATTATAAGGCGCTCTGTCAATGAATGGGTCTGTTTTTATAAATAAGGCGCACCAGATTATGAGGCGCATTAAGCAAAACAAAACAGTCAGATGAGTCAAACTTTACTCAACTCATTCTTCTTGCTTCCTCCACTTCCGTACCATTGATTCATTAATGTTGAATTCTCTCGCAGCTGCTCTATTCCGGTTTTGTTGCAGTATATTAATGACTAACCTCGTATTGTGGATTGATTATCTCAATTGTTCTCCTGACTGAAGTTCGGTCCGTTTACAGCATCCTGCCATGCGATTGCATTTGTCCCTAACCATCAGGAACCCTCAGGTTAACTTTTATCGAATGGAAAAAGGTTAGCGTTCATCCTCCAGCTTCAGTGTGCTAATGTTATGCTAACATAGCTGTGTCACTAGCAATCACGTAGTACATCATTATATACCAGCTAGTCCAACTTCAGTAACCCTACAAAAGTCACTGCTGTTTAGGTTTTTGTCTTCATATATGTTGGAAGTGATAGCAGAGCTGTACGTTTTAATTTTTTCAGAAATCTCTCAGTCAGAACATGGTATATGATGTTTAGGTGGAAACCAGTGAGCTAACTTCCTGCTAACTTTTAACTCTGTTAAATTTAACAAATTCTGTTATCATGGGTGCCTGGATGTTAAATCTAATCCTTACGCCTGGTAAAGCAGCAACGCTGATCATTTTATTACAGATGAAAGGATTTAGACAGTTTTTAACTCTCAGTGATGCCGCAGTGTTCTTTTGACTTTGGGACCTGAAGTGGACAGAGTTTTGGACCCAGATTACTCCACGAGGGTCCTGACTATTGTAGCCATAATGCTCCGACAATCCATCAAGCGGTGCGGCTTCGTAGCTTACCAAAGTCATACTAAAACATTTTTTGACAGATTTTTGAGCGCTGTGTACCGCATAAAATCAGCTCAAGGTCATTAAGTACAACCAACATTCATACATAAGATGCACCAGATTATAAGGCACATTGTCGATTTTTGAGAAAATTAAAGAATTTTAAGTGCACCTTATAGTGCAGAAAATACGGTAGAAATAGTTTCAGATTCAGCATTGTCTTCAAAAGTATTAGGGTGAAAAGACACTGAGAACCTACTCACTGATGAAATACTTTTAGTGTTGTGTAAAATTAAATTTTTGCTAATAACTCTTCTCTAACTCTTTATTCTTACTACTCCAAAAATTACATTGCAAGTACATACAGGAAAACCATACCACATTCTTAAAGCCACGTTTACAACAAAAGTACATTCACTGATAATATTAATTTCTCCTACTGAGACTGTGACATTTCAGGGGTGCCCACATCTTCCTTTCACCACCACTCACCTTAAGAATAAAACAGAATACTTTTTTGTTATTGCACTAACATACAGCTGGTGTTATAAAGAAACTAAGAATATATTATTATTATTATTAAGAAATAAAGAAGAGTGAGAATTCTTTGAACAAAACATCTGTAAAAGCATAGCCACAGTTGCTGGTCTAAAATCCCTCTTCTATATGCTTAAATATCTCCCTGTGCCATTTTGACAAGTTAGGTGGTGTTAGCTGTCAATGTCAGTTGTTGACACTCTCCACCAAACAAACAAATGAGTAAAATGGCGACAGCTCATAGTAAAACTAAAAGACCATGTCTCTTGCAATTCAATCTCGCATAAATTAAGAGAAATATTTTTTTTTAATGAAAAACTTGAAATATGAGCTTACCTGGAGATGCAACATGGCAGCAGAGGAGTAATATGAGCACACACTTCATCTTTTTTTCCATTTTCACGTTCATTAACACAAGAAAAACAACAGACCAAACAACTGGGAGTGGTAAGGTTCCCTATCCAAAGTCCGTATTCTGTTAGGGTGGGCCAAAGTTATCTGAGTCAGAAAAAAATTAAACGCTAAACAGACTATGTGCCTCCTACAGTCTCCTTGTTTTTCCCATGGCATGCACACAGGATGCCATCGGAAAGCATAGAACAAACAAAACAGAAACGAAACTCTGGTTTTAGATACTTTGGAGAGATTTATTTTTTATGAATGCTACTTCTGCTGCTTCAGTTGAGTTGCAAATGTTGCAAGTTTGGTGACAATTGGTTTGACACAGGATGTAAGAGGACCCAAGTCAGATGGTGGGACACCAGGTCCACTCGGCCCAAATATAATGATTTCAGTCTTCTTTTCATTAAAATGTAAAATATTCAGAGCCAGCCATGCTCTGATATCCTTAAGACGTTCTAAAATGCCTTAATGTCTAAAATTTAGAAAAAGTAAATGTAATCCCCTATTGCTGGATTCAGACAATCAAGCTATAAGTATTCATGCACAGAAATAATTTAATTTCTATGTTTTATTTTTAATTATTGGATCAAACAGTGGGTGATACTCTCAAGTTGGACTGTAATTGCCCTGTTTAAACTGAGCTACTTCAGATGACATTCGTAATTACAGAAGGATGAGCAGTCAAATATGGACTTATGTGGAAGTGGTTGCTATTAGTCTAAAATGGAAGCAGTCAGTGTACACCAGTGTAAAACCTTTTAATGCCAATGTGAATTTAAAGGATGCAAACTGTATGCGTAAAATTTTTTGTCTTTAAATTTGTAATTTAAAAGTCACATTGATATTGTGATTTTTACAAAGTGTGCAGTTTTACCTAAATTATTATTCTTAATGAACTGATTGTGAGTTTTACTCTACCTGAGCAGTCAAAGCGCTTTATACAACATGCCTCATTCACCCCTTCTCACCCATTCATACAAGTACTTTTTTTCTTTGTCTGTGATTTCTGTGTAACATTCATACACATTTACACTCCTCTAATGTTTTTTTTTCACAACTCCACTGAGGTGCTATTGAAGGCTCCTAGGGTTTTGATTACCTTTTACAGCTTCCAGCCATTCCAGGATCCATGTGTGAGCCATAGGTCAGTCTAGTCTACAGTCTCAATAGACTCCTCTACCCTAGCTGGAGCTGGTGTTTTACTCCTCTGGTGTTACTGCTAATCCCTTTCTTGGCCCCACTCAGACTTTGCGTCTATAATGTTAAACAGGAGCTTCCAGGAACAAAAGTGGCTCAGAGTGGTTGTAAGTATTTATTTGAAGTATTAATGGAACATGTGCTCCATAGTGTTGCGACTTCCTGTCGCTCCTGATTTTTTTGATTCTGACCTGGTAGAAAACACATGACTCGAGACAGAATACTTCACTTCCCATGTTCCTCTTTATTTACCCATATGGGGAGATGTGCACAGTGCGAAGCCTCCTGCAGATCTGAAGGGCGCTCCTTCAGTCTGGTACATTTATAACCTTTGTCACACAATACATTTACACACTTTGACCTGACCCCCCACATGTGACTATGATCATTGAATCCATACGCTCTATCCCATGACCATGTATGTATGTAACTGTCTTGTCTCTTACCCACATACAGTGGCTTGCAAAAGTATTCGGCCCCCTTGAACTTTCCCACATTTTGTCACATTACAGCCACAAACATGAATCAATTTTATTGGAATTCCACGTGAAAGACCAATACAAAGTGGTGAACACGTGAGGAGTGGAACGGAAATCATACATGATTCCAAACATTTTTTACAAATATATAACTGAAAAGTTGGGTGTGCGTAATTATTCAGCCCCATTTGGTCTGAGTGCAGTCAGTTGCCCATAGACATTACCTGATGAGTGCTAATGACTAAATAGAGTGCACCTGTGTGTAATCTAATGTCAGTACAGCTGCTCTGTGACGGCCTTAGAGGTTGTCTAAGAGAATACTGGGAGCAACAACACCATGAAGTCCAAAGAACACACCAGACAGGTCAGGGATAAAGTTATTGAGAAATTTAAAGCAGGCTTAGGCTACAAAAAGATTTCCCAAGCCTTGAACATCCCACGGAGCACTGTTCAAGCGATCATTCAGAAATGGAAGGAGTATGGCACAACTGTAAACCTACCAAGACAAGGCCGTCCACCTAAACTCACAGGCCGAACAAGGAGAGCGCTGATCAGAAATGCAGCCAAGAGGCCCATGGTGACTCTGGACGAGCTGCAGAGATCTACAGCTCAGGTGGGGGAATCTGTCCATAGGACAACTATTAGTCGTGCACTGCACAAAGTTGGCCTTTATGGAAGAGTTAAATTTACCCTTCATTCTAATTTGTGTTGTACAGTTATTTCATTTTTAACCTTAATTTATATTTTATTCCTTCCTAGTTAAATTTACCCTTTTTAATTTTTCATATTTATTTCCTATCTTATTCATAGCCTTTTCCTTTTTTGTTTTCTTTAGGTCACGAGCAGTTGTCCAAGCATTTCACTACATATCGTACTGTGTATGACTGTGTACGTGACAAATAAAATTTGAATTTGAGTAGCAAGAAGAAAGCCATTGTTAAAAGAAAACCATAAGAAGTCCCGTTTGCAGTTTGCCACAAGCCATGTGGGGGACACAGCAAACATGTGGAAGAAGGTGCTCTGGTCAGATGAGACCAAAATGGAACTTTTTGGTCAAAATGCAAAACGCTATGTGTGGCAGAAAACTAACACTGCACATCACTCTGAACACACCATCCCCACTGTCAAATATGGTGGTGGCAGCATCATGCTCTGGGGGTGTTTCTCTTCAGCAGGGACAGGGAAGCTGGTCAGAGTTGATGGGAAGATGGATGGAGCCAAATACAGGGCAATCTTGGAAGAAAACCTCTTGGAGTCTGCAAAAGACTTGAGACTGGGGCAGAGGTTCACCTTCCACCAGGACAACGACCCTAAACATAAAGCCAGGGCAACAATGGAATGGTTTAAAACAAAACATATCCATGTGTTAGAATGGCCCAGTCCAGTCCAGGACTGCACCTCCTCTGAGACCCTAACAATTTCCAGTCTCCCCCTTTGCTTCCTTGTCCTTCCCTCAGAGCAAGTAAATTAAAAATTTAAAGTAAAATCATTATCTGTGGTCCTCACTTGGGTTCTGTCCTTTGAGTACATTGTTACCACCAGTTCTGGTGGTTTATGCCAGTGTGCTGCCTGCTCGACTACATGAGCTTTAAAGTTAGAAATGGAAATAATATTGAAATCAAGAAAGAGGTCAATTTTGACTAAAGGTCTTTTATCTGGTATTCCAACTGATGCAAACATAAACTTAATGTGTCAAGTCTCAGATGCCTATTTTCAAAGCTAAACTATCACCTGCTCAAAATTCTGACATTATGCCAACAATAACCACAGGTCTTCGTCTGAGGATATGAGGAACAAATGGCTTATTGCAACAAACATCTGAACTCTTAACTCCTGCAGCAAATAATAGGAGTTTTGGGAAGTTTCACAAATTGTTTAGAACCAAATTGAATTAAATAAAATTGCACTGATTCTTTTACACATGAAATTTGTGTAGGTTCATAGTTTACTCATAGTTTATCTCAGACAAGTTAGATTGATTGTCCTTATGATAACCTGGTTAATTTTGCAGATGTGACATAACTTCAGAAAGAGATACGTCACGGTCATGGTCATGTGTCATGGTTTGTGCTGTGGCAGGCAGGACGTAGGACCCAAATGCAGAACTCAGGACACGGAGGGATGAACTAAAAGAGGCAGCTTTTATTGTGCTGTGAAAACTCAAATGCAAAATACAGAAAACAGAACATAACAACTGGAAACTAAACTAGAAAGCAGAGAACTAAGAACAAAGAAAGTAGACACTCTGAGTTTAACGAGTACAGAGAGTAACCAGGAGCACAGCGGAAACACAGCAAAGAGAGGACGATGCAACAACAGACAGAGGAAAACACAGGGTTTAAATCCAGCAAGAAGTAACAAGGGAATGGGAAACAGGAGGGAAAAACAGCTGGGACTAATCCTACATTAAGAGACCGAAAGTAAACAAAATAGTAAACATTAACAAAGGATGCAGGACTGTCAAAATAAAACAGGAAACAGGAGACAGGCACAGAGACGCAGACTTGACAAGGAGACATGGCTTACAGGGGAGACAGAGGGAACATGAAGTGCAGAGACAAGAGTAACAAACTGCGACATGGGGGCACGACTGACAAAAGAGATTCTAGACAAGAAACTAGAAAAGGGACGTGTAGCAACCAAAGAACTAGAAAACACCAAAACATATAACCAGAAACTTAACTAAAACAAAGAATGTTAATAATAAAAAACATCAACACTGAATCACCAGACTCAGGACCACAACGCTATAACTGAACAAAAATTAATATTAGAGAAAAGATAATGAATTTTACTTTTTTCAGGGAGAGAGGGTTGGATGTTAGAAGACGTATCAGATGAGTTAATTTTTGCAATGTCTTTAAAAAATGGTATTATTAATACAGATATAATTACTGACCACAGAAACAACAAGGTAAGTGAAGTTTAACCACACACACAAAGATGCACATTAATTTAGCACTTTATTAAAACTGGTGATATAACTGCTTAAGCGATATTTCAAAAGTTCTTTGCGTTTCAGTTTTATTTCTTTTCTGTCATGGAATAACATAAATAAGTTACAGATGATTTGTAAATGACTGGAAATAATAAGAGAATAAATAAGATACTACAGTGTATATATATATATATATATACACACACACATTGAACAATAAATGTACTTATTGAATAACAAACCTCTCCGTGAATCGCTACCTTATCGTGGTGGAGGGGTTTGTGTGTCCCAGGGATCCCAGTGGCTATGTTGTCTGGGGGCTTTTGCCCCCTGGTAGGGTCTCCCATGGCAAATTGGTCCTGGATGAGGGACCAGACAAAGAGCGATTCAGAAGAACCTTATGAGGAAAACATTGAGGGAACAGTTTACCCTGCCTGGGATAGGGTTACCGGGGCCCCGCCCTGGAGCCAGGCCCGGGGAGGGTGCCCGAGGGCGAGCGTCTGGTGGCCGGGCCTTAGTCCATGGGGCCTAGCCGGGCACAGCCCAAAAAGGGGACATGGGCCCATCCTCCCGCAGGCCCACCACTGCAGGAGGCGCTGTAGGGGTCGGGTGCATTGTGTACCGGGCGGCAGCCAGGAGCGGAGGCCCTGGTGGACTGATCCCCGGCTACCAAGACTGACAATTGGGACATGGAATGTCACCTCTCTGTTGGGGAAGGAGCCTGAGTTAGTGCGTGAGGTTGAGAGGCACCGGCTAGATATAGTCGGGCTCACCTCTACGCATGGCTTGGGCTCTGGAACCAATCTCCTGGAGAAGGGCTGGACTCTGTCTCAGTCTGGAGTTGCCCCTGGTGAGAGGCGGTGGGCTGGGGTGGGTATTCTAATATCCCCTCGGCTTGCTGCCGGTACGTTGGGGTTCTTCCCGGTGGATGAGAGGGTTTGTTCCCTGCGCCTTAGGGTCGGGGAACGGGTCCTGACTGTCATCTGCACTTATGCGCCGAGTGGCATTTCAGAGTACCCAGCCTTCTTAGAGTCCCTGGGTGGGGTGCTGGAAGGTGCTTCACCTGGAGACTCTGTTGTCCTACTGGGAGACTTCAGTGCTAATGTCGGTAACGACAGCGAGACCTGGAGGAGCGTGATTGGGAGGAATGGCCTCCCTGATCTGAACCCGAGCGGTGTTTTGTTATTGGACTTCTGTGCTAATCACAGTTTGGCCATAATGAACACCTTGTTCGAACATAAGAGTGTCCATAAGTGCACGTGGCACCAGGATGCTCTAGGCCGCAGGTCAATGATCGATTTTGTAATCGTATCACCAGACCTGCGACCATATGTTCTGGACACTCGGGTAAAGAGAGGAGCTGAGCTGTCAACTGATCACCACCTGGTGGTGAGTTGGATCAGGTGGTGGGGGAGGACGCTGGACAGACCCGGTGCACCTAAACGTGTACTGAGGGTGTGCTGGGAACGCCTAGCAGAGGCCCCAGTCCACGAGATCTTCAACGCACACCTCCGGCAAAGCTTCAACAGCATTCCGAGGGACACTGGGGACATTGAGTCCGAATGGACCATGTTCAGCATCTCCATTGCCAAAGCTACTGCATTGAGCTGCGGCTGCAAGGTGGTTGGTGCCTGTCGTGGTGGTAACCCTCGAACCAAATGGTGGCCACCAGAGGTGAAGGGAGCCACCAGGCTGAAGAAGGAGTCCTATCGGGCTTGGTTAGCCTGTGGGACTTTGGAGGCAGCTGACAGATACCAACAGGCCAAGCGGAATGCGGCTCGGGCAGTGGCTGAAGCAAAAACTCGGGTGTGGGAGGAGTTCGGAGAGGTCATGGAAAAAGACTTTCGGACTGCCTCGAAGAAATTCTGGCAAACCGTCAGGCATCTCAGGGGGGGAAAGCGGTGCTCTACCTGCACTGTGTATAGTGCTGGCGGAGCACTGCTGACTAGGGCTGGGCCATATTATAACGTTCACGGTAATACCGGTATAATGTTAGGCAACGATAGGAAAATGAAATATCGCGATAGAATGAGTAAAACGCGCATGCGCAGTGCCTTTGTTTTCATACGCACATGGCCGATTGTTGAGTGAAACAGATGAACCAGAATTGGTTTGTAAAAATGGTGCAACTTCAGTGATGTGGAACTGGTTTGGTGTTTGTCCGTCAGATACACGACAAAGCACATTTTTTTGTAGAACATGCAAGCGGCCGTCGTTATTGTCGTATTTGTCAGACTAAGATGCTCTTAAGTCTGGGAGTAATCTGGGTCCTAAACTCCGTATGCTTCAGGTCAAACGAACACTGCAGCATCACTGGGAGTTAAAAACTGTCTAAATTCTTTCATCTTTAATAAAACGATCAGCATTGCTGCTTAACCAGGTGAAACTATGAAGTTTAACTTCCAGGCATCCATGAAAACAAAATTTATTACATTTAACGGAGTTAGAAGTTAGCAGGAAGCTAGCGGAAGTTAGCTCGCTAGTTTCGCTAGTTACCTAAGCATGATATAGCATGTTCTGACTGAGAGATTTCTGGAAAAATTCAAACGTACAGCCCTGCTATCACGTCCAACATAAATGAAGACAGGAAACTAAACAGCAGTGACGTCTGTAGGGTTACTGAAGTTGGGCTAGCTGGTATATAATGATGTGCTACCTGATCGCTAGCGACACAGCTATGTTAGCATAACATAAACAGTGAAGCTGGAGGACGAACACTAACACTTTTCCACTTATAAAAGTTAATGTTAAAGTTCCTGATAGTTGGAGACAAATGCAATCGCATGGCAGGATGCTGTAAATGGACCAAACTTCAGTCAGGAGAACAACTGAGATAATCCATCCACAATACGAGGTTAGTCATTAATATACTGCAACAACATGGGAATAGAGCAGCTGCCAGAGAATTCAACATTAATGAATCAATGGTACAGAAGTGGAGGAAGCAAGAAGAATGAGTTTAATAAAGTTTGATTTATCTGACTGCTTTGTTTCGCTTAATGTGCCTGATAATCCCGTGCACCTTATGGTCCGAAAAATGCGTACTGCACACTGCAGTTTAATGTTGCAAAGCACCTCTTTTTAACTTCAGTGGATATTATACATGGTTATGCTCAGGATACGTCAGCCCATTTCTACTGGAAATGCCTTTTGGTTAAACTTTCAGCAAGGAATTTGCATTTGCACTGTCACATTTTTATAAAGCTTTAATGTACATAAAAACCAGCTTCTTGTTTAAGTGAAAATAAATGGAAGGTTGTCTTTTTGCGCTAGTAATGTTGTGGAGTTGTATTTTGTCTCGCATCAATTATATCGTCAGTTATATCGTTATCGCAAATTTTCAAATATATATCGTGATAAATATTTTTGGCCATATCGCCCTGCTCTACTGCTGACTTCGACTGAGAAAATTGTCGGGCGGTGGAAGGAATACTTCGAGGACCTCCTTAATCCAACTGACACGTCTTCCAAGGAGGAAGAAGAGTCTGGGGATGAGGGGGATGACCCGCCAATTTCTGAGGGCGAGGTCACTGGGGCAGTTAAACAACTCCTTGGTGGCAGAGCCCCTGGTGTAGATGAGGTCCGCCCCGAGTTCCTGAAGGCTCTGGACATTGTAGGGCTGTCCTGGCTGACATGCCTCTACAATGTTGCGTGGAGATCAGGGGCAGTACCCCTAGACTGGCAGACCGGGGTGGTGGTCCCCATCTTTAAGAAGGGGGACCGGAGGGTGTGTTCCAACTACAGGGGGATCACACTCCTCAGCCTCCCTGGGAAAGTCTATGCCAGGGTGCTGGAAAGGAGAGTTTGTCCACTAGTCGAACCTCAGATACAGAAGGAACAATGCGGTTTTCATCCTGGTCACGGAACACTGGACCAGCTCTTTATCCTCTCAAGGATACTTGAGGGCGCATGGGAGTTTGCCCAACCAGTCTACATGTGTTTTGTGGACTTGGAGAAGGCATTCAACCGTGTCCCTTGGGGTGTCCTGTGGGAGGTGCTGCGGGAGTATGGGGTGTCTGGCCCATTGCTATGGGCCATTCGATCCCTATACAACCGTTGCAAGAGCTTGGATCGCATTGCCGGCAATAAGTCAGACTCGTTACCGGTGGGTGATGGGCTCTGCCAGGGCTGCCCTTTGTCACCGATTCTGTTCATAATTTTTATGGACAGGATTTCTAGGCACAGCCAAGTGGCGGAGGGCTTTCACCTCGGTGGCCTCAGAATCTCATCTCTGCTTTTCGCGGATGATGTGGTTCTGTTGGCTTCATCGGGTGAGGGCCTCCAGCTCGCACTGGAACGGTTCGCAGCCGAGTGTGAAGCAGTGGGAATGAGGATCAGCGCCTCCAAATCTGAGGCCATGGTTCTCAGCCGGAAAAGGGTGGAGTGCCCACTCCGGGTCGGGGATGAGTTCCTGCCCCAAGTGGAGGAGTTCAAGTATCTTGGGGTCTTGTTCGCGAGTGATGGGAAAAGGGAGCCGGAGATCGACAGACGGATTGGTGCTGTGGCCGCAGTGATGCGGACGCTGCACTGGTCCGTCATGGTGAAGAGGGAGCTGAGTGTAAAAGCGAAGCTCTCAATTTACCGGTCGATCTACGTCCCTACCCTCACCTATGGCCACGAACTGTGGGTAGTGATTGAAAGAACGAGATCGCGGATAGAGGCGGAAATGAGCTTCCTCCGAAGGGTGGCTGGCCTCTCCCTTAGAGATAGGATGAGAAGTTCAGCCATCCGGGAGTAGAGCCGCTGCTCCTCCACATCGAAAGGAGCCAGCTGAGGTGTTTTGGACATCTGACAAGGATGCCTCCTGGTCACCTCCTGGGTGAGGTGTTCCGGGCATGTCCCACCGGGAGGAGGCCCAGGGGCAGACCCGGACACGCTGGAGAGATTATATCTCTCGGCTGGCCTGGGAACGCCTTGGTGTTCCCCCGGATAAGCTGGAGGAGGTAGCTGGGGAGAGGGAGGTCTGAGCTTCTCTGCTTAGGCTGCTGCCTCCGCGACTCGGCCCCGGATAAAGCGGAAGAAGGTGGATGGATGGATGGATGGATGGATGGATGGATGGATGAATAACAAATACTTTTGTCTTATTAAGGAGCAATAATAGATAATCAAAGAAGAAAAAACGCAAGTCTTTCAAATCAGTGTCTTCCATTTTAGAAATTGCAATATTTAAAGTTTTAACTACATTCAATATCTGTCAAAAACAAACAAACAAACAAACAAAATAAATAAAAATAGCTAAAACCGTTGATTGTATTTACATGCCTGTACTGTTCTCTCTATGTGTTAAACTCCCTGAGTGTGAACATAGATAAACAGCCAGCCAAACTCCTTTTCAAGAGCCAGGAAGGTGAGCGTACTTGCTCCTTTAATGACTCCAAACATAGCAATCATCTTGCACTGACATCATTGAACTCGAGTGAAACTAGAAAAACACATGAAACAAAACTCTTAATGGATTGTCATACAATCAGCAGGTAAATATATTCAGGCACTTACACAGGAGACTATGAAATAAGTATACTGTAGATATGCAAACTGATATTACTACAAAGAAAAACAAGCAGGTAGTGGGTGAGCGTACACTTGTATCATTAGCTCAGAAGCTACACCCTATAACTGCACTTCAAAGAAGGTACAAAATAATGTCTCAAAACACCCTATTATTAATTGCTTAATATACAAAGAACTGACAGAACTTACGACTATTGCTTTTTTTTTTTTTTTTTTTCTTTTTTTTGCCTGTCCCATTTGGTTCTTTAGCCATCAGAATTGTTGTCTGTAGACCAACAAGGATACCCAATGGATTTATTTTGCCAAATGGATCATTGTGGCATTGCCGTATTGGTCCATTTGATCGACCTTTGTTTTTATTATTTATTTGGTTTTACCAAAACCAAAGCAACATACTAAACACAACACCATCGCATTAATCTAGCTAAGTGTAAACAGCAGTAAATACTAAATATTCAATGTTGTTGTGCAGCACGCAGGACAGACAGCGCACAATGTGCTTTGAAGTAGCAGCCAAGAAAGGTGTAATTTAAGTCTACGAACAGTGAACACCCGTGTGCACACCTGTGTGGATCAGCGCGCTTGTATTCAAATGGTTTCCACATGTAATGGTCTGCAAGAGGATGTAGAGAGCCATAGCCCCGTCCCCCAGGGCATGAAGCAGGCATGGAGGAGATCCAGGCCCCAGACATCCAGAGGCCCCAGAGTGCGAGAGCCCAAGGAGGACCACCGGAGGGGCATCCGTGCTACCCTCATGGGAAGGGCTGA
This sequence comes from Maylandia zebra, assembly GCF_041146795.1. Taxonomy (NCBI): domain Eukaryota; kingdom Metazoa; phylum Chordata; class Actinopteri; order Cichliformes; family Cichlidae; genus Maylandia; species Maylandia zebra. Next base: position 5,820,065 of record NC_135187.1, on the reverse strand, counting down.
TGATCCCCAGACGAGGCGTCACCCAGTAGCCACGGAGCAGAAGCTAGAGGGGGCTGCACCGGCGTGCCCGCCGGCTCTTCCGACAGCCAGCTGTGCCAGAGTGAACCGAGCCGCAGGCCCAGAGGCCGGAGGCCGGAGACCCGAGGGCCCCCCGCACCCCGGAGGAGGCCTGACCGAGCAACAGGCGCCAGGCCCCACCAGGTAGCCACCGGGAGTGAGCTGGTACATACCTGAGCGCCCAGCCCCGGACACCAAGAACCACCAATGCACCGACCCCTGAGGGCATCAGTCACCGGCAGGGAGTGTGGTGAGGGGAGATAGGCCTTGGAGGGCCTGGGAGTTCCCAGAGAGGTGGAGTCTAAGACCTGACCTGACATATAGACACAGATAAACAGGCACACACAGACACAAACATGCATTCCCACCCTCATGCACACATATACAAACACTCAGCACTCACCCAACGTAAGGATTGACATAAATGGACATGTACACACAATCACACTCCCCAAACATACTCTATACCCCGGGTCCAGGTACCCTCGCCCCCAGAGGGGGAAACAGAACCCAGACCCAAGAGATGTTACCCTTCCCCCCGGGGTGGAGGCAAGCAGACCGTCCCAGGCTCCGCAGCAGCAGTGAGGCCAATCGGACAGCCAACATCTCCTCCCAGCCCCCCTGCCCGATGGCTAGCAGAGAACGGGGCTGTGTGAAGACCCCATACCTCCCTCCTCCCGCTCATGTGTAGTGTTGCTGCGTGTTGTTCTAAAGTGCATTTAAAACAAGGGAGAGCATGGTGCTGCTGCCAGAGAGCAGCAGGTGTTAGCACGGCCTCTCCCGAGAACCCTCAATGTCTACATGGATTTAAAATTGAGAGGTGGGCACCGGCGCCAGAGGTAGGTTTGAGTACACAGATCGTCCACTGGACGCCGTTAACGTGCCCACCCTCAAGGCCCTATATATATGTGTGTGTTATGAGAGTGTAAGTAATGTGGATGTCTAAGTTGTGAGATAAAATTGAGGCACAGGTGGCCAGAAGGGGACAGAGGGGTGGAATGTCTCCCCTGCACCCTGGTGACACACCCGCACCCCAAGGTCCTACCTGTGTGGGTGAGTGTGGTGGAGCGGGAAGAGGGAGGTAGCCGGGGATGGGGAGGAAAAGGAGGGAGGGGAGGATGCCCCTCCCTAGGGCCAGCTCCCCCACTGACCCCAGTAGGCACCCCCATCCTCTGGTACCCACCAAGGCAAGGGAGCCCAGGTCCATCCAGACCGGGGCCTACGGTAGCACTGCCAAGCCCCACAGGACCCGGGCCAGCCCACCCTACCCCACCGCAGAGGAAACTGTACCCACCCCAACATTCAATCATCTCCCAGACTACACAAGACAACAGACACCAAGGTTAAGTTTAATCTCCACCTCTCCTATGTCTCTCCCCCACCTGCAGAGTGGACTCCTGCAAGGATGGAACAACCTCCCCGCCAGTTGAAGAGCCCCCCAGTTAGGCCGATGCACAAGAGGCCCCCTGCGCCAGGGCTGAGCCCCCGTGCACCCACCCCCTCACAACCTCGCTGACACACCGACGAGGACCGAAGCCCCCAAGGCCCAGCCAGAGCCCCAGCACGGAGGCGAAGCACCCCCGAACCCCAAACCCCCACGCCTGCCCCGGATCCACTCAGAGGCAGCCAGGCCACCAGGCCAGTAACCTACGTCCACCAGTACAGACCATCCTCCAGCCCCGCTGCACGCAGCCACGAGGAGAACAACCTCTAAGAGCGACCAGAGCCACTAACCAGGTTATGAACACAACCCCCGGGTTAAGCCCTCCAGGGATAACATCTCTAGGGGTCCTCCAGGCGCCCTAAGCCCGTCCCAACTCCACATCAACCACAGTAGCTAAGGTGGGACCAAACCACGACCCCCTACCCCCGCTAGGTGATGGAGCCGATCAAAGGAGCCCAGAGGGATTGATCTAATGTGGTGGCAGAGGCTATATCGAGACTAATGTGATCTATTAGAAGGTTTCTATATTGGCTAGAATTAAGATTATTCTTATTTTTCCAGTTCATGAGGACCGTTTTCTTGGCGATGCATAGGGCAGTAAAAACCATGTGGACTGTATTAGTTTCTGTAGTGACCTCATCCAATTTTCCCAACAAGCATACTAAAGGGGAGGTTGGAATTTTACATTTCAGACACTTTGATAAGTCTTCACATATCTCGTGCCAAAACTTCTGCACTGGTGGACAGAACCAAAGAGCGTGGATGTAATTGTCTGGTGTATTGCCTTGACAGTGTGAGCAGTTGTTGGAAGATGTAAAGCCCATCTTGAACATCCGATGACCTGTATAGTGCACTCTATGTAGTATTTTGTATTGTATTAATTGCAGACTGGGATTTTTAATCAATTTAAAGGTTTTTAAGCATACCTGAGACCAGAAGTTTTGGTCTAAGCTGACTGATAAATCTGCTTCCCACTTTGCAATAGGAAGGGATATTGATTCATCTAATTTAGAAAGTGTTCTGTATATTTTAGATAATAATTTGGGGGATTTAAGAGTAAGAAAATGTACCGCACTTGGTGGTGTTTGTAATTCAACTTGACTGAGGTTAAATTTCTTTTTTACTATGGATTTAATTTGTTGATATTCTAAAAATCTTTTCTTGTTGATCCCATATTGTGCAACTAGTCTGTCAAATGGAATAAATTCTGTTCCCTCTAATATATGTTCTAAGTATTTAATTCCTTTACAACTTGAGAGCCACACCAGACAGTGCAACACTCTCACTCGCCTTCCACGGTCATTGACAAACTCCATTCTGGGAAATTAATCATATTATTGTTTTGTAATATGTCAGGGTTATTCCAGATAGGTGTACGTTTGCATGGGATTAATGAAGACTCCGTTATTTTTAGAAACTCCCACCATGCTGTCAGAGAAAAGCTGATGTTGATACTTTTAAAGCATTCATGTCTTTTGATGTTTGAGCTGATAAATGGTAGGTCTGAAATCTCTAGATCATTGCATAGTGCCTGTTCAACATCTAGCCAGGGCTCATCTAAGAAGGTATGTTTTGTCTTAAACTGCTCAGTAGGGATGGGTATCGTTTAGGTTTTATCCGATACTGGTGCCAAACCGGTACTTTTGAAACCGTGCCGGTGCTTAAACGGTGCTCGAACCGGTGCTTAAAGAATGGAAAACACAAACTTTGTCCTAAAACCTCTCATGTTGAAGCAGTGTTGTCAAAAATAAGCTCCTAAGAATAACTTATAATATTTAAATTCCCACTAAGATGGATCAATTACAAAATACAGTGTTTCTTTATGTGTTTCTGTGTGCCATTAATAGGTGGGTGGGTATGTGTGAGTGCATGGCTGGTCCTGAGTTTCGGCTTGCTGAGCCTTAGCCCCTATGGGCGGGCAATGGTCATAGAGGGCAGGGATAGCTCAGTAGGTAAAGTGGTCGCCCCATGATCGGAAGGTCGGCGGTTCGAATCCACTTAACGGCTACCCTGAGGTACCCCTGAGCAAGGTACCGTCCCTACACACTGCTCCCCGGGCGCCTGCTTAGTGGGCTGCCCACTGCTTCACTGAGTGAATGGGTCAAATGCAGAGAAAAACAAGTAATTTCCCCATGGGGATCAATAAAGTATCCATTATTATTATTATTAATACTATTCTGTGAAACAGATGCAGACGAGGCCTGTACAATTTCAAAGCTACTTATTGTAACAGATTTGCAATAATTGTGACAACAGATGTTTTGGAGAAATCCTCATGCAAACAAGGGAAAAAAATATGGAGAAATATTGCTGTTTAAAAAAGCAGGCTGTGACTGTAAAAATCACTGTGCTTCAGCTAAATTCTTCCTCTGTTAACATGAGTGCTGTGTTTATTGTAATAACCACACAGGTTTCCAGCTGTTTCTGGGCTCAGTTGACTTTGCTGCCCACTTTGCTTGCAGCCCTCAAACTTTGGATGTGTTTGACATTTAATCTTTCTAGAGCTCATGAGATTCATGGAGCCAGCAAGGAAGAGAGGACTTTCTACCTATTCTTAAATAAAAAAAACAAACAAAAAAAAACAAAAACGGGTCAAAGCAATTCTGCCACATAGGAAATATTATATAATTATATAAGTTGTAGTATATTATATATGTAGCTGTCCACTGGTTAATTAGATAATCACATGTACTCAGGGACCTCACAGCGCAAGCATTTTAGAAATACTAACTGATAGCATGAGAAATATTAATCCTGACAACAACAACATCTAGTTTAAGGGGGAAGAAGTAAATGAATTACAGAATCTGACATGAACATTTTTAACTCTGGAGATAGCTCTAAGATATTAAGAGAATGTGCTAGATAAGATCACTGATCACAGGCAAAACACGTACTTTAAAATGAGATCTTCTTGTTTCATTGGAACAGTAAAGTACTACAACAAAGAATAAGTGCACTTATGAAAGAGCAAGTATCACTGCTGGAGTAGGCAGAACAACGCAACCTCTGTCATCTTAAGCTGTGGCAGGATGAGGACCCAAATGCAGGACTCATAGACAGAAGTAATAAACTCAAAATAATAAAAATAAACTCACACTTAAAAAAAATAAACTCACAAAACAACAAACCAAAACCCTGAACATGGAAACTAAACACTGGGAAACTAGAAACAGAAACACTTGGAAACAAGGAGCACAGAACTAGGAACAATGGAAAACCAGAACCACAGAGAAACTCACTGAACATGGGACGCTGCGACAACGGACAGAAGGAAACACGGGGCTTAAATATACAAGCAGGAAATGTTATGTTATATTATGTTATGTTATGATGTGCCGCATCAGTTAGGTTTTTCATGAAAATTTTATCTGTACACATGTTGTCAAATAACCAGAACCTACTGTATTCCTATTTATACATATTATTTTGAGGTGGCGTTTTTATGGAATCTACACATTTTACTATCTTACTTTTACAAGTTTCTGGAAAAACTGGAATAAATTCATCTTTGTGTTATAATCACTTTAAACTTGTGAATTAATGATCTTTGTCGCTGTGTTTAACATCTGGCGACATCTAGAGTTGAAACACATTTATTTAAATGCACAGTTTAACAAATAAATCTTTAACCACCAAGGGGAGCCAAACCTCATTTAGAAAGGCAAACTTCTGGCACCCCCTTACATTAATGAGAGGAACTACTTTTTCCTTTCCCAAGACAATGCCTAATTGACCATCTACTTATTACATTAATCCTAGAACAATAACGACGGGTGTTTTTCACCCAAAGTGATAGTGGTAGTGTTACAAAACTGCATATTATTGTTCTAGAGCTATGAATCAAAATTAAAAAAACAAACTCTCATAAAAGATCCATCTATCAGTCGATCCTATCGCTAAGGGAGAGGCCAGCCACCCTTTGGAGAAAGCTGATTTCTTTTGGTCACCATCCAGAGCTTGTGATGATGGGTAAAGGTAGGGACGTAAATCCACCAGTAAACTGAGTGCTTTGCTTTTATATTCAGCTTTCTTCTCACCATGATGCCCCAGTGTAACGTTTTGCAAAGCTGGAAGTTTGGTCAGTAGATCTTTAATCTGTAAAATTTTTGAACTGTAAAAATGTAAAAGGAAACATTTTCATGAATATTACAAAATTTCTATAATGATTACATAAAATACTTGAACCTATACTTATTGAAATAAATAATAAACAAATGATAAGGGTATCGACTATATTGTATCACCCTATACTAAAATAAATATTTGTATATTTATACTACATTATAACCTTAATAGTATGTAGTATTGAATTAATAGAGCTGAGATAGGCAGTAGGCATATCCATATTCAAGTCTACTATAAAAAGAGGATAGCATGACAATAAATACAAAGGGTTCACCGTGAAGTGCAAGCCACTCATAAGCCTAAAGAATAAAAAAGGCTAGATTGGAAAAAAATATCTAAAAAAGCCATCAAAGTTCTGGGAAAACATTCTGTGGATAGATAAAACCAAGATCAAGCTTTACCAGTATGATGGCAAGAAAAAAACATGGAAAAGGTGTGAAACAGCTCATGATCCGAAGCATACCACATCATCTGTAAAACACGGCGCAAGGTTGGGAGTGCATGGCTGCCAGTGGCACTGGGAAACTAGGGTTTTTGCAAGCTAAATGCAATCCAATTGATTGGGTGGCATTTCATAATACCGATGAACAATGACCCAAAACATACAGACAAAGCAACCCAGGAGTTTATTAAAACAAAGAAAAGCAAAAAGGCACTAACCATGGCAGCACAGGAACAAGGGGTCTGCCACACCAGTATCCTTGGTTTATGTGAATAAATAAAGATAACGATTAGCATACAGATGAATGACAAGTTTATTTTTTAGCTCCAATTATCCTAAACGCACCAATTCAGTGAAGCTTAGCAAGGTCACGTGGGCCCTCTTCCTCTGCATGCTCTCCAAGATGATGATACAGGAATAACAAGTTTAGCAGGACGTGGCCCTGGTGTATGAAGGTGCAGGGGAAACACTGATTAGTTACTTAGTTTTCGAGCTCTACTTACAATAAAAGTAAAAATGGGCCTTCACATGACTCCTCTGACAGCTGGGACTGTGCAGGGCTTACAGCTGTGTCTGGTGAAGGAAGCCGAAGGTGAAGCCTTGCCTCTCTCTCCAGGGGAACAAGGACAGTTGCCGGGAATGGCTGGAACCATACTGCTCTGGGAACAGGGACTAGCAGGGCCCTAGCCAACCTCACCCAGGGAGGAACTATAGTCTCAGGATCAGCAGGCTGAGAAGCAGATGTAGTCTTAGGGAGTGTCCCAAGGAGGGCTACAGTTTTGAGGGAATCCATCACATGAGTGTCTTTAATGGAGCCATGATGGTTTTTAGTCACGGATTTGTTGCATTTATGAAAATTTTAGAAGTATAAATGAAAGTTTTCAAAAATGTGTGTTTAGTTCTGAGTATCATTAGGCAATATATTATCTAGGCAAAATAAATAGTCAACTTGTGTTTCAAATTAAAAAATTAATCGGCTTAAAAAGGGATTCCCATATGACAAATGCGCAGTCTGCAACCTGCTTTACACAGTAAACCACAAGAAAGAGAGACTTTCAAAAATCACTGACTAAATGCAAACAGGTTAGTGATAAGTCAGATGCAGATATATATCGTTGTGGGCTAAGGGGAGAAGCTACTAGCCCAAAGACTCATGGGACTGTTTACCTGACATTCACGTATTGAGTTACAGCATTATAACAGCTACTGCAGTTATCTTGTGTTGATATTGTTAACGTATAACATTATTGCAGCTGTGTGTTCTGTATTGATTGTGGCCAGCAAGGACACCATGACTGAGACTGCTGTACCCGCTAATCACCTCTCTCCACTGTTATGTGGTGCTCCTAATAAAAGCAGCATTCCTGTAGTTGAGCGGTCTATGAAACACAGGAGCTGCAGGTTAAAATAGAGATCTCTTTCTCCTACTTTGCTTAAGTTTGCCACAATATATTTACCAAAAAAAGATCTCTGTGAAGTGTAGTTAAATAACTTATCTCCTAAAATGCTGCTCACTTACAGGTGAGAAATATAAGATAAGACTTCATTGATCCTACGGCAGGGAAAATTGTGCGTTACCACAGCTCAGGTACAGATACGAGCACAAAGAGATCCTCCCTAATCTTGATGGAACCTATCAGTTGAGTGTTCTCCTCAAGATTTCATCAGTCATGTCCCAAGAGTGGTGGAGATATGACTGTGTGTTTCAGCTTTTTGATGTAAAGGATCATCAATCATCACCAAATTGGAGAAGGCAGCAATCAGAACAAATGTAAATTCTGAAAGTGAAAAAAGATTTTATGTGATTTCTTGAAGATTTTATCTTCTATCCCACAATCCAGTTAATATATTGTTTCAGAAAGTTAATAATAATAAACCAATAAATCAAAAGATTTGAAAAGAAAATGTGTGACAATTAGCCTTCATTGGATAGTTTCAGTACAGATGGACTGAGACTGGCAGGAAAAAACAGGAAACTAACATGCAGCAAAATCTAAGAGTCAAACTGAGGACCTCTTGATTTTTTATTTTATTTTATTTTTTTGTAGAATTTTGTCAGTTCTAAATAGGCTGTAGGTGTGAATGTGATTGTTTCTCTGTGATGGACCTAAACGATATTGCGAAAAGTGTTCCCGTTGTGCTTTCACACTCATATGAACTTAAGTGAAGTGATATCCAATTCTTAATTCTCAGGCTCTCAGGTAAGATCCAAACCTCACCCCAAGTTTGCTTCACTTTAGTTTATTTTGCAGCCACTACTTTATATATATTGTACTCATTGCCCAAGATATTGTTTCATTATTAGATTAGTTTATTTTTTCCATCACACAATGTTTGCACTCATATCAACACTGCAAAGTCAAAATTCAGATTTATGTTGTATTAATAAACTTTTCTTGAACTGATGGTTTGGCTTCTCCTTCCTGGTTGGCAACAGGTGTGGCTCAGGGCTGAGAGACCTGAAGTACTGCTGACGGCCTCATTGGATTGAACCACAACCTTGTTGCCTGGGGGGTGTTTGTTGAATTGTTTTGTGTTAGTTGATTATATGGCAGCCATTTTGTCTTCCCCTTGTGTGTCCTATGGTTTAGCTAAGCCAGTATATAGGTTCCCTTATGTGTCAGTTCATCTTGTCTTATGTTTGTTTGAGGTTTTACTAGTGGTTATTTTGAGTTAAGTTTATCGCTTTTACCTCTTTTATTAGTCTGTCTGTTTAAGTTTCTGGATTTGTTAAATGTTTTTCATGTTTTGGGGTAAATAAAACCCCACTTTTGAATTAAACCACTGTGTCCTCTATGCTTTACTGCTTAGTCCCTGACAGCACTGTTCTCGAGCAGATCTGAAGGCCACATAAAGTTTGGAAGTGTGTAGCAATTGGCTCTGCAGACAGTCTGCACTCTGTACACTAGGCATCTCAGCTTTTGCTGACCTTGCTCTATGACCATGGTTGAGTTGGTGTCATACCCAATTACTTCCATATCGTTATAATACCTCTAACAGCTGACTGTTGAAAATGAAGTAATGAGGAAATTTCATAACTAGACTTGTTGCACAGGTGGTATCCTATCACAATACCATGCGGAATTCACTGAGCCTTTGACAATATAGTGTACCTGTCTGGGGTGTACTTCACCTTTCACCTAAAGTCAGCTTGGATATCTGGAAATAGTCCCTGTTCTTAATAATTGTTTTTCTTTGTTTGGCTGAGAAACCAGCTATTTTGATTATCTGCATCATTGCTGCTGTGATTGGTTTCCTTACCTTAACTACTGCTGGAACTGTGGCATATATCTGTACAAAAGGTGAGCTATGTGGAGGTTGATGATTGGACCTAAAAGCAGATGTGTGGAAACCAAAACTTGACTTAAACCAAGAGTGAGCTGTTTATATAGGCTGGAGAGCGATACAAAACAAAGGCAGGAGGAAACTAAGGCAAAACTAACTGGACTACACAGGGGAAAATATAAAATAATAATTTTAAAATTCTAAAAGTTAAAAGAAACTTTTTTGTTGTTGTTTGTGACAAAGACAATTACATTTAGGTAAAACCAAACAGTATTAATCACTGAAACATTCACGATTCCCAAAAGGGGTGGGTTATGGACACTAAGTGACTGATAGAAAAAAGAGATACTGTTGAGAAAATTTTGGGGGAAAAACTGAACTCATGTGGTCCAAAACTACATTTGCGTTTTGGTCCCTTTTGTGTATTTTCCCTCAGATGACACCTTTATTCAGTTTTATTAATGCCTAATCAAACAAATAAAAGCCTGTTTATGATTATAGATTAGGATTATAATTAGATGATTATATTTACACTGGCTCTTTATGACGACAGCTCAGCAGATCAGATGGATCCTGAATCTCACATTAATTTACTTTACTACTATAGCCTAATTTCATGTCTTCTACTGGCCATCTCTTGAATTTATGTAATTATCTTGGGTGTAACTGACAAAATTGACTCATGTTTGAATAACTTGCATTGATTTAACTCAATTGTTTAAGTTACTGCCAAAGAAAAACATCTGTGTGCAACCAATGTCTAATATTGAATTAAGTAAATCCAAAATGTGGTCTTTTTTCAGTGTGACTGCAATTTCTGATATTATTTGTTTATTCATATTAAAGTAAACCTATTTGACTTTAAGAAAGAAAATTAGTGATGAATGACGCTTTGGCTCCCCCTCGTGGTTAAATCAGATACCACGTTGCAGGTTTGATTCTAATAAAGCTATGATGTTCTAAAGGAGAGATAGAGAGGACATATTTAAGAAGGTGTGGTGTAGAGCGCAACACCGCCATCAAGTCAGTGGAAAAAAGCAAAAACTTGAGGAAAACCGTGCAGTGTATAAGTGACTGAAAAGTCCACCAATAAACAATTACGTCATTTTGTTCTAAACTGCTTCATCTACACATCTTTTTTTTTGTTGCTTTTTTTCCTTCAGTGCCTTTAAATATTCATCACAGGCAGCAGAGAATAAGACCCAAACACTGGACACTGCAAGATAATTTCACAAGTTTATTAACCATAGAAATCATAGGAAAATATGTAGCAATGAGCACGGAGGAAACAGGCAGGCTAGCAGCTGAGCATGCAGATCTTCAGAGACGATGCAGCGTTTAGTCCACGGAGTTCTGTCCAAGGACAAATGGGGGCATGACACCATGTCACTGTGAGTTAAAGTTTAGGTTATTATCTAATAACACATGTAGAAGCTGGCATGAACAGACTAAATATAACTGAGTCTGTAACTTTGTAAAGTTACATTAATTTTGTCAAATTTATGGTTTACTTTGACAAAAAGTCTGATAAAACAGCCTACTGGGAAGAAAGATACATCAAACGGCTCCCACAAAGCCAGTTCTACAGTTTACAGAAAATGTTGCAAAAAAAGGTGAAGCTACAGTGTGAGCAACAGTTCTCTGTGTGAAGATACCTTGTTGGTGTGGATGTTTCTAGCAGGAGAAGGTGATACTAAATCTGAAATCATCTCAAACTGGTATTTTGAACATGACAGTCAGTTCACTGTATTCAAATAGCATCCATCAAGTTGGGATGGGAGATTTGCATCATGAATATCAATGCGCATGCATCATGCATATCAATGTGACTGCAGGACCTGTGTGATGCTGTCACATGTCAATATGGTGAAAAACTCCAGGAATATTTCCAGCATCTTCTTAAATCTAAACTACAAAGAATTAAGGCAGTCCTGAAGGAAAAAAGAGATGCAGCCCGCTAGTAGCAAGGTGTACCTAATAAAGTGGCCAGTGAGTGGCCACTTTATTAGGTAGGAAAAAATGTCTATTAATGTATACAGTGTTGTCACTCATCTGGCTTTAATTCTCTTAACCAGTTTTGCCTGGGCTCTCTTGAGTTCACATTACTGTCACAGTGACATAACATAATCTAGGAAAGGTTTATAAAGATCCCACATGAAAATAACAGTTAGCTTCATTTTAGTGAACCATAAGCATATATCCGAAAACACTCAGAAGTTTAACAATCCAGAAGGTTACAGGTTATTTCCATTTAATTCCACTCTAAACAGTTAAAACATGAAAATTCAGTTTTAACAGTAACACAGTCATATATGATCTCATAGGAACATTATGAAAAGTGCATAGATGTTTATTTTTACACTTCATATTCAAGTGTATTTTGTAAACTGTGTCTCTTTAAATTACAAATTCCCTTGTAATTAAAACCCTGTTTCTGTTTTTAGATTTTTACTTTTACTTTTACTTAATATGTTTGAAGAGACATTCGTTGAAGGCGTTTATCATCAGCTCATCTGGTCCAGGTTTTGCTTAGATCCAGTTTCAGTATAACTGAATGGACTGCTCTGATAATTTCCTTGTAATGGCCGTGCAAGTCTTATTCTTAAACGTGGTTACTAGTTTGGAGATGGTAGATGTGCTATTTTAATATTATTTTATTTGTAATTTTAAATGTATTCATTTTTAAGGCACTGTATTTTGTTATGTATTTATTTATTAAGTTATAATTTATTATAGACTAACTTAATTTATTACAGACCTACTTATTACAGACCTTTAATGCCAAAATCACAACCCTCAGAAAGTAGCTTTTATTTTGAAATCAGGTAGTTTCCTGTGGGGGCTGGCTTTACCCAGTTTGAAGGCAGAAAAAACAGACTCTCACGATAAACACAGCAACACAAAAGCAACATGAAACCTGTGTATCTATTACTCCTCTGCTCTAATGTGGTATGTCCAGGTAAGATCATACGTTAAATATTAAAAGTAGTTTACTTTATTATTACAGCTTGAATATGGCTAACTTTTATGAGTTGTCATTTTGTTTACTTCTCCTTATGCTTACCAGTTGGGCTCTGAAGAAATGTAACACACGCTCTTTGTATAGTATGTGTAATGTATTGTTAATTTGCAGTGGTCGAAGTTGTATAATGAGAAATGACATTTTGTGAAGTATTTCCTCCTTAAACTGTCCTATTTGTAAAGTGTTAAATTAGTCTCAGCAGGGTTACAAATGTATATGATGTCATACACAAGTGTTAACTAAGATTTACAAATGAGTATTAATATTTCGGTGCAGTTTTCAGTGCTCATAAATGTGTGCTCCAGTCCACATACAAAGGAATCTGAACACATACAATGTTTTACAAATGTGTGTGATAATGTGGTGGACATCTGGAATATTTGGCCTTATCTGTATTTTTTATGTTTGTTTGTTTTTTCAAATAAAACAGCTGATTCTGTTCATCTGGACGTAGCGTTTTCAGTCGGAGAAATATTTCATCACTCATCCGAGTGACTTCTTCAGTCTCAGCTGACTCCAGATTCCCCCAATTTTATAAATAGTAAAGTTGCATAACAACCGAAACTCGCACTGTTTCCTGACAATAAGCCACAATTATTTTTTTCAGACTGTCATGATCACACATAAATGATTGCAGACATTCCCAAACTCTGTGAATGGTAAAAGGTCAGGATCGAAGGTTATGTTGCTTTTAAGGTTGGGAAAACCTGCAGTCAGCAGAAGTCACTTGGATGAGTTTTTCTCTGAGAATGCTACGTCCAGATGAACAGAATCAACTCTGGGATTTTCTGACCTGGGTTTTTGAGCATGCATCAAGATAAATAGAATGAATCTTTTATTTTCTAAATAAATATAAAACACAGGAATCTGGGGGAAATCCAGCACTTGAACGCAGCTTACATTTGTTATCCCTCCCAAATAAATCAGGTGATATAATCAGGTGATCTGTGCACTGGCATTTAATGCTCTGTAAGTTAGCAAAAAGAATGCCACAAATATTCATAGACTTTTTTATGCACAGTGAAGTTTTTGAAAGTGTCAATGATCAGATTTGTGAAGCTAAACATAAATGGGCACATTAATTTTCATTATTTGTTCAGGTTTGGGTACACACATTTGTAAGTACTCAAAAGTGCACATATATCATTGTACATGCGTCATAATTGATCACACACACCTGCTGTGGAGTCTGATTCATACCGAATTAATCATATTTCTGATTAATGTTTATATATTTCATTTATTTGTTTACTAACATTATAAACATTTTTGTCCCACAGTGAAACACTCATTGGTTAGTTTTGACACTGGTTCCTCTGGAAACCCAAACATCTCTGAGTTTGTGGGTTTCCCAGTAATTGATGGCATTCAGATGGCTTACTACTGTGACAGCAGCAACAAGATACTGGAAGCAAGACAGGACTGGGCGAAGAAAATATTAGATACCAACCCTCAGATGTTGGAGTCGCTCACTGATTATTGTTTTGTGGATCGGCCAAATCTATTCAGATTATGGATTTCTAGTTTGAAGCAGCAGTTAAACCAAAGCAGAGGTGCAGTGTTTTCTGTTATTTGTTTTGCCAAATCATCATAAATCATGTATATGCATAAACAAAACTGATTAATGTAAAAGATTGTTAGCATAATTAGTTATTTATTAGGTATAATAATACATTTTGTAATCATCAAACCTCACTAGTGTGCCCTAAAAAGAATAAAATAATTCATAAAAATAATTGTTCTCAATTTTAGTCTTGTATTAACAATGTTATGTTTTAACTTTAAAAATTATAGATCATGTCTCTGTTTTATGTCTTGCATTATGTCTTTATTGTGCTTCTTACAGTTTATAGCCTCTGAGTTTCAGATGTTCGCTGTAATCTCTGTTTTCTCTCTCGCCTCAGCTGTCCATATTTTACAGATGATAGAAGGCTGTGAATGGGATGAAAACACCGGAGAGGTTACGGGGCTTTTACAGTACGGATATGATGGAGAAGACTTTCTTAAATTGGATCTGAAGACGCTGACGTGGATCGCACTGAAACCAGAGGCTGACATTGTCAAACAGAGTTGGGATGCTGACACAACCAGAATGAAAGACCGTGAAAAAATCCTCACTAAGATTTGTCCAGAGTGGCTGAAGATGTACGTGGAGAGTGGCAACAGCTCTCTGCAGAGAACAGGTAGAATCACATGACCTGATGCAGTAGTGTTTGTTTTACTTTGTATTATCTTTTGAAAAATAGTTATCATTGAAAGAGAAAATGGCAAAAACGTTTAAGTAGATTTAAAATTGAATGATTTAGAAGGTATGAAAACTGATATGAAGTTTTCCTGATAACTGCAGTTTTAGGTTTTGGATCAAAAACATCTTATATACATATTTAGGGCTTCTCTGCAATGTGACAAGATATCATGCCTTCAATCACACACAGAGTCAGTGAAGGGCAGAAAGTCTGATCATCTTAAATAATTGAAACAACAAAAGAAGAGGCCATCTCTCACCATGGCCATTTTGATTATAGCTCCTCTTCCAGCCTCCTTTCTTGTTCATATGCATTTTAGGAATTGAGACATCCTCCAGCATGATGTACTGCGACTGATTTCTGAATAACAGACAAGAGGACTAACAAGATAAGGAGGAAATTAGTGAAATGTCTCAAGAAAAGCAATTGTCAAAATGAAACAGGAAGTTTAAACAGTACCATTTAATAACCTCCTTTTTACTTTTAACTGAGAACATTTATACAGTAATTTAATGTTTTTGTGAGTAAAATTTACAGTCAGCAGGTCAACTTGTTCAGTGAAAGATCTTAATACAGTCATGCTGTAGTTCATCAGTGGTTTCCAAACAGTGAATGAGCCATTTTGCAGCTTCTCTTTTAGCTCCACCTGGTGGTGAATTTGGCTTCAGGTGATGTTAAAATTGATGGATGGATTAAGATAATATTTATTATGTTTGTGGTTGAAAGACTATTATTGACATGAACTGAAACTCATGATTTTTCATTAAGTATTAAGTATTCTTGTGTTCACAATTTCATTACTATATCTCAGAGTGTTTCGGGTTATTTTTAGTCTAAAAGATGTCATATTGTAGCCTTATGCAGCTGCTGGAAGCTGGTGATGAAAAGTTATATGTGTTATATGATCATATACATTAGATGTTTTAAATGTCTCTTGTATTTATCCTCCCCTCTCTAAAGAACTCTGAATTACCTTCTGTCTGAACAGTGCTACACAAATAAACTTGACATGACTTAAGATGATGATTGTTTGGCTCTAACGACTCTGTTTTGAATATTAGGTTTTGGTTGAATTCCTTTCCTTCTTCCAGTTCTTCCCTCAGTGTCTCTCCTCCAGAAGACTCCCTCCTCTCCAGTCAGCTGCCACGCTACAGGTTTCTATCCTAACAGACCCTTGATGTTCTGGAGGAAAGATGGAGAGGAGCTCCATGAAGGTGTGGATCCTGGAGAGATCCTCCCAAACAATGATGAGACCTTTCAGATGAGTGTTGATCTGAATATTTCATCAGTCACACCTGAAGACTGGGGGAGGTACGACTGTGTGTTTCATCTCTCTGGTGGTGAGGACATCCTTGTCACCAAACTCAATAAAACTGTGATCAGAACAAACTGGGGCAAAAAAATATTTAACACTGATGAAGGTGAGAGAAACATTTTTTTTGCCCGTATTGTGGATTGATTGTCTATAATGTTTCTGATTGTTTTGCCTTGTTATTTTTTGGACACAAAGAAGAATAACTGTTACTGTAGGAATAACTAATGGAGATCCTAACAGAGGAAAAAAATCTTTCTATTTTTTTCAGTGATTGTAAAATATAATAATTTTCTCTCTTTTGTTAATAATAATATTCTAACTTAATTCGATTCTAGCATCAAATCACAACAGTTGCAAATGTGAGTGAAGTTGGCCCCCCCACCTTCTTCAAATCCGACAAAAGTGGTATCAAACGTTTGTGCTACGTGTGTGCTGGTTTGTGCTGCAAAAATTTTCGTTTGTGCTCCTATCATTTTAAAGATATTAATAAAAATTTCTAGAGGTCATCAGAGGTCAACCAGACCCCCCACATTAATGGAATCAAACAAAACTGGTATCATTCAACTGTGCTATGTTTGTGCTGGTTTGTGCTGCTAAAATTGTCGTTTGTGCTGCTTCTGTTTTAAAGATATTAATGAAAATGTAAAGGTCAAAAGGTCAACCAGCCCCCCCCCCCAATTACCCAAATCAAAGGAAAATGATGTCAAACATTTGTGCTACGTTTGTGCTGGTTTGTGCTGCAAAAATTTTCGTTTGTGCTGCTATCATTTTAAAGATATTAATAAAATAATGTCCTGATGCGTGCTCAATCATCCAGGTAAGTAAATTCCAAAAGGTTGATTCTGTTCATCTGGACATTTTCAGTGGGAGAAACGTTTTGTCACTCATCCAAGTGACTTCTTCAGTCTCAGCTGACTGCGGGTTTCTCCAACCTTATAAACAGTACATTTGCACAGCGAAGGAAACTAGCACCACTGAATGAACAATGGGTTGGGGGGTTAGTTCCATGATTGTTAGTATGCAAATTCTTATGACCATTGATCAACGACTACTAATCAAAGACACAGATTCTCGAATGGCCATGAGTACCATTCACAGAGAGTTGGGGAATGGCTGCAATCACAGCATTGTAAGATGGCGAAAGATGTACCCTCGGGCCCCCCTTCTCGATGCAGAGTTGGTCACCATCCTGACAGCTTGGTGGACGAAGCTGTCTCTCAGTCTGCCGTTTCTGAAGAAGCTGTTGAAGGGATGAGTGGAGTCACCTGTAATGGAGAGGACCTTCTGGATGAGGCAGGCGCAGTAGATCTCCTGGGGAGGGAGGCAAGAGAGGTCCCCACAATCCTCTCCGCTGCTCTCACTACCCGTTGTCATTTTTTTCCTGCAGGACCCAGTGTCATATTGTTATCTATGTCATTAGAGCGGATGGATCGATATACTTTTGTTTTAAACTACTTTAACTGCACATTTTATCCTATATGTTTATTTTCATTTGTTTTTCTTTACTGAGCAGAGGCGTCCTCTGACATGCTGTTCAACACCATCGCTGCAGTCGTTGTTTTTGTTGTTCTCAATCTCATTGCTGCTGCTGGATTTGCTGTTTGGAAAAAGAGGAAAGGTGAGAGATTCAAAGAAACTGAGTTCACCAGTCAACCAGTAGCAGATGGGAAATGCTCAGTTAGATTATTTCTGTTGTACTTTTTACATTAGACATGGTTCTTTCTGAATTTATGTGAGGAAAACACGAGATTTTCAGGCACTTCGAAATGTTAAAAACTCATTTGCCTTTTGTTTTGTTTTTCTTGTTTGTTTGTTTTTTAAATTTCAGACAGACGGCCAACATCTTGTAAGTTCCCCTTCCTTGTCTCACTTTGTGACATGCACTCTGGATTTAAAACAAGGATTTTAATAATATTACCAATGGATTTATTCCCATCCTTTTTCAAGACATTTGCTTCAGATTCCTTTATTATCATATAGATCTGTTTAATACTGTGATGCATCAAACACTCTGGTTTTAATCAAGCATTTAATATTAGACCAAGATAAGCTGAGTAAAAGAAAATTGCAGTTTTTAAATTGTTTTATTCATTAACGGAAAAAAAGATATCCAAACCTAGACTCTGAATGAATAAGTTGCTCTAAGTTGATTTTCTTAAGTAAACTTTTTTGAGGCAACGACTTTGCACAATTTTTTTAAGGGAACTAATTAGATTTTACAGTGTATCTTTACAGTGTATCTGTCACTATGTAAAAAAACAACTTGTGACTTTTTTATGATTTGCAGCAAAACATGGTGCCAGGTTAACCTTCACGTGCATGACCCATGTCTGTTTGTGCCTTAGAGTGAAAAAGAGAATTATTTTTTATAAATGAATTCTTGCTGATGCAGTTTCTCTTTCTCATTTATAGTCTAGCTCACTTGCTCTGCCTCACTTGAACTGAAAAATTGAGAGGTTTTCATTTTTACTTATTGAGCTGCGGAACATTTTACAAACAGATAAAGAGAAATCCAGACTGAAGGTTTTTGATTTTTCTTTTCAGCTCCTGACAAAGGATCTGAGCTGTCAGAGCGACTAAATCAACAAGGCTGACTGTCGTGTCTCCCTTCCCACCACATCTCAAAAGGTTCTCTATTAGACTGAGAGCCGGTGACTGCAGAGGGCATTACAGACTCAGTAACTCGTGAACTCACTTTGTGACATGTCGTGTTATCCTGCTGGAAGGACAACATGTTGACACGCTGGTCATAAAGGAGTGGACATGGTGGGCAACATAGTAGTTGCTGATAACAATCAGGGACGCTGTGGGGTAATATATCCTCCATTGCCAACACCATTAACCAGCAGCAGAACATCAGTCTTATTTTTTGTGTGACATGTCATTATGGTTGACAGCAATGACAGCTTAAGCTGATGTAATTTTGTAAAAACTGTGTCTAGGTCAAGGCCACGCCCTTCAGCAGGAGTTGTGCTCTCTGAGTGCTTCTGCACTTCAGGTGCCCTGGCTAACATTTCTTTCCAAAAAACACTGAACAAACAGGAGGACTCGGAGAGCGCAGCGCCCCACGGATGGCAAAACTTTACTGCTGTTGTTTGATGTCTTCATTACAACATGCTGAATTGGCTGAAATCTTTCTATAAGCTGTAAAAACCTGAGATGATTCCCTTATCCCCAGATGAACAGAATCAACTTTTGGAGATTTACTTACCTGGATGATTGAGCATGCATCAAGATGTAACTCTTCATTGTTTGTAAGCTTTAGAAGCATTATATTACAGTTTGTTTTGTGCACATAGTCACGGTGGTTTTGAGCCTCAGTTTTGTATTGTATAACAGCCATTGAGCTAACGGCAGGAGCTAGAAATGTTGCTATTATTATCCATTTGGTGAGGAAACATGTTCCGATATATGTTTAGTAACCACTTTAGTATTTTGGTTTATTATTTAGCTTTTGCTTCCACTCTGTGACATTGAGTAGTACAGGATGTGAAATATTTATGTTCATTTTCATTGCAATAAACAACTGCATGAGAGAAGCAAGTCAAAATCACTCTCGTGATTCTTTCCCCTGTTTTCAGGGGCAACATGAACACGATCCATCAAAATTGTGCGTAATATAAAGTTTTTACTGATTTTCACATATGGTGTGACCAGACAGACAAACAGAACAGATTACATGCTCCCTCTCTTCGGGGAGCATCAAGGAAGTTGTTTCTAAGTACTAAAGATGTAACGCTATATTTAAGTTTATACTTTCATATAGATTAATCCTGTTAAAATAATTACCAGTTTGCAAGAACCTAGGGGGTCACTGGTGAATTATTGCCATTTACATCAAATTATGCATGAAGTTAGAAAATATTTGCACCCTTTGTTAAGAGACAAGAGCAGTTCAACACGGTGAAATCACACTTTTATTAATGCAGCATGGCACTGAATGTAACTTTACAAGGAATCCAGTCATAATTATACAAACAAGATCACAAGAGCTTCTGTTTTGACCACCAAGTGCCAATTGAGTTGTATTATGATGATACACTATAACACACATGATAATGCATGTGTGTGACTTCCAACCTTTTCAGATAGCGGTGAGAATTTTTGTACACAAATGCATTCTTGAGTGAATTGAATCTAGCAATGTTTGCCAAATCATTACTGCTTTTGAAACCTAACTTTCAGATGAGTGTTGATCTGAACTTTTCAGTTATTTATTTGTAAAAAATGTTTGGAATCATGTATGATTTCGTTTCCACTTCTCACGTGTTCACCACTTTGTGTTGGTCTTTCACGTGGAATTCCAATAAAATTGATTCATGTTTGTGGCTGTAATGTGACAAAATGTGGGAAAGTTCAAGGGGGCCGAATACTTTTGCAAGCCACTGTATATGAATATCTGCTTATTATTTTACTGGATCATTATTCTGACAATGACAAGACTGAAGCTACCTTTCCTCTGATAGGTATAACTCCCCTAGAATGAAAAAAAAAACAATAAAAGACTAATCTCACTGCCAAATTTAATGTTTTCCTTAAAAAAATAAACCCTCTGAAAAACCAGAGGTGTGGAAACACACTGACAGCCTGTTTCCTCAGCTGGGACTTTCCTTATGGCAGAGATGTCGATT
Organism: Maylandia zebra; assembly: GCF_041146795.1. NCBI lineage: Eukaryota > Metazoa > Chordata > Actinopteri > Cichliformes > Cichlidae > Maylandia > Maylandia zebra. The sequence goes on along the minus strand of NC_135187.1, from coordinate 5,799,495 downwards.
TGTGTTGCCCTCTGGTGGTAACATGGGAAAACACACACTGAGCCTGAGGATTCACCGAAATGAAAACTGTTGGTATGCATGCGTTTGTTACAGGTTTCATTCATCCTTGCACATTTAGTGTGTATGTGTTTCTGTTCATGAAATCTGTTTTCACCAGTTGATTATGTATCATATTAGAACAAGATGAGATTTAAAAATACAATCAGGAAGTCAGTAAAAAAAGAAGTATAAGAAATCCACACAGCAAGTTTAAAATTTCAGTGTACCTAAACATCAGAAAACAGTGACTCCAAAAGTGAAAATTACATGTTTGAAGTAAATTTCTAAAAAATCTGTAGATGTCGTTGTTCAATAGAAAACAAATGGATGCTGTTTTAAAAATGTAGCAAAGCTGGAATAAAGTTAGAGGCAGCCAATGGAAACATCACCACTGAGTCATTGTTCACATGTGAATGACTCATTACAGGTGAATGCTGACTCTTTAGCCATTTACAGTTTCTTTCTTCAAAGATGACGGTGGGAAGTAAACAGATATTAGAATATAGTGTTTGTGATGTGTGAGTGGTGATAAGATGTCCATAAACACCACAAAGTTAATCAAGCCATGTAATAACAACATATGACAGAACATAATAGTGCAAAAGCAACATGATGAATCTCTTTTCAGAGAAAACTAGGTTTTGTATAAAGTGTACACTCACAAACCTGTCAAATCTGCATTTGAAATGTTGGCTACCACAGCAGTATAGTATTGCAACTTGGCATTTGGGTCTTTTAACTAAAATAGGAAAATAGGAACATAAATATTGCCATCATTGCCAGACCTGGCCCACATCTGGTTGACATACACCCTGCCGTGACACCAGTCAGTCAGAAGTGCCAGCTTGATGCCGGATCCGGGCCAGACCTGTTTTCTATGGGTCTGGACCACATAGACCAAACCACAATCTGTCCAGATGTGGCATGCAATCACATAGACAGTGCCATCTACGCCAGGTCTGGCCCACATCTGGTTGACATACCACTTACCATGCCAGAAGTCAGCCAGCAGTGCCGGCTTGACACCAGATCCGGGCCAGACCTGTTTGCTATGTGGGTTTGTGACAACAGTCTGTGGCACTGGAGTAATCCATGTTAGAGTCTTCAGGTCCAAAGATATAAAGTCTTCTCCATCATAACTGTTGATAACCAATAATGTACTTTGTGCTTCTGTAAAAACCTGTATAGCTACAACTGTTTGACATCAAGCCAGGAAAAACATTTTTTCTGACGTACCTCCAGTGTGGTTAAAGCGTTCCTGAAACTTGTTACTTTCGGATTTAAAGATCTGTTTACAGTTCTGTGTGCTGCTGTTCCAGTGATCATCTAATATGGTGCTCATCCAGTCTTGCCTGAGCTACATTTTCTTGTCACGGTAAGCCATCTCTACTTCGTTAGGTAAAGCAGCAGCTACAAAATCTGGGAAATATGTAATAAACAAAAAAGTGTGAAATAACTCAAAATGTGTTTTACATTTTCTCCAAAATAGCCACCCTTTGCTTTGATTACTGCTTTGCACACTCTTGGGATTCTCTCAATGGGCTTCATGAGGTCGTCACCTGAAATGGAGTTCCCAGAGATGCTGGGCTTGAGCTTGAGATGCTGAGCCACTTGTTGGCCCCTTTTGCCTTCACTCTGCGGTCCATCTCATCCCAAACCATCTCATGACTGTGGAGACAGGACTCCATCACTCTCCTTCTCAGTCAAGTAGCCCTTACACAGCCTGAAGGTGTGTTTGGGGTCATTGTCCTGTTGAAAAATAAATCATGGTCCAACTAAAAGCAAACTGGATGGGACAGCATGTCGCTGCAGGATGCTGTGGTAGCCATGCTGTTTCAGTGTGCCTTCAATTTTGAATAAATCCTCGACAGTGTCACCAGCACACCTCCTCCTCCATGCTTGGAGGCGGGAGCTATGCATGTAGAGACCATCCATTCACCTTTTCTGTGTCACACAAAGACACAGCGGGTGGAACAAAAGCTCTCAAATTTGGACTCATCAGACCAAAGCACAGATTTCCACTGGTCTAGTGTCCATTCCTTGTGTTTCTTGGCCCAAATAAATCTTTCCTGCCTGTTGCTTTTCCTTAGTCGTGGTTTCTCAGTAGTTATTTGACCATAAAGGCCTGATTCACACAGTCTCCTCTAAGCAATTGATGTTGAGGTGTGTCTGCTACTGGAACTCTGTGTGGCATTTACCTGGGCTCTAATCTGAGGTGCTGTTAACTTGGGATTTCTGAAGCTGGTGACTCGGATGAATTTATCCTCAGCAGCAGAGGTCTTGGTCTACCTTTCCTGGGGCGGTCCTCATGTGAGCCAGTTTCATCGTAGCACTTGATGGTTTTTGTGACTGCACTTGGTGACACATTCAAAGTTTTAGCAATTTTCTGGATTGACTGACCTTCAGTTTTTAAAATAACAATGGACTGTCGTTTCTCTTACCTAGCTGATTTGTTCTTGCCATAATATGACAGTATAACAGTTGTCAAATAGGGCTGTCAGCTGTGTACCAACCTGACTTCTGTACAACACAGCTGATGGTCTCAACCCCATTAAAAATGGCAAGAAATTCCACAAATGACCCTGACAAGGCACACGCGTGAAGTGAAAACCATTCATGATGCACACTGAGAGAAGGCCAAGGGTTTGTAGTGCTGTCAACAAAGAGTGGCTAATTTGAGTAATCCAAATATGTCATAAGACATGTCTTGTCACAGCTGCGGCAGCAGTCGTGTGGTGTTTGTAAAGGAGGACCCAAGATGCAGACCAAGGGAGGGATGGGCGTGAGCTTTTATTTACAGTGGATGATGACAAACAGAGGCAAGGATGACGAGTAAGGAACTAAGAAATAACCTAGACTGAAAACTAGAAAACAAACCTGAACCTATAATGTTTGGGGAGAAACATGGGATGGAGGATGGAGGATGGAGAACGATGAACAGAGAATGCAGAGAGACACAGAGATACACCGAGTTACACAGACGAACTGATGACGAGCATAGGTAGACACACACTATGATTACACACAAGGTAATCAGGAAATGACACACAGCTGAACCTAATGGGCATGACAAGACACAGACCTTCAAAGTAAAACAGGAAAACGCAAACTGTTTTACAAACACAAACTCAGGGACATGAACGGAGCACCGGGGGAGGGACAAAGCTAGGAATAGCAAAACACTAAGAATCAAAACCCTAAGAACTAACAAAGACACATCTAGAAATCAAAGATTAATGATACCAAACAGAAAACACTGGGTCACCGACCCAGGACTATGACATGTTTAGAGTTATTTATCATGTTTTTCTCCGCTGCATTATTCCATATATCTTGCTTGATATATCTGATGTCTTCAGTTTGTATCTAAAATTCAATTCAACTCAGTTGTATTTATACAGGGAGTGCAGAATTATTAGGCAAATGAGTATTTTGTCCACATCAACCTCTTCATGCATGTTGTCTTACTCCAAGCTGTATAGGCTCGAAAGCCTACTACCAATTAAGCATATTAGGTGATGTGCATCTCTGTAATGAGAAGGGGTGTGGTCTAATGACATCAACACCCTATATCAGGTGTGCATAATTATTAGGCAACGTCCTTTCCTTTGGCAAAATGGGTCAAAAGAAGGACTTGACAGGCTCAGAAAAGTCAAAAATAGTGAGATATCTTGCAGAGGGATGCAGCAGTCTCAAAATTGCAAAGCTTCTGAAGCGTGATCATCGAACAATCAAGCGTTTCATTCAAAATAGTCAACAGGGTCGCAAGAAGCGTGTGGAAAAACCAAGGCGCAAAATAACTGCCCATGAACTGAGAAAAGTCAAGCGTGCAGCTGCCAAGATGCCACTTGCCACCAGTTTGGGCATATTTCAGAGCTGCAACATCACTGGAGTGCCCAAAAGCACAAGGTGTGCAATACTCAGAGACATGGCCAAGGTAAGAAAGGCTGAAAGACGACCACCACTGAACAAGACACACAAGCTGAAACGTCAAGACTGGGCCAAGAAATATCTCAAGACTGGTTTTTCTAAGGTTTTATGGACTGATGAAATGAGAGTGAGTCTTGATGGGCCAGATGGATGGGCCCGTGGCTGGACTGGTAAAGGGCAGAGAGCTCCAGTCCGACTCAGACGCCAGCAAGGTGGAGGTGGAGTACTGGTTTGGGCTGGTATCATCAAAGATGAGCTTGTGGGGCCTTTTCGGGTTGAGGATGGAGTCAAGCTCAACTCCCAGTCCTACTGCCAGTTTCTGGAAGACACCTTCTTCAAGCAGTGGTACAGGAAGAAGTCTGCATCCTTCAAGAAAAACATGATTTTCATGCAGGACAATGCTCCATCACACGCGTCCAAGTACTCCACAGCGTGGCTGGCAAGAAAGGGTATAAAAGAAGAAAAACTAATGACATGGCCTCCTTGTTCACCTGATCTGAACCCCATTGAGAACCTGTGGTCCATCATCAAATGTGAGATTTACAAGGAGGGAAACAGTACACCTCTCTGAACAGTGTCTGGGAGGCTGTGGTTGCTGCTGCACGCAATGTTGATGGTGAACAGATCAAAACACTGACAGAATCCATGGATGGCAGGCTTTTGAGTGTCCTTGCAAAGAAAGGTGGCTATATTGGTCGCTGATTTGTTTTTGTTTTGTTTTTGAATGTCAGAAATGTATATTTGTGAATGTGGAGATGTTATATTGGTTTCACTGGTAAAAATAAATAATTGAAATGGGTATATATTTGTTTTTTGTTAAGTTGCCTAATAATTATGCACAGTAATAGTCACCTGCACACACAGATATCCCCCTAAAATAGCTAAAACTAAAAACAAACTAAAAACTACTTCCAAAAACATTCAGCTTTGATATTAATGAGTTTTTTGGGTTCATTGAGAACATGGTTGTTGTTCAATAATAAAATTATTCCTCAAAAATACAACTTGCCTAATAATTCTGCACTCCCTGTATAGCGCCAAATCACAACAACAGTTGCCTCAAGGCGCTTTATATTGTACAGTATATATATATATATATATATATATATATATATATATATATATATATATATATATATATATATATATATATACTGTACAATATAAAGCCTAATCTTGAAAGTAGAGATAGTGTCTGTCTCCCGAATCCAAACTGGAAGCTGGTTCCACAGAAGAGGGGCCTGAAAACTGAAAGCTCTGCCTCCCATTCTACTTTTAAATACTCTAGGAACAACAAGTAGGCCTGCAGAGCGAGAGCGAAGTGCTCTAATAGGGTGACATGGTACTACAAGGTCATTAACAGCCAAGAAGTGTGGCGGAGCCCGATTGGGACCTTTGGGTCTTTAGGTTTTGTTTTGAATCATTCTCTTCCCTGATCAGGGTATTTTTATGCTGTAAATAAAGTGTATTTGGTGAATAGACACATAGCTCAATACATGAGTGGGGCCAAGACAGGAATAACCAGTAACACCAGCGGAGAACACCAGTTCCTGCTAGGTAGAGCAGTCACTCGAGACTGTAGACTAGACTGACCAACCTGTAGACTGCCTAAGTGGACTACAAGAAAGCCTATGACAGTGCCTCACACATTGATCCTGGAATTCCTGGAACTGTACAAGATCATCAGAACCCTAAGAGCCTTCAATAGCACCTTAGTGGAGCTGATGTGGCATTGGTACTGTTGAGTGGAGAGCATAGTGTATATGAATAGTGTATATGAATGTTGCATAAAAAGAAATCGAAAGTGTGAAGGGGTGAATGAAGCATGTTGTATAAAACGCTTTGACTGCTCAGGTAGAGTAAAACTCACAATCAGTTCATTTAGGGAAGAATCATAATTTAGGTAAAACTACACCATTTGTGACAATCATAATATCAATCTGACTTTGAATTACACATTTAATGACGCAAAAAATGTTATGCATGCAGTTTGCATCCTTTAAATTCACATTGGCATTAAAAGATCTTGGACTTGTGTAACCTGCCTGCCTTCATTTTAGACCAATAGCAACAACTTCCACAAAAATCCCCCAAAACACAAATGTGTGTCCTCATAATTCTATCATTAAGTTGTTCATCTAAAGTAGCTCCATTTAAACAGTCTAATTTCAGTGCAGGTTTCGAGTTTGATGCTATAATTATAAGAAATAAAACATATTAAATTATCTATTTACATAAGTACTTGTAACTCAGTTGCCTGAAACCTGCAGTATATAGGGGATGTAGTTTTACTAAATAATAATGTTTAACATTTTTGCAGGGTTTTTTTCTTTTTCTTATTAACCAAGCTGACTTTTGCAACTCAATTGAAGCAGCAGAAGTAGTATTTATATAAAAATAAATCTGTCTAAAGTATCTGAAACCAGAGTTTGTGTCCTGTCTTGTGTCCTTGTTATGCTTTCAGGTGGAATCCAGTGTGCATGCCATGGTAAAAACAGAGAGACTGTTGGAGGCACACAGTCGGTTTAATGTTTAATTTTTTCTGACTCAGACAACTTCACCCCAGCCTAACAGAAAACAGAACTTGAACAAGTCACGCAACCACTTGCAGTTGTTTTTGTCTGTTGTTTTTCTTGTTTTAGTGAATGTGAAAATGGAAAAAAAGATGAAGTGTGTGCTTATATTACTCCTCTGTTCTCCTGCTGCATCTCCAGGTAAGATATTTTATTCAAAGTTTATTTAAGTTTTTATTTAAAAATATTTCTCTTGACTTACAGCAAATTGCATTGTAAGAGATTTGGTCTTTTACTTTTGCTATGAGCTGTCGCCATTTTACGCCTGACATGGACTACTAACAACACCTAACTTGTCAAAAAGACACAGGGAGATATTTAAGCATATAGAAGAGGAATTTTAGATCAGCAGCTGTGGCTATGCTTTTACAGATCTTTTGTTCAAAGTATCCTCTCTTGTGACATCCTTGTGTTTTTCACAAACTGGACTGTAGCTGAAAGGAAAGCACTACAGAGTGTTACAGAACATTATACACACAGTTAAGTTATTTAAAAAATGTTAACTTATTCTAAAAGCAGGTTACTTGATCTTTTATTTTCTATTTTATCCTTTTAACTTACACAATGTGGTGAAAATGTTTCTTTTCTTTTACGTGTTCATTACATGTTTTAGCAATGTCACTTTTGGGTCATTTAAAAGGTGCACATATGAAAGAGCATTCAGCTTTAACTTTATTGCACACACACAGTTACAACTCTGAGAAAGTTGGTGACACCCAGTCGGGGGAAATTCAACAGGTGAAGTCTTTTGTTCTGTGTCCTTGAGGATGGGTGGAAGAGACAAGGGGCAATCACTGTAATAGGAGATAAGGTTATAACATCTCTCCTTTTCTGGAGAACTTCAAGGGTACATCTGGTTACATCTGCTTGACTGTATTTAAAATTGACTGTGCTGTTTATCTTCAGAGATTCCTATCAGTGCCCTGTTGAATGGCCATTCTCTCACTCAAGATTGAGATTTAAAGGTGTTAATTTAATTAATTAAAATGATGAATCTGAACCAAGTTTTAGTTTTTATTTATCCTTCTTAAATGGTACAGAAATTATATAATACAAATGTCATCTGATTTTGTCCTGCCAATTTTACAGTAAAACACTCCCTGAAGTTTTTCTCCACTGAAACCTCTGGAGTCCAGAGTATCCCAGAGTTTGTGGCTGGTGCACTTGTTGATGAAGTTCAGATAGGTGACTTCAACAGTGTAAGAGGAGCAGAGCTAAAGAAAGACTGGATTAAATTCTTTGAGGATCATCCTCAGCACCTGGAGTGGTATAGTTTACAATCTCATGACAGTCATCACTTCTTTAAGGCTACAATTAAGACTTTGAGGCAACGTTTCAACCAAACTGAAGGTACGGATTTGTTTCACTTGTTACTTTTCTAATGTTGATTTGTCCCAAAGGTGCAGTTTCACTATGCTGTGCTGACATTGTACTGCTTTACCACAGTTACTGTTACTTTCTCTCTTTTCAGGTGTTCATATCATCCAGAGGATGAATGGCTGTGAGTGGAATAATGAGACTGGTGAGATTAATGGGTTCAATCTGTACAGTTATGATGGAGAAGACCTTCTAGCATTGGACCTGCAGACACTGACATGGATCACTCCAAAACCACAGGCTGTCATCACCAAACTGAGATGGGATGCTCAAAAAACTCGATTAGAATTAAACAAAAACTTTTTAGGCCATCGGTGCCCTGAGTTTTTAAAGGAGTATTTGCAGTATGGCAGGAGCTTTCTGCAGACAGCAGGTAGGATTACACAATCTGATGAAACATAATAGAATAGAAAGTTAATATGGATTTCTTGCATTAAAAGTAAAATAAAATTCAAAAAAGAATGTAACAACTGCCAATCTCTCTCCAGTTCTTCCCTCAGTGTCGCTCCTCCAGAAGACTCCCTCCTCTCCAATCAGTTGCCACGCTACAGGTTTCTATCCTGACAGAGGTTTGATGTTCTGGAGGAAAGATGGAGAGGAGCTTCATGAAGGTGTAGATGCCGGAGAGATCCTCCCCAACAATGATGGGACCTTCCAGTTGAGTGTTGATTTGAAACTTTCATCAGTCACACCTGAAGATTGGCAGAGGTACGACTGTGTGTTTCAGCTCTCTGGTGTGAATGAGGACATCATCACCAAACTGGACAAAACATCGATCAGGACCAACTGGAGTAAGACTGGATCCTGCAGGGTTTGAAAACTGAGTTTGATATTATGAAGTTGTTAACTAAACAGTTTAGTTGTCAAATTTAATTCCTAACTGCCATTCTTATTGATCAATAAAGACAAGTCTTTACAAGTGTAGCATAAGTCTGGCGTAAAAATGGCATCTCAAACTGGGTTAAAGTAATGAAGTACCATTTGCATTATGGTGTATCACTACTTTAGAGTGCACAAGGCGCATAACTAATGCTTAAGTAATGAAGTTTTGATGGCTTTGTGTGACATTTAGCGATGTTAGACTCATCAACTATCAGGTCCTTGGTTTTCTCTCCACTTATTCTTTAGTAACTGCACACATTTTGGTTCAGTATTATAAGTGTTGTCATATTTTGTTCAACAGAAAAGCCCACTGACATGGGAACCTTCATCGCTGCTGCAGTGATTGTTCTAGCTTTCACCATCATCACAGCTGTGACATTTTTGACCTACATAAATAAAAAATGTGAGAAATCTAAAGTTTAGTTCAAGTTCATGTCAAGTAAAATGATTATAGGGCAGTAGAAGGATGAGGTGAGAAGGAAATAATCAAAGTAAAAAGGAAATTGACACAAAATTACAACAGATATGGTTGATTTTAGTTTGTTTCAGCTAAATGTTCTACATCCTGTAAGTAATGTAGAACATTTATTAGAGATATAATATGCATTATTTAATTGTAAAACAAAGTACAGACTTGTTCTTTTTTGTTACACATGATCTGATCACTTGAACAGCCCTGATCTCCCTCTCACTTTCATAGCTGGGAAGCAAAGGCCATGTATTCAATAATCACTAGAAATTACACCCTTGAAAAGGCTAAAATATGTGTAAACTGTATGCTTTTGATCTTCCAGCTCTTGACGATGGCTCTGAGCAGTCTGAGAGACTAAATCCACAAAGCTGAGTGTCCTAAGAAGTTCTTCACTCCGCTCTCTGTATGACTTTCCTCCAGCTGCTGCTGTCGCCTCAGTGTTTCAAATACATATGTTAAAAACACCAGTGAATCAATTAGGCACAGGTAATGATCACATTCTGCTGCACTTGTTGTAAATTAGTGCATGGTCAGACATCTGTATGCAGCTCCTGTGTGTACATTTCATGCATTTGTGATTTTATTTTGCTTCAGTATGTAGTCATAGTATCGATGCAGCAGTATCACAAGTCTTCTACAAAGCAAAACTAACTTTATTGATAGATATGTATCTGATGATGACTGTTTGGTAGAACTGAAGTGTGTGATTTTATTGAGAAATTGGAATCGTACAAAGCATGTGGTATTTTCCAAATGACACTAAAATATCTGAAGGATGACAGCAACAGACTCTCATTTGGAAATGAAATTTTGTCATTTTATTATTTCATTATAAAGTTGTATGAAAATTCTCCATATTGAAGATGCACTGAATCACATGACCCCCTATGAACAAAGACTTGGCAACAGTTGGTTGAAACATTACAATTAGATTTTGTTCCTATTAATTTTATATATTTATTTGTGTTTCTTTTATTTTAATTCTAAATTTTATTTTGATTAAAAATAGTTCATATACTTTTTATTTTGGTTAAGTAAAGAATGTTGCTTCAGATGTGAGCTCTGCTTTGATGCTCTAATAAAAATGTTCTCTGATGTTTTTTTTGTTGTTTTTTTTTTAATCTTCAGAATTTGAACATTTCTATCTATCACTGATTTAAATGGATTCATAGTTTTCTCACTCTGAATGTTGTAAATTGCCTTCTGGCTTTGGGAGCATACAGATTCCTGATATTGTCAAGGTTCTGGGTCTTGGACTGAGTTTATTTTGTTTGAGTATTTCTGTGCTATTATGATTTAAGTTTCACTAGTCAGTCCTGAATTTATTCTTGTTATTGCTGCAAAGTTTTCCTGTGATCTCAGTTTAATTTCTTGTTTTTGAGGTTTCCTTTGTGTCGTTGTCCTGTGTCCCTCGCTTTCTCTCGGTCTGTGGGTGTGTGTGTCCTTGCGTCTTGTTTCCCTTTTCTATTTAATGTTGCCTCCCTTGTGTTTCCATGTTACCCCTGTCTCTCGTGTGTATTTATGTATGTTCTTCACAGCCCGTTTTGCATCTCTCCTTCTTTCTCCAGCTCTCGCTCTTTCCCTCCATGACTTGTCTCCCTTCCCTCTTTGTGTTTCCTTCCTCTGTCTCCCCAGTCAATCCTCTTCTAATGTTCCTGCCTGTTTCTTGCTGTGTGTTTTATTTTGACAGTCTCTCGTTTTGTGTTCATTGTGTTTAGTTTTGTTTCCCCTGGTTCGTTATGTCTGTTCGTCCCAGCTTTGTTCCCATGTGTTTCTACTTCCCTCGTCACCCCTCTGTGTTTTAAGTGTGTGAGTTTTCCTTTGTTCATTGTCAGGTTATGTTATTTATGTGTCATGTTCAGGTAATCGTGTTTAAGTGGTTCATATCCAGGGTTCATGTTGTCATGTCATGATATTCCAGTGTTTAGTCCAGTTAGTTTAGCCTTAGTTTCCTCTTGCCTTTTGCTTTGTATTGGTCACCAGTTTTTGAATAAACAGCTTATCCTCACTTAAGTCAAGTTTCGTTTCCACGGGTTCATTAATTCCATAGAATTACTTCCATAGATGGTGACAGAGAGTACATAGCACTAAGAGATTTAAACCTCTTATATTAATGCAGCTTTTGTGGTACTTCATGTTTTTGAGTTGTAAACAGGAGACAGATAAGATATGATAACTCTTTATTGTCATTGCACACTCATACATAGTACAATACTACAATAAAATGGGAAAACTGTCCCACATTGGCACTATGTACAACACAACACAACACAACACAGTAACTTAACTTAACAATAAAATGAATAATAAGTGTATGTGATCCTTTGCCATTACTGCTGCTAAACTGTCAAACAGTTCATATCAGAGTAGCTACCTCATGAGTGTTTCATATACAGGTCCTTCTCAAAAAAATTAGCATATTGTGATAAAGTTCATTATTTTCTGCAAGGTACTGATAAACATTAGACTTTCATATATTTTAGATTCATTACACACAACTGAAGTAGTTCAAGCCTTTCATTGTTTTAAGAAAACGCTGCACAACAAGAAGAGGTGACCGGACCCTGAGGAAGATTGTGGAGAAGGACTGATTCCAGACCTTGGGGGACCTGCGGAAGCAGTGGACTGAGTCTGGAGTAGAAACATCCAGAGCCACCGTGTACAGGCGTGTGCCGGAAATGGGCTACAGGTGCCGCATTCCCCAGGTCAAGCCACTTTTGAACCAGAAACAGCGGCAGAAGCTTCTGACCTGGGCTACAGAGAAGCAGCACTGGACTGTTGCTCAGTGGTCCAAAGTACTTTTTTCGGATGAAAGCAACTTTTGTGTGTCATTCGGAAATCAAGGTGCCAGAGTCTGGAGGAAGACTGGGGAGAGGGAAATGCCAAAATGCCTGAAGTCCAGTGTCAAGTACCCACAGTCAGTGATGGTCTGGGGTGCCATGTCAGCTGCTGGTGTTGGTCCACTGTGTTTAATCAAGGGCAGGGTCAATGCAGCTAGCTATCAGGAGATTTTGGAGCATTTCATGCTTCCATCTGCTGAAAAGCTTTATGGAGATGAAGATTTCATTTTTCAGCACGACCTGGCACCTGCTCACAGTGCCAAAACCACTGGTAAATGGTTTACTGACCATGGTATTACTGTGCTCAATTGGCCTGCCAACTCTCCTGACCTGAACCCCATAGAGAATCTGTGGGATATTGTGAAGAGAAAGTTGAGAGATGCAAGACCCAACACGTACACCAAATTTGACAAAATTTATGTAAAGCCCCATTGATTACGACAACGATTAGGCACTATCTGAACATTATTCGACCAGTAATTTTCTTTATTAAAACCTGTGTCTCAAATAGGTTAACTTTAATGCAAATACACACAAATAATATCAGAAATTGCAGAAAGTTCATATTTAATGTAAAGTGAATTTGAGTGAATTTGAGTGAGATTCAGGATCCATCTGATCTGCTGAGCTGTTGTCATAGAGGTTTCTCAATACCACAAAAAAATAATAATAATAAAAAAATAAAAAATCTAATTTAGTGGAAATATATACACTGCTCAAAAAATAAAGGGGACAACTAAACAACACAATAGAATTCCAAGTCAATCACTTCTGTGAAATCAAACTGTCCACTTAGGAAGCAACACTGACAATCAACTTCACATGCTGTTGTGCAAATGGAATAGAAAAAAGGTGGAAATTATAGGCAAGTATCAAGACTTCCTCAATAAAGGAGTGGTTCTGCAGGTAGTGACCACAGACCACTCTCTGTACCGATGCTTTCTGCCTGATGTTTTGGTCACCTTTAAATGCTGGCGGTGATTTCACTCTAGTGGTAGCATGAGATGGAGTCTACAACCCACACAAGTGGCTCAGGTAGCGCAGCTCATCCAGGATGGCACATCAATGTGAGCTGTGGCAAGGTTTGCTGTGTCTGTCAGTGTAGTGTCCAGAGCATGGAGGCGCTAGCAGGAGACAGGCCAGTGCATCAGGAGATGTGGAGGAAGTCGTAGGAGGGCAACAACCCTGTGCTCTTCACAGATGAATGCAGGTTCACACTGAGCACATGTGACAGAAGTGACAGAGTCTGGAGACGCCGTGGAGAACGTTCTGCTGCCTGCGACATCCTCCAGCATGACCAGTTTGGCAGTGGGTCAGTAATGGTGTGGGGTGGCATTTCTTGTCTAGCAATTTCTTTAGTGTCCTTTTCTCTGCAACTGTCACCAAAGTGTCCAGCTTCATGTCGACCACAGAGCCAGCCTTCCTGATCAGTTTTTCCAGCCTGGATGAGTCCTTCTTTGCTGTCCTGCTCTCCCAGCACACCAGAGCATAGAAAAGTACTCCAGCAACCACCGACTGGTAAAACATCCTCAGGAGCTTCCTGCAGATGTTAAAAGACCTCAGCCTCCTGAGGAAGTACAGTCGGCTTTGGGCTTTTTTATACAGGTGCTCTGTGTTGCATGACAAGGTTCTATAACAAAGGAGGCAAATTATTACACGATGTTACCCTGTCAGACCAGGGGTGCCGCTAATGAGGCTGGTAAGAGAGAAGGGAGAAGAAGAAAGCAGGTGAGAGAAAAGATGGAGTGCCGCTGTAAAGCCTGAAATAAAGTGCTGAACCCAGACGTCGCCTAAAGACCTAATTACAAACTTAACAAATTGGCGACGAGGATGAGTGCTTCAGTACCGAGCCCACTGCCCTTTTTGCAACATGTGGGTGAGCCGCCGATACTACGGAGCCCCGCAGGGGACATGGGAGAAAAAAAAATTAAGACGGACTTTTGCGATATCTTGCAAAAGTTGCATTCCAACAATGGCGGCAGCTACTTAGTTGTAATATTACTCTTTCTGGGTCACAAAATACACTTTTAAGCTATTTTGAGGCGTGAATGTAGTTGTGTAAACGTCAGATATCTGCTCGGTTTACAAGACATCACATATTTGCAAAAGTGCTCCGACGTTTTCGGAGATCTGACACCCACCATCTCGAAGCTAACGGGAGGTTGAGACCTACTACAGCTGGGGCCACTTTTGAGAGTTTTGTTTGCTGATTTTACAGCTTATATCATCTAACTTTTTCTTATTTTTTATTAACTTAAAAAATAAGAAAAACAATTGTGATTTGACAATTTCATATTTTATTAACTCATAAACACATTTGAACTAGCATTAATGAAATAATATTTATTTACAAGACGAAGCGTAATTTGGTTGGCAAGAACATGGCTGATTTCAGTTAAATTAGCATGTGGAGACAGAACTTCAAATCATCCTAATTGCAACATCCCTAAGTATTAGTTCTTAGGGCTAAAGGGCCCCTAAGTTTTTTTTTGATTACTTTGAATGAGGAAAATATTAATCGAGACTGCCTTTTATCAATTATACCATCAATTTTTGTTTTTTACTTGTGCAAAACAAGGATGAAGAGAGACCTGCTGCTGTGTGTCCACTGAGTTCGCTGCTGCATTTTGTCCTTTAAGTATGTGTAAATACAGGCAGCACGCTGGCATGGTAGTTAGCACTGCTGCTGCACAGCAAGAAGGTCCTGAGTTCAGTTCCACCATCAGCCTGGGGTCTTTCTGTGTGGAGTTTGCATGTTCTCCCAGTGTTTGCATGGGTTCCCTCCGGGCACTCTGGTGCTCCGGCTTCCTCCCACAGTCCAAAGACATGCAGTTAGTGGGGATAGGTTAATTGATTAATCTAAATTGCCCATAGGTGTGAATGTGAGTGCGAATGGTTGTCTGTGTCTCTATGTATTAGCCCTGCGACAGACTGGAGACCTTTCCAGGGTGTGCAGCTGCCCTATGCCCTCTCGCCCTATGACAGCTGGGATAGTCTCCAGCTCCCCTGCGACCCTGGAAAGGATAAGCCGACGCAGATGGAAGTATGTGTAAATGTTAGAGTAGGGAATATAATTTTATTTATTTTTTTTTTAAGAGTGCATCTAAGGCTGCACGTTAAATAGTATTTTCAACCAGTGATTCCTGAGATTAGGGACAAAACAGGTTTTAATTTTCTAACATCTATTTTTTGAGTTTTCAAAAACATATCTACATATAATTGTTACACAAAGTTTTGGCTGTCTCACCATGTTTTGGTACAATCTCCCAGGTGTAACATTTTTTTAATAATTTATGTTTTTGCTGGAGAAGTGCAAGGTTTGTGTCAACACCATCAGACACAAAGAAATGCAAAAATATATATTTTAAATTAAGTTGTTTCAGCTATTTTGACTATTAGCAGCTTCTCTATTCTATTGTTTATGCACATATGTATTCAAACGAATTATATCATGTTTAAAAGTAAGATTGTTTTGGCTTTTTATTATTAGAGTTACAGTCATACATATTTTCAGAAGCTTGTATTTAATCTCTATAAGAAACAATCATATTAAGCAGCATGCAAATGACACATTTATTGAGAAAATTACATATTTTTATTGGAAGATCATGAGGGAGGAAAATATATGGTTCTCCAAAAGAGAAAAATAAACAAAAACTCCATATTATGGAGTTGACAAGGTGCTGACGGTGGTGACACAAATCTGACGGTGGTGACACACTAATAGAAAACAAGATATTATTTCTTTCAAAATGACCATTAAGCCTGAACAACCTTTGTAATATCACAAGACACATCATAACAATTCTGTTTTTGCACATGTTAAGTTCTACATCTTAATAGTTCACCAGCAAGTAGCTGCCTACTACTCCTTGATTCCTAAAGTTCTCTGTGGTTGTGTGTTTAGCCCCTGCTGGACTTTCTCTCCTTTTGACTCTCTGTGCTTGTTTCCAAAACCTTCTCTTCTGCCTTTTTTCTCTTTCTTTCAGATCACTGATGTTCTTTATTTTTCCCTCTTTCACTCTATTTCTCCATCTTTCCCTTTCCTTTATGAGAAACTCTTTCTTCAACTCAGGCTGGCTGTTAATTTTTTCTCTCCTTCTTTTTTGATTATCCCAGTTCCTTCTCTTTCGTTCCTCTACTGACAGGTTCCCCTTTGCCATTCTAGCCTGAAATGTACCATTTTGTAATTACTATAATTTTTCTGAACCTTGTGCTTTTTTACATATTAAGGATGAATATTCACAACACAATTATGCATTAAGCAATAGAAATGCTATCCAGCCATTAAGTCTGATGTCATTAGCCGTTTCCAGGTCCAAACTCCGCTGCAGATCCCAAAGTCAAAGGAACTCTGCGGCATCACTGAGAGTTACAAACTGTCTAAATTCTTTCATCTTTAATAAAATGATCAGTGTGGCTGCTCTACCAGGTGTAGCATCCAGGCATCCATGAAAACAGAATATATGAAATTTAACAGAGTTATAAGTTAGATTGCTTGTTTCCACCTAAACATGATATACCAGCTCTGCTACCACGTCCAACATAAATGAAGACAGAAAGCTTAACAGCAGTGACTTCTGTAGGGTTACTGAAGTTGGGCTAGCTGGTATATAGTGATGTGCTACGTGATCGCTAGTGACACAGCTATGTTAGCATAATATAAACACAGTGAAGCTGGAGGATGAATGCTAACTTTTTTCTACTTGATAAAAGTTAATGCAAGGGTTTCTGATGGTTAGGCTGACAGTGATCACTGACTGTTTTTAGGGGCTTGTTCAGATGTAATAGAACAAGATAAAAAGCATTAAAACATTTTAACAGTACAACAGGCTTAATAAACACAGAGTAGTTTAGGCCCGGAAGCAGGATTCATACATCATCACTTAAAGAACAGCTCTCGGGGCACAGCTAGCTCATGCATTACTTTGATCAAGCTACCACAATATTACCCAGAGTGCAAAGAAATGTATTACAGTATTATTACCCAAAGGTAATAATAAAATTTTGTAGGCCAATTGTGAACATGTTGTTACACTTGTTGTAAATTAGTACATGGTCAGACATTTGTATGCAAAGACTTTTTGTTGCCAGACAAAAAAAATCAAAAACAAACAGACAACAGACATCGCATAGCTATTTTCTTTTAGAAAAACAAATCTAAAAATAGATTAAATAGACTGCAGTTCAAAGAAAGCCTTAAAATGAAATGGAACAATATTTAATGACACCAGTATAACGAGTATAAATGAGGATGACAAGAACAATCACTGCAGAAATCATAGAAGCACAGCTTCTCCAGAACCTCTCATGTCTGTCACATGTGCTCAAGGTGAACCTGCTCTTATCTGTGAAAAGCACAGGGCACCAGTGATGGACCTGGTAATTCTGAATTCTGCTCTTCTTTGGCAAATCTTAATTGAGCTCCACAGTGCCAGGCAGTGAGCACAGGGCCCACTAGTGGACGTTGGGCACTCAGGTCACCCTCATTAAGTCCGTTTCTGATTGTTTTGTCAGAGAAAATCACGCTTGTAGCCTGCTGGAGATCATTTTGTAGGGCTCTGGTCGTGCTCATCCTGTTCCTCCTTGTAGATACCTGGTCCATCTGAGTTTGTTTTGTTCACTAATTTGTTCATTGTGGTGATGATGTCACTCTTATGTACACCAAAGAGCTAAAATACACAGTAACTCACAAACTGATGAAGGACTCGCATAAGCAGTCATCTGGAAAGTCCTATCATAGTTAGAGAGTATTTCTCTGTGGTCCATGCCTTCTTAAAACCCATCTTCGTCTGTTCTCCAGAACAAACCTGTACCATGGTATCTGATTATAAAAGAGGGACTCTTCTGGAGGAGAGACATCAGAAACAAAGTTTGTATCATTAGTTTGGAATAATGTTTATTTAAATAACTATCAGTGCGTCTTTCATTTTAATCAGTGCATTAATTGAAATGTACAGTATTTAATGGCCACTAAGAGGCGCTACAGCCTTATTGATCCAAGACAAACAGGAACTGTGCTACAGTAACAGAGGAAAGGAAAAAAAAAAAAAAACTATCGTAGCAGATTATATCAAATCTTTAGTGGAACTTATTACAAGCTCTTTTTGTTTAGCTCATGAATAGTTGACTTTATAAACTATGATGATTAAAGTGTTTAATAGTAAAACAGAATAAGTACTTATTCTTTAAAGACTTGAAGTAAATCTTTACCTAAAATTGTACAAATTTTACCAATAGTACAACAGTATATAAGAGTGAGCAGGCAGTCCTTGCAATATTGACTGAATTAGATTATTAAATTTACTGAGGATGTAAATATTGTTTTAACACTGATTTTCTTTATCACCATCTGTGATTCAAGTACTTTGACTTAAATGTGTCTACACACAAATAATATCAGAAATTGCAGTCTGATGGAAGGTAGTCAACAAGATGAAATTACTGCTGTTTAGTTCATTTAGCCGCAGGGTTTGAAGCGGTCCATAGCTCCACCTCCATGTTATATTCAAGAAAGTCTTCTCCACTGAAAATAAAAAATGCTAAGCATAGGATCCTCTTTTAAGATAGGATACACTGGGACCAGCCTTAAAGAATAGGGGAAAATGCCATCCCATAACTCATTGCAAAGGCCAAACCACTCATGAAAACAATTAACATTTGTGAATGACTCGGACCTATACAGTGTTCAGTAACTGTTTAATTGCTTTTTATTCAAAGGTTATGGCACACACAATGCTTCCAGTTTGGCACCTCTCAGTTTTCCGTGGACAGGTTTCTAGCTGGCTCCACACTCCACTCTCCACTGCCGGTCCCTGGCATTACTAAAAAAGGAACAGTTCATCACGCTAATTCCCTCCACCTGAACCTCAGCCTTCCTGGCACTGCCCCTCGAGCCCGCTGCACCATCCCTCCTCTGCAGCGGAGCCAAAGATCACACCTCCCTGCCACAACATTATAAACAAAGTAAATGTAAACACTATTTATGAAAACATTAATTGTAAATGCATTTTCCATTTCATGCTGTGGGTGGGGCAGTGGGTTCAGGGGAAAGTGTCAGTGAGGCTGGCTGGTAGTTGGGACCGATCTGGTGGTTATGCTTTCTCTATTTTAGTAGGTAGCTGTCATGGTTGCGGCTGTGTGCAGGCAGGATGAGGACCCAAACGCAAGCTCACGGAGGCAGGAATGAACTCAAAACACAGCTTTATTGCTGGAGAGAAAAACCATACAAACTAAACTGGAAACTATAACATATTACACGGAGAAACACATGGCCATGAATGAGGGAGAACGCGACACAGAACTGAGGGAGACGCAGACATAAATACACAGAGGGTTAACGAGGGAAGTGGGAGCACACGGGGAACACAGGTGACACTGATAATCATAACAAGACATGGCAGGAGTGAACGCAACACTGACGGGAGACTGTCAAAGTAAAACAGGAAGTACACAGAGGTTCAGACAGGAGGAGAGACAGCACGGGGAGAGCACGGACATAACGTGCTGGGGAAAACATGGAATAAAACACAAGGAGGGGAAACAAGGGCTCACAGATACACAGAGGGGCACACAGGGGGTAATCAAATAAGGAACATCTCAACAGAACAACCTAGAAACCATGGCATAAATAAAGAACAAAACACAAAACACACGAAAACTAAGAATGCTGGGCCAACATGGCCCAGGATCATGACCTTAGCTGGAGCAGGAGCGTGCCGCTGAATGTGCTTAACACTGTGCTCATATATAAGAACATTCACATGCTGGCAAAACTGCCTGTCAGTCTGGGTCCTTGTTACAACAACACTGTTATAATAAAAACTACTTCTTGTTGAGTTGTTGCCTTGCACAAAGAACAGATTTATATGACCTCTCTAATCTATATTAACTGATCAAAGTGTGTTTAAGGTTCTGTATAATTAGTTAGTAAGGTTTGTTGTTCTTTTGCAAGGTTTAGGATTATCCTAAATTACATTTTCCTTGAGGTTGGCTTGGATAAGTGATGGATGAATGGAATTTTACTGCAGTCACAGAAATCCTCAGCAGAGAGGATGAAAGGAGTTCCACTGGATCACATTAGATAAATATAAAAAAAAGAGATGTATTTCATTTTACAGACTATGGGTAAGATTTACAAAGTGGAGCAAATTATTGTGATGCTGCAATCCCAGGATGATCTCCCAACAGTGTGCCATAATTTATTTGCAGCCAGTTAACTTCAGTAAAAACCAGCAAACCTGAGGAGGAGGCATGAGGTAGAGAGGGATGTAGGCCCTGTCCAAAATAAATTATTGTATACTCAGATTTAAAATCACAAATGTGGGTCTTTCTGAAAACAGCAAGATAAAGTCTCTGCCATGTGCATAAATGCGTTAATTGCTTTGTATTTTTAATAGCACACTGTTACTGTACATTATTCATTAAAGTCAATGTGTGTGCACTGCTAAGAAAAAGTTCCATTCAATTAATTTTTGCTCTGTTTCAGTTTAGTCCCAGTATTACTGAGATGCAAAAGATGGGGCTAACCTCTAAGCACGCAGCATGAAGACTGAAGAGTTTTAGGACAGGGACAAGTTTTTGCCACTGCAATAACAACTTTTAGTCATCCACGCAAAGTACACTTATTCTAATAAACAGCCCCTTAGCTGCTATCATAACCATAACAGGCATATAAAAGGATTTCTTTTGGTGTTTTTTTTTGTACAATTTGGAGTAAATTGTGTTCAGACTTTGTAATTTACTTTTGTGTAACTCACTGAAATATTACAAACAAACAACCTTTATTTGTCACATACGCAATCATACAGAGTACAGCATGTAGTGAAATGCTTGTGTCCGAGCTGCGGACAGGCTGCAGACATAGCCGCGCCATTCCAGGGCTTGGTTTTTAGC
Source organism: Maylandia zebra (assembly GCF_041146795.1). Taxonomy (NCBI): domain Eukaryota; kingdom Metazoa; phylum Chordata; class Actinopteri; order Cichliformes; family Cichlidae; genus Maylandia; species Maylandia zebra. The sequence goes on along the minus strand of NC_135187.1, from coordinate 5,778,487 downwards.
ATGTGGGGTCTAGCCCGGACCCTTACTGGATGCTGGGTGGGAATTGAACTTGTGACTCCCGCTCCTCCTAAAAGTGAAACTCTTACAACCAGACATGCATAATCTAAAAAAGGCTTTGTGCTGCTGCAGACGTTAGTAAATCACGCCCTAAATGTTCCTCCTTTAAAATTCCAACCTTTGAAATGAAGAGATATTTTTATAGGCTGCTCCTTTTTATATAACCTTCATAAGACAAGGTTATATAAATGGGTAAGGGAACACTGGTGAAGTAAGATCACCAATCCATCTTCTTCACATTGTAGTTTCATCACGGTGGACATTTGGTGTCATGTGTCAACGTTTGGAGTCTCAGTGCACCCATCTTCTCTTTTATATGTATAAAACATGGATATCTTTGAAAATTAACCACAGATACTGATAGCATTTTTTTAGACCGTTGCTGTAGATTAGATATTTGCCTGTAGAGACTTTAATTATTTTTTTCCAGTTGTCTATGTGATACATGCATTTTTGAATTGAATCTTCTTAATTGACTAAACATGCACTGGCATCAGCACAAGTCCTCTACAAAACGTAAGCATATTTTTTAGCTATAGGGATGGTCATGCATCTAACAACAACAGTATGCTATGCCACTAACAAATGGACAGTGTAGAACACAGACACCCATTACCAAATAGCAGCAAAACATCTGAAGCATGCCAGCAACAGAATTCCGTCTGGAAATAAAATGTTATCAGTTTATTATTTTATTAGATGTTTTTGTGAGAATGAATTGCTTGAGTTCTTGCATGTGACTTGTGAGGTTCCACGACTTTGACCTTTGATTGCCTGTGCTGTGCTGTAATTCAAGCAACATGCATTTTTGATGGTTTTCTGGTTTGTCTTTAAGTTTATTTAGCAGTACAGGTAAAAGTTCATCTGACAGTGGATAGAATTTACTTCACTACATCATTTATCCTGCACCAATATTGCTTGTGGGTAAAAAAGAAGAAGGAAATAACTGAAAAGAAAACAACTTCTCAGAAGACAAAAACATTGCTCTTAAAACAAATTTATCTCTTAATTGTTCTCCAGATGCAGTCACTTTTTTGTGAGTTGTTTCACTAACAAAATCCAATCTGAACCAATAAAATCTGATAAACTTTTCAAAATGATATATTTGAACAGAACTTGCCTGAATCTCTTTTTTTGTATCTTTGGCTTTCACATTTTGTACTGTCACAACTATCACATCCGAGCCTGTCTTCTCTGTCTATGTTTATGATTACATCTACTGTGACAACTTGATAATGATGATTTAGGGGATGTGTAATGTTTAAGTTATAATAAATAGTGAAGTTACCAGTATGCTTATGTTTGGGTAATACGCAGATGCACCTGAATGATTATTTTTTCAGATGACTAAAAGAATCCATTTCACTGAGAAGGACCTCCATTATTTTTCCATAACTGTGTCTTTTCCCTGATATTAACTGAAAGCTAAATAGGTCTCCATTTTCTTAAGTAGGAGGAGCCACATCACAGTGGATGTAGACTTAGATGTTTGGGAAAAGCAGGGAGGCTGTTGAAAGCACATAACCTGTTTAATCTTTAATTTTTTCTGACTCAGAAAACTTTGGCACACACAAACAGGAAATGGAACTTGGACAAGTTACACAGTAGCTCTCTCAGTTGTTTTTCTTATGTTAACAAACAGAAAAATGCAAAAGAAGATGGAGAATGTGTTCATATTACTCCTCTGCTGTCATGCTGTGTTTCCAGGTAAGATCATATTTCAAGTATTTTTTATAAAGTTCTCCTTAACTTATAGCAGCTTAAATTGCAAGCGACTTTGACTTTTAGTTTCACTATGAGCTGTTGCAATTTCATTTAGTTATTCTCAAGTTCAGAGGAAAGATAAAAAGCCCCTGACATGTCAAATTATTTTCGAGGGACTGTATAGATAAAGCCTTTTTTATGGTATAGTTTATCACTGATTAAAATGCAAGTTTACTTACTTGGTTAGAGAGTTGTAGCTCTTTAAAATGTTTCAGCGGTTAGTGAATGATGAATATTCCATTGAATATTCTCATGTCCAAATCACCACATGTGAGCCTAAACAGGCAAAAATGTTAAAAACATTTAATTTTAATACAATTGAAATTAACAGCTGCAATTTGAGATCCCTCCCCACCTGGAATTTCTATTTATTGTAATATTTCAAAATAATCACAAATACATATTCTACTCAAAGCATATTTAAATGATCTTTTCTTTTAAAAAGTAAGTCTTCATTTAAATTCATTTTAATAATGTGATAAATATAATAAATAAAAAAATGTTTAGTTTCATTGATATTTTACAAAATAAATAAATAAATAAATAAAAATAGATGCATAGGCCAAAATGATATTAGCAATTCTAAGAGTTAATTTTAAATTTTCATTTACTTGTTGACCATTAATGCAATTTTACCTAGCAGCAACAGTTAGTATTTATATATCATAAATACTAAAAACCACATCAAACGGTTAGTATTTAATCCAGGGTGTAGTTTTCCAATGTTGCAGAGGCCACAGTTCATGTAAGTCTAAATATGTGTCACAGATATTTTTTAGTGATATATCCAGTTGCAGCCATGTAAACTCCAGTAACAGTGTTATGAGTTAAAGTGTTTTCAAGTTAATGCTAAACACGAAATAAGTTTGACTGATATGCTTGTCCTTCTTAAATGGTAAACGGTAAATGGTAAATGGCCTGTATTTGTATAGCGCTTTACTTAGTCCCTATGGACCCCAAAGCGCTTTACACTACATTCAGTCATCCTCCCATTCACACACACATTCACACAAATAATCATAACCCCACACAAAAATTTCCCTTTCTGTATGGACACCAAGTAAAAAAATATAACAAAAACATTCTTGATTATACTATTGACAGTCATACATGAAAATGACCTAATACAAAGTCCCATCAATTTTACAGTAAAACATTCCTTGAAGTATTTCTTCACTGAAACCACTGAAATCCAAAGCATCCCTGAGTTTGTGGCTGTTGCACTTGTCGATGAAGTTCAGATAGGTGACTGCAATAGCAGCGGAAGGGGACCAGAACTCAAAGCACACTGGATTAAAAATCTCTTAAAGGATGATCCTCAACACCTGGAGTGGTACATTTTTCAGTGTTTAGATAATCATCAGTTCTTCAAAGGTCACATTGAGAGGATAAAGCGACGTTTCAACCAAACTGAAGGTATGGATTTGTTTCATTTGACTGCTGATGATTGTTGAAATTATTATTATTCGTTTATTTTAAAATACAAGATTGATGTTGAATGGGTCAAGTGGGTGAATTTAGCAAAGGTGAAGAGTGGTGGGTGAGGTTCAGGAGGTAGAGCAAGTCATCTACTAATTGGAAGATTTGTGGTATGATCCCTGGCTGCTCTAGTGTAAATGCCAAATATCCTTGTGGAAGATACTAACCACAAGTTGGTCTCTGATGCATCCATTGCAGTGTGAAAGAGGCATGTTAAAGTGCTTTGAGTGCTCTATAATGGGCTATATAAAAACGAGAAAAAATTATTTGCGTATGGTGAACACCTACTTTAAGAAGAGGGAGGTACAGTACATAGGGTATTGTGTTAAATCAAGACGAGCAAACAACTGAACGGTGGAAGTTGAATAAAGAAGAATGTTGCATAGAATTCAAAGGTGAGACAGGCTGTGCGTAGTAAGGAAGAGTTACCAGATGACTGGGAAAGTACATCTGTATTGAGAGAAACTGCTAAGAAGGTGTTTGGTGTATTCTCTAGAAAGAGGAAAGAGGACAAGTAAACTTGGTGGTGGACTTAGAAAGTACAGGAAAGTATTTAAAGGAAGCAGTCACCAAAGAGAAAGTGGAATAGCCAGGGAGATGAAGACAGTAGACAGGAGTACTGGGAGGCTAGGTGTGTAGCAAAGAGAAAGAAAAGGCTTATAGCAAGTTGTATGTAAGGCTGGACACTAAGGAAGGAGGAAAAGACTTGTATTGATTGGCTAGTAGTAATGGGAATTGAATTTAGCGATTCTAATTCAATTGATATCACTTCTCAATTCTATTCTTTATTAATTCTCATTTGGTTCTCATTGGCTCCACTTTAAGAGTCACCACCATCACTATCAACCATATTACATTTGTGCAAATTAATTGCATGCTGTGTTGTCAAATGTTTTTGCATGTTGGAGGTATTTCCCCTCTTTGTTGTTATCATTGTTGCAGTTATTACTCAAAAAACTACTGATGACTGATTGAAAAATCAGAGCTTATGGAAGGGTGAAGGATTAAAGAACGGGGTACTCGGGAATGCTCCTCTGGGCCATATCCTTGCTAGTCAATGAGAAACCGGTGATGCCTCGATGTCAGCTGTCTACAATCTGGCTGACGGTGTAGGCCGGGTGATGGGCAAGTGATAGTGGGTTGGACAGAGGACATAATGGACTAGACTGAACAGGTTTGATTTCAGAGACATGGAATGTAGGATGAATTTGTAGAGATGGAGGCAACTTGAGTTTCACTGCAGAGGGGCTGATCACTGAGTCAGTCTCATACGGTCCAATGTAATGGGAGCAAGTTTATAAGTTAGAGATTTTAAAGGAATGTTTTTAGCAGAAAGCCATACCTTTTGAATAGTTACAAAGCTAGGAGTGGGAAGAGAGTGATATTATACCCCTTTCGTCAAACTGAGTGATTTATGACCCCCCTAATTGATTTATGACCCCTAATAAATTATTCATGAGCTCCGGAAGTAATTAAATTATTCATGAGCTCCGGAAGTAGGAAGTAATTAAGTAATAAAAATATGATATTCATAAAAATATGATATTCATAAAAATATGATATTCATAAAAATATAATTGATTATTTAGAAAGTTTCTTATATATCAAAAAATAGCATTCTTTTATTTCTTTAAGCAATTAAATTTTTTTTTTATTTTTTTATGCTCAAAAAACGCCATCTGGTGGCGGGTCAGTGTGTGTGTGTGCGCGCGCCCGCGCGCGCCCGAGGCTGTGTGTCTGGGCGCGCGGGGGCGCGCCCGTGTCTCCGGACCGTGCTCTCTCGGGCTCCGTGCTCATGTGTTTAAAAATGTATTAAACCATATTAAAATTGTTTAGTTAAACTTGTGCTTTTGTAACGTTCAGTATGGCCACAAACACATGCTGCATGCCTTGGGGGAAAACTTTATTTCGATTTATATGCATTTGTAGATTTAGAATAAAACTCATACTCAGAAAAAACTCGCGATCCCCTAACCCTAACCCTCCTTAGAAACATAAGCAGGGAAAACTCCTTAAAAAACCCTCCGCGTTTTTTCCAAAACCCTACAATAACTTGTTAGGGTATCCCCTCTATTCCCAAAACCTTATATTCCATAACAGGGGAAATCCTGAAAAAATCCTTAGTCTTTTTTCTCAAATTCAGCGCCCCGCGGCTCCCTTCATGCTCAGCCAAACAAAGCCAAAACTCCTTTTAAAAAATTCTCCGCGATTTCTCCAAAACCCTAGAATAACTTGTTAGCTACCCCTCTATTCCCAAAAAAAAAAAGCGCTATAATCCAAAAACATTGGGAAAGCTCCTTACTCTTTTTTCTTCAAAAACTTCCCTCTTACTAGCAAGCTCTAAAATTCAACCCACACTCTAAGTTCTACCTCGCTCTTAATCTCCGATCCACAACTTCTTGCAGAGCACAATTTTTTCCTGCTTGTTCGCTCCCCGCTCTGCTCCCGAATGCGCTGCTTACCTCGTTCGAAATTTGCGCCGGAGACCAACTCCCCCCCTTACTTCGCCCCGCTGCCAATCACATAACTATTGCACCGCTCCCTTCGCACCCCGGTTAGCCAATCCGCTCCAGGTCCGATTTTTATGATCTCCCGCTCAGGTTAAGACTACCCCCGAGCTCCCAGAAGACCCCTGCCTTCAGCCATATCAACAACTGGAACCGCTCAGACTGCTTGCGAGTTCGCATAGGGAGCGGCCGATTTCAACAGCAACTTGCGTCTCTTTCCTTATCCGCATATCATTCGGTAAGTGTTAATCTTCCTCTCTAACTACATTTTTGCATTTTCCTTTTTACCATTCTGTCAATCCTTTCATTTAAAAAAATAAATAAATATCACAATGGTTTGTAACAGGTACAATACACCATCCATCCATCCATTCGCCTCCACTTATCCTTTTCTCAGGCTCGCGCGGTGCGCTGGAGCCTATCCCACGTACAATACACTTTAAAATATATATAAGCTCCACTTTTAACTCCCGTAAAAGTTTATACATTACATGTCTACATCACCTATCATGGCCTCATCGGGTATCTCATATCATCTTGTTATTGTTATGTTATGCTCCTTTGATATTTTGCTAGTTTGCGTGTTTTAAAACTCTTTTTGTTTTTCTTTATATTTTTAGACCCAGATGTGTTAACCTGATCCCTGCGAAACACCAGCTCTGCGTGGATTTTGACCGCGAGTGACCGGATGTTGTTTCCGGCCTGAGGTTGCCTGAAATGCCTTGAGGCTCGTTTGAAAGATTGCGCCCGAGACCAACTCCGCCTCCAAGGCATGCCTACCTTTAGCTGCCACCAGTGAGATATCAGAGCCGGGCTCCACATATCCAATCAGGAGCACGAGCAAGACAGCTTTTGCAGACTCTCCAGAAATATACAAGTCCTTACCAACTGCTCTGCAACCCAGTGTTTCTGGTCCCCTCACTAACATCGCTTTTTGAGATATTTTTTATGAACCACCAAAAAAGCAATTTTACCCCACAGACTGGGTCTGAGGGCAGCAGCGGGGACAAATGATTGTAATGAAGCGACGGACATTTCATGGCTGGTCTTGCATAATCGTGAGTTATTATGTCATATGGTGATAAGTACATAGTTTTGCAAGAGGCATACAAGCACTGTGGAAAAAGTAATCATAAAACTGTTTTTGTGAACACCCTACGTTATGCTTTAAAAAATGTGATACATGTAATGTGATCATCAAAGAACATGATTTTTAAAAAAAAACAAACTTTTATTCTTATGCTTTTAAAGTATGTCAGATTATCTTAAAACACTTATTTGTATGTTATAATGTTTTTCTTACACCATGTGTAATTTTTATAGACACCTTATTCATTGTATCAATGTGTAATTATGTATCTTTGATAAATAAATAAAATATTTAATCTTGTATTTGTGTACTTTCTGGTGATTCAATAAAAAATTAGTCACATATCGCTCTGATAAACACAGATGGCTGAAAGAAATGTTTGATGGAACAAAGGAAACAAGTGTCTTGCTGCTAAACTTTTAAGTCACCGTGGTTTAAATGAGAAAGTCTGTATGTAAAACATGAAAAACTCCATATCAGTGATATCTACAAAGGTGTACTCATTTCTTTGTAATGGTACTTTACTGTTCCAATGAAACAAAAAGAAAATCTCATTTTTAAAGTACATTTTTCGGCCACCCTGACCTATTTTCAGGGGCAAGAATGTTGATGTTAGACTGTGTTTTAAATCAGGTTGTGATCTTAAACTAACTATCACAGCACTGATTTCAGTTGTAATGTCAATTAGAATCCCAATTTGGCTTTTCTCCAGTCAGTGTTATGGTGAAATTTAACTTGTTCTTTTGTGTAATTGCACATGGCCCAGCAAAGGACCCCTTAGTAAACTGTACAGCATAAGTTTTCAATTCACTTTTGTCAGAAAACTTCACAGTATGAGAAGTTACAGCACAGTTTCTCCAAACGTGTGGTTCTTTTTCAGCCAGCGTGCTTTTAGAGCATCTACATTAGCTCATGTAGTAAAAGTACAATCAGTAAGTGTACTTTAACATTTGAGATTCCGAGTCACTCTTGCTTAGATCATGTGAACTATATCATGAACCTTTTTTTGTATAATGCATCAAACGTGTTCAAATCAGTTTATTTTCAATTTATTTTAACTAATCTAGAGACAAGCAACTCCTTTTTAGCTTCTGTTATGTATTTACCTCTCACACCTTAATCTAGATGTTAGTGTTCTCAGAGTTAACATGTCTCATGTTGCCATGTTGTATTTCTAATACCCAGCCTCAGTGTTCGCCCTGTTGACCCTCAAATCCAAACACCAATGATCTAGATATTCACAAAATTCATAAGGAGATTCTTAAGGTCTTAAGTTTTGTTGTTTTTATGTTTTACAAAAAAAAACTTCACATTTTTTATATTTTTAAACGAAAGTGACATGCAAGGATATTTTTCTTTAGTGATGTTGCTTCAGCAATCTCAAATACTAATTATTCTGGGAATTTTTATGGTCAAACTATGTGATTTTCCAAATGTGTGTGTGTGGAGTAAAATGACCTTGTTCTTATGATGTTGTCACCGTGAATCATTTAGGATTAACAACACAAATTGTATCGATAGCAGAAACAGTCTTATAACTTATAATTCTCACACGTTACCGCCAGTTCTACAAACGCAGTCTTCTTCAGCTCTGTTTATGTAGCTTTTATGAAACTGATTTTCCATAGTACAAGTAGAATTTAATTTTTCTTTGCTCTCCAGTATAAATGCAATAATTTGCAGGCTTTTTACTGAAACTCTCACAATGCAACACTCAATGCTCAGAGCTTCATATATCAACAGCTCTGAAAATATCTTCTTTTTTAAAGTAATGTAGGACAGGATCTCTCACTCTCTGTGTCTCAAAAAAACCCCAACTAAACTGGCAATCACCACTAAACAAATGAAAGTAGTTTATGGCTTTTTTATCAGCTGCATTTCTTTCATTTATGTATTGATCCCATTGTTTATTGGTAATGCTTTTAGGTCACTGTTTTAGCATGTCTGCCTCACACTCCATTTAAACAGTTTAACAGATAGTGGGGTCTGGTAAGGAAGTTGGGGGGAAGCAGACAACTCCACAGGAAGAGTCTTTTTGTCTTTTCTCCACTGTAAAAGATAGCAAGGCAGTGTGAAACTTTCTTTGCGGGAAAGACAAAACTGAGAGCCATGCTAGGCTCAGTGAGAGACTCTGCTCACCCTCTGCCCCAGCGATGGCAGTCCCTCACCAAGCTTGATTTCTGTTCTTTGTCTTGATTAAAGAATGTTAGCTACCGCTCATCGCTTGTCTGCAGGCTTTATTAAACGGAAAACTTCCACAACAACCTCTAAACAGTGGTTTATGGCTTTTTGTCACCTGCAACACCATGTAACACTTGGATGTTAGATTCTTTTACCAGTCAGTGTTGTTAGCCCCTACCCCCAGGCTCCAGGTGTCTGAGCTCTAACCCTGGCTGCCAAATGTCCCCCTGAGGCCTTTGTGCCTTTTACCACCAGACTAAGTTTGTAGTCCTATCTACTAATATTATTTTATTTTTTTATTATAGCACAAGTTTCAGTTAGGTTACTACTTTGACTTCCTCAATTTGAGCACATTTCTGACCCGATACTTTATCAAGCTTTTACTCGAGTGTTTTTGACACTAGCAGCTGTACTTCTACTTAAGTGAAAATTGCCTGCAATTTTGCCACCTCAGTTGCCACTTTTCTGGAGTTTGTACACTTTTTATATTGAAACGTTCAACGTTTTACGTGTTATCCTTGATCACAGTTCTAAACAAGTTAACTTTCTTCACTTCAAAGTAACCCAAAAAAGAAACTATATGTCCAGTTCTCTTTACTCCAAACCTGGTTTAAGGCTATGCTGTTGTTGTGATATGGCCATACAAATAATATTAAGTTTAATTAATCTTTTAAAAAAATGGCTGCTTCATGGCTACCTGTTCAGAGAATTTGCAGACTTTTATGGAAACTGTCACAATGTAACACTCTCACTGTCAAAACAGGGTTGATCCATGTTTCTATGAACACTGATTAATATATCAACAGCTCTGAAAATCCTTTTTTTTTTTTTTTAAGTAAAGCAGAACAGGATCTCTGTATCTCTAAAAATCCCAACAAAACTGGCAATCACCTCTAAACAAATGGAAGTAGTTTATGGATCTTTATCACCTGCAACACCATGTAACACCTAGATGTTAGACTCTTTTACCATCACATTTGCAAGGGTTTATGTGTTATCCTTGATCACAGTTCTAAATAAGTTAACTTTCTTGACATAAAAGTAGCCCAAAGAAGACAAATATATGTCCAGTTCTTTTTTACTCCAAACCTACTGATCGGAAAACATTATGTGATGCTGGAAGTTTTCATCCTATCCATCTGCAAAACAAGTTTACCTGTAAGCCAACACATTAGACGTAAGCAAATTTGTGAAATTCCTGAACAATGTGCTTTGTGGAGTAGCAGTAGTACTAGAACTAGTACTAGTAGTCCTAGTATTCTGCAGCAACCAGGCTTCAAGAGTGATCACTCTTCTGGCTTTCAAATGGTGAAAACATGTCACAGTCTTAACCGCAAATCAGAAATGTTGGTAAATTTAAAAAGGAATTTAAACGTCAGCTTTGACATAGACACAGACTTTATTAATGCCACACTCAGGAAATTCACATGTTACACATGATTTAGCTCACCTGCTAAATCCCCAGAGCAATAACCACATCAGCATCATTAGCCTGAGTGTTGATCCTCCAGGTGAGTGAGTGGAGTTGAGTGTGTGTGTGTGTGTGTGTGTGTGTGTGTGTGTGTGTGTGTGTGTGTGTGTGTGTGTGTGTGTGATATCAGAGGTGAAGCTGCTTTCTGCAAAGTCTCATCAACAACCAGGAAGAGTCTAAAAGCACTAAATATGAAACAGACCATTTACCATACCCAACACTGAGCTCCTGCACAGTCAGATGGAGTGAAACATAATGTCCCAGTGGTGTTCTGTTGGATTTAGCAGGTGAGCGTTGTTGCCAGTCAAAACCTTTTTGGAAACTCTTTACAAGAATCAATGTAATTATTTGTTTTACTTGAATCAAATGTATTGGTTTATATACCTGAAATAAAACTTTTTTTTGGAAACCCGTTACATCAAATAAAACTTTCTTGGAAAAGCATTGCAAGAATCAATCGAGTTATTTGTTTTACCCCATTCAAATCTATTGGTTTCATTACATCAAATTAAATAATTTTGGAAACCCTGTACATGAAGTAAAAGGTTTTTGATCTTGTAAGTTCTGGCTTTAATATTTTCAGCTGATAAAGTGAACTTCATACAAACTCTGTGTTAGAAAAAGGGGATAGTTTACTACATGCTATAAAAACACAATCCTTAATCTTTTATTTTGCAACTTTATCTTTCTGTTCTGGTTTTTAGAGTGATTGTTTTATTGACTCGTACTTTGGGAATCACCCTGTTGTGAGAAAAGGATAAGCTGGGAGAGAATACAGCATTATACAAGCAGAGTGTTTTAGCTGTATCCGTAGATCTAAGACATAAACCTGTTGTTAAAAAAAGAATAGTTAACTGAAGTGCAGATTTAATTTTAAATTATTTCACGAACTGTCCAGGAATTACAGAGAGCTTTATACTGATATGGTAAAATTCTCTGAGTGTATTGGTTGTATATGACAAGTATTTGTAAATCATTAGTAGTTACTCTTGCATAGGTGTTTTGCTTGTTTTAAATTTGTGCACTATTTATTTTTATTTTTTGTATTTTGTAATGAATCTCTAATTCACTTTTTCTTGTTGGCCTTGTTGTGTGTACCTCACAAGTCAAATTATACATTGTGATGGAGCAGTCACAATACACCTGCACGAGACACAGTTTGATTTTTCTAACAAAAAGTTTTATTTCAGGTATATAAACCATTACATTTGATTCAAGTAAAACAAATAATTACATTGATTCTTGTAAAGTTTTTCCAAGAAAGTTTTATTTGATGTAACGGGTTTCCAAAATTATTTAATTTGATGTAATGAAACCAATAGATTTGAATGGGGTAAAACAAATAACTCGATTGATTCTTGCAATGCTTTTCCAAGAAAGTTTTATTTGATGTAACGGGTTTCCAAAAAAAAGTTTTATTTCAGGTATATAAACCAATACATTTGATTCAAGTAAAACAAATAATTACATTGATTCTTGTAAAGAGTTTCCAAAAAGGTTTTGACTGGCAACAACGCTCACCTGCTAAATCCAACAGAACACCACTGGGACATTATGTTTCACTCCATCTGACTGTGCAGGAGCTCAGTGTTGGGTATGGTAAATGGTCTGTTTCATATTTAGTGCTTTTAGACTCTTCCTGGTTGTTGATGAGACTTTGCAGAAAGCAGCTTCACCTCTGATATCACACACACACACACACACACACACACACACACACACACACACACACACACACACACACTCAACTCCACTCACTCACCTGGAGGATCAACACTCAGGCTAATGATGCTGATGTGGTTATTGCTCTGGGGATTTAGCAGGTGAGCTAAATCATGTGTAACATGTGAATTTCCTGAGTGTGGCATTAATAAAGTCTGTGTCTATGTCAAAGCTGACGTTTAAATTCCTTTTTAAATTTACCAACATTTCTGATTTGCGGTTAAGACTGTGACATGTTTTCACCATTTGAAAGCCAGAAGAGTGATCACTCTTGAAGCCTGGTTGCTGCAGAATACTAGGACTACTAGTACTAGTTCTAGTACTACTGCTACTCCACAAAGCACATTGTTCAGGAATTTCACAAATTTGCTTACGTCTAATGTGTTGGCTTACAGGTAAACTTGTTTTGCAGATGGATAGGATGAAAACTTCCAGCATCACATAATGTTTTCCGATCAGTAGGTTTGGAGTAAAAAAGAACTGGACATATATTTGTCTTCTTTGGGCTACTTTTATGTCAAGAAAGTTAACTTATTTAGAACTGTGATCAAGGATAACACATAAACCCTTGCAAATGTGATGGTAAAAGAGTCTAACATCTAGGTGTTACATGGTGTTGCAGGTGATAAAGATCCATAAACTACTTCCATTTGTTTAGAGGTGATTGCCAGTTTTGTTGGGATTTTTAGAGATACAGAGATCCTGTTCTGCTTTACTTAAAAAAAAAAAAAAAGGATTTTCAGAGCTGTTGATATATTAATCAGTGTTCATAGAAACATGGATCAACCCTGTTTTGACAGTGAGAGTGTTACATTGTGACAGTTTCCATAAAAGTCTGCAAATTCTCTGAACAGGTAGCCATGAAGCAGCCATTTTTTTAAAAGATTAATTAAACTTAATATTATTTGTATGGCCATATCACAACAACAGCATAGCCTTAAACCAGGTTTGGAGTAAAGAGAACTGGACATATAGTTTCTTTTTTGGGTTACTTTGAAGTGAAGAAAGTTAACTTGTTTAGAACTGTGATCAAGGATAACACGTAAAACGTTGAACGTTTCAATATAAAAAGTGTACAAACTCCAGAAAAGTGGCAACTGAGGTGGCAAAATTGCAGGCAATTTTCACTTAAGTAGAAGTACAGCTGCTAGTGTCAAAAACACTCGAGTAAAAGCTTGATAAAGTATCGGGTCAGAAATGTGCTCAAATTGAGGAAGTCAAAGTAGTAACCTAACTGAAACTTGTGCTATAATAAAAAAATAAAATAATATTAGTAGATAGGACTACAAACTTAGTCTGGTGGTAAAAGGCACAAAGGCCTCAGGGGGACATTTGGCAGCCAGGGTTAGAGCTCAGACACCTGGAGCCTGGGGGTAGGGGCTAACAACACTGACTGGTAAAAGAATCTAACATCCAAGTGTTACATGGTGTTGCAGGTGACAAAAAGCCATAAACCACTGTTTAGAGGTTGTTGTGGAAGTTTTCCGTTTAATAAAGCCTGCAGACAAGCGATGAGCGGTAGCTAACATTCTTTAATCAAGACAAAGAACAGAAATCAAGCTTGGTGAGGGACTGCCATCGCTGGGGCAGAGGGTGAGCAGAGTCTCTCACTGAGCCTAGCATGGCTCTCAGTTTTGTCTTTCCCGCAAAGAAAGTTTCACACTGCCTTGCTATCTTTTACAGTGGAGAAAAGACAAAAAGACTCTTCCTGTGGAGTTGTCTGCTTCCCCCCAACTTCCTTACCAGACCCCACTATCTGTTAAACTGTTTAAATGGAGTGTGAGGCAGACATGCTAAAACAGTGACCTAAAAGCATTACCAATAAACAATGGGATCAATACATAAATGAAAGAAATGCAGCTGATAAAAAAGCCATAAACTACTTTCATTTGTTTAGTGGTGATTGCCAGTTTAGTTGGGGTTTTTTTGAGACACAGAGAGTGAGAGATCCTGTCCTACATTACTTTAAAAAAGAAGATATTTTCAGAGCTGTTGATATATGAAGCTCTGAGCATTGAGTGTTGCATTGTGAGAGTTTCAGTAAAAAGCCTGCAAATTATTGCATTTATACTGGAGAGCAAAGAAAAATTAAATTCTACTTGTACTATGGAAAATCAGTTTCATAAAAGCTACATAAACAGAGCTGAAGAAGACTGCGTTTGTAGAACTGGCGGTAACGTGTGAGAATTATAAGTTATAAGACTGTTTCTGCTATCGATACAATTTGTGTTGTTAATCCTAAATGATTCACGGTGACAACATCATAAGAACAAGGTCATTTTACTCCACACACACACATTTGGAAAATCACATAGTTTGACCATAAAAATTCCCAGAATAATTAGTATTTGAGATTGCTGAAGCAACATCACTAAAGAAAAATATCCTTGCATGTCACTTTCGTTTAAAAATATAAAAAATGTGAAGTTTTTTTTTGTAAAACATAAAAACAACAAAACTTAAGACCTTAAGAATCTCCTTATGAATTTTGTGAATATCTAGATCATTGGTGTTTGGATTTGAGGGTCAACAGGGCGAACACTGAGGCTGGGTATTAGAAATACAACATGGCAACATGAGACATGTTAACTCTGAGAACACTAACATCTAGATTAAGGTGTGAGAGGTAAATACATAACAGAAGCTAAAAAGGAGTTGCTTGTCTCTAGATTAGTTAAAATAAATTGAAAATAAACTGATTTGAACACGTTTGATGCATTATACAAAAAAAGGTTCATGATATAGTTCACATGATCTAAGCAAGAGTGACTCGGAATCTCAAATGTTAAAGTACACTTACTGATTGTACTTTTACTACATGAGCTAATGTAGATGCTCTAAAAGCACGCTGGCTGAAAAAGAACCACACGTTTGGAGAAACTGTGCTGTAACTTCTCATACTGTGAAGTTTTCTGACAAAAGTGAATTGAAAACTTATGCTGTACAGTTTACTAAGGGGTCCTTTGCTGGGCCATGTGCAATTACACAAAAGAACAAGTTAAATTTCACCATAACACTGACTGGAGAAAAGCCAAATTGGGATTCTAATTGACATTACAACTGAAATCAGTGCTGTGATAGTTAGTTTAAGATCACAACCTGATTTAAAACACAGTCTAACATCAACATTCTTGCCCCTGAAAATAGGTCAGGGTGGCCGAAAAATGTACTTTAAAAATGAGATTTTCTTTTTGTTTCATTGGAACAGTAAAGTACCATTACAAAGAAATGAGTACACCTTTGTAGATATCACTGATATGGAGTTTTTCATGTTTTACATACAGACTTTCTCATTTAAACCACGGTGACTTAAAAGTTTAGCAGCAAGACACTTGTTTCCTTTGTTCCATCAAACATTTCTTTCAGCCATCTGTGTTTATCAGAGCGATATGTGACTAATTTTTTATTGAATCACCAGAAAGTACACAAATACAAGATTAAATATTTTATTTATTTATCAAAGATACATAATTACACATTGATACAATGAATAAGGTGTCTATAAAAATTACACATGGTGTAAGAAAAACATTATAACATACAAATAAGTGTTTTAAGATAATCTGACATACTTTAAAAGCATAAGAATAAAAGTTTGTTTTTTTTAAAAAATCATGTTCTTTGATGATCACATTACATGTATCACATTTTTTAAAGCATAACGTAGGGTGTTCACAAAAACAGTTTTATGATTACTTTTTCCACAGTGCTTGTATGCCTCTTGCAAAACTATGTACTTATCACCATATGACATAATAACTCACGATTATGCAAGACCAGCCATGAAATGTCCGTCGCTTCATTACAATCATTTGTCCCCGCTGCTGCCCTCAGACCCAGTCTGTGGGGTAAAATTGCTTTTTTGGTGGTTCATAAAAAATATCTCAAAAAGCGATGTTAGTGAGGGGACCAGAAACACTGGGTTGCAGAGCAGTTGGTAAGGACTTGTATATTTCTGGAGAGTCTGCAAAAGCTGTCTTGCTCGTGCTCCTGATTGGATATGTGGAGCCCGGCTCTGATATCTCACTGGTGGCAGCTAAAGGTAGGCATGCCTTGGAGGCGGAGTTGGTCTCGGGCGCAATCTTTCAAACGAGCCTCAAGGCATTTCAGGCAACCTCAGGCCGGAAACAACATCCGGTCACTCGCGGTCAAAATCCACGCAGAGCTGGTGTTTCGCAGGGATCAGGTTAACACATCTGGGTCTAAAAATATAAAGAAAAACAAAAAGAGTTTTAAAACACGCAAACTAGCAAAATATCAAAGGAGCATAACATAACAATAACAAGATGATATGAGATACCCGATGAGGCCATGATAGGTGATGTAGACATGTAATGTATAAACTTTTACGGGAGTTAAAAGTGGAGCTTATATATATTTTAAAGTGTATTGTACGTGGGATAGGCTCCAGCGCACCGCGCGAGCCTGAGAAAAGGATAAGTGGAGGCGAATGGATGGATGGATGGTGTATTGTACCTGTTACAAACCATTGTGATATTTATTTATTTTTTTAAATGAAAGGATTGACAGAATGGTAAAAAGGAAAATGCAAAAATGTAGTTAGAGAGGAAGATTAACACTTACCGAATGATATGCGGATAAGGAAAGAGACGCAAGTTGCTGTTGAAATCGGCCGCTCCCTATGCGAACTCGCAAGCAGTCTGAGCGGTTCCAGTTGTTGATATGGCTGAAGGCAGGGGTCTTCTGGGAGCTCGGGGGTAGTCTTAACCTGAGCGGGAGATCATAAAAATCGGACCTGGAGCGGATTGGCTAACCGGGGTGCGAAGGGAGCGGTGCAATAGTTATGTGATTGGCAGCGGGGCGAAGTAAGGGGGGGAGTTGGTCTCCGGCGCAAATTTCGAACGAGGTAAGCAGCGCATTCGGGAGCAGAGCGGGGAGCGAACAAGCAGGAAAAAATTGTGCTCTGCAAGAAGTTGTGGATCGGAGATTAAGAGCGAGGTAGAACTTAGAGTGTGGGTTGAATTTTAGAGCTTGCTAGTAAGAGGGAAGTTTTTGAAGAAAAAAGAGTAAGGAGCTTTCCCAATGTTTTTGGATTATAGCGCTTTTTTTTTTTGGGAATAGAGGGGTAGCTAACAAGTTATTCTAGGGTTTTGGAGAAATCGCGGAGAATTTTTTAAAAGGAGTTTTGGCTTTGTTTGGCTGAGCATGAAGGGAGCCGCGGGGCGCTGAATTTGAGAAAAAAGACTAAGGATTTTTTCAGGATTTCCCCTGTTATGGAATATAAGGTTTTGGGAATAGAGGGGATACCCTAACAAGTTATTGTAGGGTTTTGGAAAAAACGCGGAGGGTTTTTTAAGGAGTTTTCCCTGCTTATGTTTCTAAGGAGGGTTAGGGTTAGGGGATCGCGAGTTTTTTCTGAGTATGAGTTTTATTCTAAATCTACAAATGCATATAAATCGAAATAAAGTTTTCCCCCAAGGCATGCAGCATGTGTTTGTGGCCATACTGAACGTTACAAAAGCACAAGTTTAACTAAACAATTTTAATATGGTTTAATACATTTTTAAACACATGAGCACGGAGCCCGAGAGAGCACGGTCCGGAGACACGGGCGCGCCCCCGCGCGCCCAGACACACAGCCTCGGGCGCGCGCGGGCGCGCGCACACACACACACTGACCCGCCACCAGATGGCGTTTTTTGAGCATAAAAAAATAAAAAAAAAATTTAATTGCTTAAAGAAATAAAAGAATGCTATTTTTTGATATATAAGAAACTTTCTAAATAATCAATTATATTTTTATGAATATCATATTTTTATGAATATCATATTTTTATGAATATCATATTTTTATTACTTAATTACTTCCTACTTCCGGAGCTCATGAATAATTTAATTACTTCCGGAGCTCATGAATAATTTATTAGGGGTCATAAATCAATTAGGGGGGTCATAAATCACTCAGTTTGACGAAAGGGGTATAATATCACTCTCTGTGGGAGTCCTGTGGGAATCGGCATACACCTTAATTTGTTTAGTGGTTGTGAGCAAAGCCTCTCTGGTCTGAGTCCAGATCTACTGGCTCTATTGTAGGTATACAGAGGGCATGGTCATGATCTTTCTCTATTGCATACAGCTGCTTTTATTTCTGGCAAAGATGGAACAAGCTGCCACATAGTCCTTGACGTCTTTCTCCAGAGTATCCCACTAGAAGTAAGGTCTGAGGAGTGAGAGGTTTCTATCAAACCATGGTGACAGGGAAACTGGGTGGTGTGAGCCTAGTGGATCACAGCAGAGTGTCACATAGCAACGGTTGGGGGTACTGGAACTCAAATCAGGCTCATCTCGCAGAGCCTTTCTAATGGTCTCCAAATCCCACGTTAGGAACCCCACCGTGAACAGGGTAAGGCTGGCTGATGTCAGAGAACTGATGTGAGAGGGTGTCCTGTTTGAAATTCCTTGAACCTATGAGATGTTGTAATAGAAACAGTTGCACCACTATTTTCCTTCTCAGGAACACAAACTGAAATCAGCTGATTGTAGCGCAAGTGCAAGTGGAACAGATAAGCAGGATCGATAGGAACTGGACTATTGGGGACTAGTTCGTCCTTATCAGCTAGGCAGAGAGATTCAGCTGGAAATGATGTGCAGCAGGTTAGGATGATCAACGATAGAAATTAAAATATACTAAAGAGAGAAGAGAATATGTTAGGAAGGTGGAAGGAGTACTTTGGGGATGAATGAAGAAAATGTGAGAGAGAGAGAAGTTGACACATGGAAGACAGTGAATCATAAAGTGCAGAGGATTAGTTACAAACAAACTAACTAACTAACAAAACAGTTTAGCAGGATCAATAGGCAAACAGGTTGACTAGTAGCCAGAAGCCAGAGGGAAAAAAATAAGAATCTTCAACGCTGATAGACTGATTTTTGTACCAGTTGCAGGTGTAGAGCCTTTGATTTTGTGTTTGCATTGTTTCTTCATTGATTAGGTGTGATATCTGCTTGTTTCTCACTTGTTTATTGCAATTAATGTTGCTGTCTCTATTTTCAGGTGTTCATATTTTGCAAAGAATGAATGGCTGTGAATGGGATGATGAGACTGGAGAAATTAATGGGTTTAATCAGTATGGTTATGATGGAGAAGACTTTCTAGCTTTTGACCTGCAGACAGTGACATGGATTGCTCCAAAACCACAGGCTGTCATCACCAAAATGAGATGGAATACTGAAAAAACTCGATTGGAATACAATAAAAACTTTTTCACCTCTAAATGCCCTGATTTACTAAAGAAATATGTGCACTATGGGAGGAACTTTCTGCAGACAGCAGGTAGAATTATAGAATCTCATCTAGTAAAAAAGAGAATTCATATTGCCTTCTTGTATTAATTTTTTAAATTTACAGTAAATTTCAAAAACCTGTCTCTCTGCAGTTCTTCCCTCAGTGTCTCTCCTCCAGAAGACTCCCTCCTCTCCAGTCAGCTGCCACGCTACAGGTTTCTATCCTGACAGAGCCTTGATGTTCTGGAGGAAAGATGGAGAGGAGATCCATGAAGGTGTTGATCCTGGCGAGATCCTCCCGAACAATGACGGGACCTTCCAGATGAGTGTTGATCTGAAACTTTTATCACTTACACTTGAAGAGTGGCAGAGGTATGACTGTGTGTTTCAGCTCTCTGGAGTTAGTAGCGACATTATCACCAAACTGGACAAAACAGTGATCAGGACCAACCGGGGTAAGACTGAAACCTGCAGGGATTTTGAAAATATCATTTGGTTTTCTTGAGCTTTCAAATTATCACACTTGGCTTACTCCAACTGTGACAAGTAATAAATATTAACATGCAATATAAGTCATGGCTAAAACTGGGATCAGAGTAAATGTAATGGAGCAGCAGTAGTGGTGTGTTGCTGTTTCACTCAGACACTCATTAACTATCAGGTCCTTTCTTTTTCATTTTTAACTCATTCTTTAATACCTGAACACATTTTTTCTGTACTATTGACATATGTCAAGTGTTGAAATATTTTGTTCAGCAGAGAAGCCCACTGACATGGTGATCTTCATCAGTGCTGCAATGGTTGTTCTAGTTTTCATCCTCATCCTCATCGCAGCTGTGGTATCTGTAGCTTACAAAAAGAAGAAAGGTGAGAAATCTAAATGGGAGAAATATTTATTTTTATTTTTTGAATTCGTGAATCCATACTGTCACATGAGTTTGGTTACAAATGGCCAAAATCTAAAATGAGAGTATGAGTTTTAGAGCCATAGGACCATGACAGTATAATAGTGATGTGAGAGCAAACCAATCAAATTAATAGAAATTGAAATGGGCTTCTTCATTCTGAACAGGAAAGAGGAACACAAAAATCAATAGATGACGGAGGCACACAAAATGTATGTGAAATGAAAAAACTCTAACAACTGATAAAAGTTTTTTTGTTTATTTCAGCTGAATATTCTCCGCCCAGTAAGTAAAACCTGCTTGTATTATATATGTAATTTGTGAGATGTGATGTGTCATTAAAGATATTAAAGGATTACATTTTAAGACATGCACAGATTTATGCAAAAGCAAAACCTTTTTGCCAGTGCAGATCATCTTTGTTATTTATACTCTTGCTTGCTTGACCATAACTAATCGTCTCTCTGTTGAACTGGGGAGCAGGGGCACGTTTGCAAACAGAAACCACCAGTCACTGCATATTACACCTTTGAAAAGTTTTGAAAATATCCAGATTGTATGTTTTTGATCTTACAGTGCCTGATAATGGTTCTGAGCAGGCTGAGAGACTAAATCAAATGTGACTGGCCTGCAAGCAGTTCTGCTCTCCACTCTCTGTATGGCTTTCCTCTGGATGCTTCATCAGCTTCTACAGTTCAAAGACTTACATTAAAAACTCTAGTCATGTTTTACTCATTACAATTACCGAGAGCATTTTAAAGACCACTGTTGAACAGGTTGCTACACCTGCTGTAGATTAGTGCACAATTAGATATTCGTATGTAGACGGAAATTTTTTTCCAGCTGTCTGTGTTTAGACGTATTTGATTTTTTAATCTGCTTCACTGTACACATGCACTAGAATCATCACTCTTCTATAAAACAAGTATTAAATTTAATGTATGTTATGCAATGACAGTTTGGTTGTTAGGCATAAAACAAACATGTTTTACCATTGAAAGATTGTCAGTGAACAAAATAAAAAAATAACAAGAAAACATCTGAAGCATGCCTGGAGCAAAATCTGTGTGTTACTTGCTTATGTGTTGTTTTGTTAATGAATGGTAAATTATTTGATTTTGTGCTGGTTGCTTTATTGCTGCAAGTTATGGTCATTTATATCAAATATATATCTGCTTTAGTGATCAATATAATTTCAGAAGGTGAAATACTTTCACCAGTTTCAGTCTGTATTTCGTTCAGCTTACTGAAACATAAAGTTGAACATAGTTGAGAGGAGTCATATCAAGTACATCTAATGTATACTGATAACTCTTTTATGTTCTTATACTGCCCAGTGTCCTCAAAATATGCTGTGCACTAACTTTACAAATAATATACTTTAATAAATGTTATGAGACAAAAATGGTAAATGGTAAATGGCCTGTATTTATATAGCGCTTTACTAGTCCCTAAGGACCCCAAAGCGCTTTACATATCCAGTCATCCACCCATTCACACACACATTCACACACTGGTGATGGCAAGCTACATTGTAGCCACAGCCACCCTGGGGCACACTGACAGAGGCGAGGCTGCCGGACACTGGCGCCACTGGGCCCTCTGACCACCACCAGTAGGCAACGGGTGAAGTGTCTTGCCCAAGGACACAACGACCGAGACTGTCCAAGCCAGGGCTCGAACCGGCAACCTTCCGATTACAAGGCGAACTCCCAACTCTTGAGCCACAATGATTATTTTCAGTATAAATATTGTAATATTTGTTTTTGGATAATTTACACATGTTGTAGAATTATATTTTGGAGCCTACTGTACTCAACTTTATACAGTTTATATGTGTGGGGTAGTTATAAAAAAGCAAAGAGACACGTTATCATGATCCTGGTCATACCTCTGCAAAACAAAAGCAATGAATTTATTAATATTAGCAATAAATTTATTTTATTTATATTTCTAATTCTGTTTTTTTTTTCTCTGTGAGCTGTTTCTCTGCCTTAAGGAGGCTCCACTCCATTGCTTCATTTATTGCAGAACAAGAGTCACATGATGCTGCTCTGTGAACACCAATCACCTTTTTTTTCCCTCCTTTCTTTCTTTCCTTCTTTTCTTATCCTGTCCTGTCTGGCAGCATTTGCAATCAGAATTATGATATACATGCACTGTTGTGCCAAATACATTTTGCTTTTTTAAGATGAGCTCTAAAAATTATCTATAAATGTTTTTATCTGTTTATTTAATCATTTTTATCAGTGTTATTTCTGTTATTAAATTATATGTAATACAGTCAGAGGTGTGTTACACACCGGCCCGAAGCCGGGGTGCAACACAACAAAAAAATAAACCCGATACATAATAACGACAAACAAAAAAACACACCACGGCAGAATGACGAGTTTGGTTAATTTATTCACTGAACAGGTAGCGAGCTTCAGGGTGGGCGATGCCAAAACAACAAACAAAACACACTAGAAAGAAAAACAGAGCTAACTTACCTCCCACGATTCCAAAACAAAATACAATTCTCTAACCTGTCTCCCTACCCGAAACAGGAAAAAAGAGGGGAATAAAAGAAAACGGCTTCCCACCCCTACACTCAAAAAACAGATTCAGGTCCTCCTTTCAAAGAACACATGCAAATTATGTTAGTTGTTCACAAATGCAATTAAAAAATACCAAATTAATTTGATTTTCTTTGTGTAAACCTAAAATTATTCAAAACCAGCAGAGGCTGATTCTGAACACAAAATGAATGAGTTTGTTGGGGCACTGGGGGTAGGAGGAGTACATTTTTGCACTTAAGTATTTGTAAAGTCAAAGAAATAAATTCAAGCCCCTCTTTAAGCTTAAACATTATTTTTAATCTCATTCAACGCAAATGTAGCACTCCAGCGTTACTGCAATTATTATTCGTGTGGTGAACCTAAATTATTTTCTCTCAAAGCAGTCTTTGTCACAAGAACACAAAGTTATTGAGTTACACAACGGTCCGCCTTCTTTGAAAATTTTGCGCTCTTTCAGGATCACCTAAATGAATGCAGCTGCTCTTCGCCTCTCTGTACTTTTTGGATAAAACTACACCTTCAGGTAAGGTAACATATTATTTTTTCATATATCCAATTGTGTATTTCTTTATCAGCTAAATCTATGGCAATGCTATTTATCATAGAAGCTTGTAACAGTTGTTTTTTGAACTTTTGGTGGTGCTACCATTCTCTTCTCTGCTTGAATACTATTTTTTTTTTTACAATATAGCCAGGTCTTTTCAAAAGTGCCTTGTTTTAGAGGAGAAATTGTGTAGCTGCCAACTTTTAAGTCGGAGCGTGTGCTAGCTTATTAGCAGCTAGCCATTGTGCTCAATGAAAGATGATGTCCTATAGCTAACTTCTTTCTTACTGTTTTCTTTTTATAATCTAAAAATATGGTATTCTGTGTTTATTATTATATGCCATTTTCTAGTAGAAAGTATCGTTTTGAGATGTCTTTAAAAGCACTACATAGTTTACTGAGGGTGCTACCAAAAGCGAACCATGTGGCCGGAAGAGTAACTGCAGGCAGCACAATGCGCACTCCCATGACGTTCAAACCTATTTATTATTATAAAAGATTTCGGCTACGTCCACACTTACACAGGTATTTTTGAAAACGGAGATTTTCCGTTTTCGTTTTAAAACATAATCCCGTCCACAGGTAAACGCAAAAATGAAGGAAAACGCTGCTAGGAACATGCCAAAGCAACAGGTGGCGATATATTCCTAAACTCAGCTAAAAACAGTTTAGGTCTTGACAAACTTCACTGATGGTTCAAATGTTTAGCAACTTTCAGTGTGTTAATTCAGCAGTCTGTATTTAAACTTCTAGTTTACTATATTTATGTATGTTTTATTTCCAGGTGAATGCAGAGTTCCTGCAGATCACTACAAAACCCCTGCAGGCGAAGTTCTTGGCTAGTATTACAGAGGTGTGTGCTATTCAGATTTGACATTCATTACAAATGTACGTCAGCACTTTTTTGTGAGCACTTTGATTTTTGTTAAGGTTGATTTGACCATGTGACATGTATGTTTATTTACAAAATATTCTGTTTCTGCTTTTAATTCAAGTGAATAAACCTGAGTTGTAAAAACAAATTCATTTTGTCATTATTTTAATAATTAAATTAGTTTTCTGGTAATGAAAATTATGATTTAGTTGAACTCAAAATAATGATTTCAATGCAATGAAAATCTAGCTCAAGTGAATGACATTGTATTGAGTTGGACCAACCAAAACCTTTCACATCATATTAATGTACTTTTTTTCATTTTAGCAGTATTTACGAAATTGTGTTCTACTGACTCAATTTAATTGAATTGTCATGATGTATGTAGATTAGGTTGGACCAAAATAGATGTATTACGTGGAAAACCTGCCATCAGTCCAATTGAGTTCATCCAATGACTTATTTTTTTGAGTGTACAGCTACCAAACCCAGGTACAACCCTTTTTCAACATTAATATTGCAGCCCCGTGCAGTCACACGCCACGACGGTCCCCAGCCACACAGCTCACGGGGAACCAGGAAAAGTCTCCTCACCGGCCCAGTCCAACCCCTTTTGTAGCTGGCCTCTTTCCTTCCTCCACCAATGGGCGGCCTCCACCTGGAAACAAGCATCGCTGAATACAAATACAAACAATAACAACCCCGTACCACAAATAATGACCCTGGGTCATAACAGGTGGGAAACAACAAAGTACAAATACTTCATTACTGTACTTACAGTGGGGCAAAAAAGTATTTAGTCAGCCACCGATTGTGCAAGTTCCCCCACTTAAAATGATGACAGAGGTCAGTAATTTGCACCAGAGGTACACTTCAACTGTGAGAGACAGAATGTGAAAAAAAAAAATCCATGAATTCACATGGTAGGATTTGTAAAGAATTTATTCGTAAATTAGGGTGGAAAATAAGTATTTGGTCACCTCAAACAAGGAAAATCTCTGGCTCTCACAGACCTGTAACGTCTTCTGTAAGAAGCTGTTCTGTCCCCCACTCGTTACCTGTGTGAATGGCACCTGTTTGAACTCATCATCTGTATAAAAGACACCTGTCCACAGCCTCAAACAGTCAGACTCCAAACTCCGCCATGGCCAAGACCAAAGAGCTTTCGAAGGACACCAGGAAAAGTATTGTAGACCTGCACCAGACTGGGAAGAGTGAATCTACAATAGGCAAGCAGCTTGGTGTGAAAAAATCAACTGTGGGAGCAATCATCAGAAAATGGAAGACATACAAGACCACTGATAATCTCCCACGATCTGGGGCTCCACGCAAGATCTCATCCCGTGGGGTCAAAATGATCATGAGAACGGTGAGCAAAGATCCCAGAACCACACGGGGGGACCTGGTGAATGACCTGCAGAGAGCTGGGACCAAAGTAACAAAGGTCACCATCAGTAACACACTACAACGGCAGGGAATCAAATCCCGCAGTGCCAGACGTGTTCCGCTGCTGAAGCCAGTGCATGTCCAGGCCCGTCTGAAGTTTGCCAGAGAGCACATGTATGATACAGCAGAGGATTGGGAGAATGTCATGTGGTCAGATGAAACCAAAGTAGAACTTTTTGGTATAAACTCAACTCGTCGTGTTTGGAGGAAGAAGAATACTGAGTTGCATCCCAAGAACACCATACCTACTGTGAAGCATGGGGGTGGAAACATCATGCTATGGGGCTGTTTTTCTGCCAAGGGGACAGGACGACTGATCCGTATTAAGGACAGAATGAATGGGGCCATGTATCGTGAGATTTTGAGCCAAAACCTCCTTCCATCAGTGAGAACTTTGAAGATGAAACGAGGCTGGGTCTTCCAACATGACAATGATCCAAAACACACCGCCCGGGCAACAAAGGAGTGGCTCCGTAAGAAGCATTTGAAAGTCCTGGAGTGGCCTAGCCAGTCTCCAGACCTCAACCCCATAGAAAATCTGTGGCGGGAGTTGAAAGTCCGTGTTGCTCGGCGACAGCCCCAAAACATCACTGCTCTCGAGAAGATCTGCATGGAGGAATGGGCCAAAATACCAGCTACTGTGTGTGCAAACCTGGTAAAGACCTATAGTAAACATTTGACCTCTGTTATTGCCAACAAAGGTTATGTTACAAAGTATTGAGTTGTATTTTTGTTATTGACCAAATACTTATTTTCCACCCTGATTTACGAATAAATTCTTTACAAATCCTACCATGTGGATTCATGGATTTTTTTTTCACATTCTGTCTCTCACAGTTGAAGTGTACCTCTGGTGCAAATTACTGACCTCTGTCATCATTTTAGGTGGGGGAACTTGCACAATCGGTGGCTGACTAAATACTTTTTTGCCCCACTGTACTCAAAAGAGTTCATTCTGAATTCATTCAGAGTATTTTAGACATGCCTTTCATAATCAGAAGGAGCAAGTAAAAAACAAAAAACAATTGAAACCTCTATTAATTCTCACTGCACACACAAGAAATTGAAAAAATAAAACACACCAGCAACTATTGCTGGAGAGAAGTTACTACTGAAAGTAATATGTTAATCTTAAATATATACAGTGCACTCACTATATTTATATATCTACATTCAAACTCAGTCAATTACTATACATCCACTACGGCAACTCAAAACTTTATTTATAACCCTCTAATGAACATAAATGGCATTTTAAACACACTCAACAATGTTTGCAGCAGTATTTGTAAAACCAACTGTGCCTTAAACAGTTCACTGCTTACTCATTTGCATTTTCACACTCACACACACACACCGTCTAAAAATAGCAGCAAGCAGTCAGTGCATTGCTGACTCGACACACAGCCTCCTCTCACACCAAACTCTCTTATTTTATATTACAAAGACGTCTTATATTTACAACCACTGTCAGATCTGTCAGCTTTAGCGCCTAAACAATTTCGACAAATTTAAAATAACCGCCCAGGGGATAAACTCTCAGTTTTTTACGACCAATTCACCAGTATCAGACTCTGTTTCTGGTCTAATCTCTAACATCCCTAAGTTAATTTAAAAGCGTCAACCAACCCAAACTTTGCCTGAAGCTCTATTTTTGGCGTTTCACAGCCAAGGCTTACCCCAAAGTTTTAAGTTAAAATTACATGCCCGAAGTCCAACTTCTGCTGGCCAAAAAAGCACAGACTACCGTTCCAAACGGTAAGGAGACTCTAACTCCTAGCTTAATTCCAGGATGCCCTGTACCCCACAGTCAAGCCAAACTGAACTAACCCTCTTCGCCGAGAGGTCAATGTCGCGCGTCCATGACAAGGAGGGAGCGTAACCTCCGGGCTCTGCGCTTCCTAGCAGACTCTAACTGCCGTTCTAGAATAATTTATAATACTTTGAAACAACAATCAACACCCAAAACAAGTGTATGACTGAGGCAGATCTACCCTGATGGACAATGGGGACTCCAACCCACAAAATGACCAACAAAGGTCTGACCTAATGACCAACCGGGACTTTAACCCACAAAATGACCAAATTCCCTACCAAACTACTTGAGACTCTAACTCAATTTCTTTGGGACTTCAACCCAGTATTTAAACTTTTCTTAGCAGACTCTAACTGCTTTAACTTCTTCTTAGCAGACTCTAACTGCTTCAACTCATGAGATTTTTTCATCAAAATCAAAACAGACACCCACCAGTAATTTCAGTGAGTAGACTTAAATTTTATCATGTCCAATTTGGCACACTTTGGAAATAATTCAACAGGTAGTGCCTTACCTTTGGATAAGCCGGCTTCTGCCCACTCACTTCGACCACTGGCACTCATGTCTGCCCGTCCGACCACCTCAGACCACCGAATTTCTCCATCTACACCTCCAATTCTCTCCCTCCTCAACCACCGGACAAAGCCCCCAAATGTTAAGGTTCACATAATTGAGGAAGGAGAGTACAAACAACCTGGTCCAGAAGATCTTGGTCAAACAATTGATTTTAATGAATACACGCGTGGGAAGAATAATCTGTACGCAGACAGGAATTAATCTTCAACTTAATCAAAGCATACACAGATTTTTATAGCATCAGGGTTTGAATTAATGACGCCCCTTCATACGTCACAGACAGAATACATACATACGTCAAATCAAAACCACAATGACTTTTAACACAGTTTAAAAGAACGTTGTCTTTGTCTCGTCTGGAACACGAGCCCCACATCCTGCCAGACGCTGTTCCTCTTTCCAGATACAAACATGACCAACTTCTCACCTATAAATGAGTCTACTAATGTGTGTGTATGTATATGTTGACCTTACATGCCCTCTCATCTCACCCGTTGCACTTCTGACCTTTTACCAGACCAGAGGCTCATCCTTATGTGTAATAACCTAACTGAAACTACTATGTACTATGTTGAATAAATGTTTTAATCAAGAACCTCTACTAAGGGCTTAGTAAAAGAATATAAAAGTATAACAGACAATTTGAATAACCTAGTAATTCAAATAGCCTCGTCTAACCTGCTCAGAATAACTTAGACTCTGCTTTCACTTCTGCTTTCCCTTCTGCAAACTCTCTGCAACTTCCTGTCAGCCTGCAACTTATTCTTTCTAAAAGACACACACTGTTTAAACCTCTGAATACAATATCAATGCTGCAGATTCTATTATTAATGCAATGGTAATGATGATGATTATTTAACAATAGCAGTAAAATAATTTCCCTGCTCCACAATACCAATTTGTATTTCACGGTTTATCATGGGGTTTCTTAATTAAAAGTATTCTACTTTTTATTATTAGTAAAACTTCTGCAGGTGTCAAGTTGAGTAAGTCTAGTGTGTCACATTCTGTGTAAATGATGTGATTTGGATTGGGTATGCGGGAGAGAATTCTTGGATAGATGAATGATCTGCTTTGGCTTTTAACTGCAGACAAGCAAAGATAAACATCTTCATAGAAAAATACCCTGAGCATACACTTGAATTGTGAAAAGGTCCCTATTGAATACACAACCCAAAATAACTCTATACAGCAGTCAAACTGAAGTAGTGTTTGTTAAAACAAGGAGCTGTAGGGAATCAGTCCAAGTTGAACATGCATCAGATACTCCGAATGTAATCTCAACCAGGAAACATCTTTGGGCTGAACAGACATGTAAAACTCTCTAACTCTTCTCCCACTTGTTCAGTTCTGTGCCAACTCTCTAAACATGATGAAGAAACTTATGTTTCTCCTCCTCCTCTGCCATGCTGCATCTGCAGGTAAGATCGTGATTCATTTTAATAAGCATATTAGTTTGGAATTTGCGTAACGCTGGAGGCTTTTAAAGCTAATCATAAATTAGATGATGTGTAAACAGTAATAATGTGGCAACTGTGACATTAACCAAAAGGTATGCTTAGTGCTTGTTATAATACTGAATTCATTACAAGACCGTTTAATATGTTTAATTCACAATATACTGAGTATAATGTAAGAACATTTCAACTTGTCACAACTCTGAATGATGTTTAAATGGCTTAAATTCTATTTGTCCCACAGCAATACGCTCCTTTAAGATGTATTTTATGATATCATCTGGAGTCCGAAATGTTCCCGAATATTTGGCAGCGGTAAATGTTGAGGATGTTATGATTGCTTACTATGACAGCAACATGAATGAACCTGAACCCAGACAGGACTGGGCAAAAGAAGTGAAGAAAGAGGATCTCCAGCTATGCAAAGAGCATGGTCAGATGATCATACTTTATCAGCAGATGTTAGAAGTTGCAACTGCCAGTTTCAAGCAGCACACAAACCAAACTAAAGGTATGTTAATAATCAGGCACGTGCAGAGGGGGGGGGGGGCTAGAGGGACTTGAGCACCCGCCCCTTTCCTGATGGGTGCCCAAAGTGCCCTTTTGTTGAGGCAACTTTGTAAAAAAAATATATTATTTTTTTTAATGTGTGTGTGCATGCGGAGTCCTGTCTGTGCCCCTCAACAATAATATTTAACTATTAATCACAGTTTTGCTAAATAAAAGGATCTGGCTTGCATCAGTCACATGATCACATTTAACCAATGGTCGCCCTTGACGGCAGAACGAGCTGGTTACGAGCCGGGAACGAGCTCACAAAGAGCACGCGCATTTTTAGCGGTTCGGAGCTGTAGGAGAAACACAAGTTAACTCAGAGACACAGACTGATGCGACAAAACCAGTAAGTAGGTGTACAGCGTACACTGTAGTGTGTAGCACCCAGGAGTATTAGCTTATTACGTACACGTTGGTAAGCTGTCTTGTGGCAACTGACGAACTGAAACAAACGAGCGTGCTGTGTGTGCAACAGCGCGACAAACATTACCTGTCCTTTTATTAACTGCACAAGTAGTGCTGGTCACAGCTGCTGGCTACCTGTGTAAGGCTGTCATGGATCTGTAGCTCTGTCACCGTTTTAGGGAACATATTTAGTTTTAAAGTATTTAGAAACATATTTAGTTTTAAAGTAAGTTTCCGGGCTTTTCCTGCCTTTCTGGAGGGATTATATTTCACTAAAAAACGATCTAATATGCATGTCCACATAATAATAATTATAATTATAATATATTAAAAAACACAAGCTGTATTTTAAAGAACATACATTAAGAAGCAGATTATATTAGATTTATATTTTAAATAAGACAAAAGTTGGATTTTACAGCAGTAAAATGATTGTATCTCTACAGTTTAAAGATGTAATAAGCTTTGCCCCTGCACAGAGTGGATAGTGAAACAAATGGAATCATCATAAATACATTATTTCATATTTATTTCTTCCCCCTCCTCTTTGCTTTATTATTGTAGCTCTAGTAATAAATAATAATGTAAGGATTCTGGATCAGCACAGTGATGCCCATAGTATATACAGTATTCTGAAGAAGGTCTAAAATGTCACTGTGTGTGTGTGCATGTGTGTGTTTTATTTAGATGGATTTTTAAAACAAATATTACTCATGATATAACATTGTGCAGACATGGCTGGTAAGGACATGAGGAGGAAACAGCAGGAGCTGTGTGAGGCTACTAAAGGCAGTGCTATAACATTTTTCTGTCATCATTTTATTATAGATTAAGTGCTGGAGTTGTTAGGTGTGGATAATTAGATTATAGTTTATTGCAATAGCAAGTTGTGCCTTGTTCTCAGATAGACAGCAAGTGGAGAGTGATATATGAAATGATGGGATGGAAGGAAGAAGAGAAGCAAAGAGTGATTAACAGGCAGAGCCTAATTTATTTCTCACAGTTTTTTGTTGCCTTATGGTTCCAAGCGCTGTCACCAATCTTTGCATTTTGTTATTATCTCATGATACTTGTTTAATCAGCTACCATCTCTCCTATGGACTTTTTAATGTCTACAGTCTCAGATCAACACAGCCCTGCCCTTCCCATATTAGATTCTTGATGAATGTGTGTTGTTGTTATTCAGCCTGGTTCAATGTGCCCCTTTTTAACTTTGAGCACCCGCCCCTTTAAACCTCTCTGCACGGCCCTGTTAATAATTACATGTTTCTGTGGTATGTTCACTTGTATTCCTTTTTTTGTTTGATTTTTTTTTAGATAGAACAATTCTAAGGATGACTAGTGCAAAGAGAATAAAACCACTAAAACAACAGTACCATGTGTTCACACGTCAACTTGCATTGCAATCCTAAAGGGCAAAGTTGCAAAATGTTTTATATCACTCGCACTTTTAGTCGTACTGTGCCACATGCAAAGAGCAGTGAGGAAGCATACCTATGACCTGAAAAAAGAAAAGAAACATTCTTCTGTTCAAATTTTTTAAAATGTACAAAACTGCTTAAATTTCCATACTGTATTGTAGTGTTAAATATAGCTGATAACAATAGCGTATAAGACCAAATAAAACAATTTTTCAGGTGATGTTGTGAGCATTGTCAGCTAATCATAAACATGTTAACATGAGCATCTTGATATTAGCGTAACAACAGGGTGCAACTGCTAGCATGGCTGTGGAGTCCAATTTACTTGACTATTTGCAGTCTTGTCACATTTGTGACAGTGCGATGATTGCTACATAGTCTGGAAATTGGTATTGGGAGATGATCTTTAGGCTATGATAAGTTACTGTTATGAAAATATGTACTATAAGTGTAATATCAGTTACTTTAAATTGTGTTGGACCCTGAATAATAGTTCAGTCTCTCTTTCTCAGGTGTTCACATAATCCAGGAGTTGACTGGTTATGAGTTGGAAGATGAGACTGAAAAGGTCACTGGGATTAAACAGTTTGGTTATAATGGAGAAGACTTCATTGCACTGGACATAGAAACAGAGACATGGATCTCTTCAAACCCACAGGCTGAAATCACAAAACAAATATGGAACGCACACACCAATAAGGGGTTTTGGAAGAACGTATTCGCAACTACTTTCCCGGCATGGTCCAGCATGTATATGAATTATGCTGAAAGTTTTGTGCATAGAAAAGGTACAGTCACATTACACACACACACACACACACACACACACACACACACACACACACACATATATATATATATATATATATATATATATATATATATATATATATATATATATATATATATGTGGCGTACAACACTAGAGGCCAACTCCAAGCCCATAGCACAAGTCACCATCAAGTGCGGGATCTACCAAGGAGATGCTCTGTCCCCACTGCTGTTCTGCATAGGCCTAAACCCCCTCAGTGAGATCATTAACAAGACTGGCTACGGATACCGACTACGGAACGGAGCAGTTGTCAGCCACCTCCTGTACATGGATGACATCAAGCTGTATGCCAAGAGTGAACGAGACATCGATTCACTGATCCACACTACCAGGCTATACAGCAATGACATTGGAATGTCGTTCGGACTGGAGAAGTGTAGTCGGATGGTAACAAAGAGAGGGAAGGTAGTCAGAACTGAGGGGATTGAACTACCAGAAGGCAACATTGCAGACATAGAGGACAGTTACAAGTACTTGGGGATCCCACAGGCGAATGGGAACCATGAAGAGGCCGCTAGAAAAGCTGCAACCACCAAGTACCTGCAGAGGGTCAGGCAAGTCCTGAGGAGTCAGCTGAATGGTAAGAACAAGATCCGGGCCATCAACACGTACGCCCTGCCCGTGATCAGGTACCCTGCTGGGGTAATAGGCTGGCCAAAGGAGGAGATAGAAGCCACTGACATAAAGACAAGAAAGCTCCTTACCATGCATGGAGGGTTTCACCCCAAATCCAGCACCCTGAGGCTGTACGCTAAGCGGAAGGAAGGGGGCCGGGGACTGGTGAGTGTCAGCACCACAGTCCAGGATGAGACAACGAACATCCAAGAATACATTAGGAAGATGGCCCCAACTGACCGAGTGCTCAGTGAATACCTCAGGCAGCAGAAACCCAAGAAAGAGGAGGGAGACGAGGAACCATCATGGAAGGACAGGCCCCTGCACGGTATGTACCACCGGCAGATAGAGGAGGTGGCTGATATCCAGAAATCCTACCAGTGGCTGGACAAAGCTGGACTGAAAGACAGCACAGAGGCACTAATCATGGCAGCACAAGAACAAGCTCTGAGCACAAGATCCATAGAGGCTGGGGTCTATCACACCAGGCAAGACCCCAGGTGCAGGCTGTGTAAAGATGCCCCAGAGACAATCCAGCACATAACAGCAGGGTGCAAGATGCTAGCAGGCAAGGCATACATGGAACGCCATAACCAAGTGGCCGGCATAGTGTACAGGAACATCTGTGCCGAGTATAACCTGGAAGTCCCGAGGTCAAAATGGGAGATGCCCCCAAGGGTGGTGGAGAATGACCGAGCTAAGATCCTGTGGGACTTCCAGATACAGACGGACAAAATGGTGGTGGCTAACCAACCGGACATAGTGGTGGTAGACAAACAGAAGAAGATGGCCGTAGTGATCGATGTAGCGGTTCCGAATGACAGCAATATCAGGAAGAAGGAACACGAGAAGCTGGAGAAATACCAAGGGCTCAGAGAAGAGCTCGAGAGGATGTGGAGGGTGAAGGTAACGGTGGTCCCCGTGGTAATCGGAGCACTAGGTGCGGTGACTCCCAAGCTAGGCGAGTGGCTCCAGCAGATCCCAGGAACAACATCGGAGATCTCTGTCCAGAAGAGCGCAGTCCTGGGAACAGCTAAGATACTGCGCAGGACCCTCAAGCTCCCAGGCCTCTGGTAGAGGACCCGAGCTTGAAGGATAAACCGCCCGCAGGGGCGTGCTGGGTGTTTTATATATATATATATATATATACATATATATATATATATAAGAGAGAGAGATGTGTGTGTGTGTGTGTGAGTGTGTGTGTGTGTGTGAGAGAGAGGAAGAGGCCAGAACCTTTTAAAAAATACATCTTATAATACTTTACATGTTTTAATGAATAAAATATGTAAAGTATTGTCAAAATGTTGCTTCATTTGTGCATGTTGAGATAATTACAGAAAATACTTTGATGTCTGATTACTGTCATTATAACATGCAAATAGACATGTTTAACATTGCCACATAATCATTATCATTTCTAAGGTTTTACATATATTTACATATCATGTTACTATCATTTTCCTCCACAACATTTCTGTCATTACATGAAAGTCTAACTGGTGCCCAGTATCCAAGGCCTAAGAGTTACAAGTAGCTCAAACAATGGGATGTGACACTAAAACTGTTGCTGTAACATAGAATGTCTCTCCAGTTCCTCCTTCAGTGTCTCTCCTACAGAAGACTCCCTCCTCTCCAGTCAGCTGCCATGCTACAGGTTTCTATCCTGACAGAGCCGTGATGTTCTGGAGGAAAGATGGAGAGGAGATACATGAGGATGTGGACCACAAAGAGATACTGCCTAACCATGATGGGACCTTCCAGATGAGTGTTGACCTGGATATTTCATCAATCGGACCTGAAGACTGGAGAAGGTATGACTGTGTGTTTCAGCTCTCTGGTTTTGAGGACAATGTTGTCACGAGACTGAATCAATCAATCACCAGAACCAACTGGGACAAAGGTGAAACTGGAAATAATGAAGGTGAGAAAAACAGTACTGTCAGATGGTTGTGCTTCATTTCAGTTGTAATAACAGGGTTGATTGTCACATTGCTTGTTCCTTGATACCCATTTTGAGCCAACACTTTATTCCTAGATGTGATAAGGAATGGATATTGAAAGATTTTTCAATGATCAGCAATTCATGCGAAAGTAAGAATTGTGACAACCAATCCCTGGTCTATCCCACTTTATATTTATTACCTCACACCAGCTTTTGGTTTAAAGGAGAATGTTTTCTTATAAACTGCAGATGATTGTTGGTTTATTTGTATTTTAGACAGATCCGTTCCTATCATCACTGCCATGGTTGTTCTTGTTGCCATCGTCACTGTTGTTATTGGATTTGCTGGTTACAAAAGAAAGAAAGGTAAGCAGTTAAAGAGTTGAGCTGGTGTTCTTTACCACTGTGCAAAACTGAAGATAATAAAAAAAAAAAAAAAACACAGCAGCAGCACCACACACAGTTATTCTCTCTGTATTCTCTCTTTAAGAATCAAGATTTGGTTTGCTACATAGATCATGGTTTAGTATAGAAAGGAAGACTTTTATATTTAAAAATGTAAGAACTGAAATTATCTGTTTTTCCATTTTGTTTTAGGCAAAAGCACCAACTTGTGTAAGTATAACATGTAGGGAAAAGAAACATTTTATTTATATTGCAATTGCTATTTCTTTTTTATAAATAAAATCCAATCAATGATCAGTGGACTTAAAATGTGTTTTGGATCTTACAGCACCTGTCAACATCTCTGACCTCTCTGAGAGACTGAATCCAGAGACCACATAAGCAAACACAGCTCCCGGACATACAGTGACATCAAGAGTTTAGAATCAGACTCCTTCATTGTCATTATGTCAAAAGCACAATGCAATTACATGCTGTCCCATTCAGTGCAAAGAAAAGCATGGAAAGCAAAGAAAGCAATCTAACTATTCACAGAAATACAAAAGTTGAAAATAAAATTCTAATAAAAACAGAAAATACAGTGCAAATAAATAAACAGATATGTACATTTGTGTGTGTGCTTGAGTCACTATTGATTGCACAGTTTGGACACATCAGTGTTTATTTACTGTCTATTATTTACAATCAAGTTCGTTTGTTTTTGCTTTTATTGAATAAAGAATTTTTGAAGCTGTCACAAACTCACTAAGGCTGCATGAAAGACCTTCTTAATTCAGTTATGGGACTATTAAGATAACATTGTAGAAATAAGTACAATTTTTTTTGTTTACTTCATTACTTTCATTTTTTCCTCTTGGAAATAAATGTTTATTTACTAAAAAATACATAATCAATAAAGATATTATATTTAAAGTTGGTTTCTATGTGAAAAATTACATTATACCTATTGTCTGTGAAGGTTCTCAGTCATCCAGGTCATCGTAGTCAAAGGAGCTTGCAAATTATACCTTATACCTATTGTTACATAGTTTAATTGTAATTCATTGTAATTATGCACCTTACTGTGAAAACTGTTTATACGGTCTGTGCACCTTGATACAATTTTCTGTAAAAAAAAAAAAAAAAAATTCTAGGAGTTTCAGTTTTCTTACTTTGCAAGCTGTCTGGATGAATTGTTTTATTATCTCGTGTGTTAAAATCACATTTCCATTACACATGGAACTTTTGAACTGTGCCAAGGAGATTATGTTTTTTGGTGTTTGGTGTTTTGCATCCACCTTGGCAGAGTTTTGGGCTCTCGGAGTGCTTCCTGTTTACTCTGCAGATCTTTAAGAAACTTACAAGGAAGTCAGATGCTAATTTGAAAATGCAAATAAGCCAACACCTGGGTTAATAACAAGGAAAGTGGAAACATTTTCTTGTTATTCATGTGGAGCATAGAAGCAGGAACTGATGAAACAGGTTTAGTAATTTTTTTTTAAACAATGGAAACGGCTACAGATGACAGCTAGAGATTAAAAGACGTTTAAAAGGAGGTTTTCTTGTACACATCTTTATCTTAGTACACTACTGGAAACCCACTGAGGCTCCACCACAATTCTTAATAATTCAAAGTGCATAATAAACTATAGTAACTGTCTGGTAAACTCCTTTGTAGCTGAAAATGTTAACATTAAAAAAATAAAAAAGTTTTACTTTTTTTAACTTTTTTAAATTTTGCTTTTTCGAAAATGCTCAGCCTTTAACATAACTGGGTATGCTGTGGAGTTTAGCAGCAGAAAAGCAGAGGCGAATATCTCAAAACACACAGAACAATATACGATAGCCAAAATAAACCCACAATATTTGTGTACCTATATGTAGCTTTATATAGAAGTTACTTGTGAAAACCACCATATTTGTTGGCTCAGTCATGGCTATGGTGCACATCTTTAAAGTCTCAGTTTATGTTTTGCATGATTTACTTTATTTTAAACTTTGCACAAGACAAGCAGCAACAAATGAATCAAAGTAAAAATGTAAAAAAAAAGTTTTGAACATAACAAAGAAGTCTATTTCATTTCATTACTGAACCAGTTAAACTGAAAGAGTATTCGTTGGAGCAAAGTCCATGTTATTCTGCAGGGTGTCAGTTGACGTTGAGCCATTCAAAAAACTCCAGTAAACCAGGAAACATTATTAGACTGAACAAACCTGTAAAACCATCTCACACTTCTCTCAGTTGTTCAGTGTGAATCCAGCTGTCTAAACATGATGAAGGAGCTAACGATACTCCTTTTCCTATGTCATGCTGCATCTTCAGGTAAGATCATGATCAACAATCAAGATATATTTTAATTTCTAATTTGCTCAACGAGACTATTGTTATCAACTAAATTTGAAATTAAAATTAGCCTAAAGAGAAAAACATGGAGCAAAAGTGTGTGATAAAGTTGTGTCAGCAGCTAGGTCTACCTAATCAACTGAGTAAACAACAACTAAATACAGACTAGTTAAATAGGGGAGACCGGGGATAGTTGTAACATTTTTGACATTTCTGTCTGTAAATTGGAGCTCTTTTAAGGTAGTGGATTCAAAATGTAATGCAAAGTATTTACATGTCTCTGCTATTAAATAGTGCAGCTATTTTCTCTGCAGCACAATTACCCATTGCATGGTATGGTCTCAAACACGAAGAGTGAAATGCTACAATTAACCCCCTAGTCTGGGTTAGTTGTAACATATCCTGGGGTGAAATGTAACACAATGAAATAAGGGTACTGACAAAATATTAACATGTAATCTTTGTTTATTCAACACATGAATGCACTTACATCCATTTATATAGCTATTTGTGTGTGTGACAGAATGCAGAAATCTAGCTTTTGAACATATTCCAACCCCCCAAAAAAGACGAATTATAAAATTTTCTGAAACTGAATATTTCATTAATTTTGGTTGGTCTTCCTTGAGTTTGGCCTCATTGGCTCAGTGGGCATTATAACCTACAACTCTTGCACCAATTTTGAACATAACAATGAAGCTGAAAAAATGTAGTTGTTCACCATCATCGCAATTCCATTACTTTTTATCATGGCTTACCTTGGTGTGGTTTGCAAAGTGCTTCAGAAAGATGAGGAAATCTGTTTCTTCCACCCATCCTGACTTATTTCCACTACCAGTATTTCCTACTGGTCCATCTCTGACACAGTGGTCTGCATAATGTATGTGTGGGAACACAAACAGTGGAGGAACTGTGTTGCCAATGGCATTAACTGCATATACAAATGCGACCAGTGAACCTCTCTCTGCTGATGTCGTTCACAAACTTGTTTAATATAAGTTAAAGTAATAGTGCGGTAAGTTGTAACATCTGCATTATTGTTACAACTAACCCAGACTGTAGCTGTTACAACTGACCCAGACTCCCAGAGGTGGGACCAAGTCATTGTTTTGCAAGTCTCAAGTAAGTCTCAAGTCTTTATCCTCAAGTCTCAAGTCAAGTCTCAAGTAATGTCAGGCAAGTCAGAGTCGAGTCTCAAGTCACTGGTGTAAAAGTCCGAGTCAAGTCACAAGTCTGAAACTTTGAATTTCAAGTCCTTTCGAGTCTTTAAAAAAAAAAACGAAAAAATAATGTTGCAGTTATATGCTAAATGTAAATATTAGACCATGTAATTTTAAAATCTGTGTTTTTCTCAACACATGACAAAATAGTGAACTTAGAAAATATACACAAATTGTGAAATTGCACCTCTATAAAATGCAGCTCAATTAAACCTAGCTCCAAGAATAATTTTCACCGACAGTTCTGAGATAAGCTGCATGTTATTCTTGGATGCGGTTGTAGGACCGGCTTTAAAATCGCATGACAAAAATATCATACACATTAAAAAAAACTGTATCACCAACGTAGCCTGGACAACATTTGCTAGTTAGATGAAGTCAGCTATCTCATCGTAGCATATTTATATGCATATTTATAATCATACGGTTCTTGGAGTGAGTGCATACACTCATGAAGTTTAGTAACTTCAGGTCACCGCAACAAGCCCAGGTACAGTTTACCGACGGATGGGTGCAGGACCTTGAAATGCACCGTGTAGAACGAAAGACCATCGTACATATCATAAGTTTACCAGTCTCACAAATTGTCGTCATAAATACACATTCCTTAACCGTTTATTAATAGGACCTTTGAGCTCAATGGTAATTAATTAGTAGTGGAAATAATTTCTGGTACCCATCACAGAAATGTAGCAGTGACAACAATATTGTATGCTGTAATCGTACTGGGCAATTAGTGATACAAAAAACCTGTTTTATCCTGTGAATAAAAGTATATGTTTTTGTCAATGTACCATAATAACAGAAGCGAAACGCAATATTGTGTCAGGACAATTCACTATTTATGCACAATAAATAAAGGAGCATCACGCGACAATTTCTGTTCAGCGCCAGACTTGCTTGTAACCTATATCACTAATTATGTTATGAAAATGACGTATTAACTACTAAAAAACACTGACCTTCGTGTAAATGCTTGGAGCAGACTAACCTGTGAGCTGGAGGGTTCTGGGACGTTATATTTGATCTTTGAATGGCTGCAATCCAGGCCATCCGTCGCGTCTTTGTTACTTCGGAAACATGGCTGAACAATTTCTCTTCAGCGACGTAATCCGATAACAACCGATCTCTTTACCCGTCGGCTTCCCGTGGCTGTCATGCGACCAGCTATTGCAGTTAATAATACAACGGCTTCTTGACATTTTTGTGTTTCTTTTTATCGCTGTGTGACTGATTTCAATTGAAAGCCTGCGTGCGCTAGTACCGCTTGCCACGAGTTCCCAGAATCCTTTGCGGTTCTACCCGTGAATGACGTCACATTTTCAATCTCTATATAATATGCATGTTAAATTTTATATTTGGGGTAAAATATCAAGTCTTTTCAAGTAAACCGGTTCAAGTCCAATTCAAGTCCCAAGTCATTGGTGTAAAAGTCCAAGTCAAGTCACAAGTCTTAGAACATTTTTTCAAGTCAAGTCTAAAGTCATAAAATTAATGACTCGAGTCTGACTCGAGTCCAAGTCATGTGACTCGAGTCCACACCTCTGCAGACTCCTATAGCCATGAACTAGCTAACATTACAGCCAACGGCTAAAACATTAGCACTAAAGACCTACACAGAATATATCCCCATAGACATACAAATAACATAATTTAAGTTTGATGAGTTTAACTGCAAAGCAGATAATGCTATTAGAAATTGAAATAAAGTAGAAAAACTTACTTTTTGGCATACAAATTACTTTTTTTCATGTTAAATTGTCTGTGTTTGACAAAATATGCTGATTTTTCACATGTGATAGCAGAACTGAATTGGGCATGCACAGGATGAGTCACATCATTTGAAACTTAGCCCTGATTGGAGAAATTGGAAGTGTTACAACTGACCCACGTTACAACTATCCCCGGTCTCCCCTACCACTCTGCAAGTAGAAACAGAGCCAAACTCATTCTCACTTGCTGACATGACAACTAGTGAAAAAAACAAAACAAATCCTGTTTCTCTTACAGCAAAACACTCCTGGAAGTTTTATGTCATGATATCTTCTGAATTCCCGAATACCCCTGATTATTTAGCAGTGGTAACTATTGATGATGTTATGATGGGTTCCTACAACATAAACATGAAAACATTAGAACCCCAACAAGACTGGGTAAGAGAGTTCATAAAAGATGATCCTCGGCAATGGGAAACATACACTAAGAACTGTGTGAATTATCAGCAAATCTTGATTGATGAAACTAGAATTTTCAAACAGCACTCAAATGAAATTGAGGGTACGTTACTTTTATTATTTACTTGACAATATCTGGTACATTTATTGAAGAGGTTGAGAAAAACTTTGAAATATATAATAGCACTTATAATAGGAGGGAACCTGAATCTCATTCTGGTTTAGTTCAACCTTGTTTCTCCTTCAGGTGCCCACCTTATCCAGCAGATTTTAGGCTGTGAATGGGACGATGAGACTGAAAAGATTAATGGTTTTAATCTATTTGGATATAATGGAGAAGACTTCATTGCATTTGATCTTGAGACTGGGACATGGATCACTTCAAATGTGGAGGCTGAAATCACAAAAAAAAAGTGGAATGGAAACATGGCCAAAAATATTTTACTGAAGTACTTTTTAAATAATATGTGCCCTGTTTGAACTATGCAAAACATTTTCTGCATAGAAAAGGTAAACTAACATTCTTTTTTCATTTTCCACAGGAAAATATATCTGAAAATATATATTTTAATTATAATTAAATAATTTCATTATTTAAAATACATCTTTGTCCAGTTCCTCCTTCAGTGTCTCTCCTTCAGAAGACTCCCTCCTCTCCAGTCAGCTGCCACGCTACAGGTTTCTATCCTGACAGAGCCGTGATGTTCTGGAGGAAAGATGGAGAGGAGCTTCATGAGTATGTGGACCACAAAGAGATCCTATCCAATCATGATGGGACTTTCCAGATGAGAGTTGACCTGAACATTTCATCAGTCACACCTGAAGACTGGTGTAGATATGACTGTGTGTTTCAGCTCTCTGATAGTGACACCATCACCAGACTGAATAAATCAATGATCAGAACCAACTGGAGGAAAACTGAATTAAGAAATGATGAAGGTGAGAAATCTGTTAGTCAGTTAAAACATACAGGTGACTGCCTTCAAGGTGGATGTCCAATCACCAGCTGCTTAAAATGAATTCAGAGCAAAGTGTAAAAACCCTTAAAAAAAGGAAAACTATTTACTTCTAATATAATGTGTTTTTGTTTACTGGACCAGTT
The DNA here is from genome assembly GCF_041146795.1 of Maylandia zebra. Classification (NCBI taxonomy): domain Eukaryota; kingdom Metazoa; phylum Chordata; class Actinopteri; order Cichliformes; family Cichlidae; genus Maylandia; species Maylandia zebra. The sequence goes on along the minus strand of NC_135187.1, from coordinate 5,735,795 downwards.
ATTTTTATAGGCAGAATCCAGTTCAAGATCAGTGGACTAACAGTATGTTCTGGATCTTACAGCTCCTGACACCAGGTCAGAACTCTGAATCCAGAGAACACAGACAATCACAGCACTCTCCGGGGTTCATCAGATGTAATATATTAATGTGTCTGCATTATTCATTTTTATTATTCATTTCTTGCCCTCCTACACAACATCTCTTTGTCTTTGTTTACCTCCCCTCACCCTAACCTGGTCACAGCAGAAAGTTCTATTGGAGGTGTTTTTCTGTTTAAAGGCAGTTTTTCCTTCCCACTGTTGCCAAAGACAACATAGGGGGTCATCTGATTGTTGGGGTTTTTCTGTATTATTGTAGGGTCTTTACCAGGCAATATAAAGCACCTTGGGGAAAATGTTGGTGCCACACAAATAAAAATGAACTGAATTGAATGCAAGTGTTGTTTAACACTAGGGGGACACGGGGACTGTGTAAACAGTTAGGAAAATGATTAGATTTTTTTTATTTTGATTTAGATTTTTAAGTCACACATCAATGTTTAATTGTTGATTTGGTAATTAATGTTAACATAATAAAAGCAGCTACTGAGTGTGTTAACAACAGCTGGATACTGACAGAGAGCCAACTGTAACTGCAGGTAAAAGAAAAAAATCTGTCCATAAAAACGATAATGTATTCTAAGTATGTATCCAGTTATGTATTTGATTATGTATTACAATAGGCAGACCATATTAAAAATAGTTTCCTTTAAAAGGTAGGATGGATTTTAACCCTTTAAAATCTACATTAAATGCCCACAGTATCTCAGTAAGGTGTTGGTTTATTATGTGCTGCAAGAAAAGCTTCAGTGCACCTTGGCATTGATTTTCCAGCTCTACTAAATATCTTTCTCGCAAAAGATTTGTAAATACACCTTAAAAACTCAGTAATTACAGAAGCTCTTGTTGTTTCAGCACTGTTTAACATTAAGTACCTTCAGGAATCAGTAAATATTTTATATGTATTGATATGTAAAGCAAACCTATTCTATAAATTCATAGTAAGTGTCTTGTCTAGTCTAGACTCCACTCTGGATGTCTTTGTTTTACTGGACTTAATGGTCTGCACTGAAAAAAAGGGATTGGCCAGCTCTTGGATTTACATAAGCATCTTGCGTGTATTTAACACAATTGCCTCATGCTTTAAAGTTAAGTGTAACTATATAGTGTAGAAACTACATGATATGCAGAGAGGCTAGATTAAATTGTTCATATCATGTTCAAGTGAAGTAAGTCAATAATATAGCAATGTTAAATCCCGTGACACTGCACGGGTTTCAGACTCGCGCTCTTTAGATCGTGGTTTCAGGAAGGCATCCATCTCAGTCAAGTCGAGCAGCCACCTCTACTTTTTTTGGTATACCGAAAAAAGTAAATTGGGTGGTTGTTACATTAAAAAAGTCTAACTTGTAATTTGAACACAATAATTTCATGTTTCTATGAACGTAATTAAATCATGTAGGATTTGCATGGAATTCAAAAACTTAATTTGTTCTTGTTGAGACGACCTGATACAATCTAGTAAGAGTGGTTAGTTGCTGAACTCATGAAATTCACAAGATCGCACAAGATTTCAAACTGCAGGAAAATCAGTGGAGTTATAAGAGGCAGAGAACTACACACACACCACGTGCATGCTGAAAGAAAGCTCCGTCTGTGAGGATCGGGTTTCCTTCGAGACATGGGCAGCGATAAGCAGAGTTCATCCTTTAACATAAACAAAATTAAAATATTCTCATGCATGATCAATGGTTAATCACGGTACCGGCCGGAGTACCGGGAGCAGTTTGGAAGAACAAGAAGACGCGGAGACTGTTCTAGGTTGTCATTCCAAACTGACTCAAAGGTTTATTCATCTTACAACAGTATATAAAGAGGAAAAAGGTTCGTGTGTCAACAGATTCTCAGTTCAAACCGGTACAGACCAAATAAGGGAACGTTTTCCTGCCTTGTGAGCAAAGAAGTATCCTTTGTATAGTTTATCAGTTCAGCTACAATTTATGATCATCCCAGCAAAATACACTCCTAGACATAGAATACAGAGTTCTTTCATTAGTGAATTCTGAAACGAACCACCTGGCCTTTAACAAGCTCCTTTCTAGGAGATAAAGAAGGGAGGATGGGAATAAGGAAGTGATCTCTGTGGTGTTTTCAACCTTGAGGTACCATCCTGTGATTCTTACACATTAATTCTTAGGTTACAGAGAAAGAGAAAAACAACTAGTAAATGGGCCTTATTGAGTAACAGTTTTCCTGTATAATATCACTATAAAACAATATCCTGTAAATGCTAACCGTGGTATCAAAATATCACAACAGTTCCCTCCTTTTATCATGAAATGATAACATAGTATAAAGACAGAATGTAATAACATAATATAAAGACAAATCATAAATGTGAAAGAACCTAAATATATAAGAAAAACAGTTCTTCAGTCGTCTTCTGGCCTGGTCCCAGGTTCGAGAGACATAGAATAAGCGCTGTATGATGACAATGGGCATTTCATTTTCTCCATTATCAGGATGGAATGAGTCTAGCTTTATGAGATTAGACATCATGTGGTACTCTCGGCTTTCTCTTCCTGCTGGATGTTCGAGTACCTTGCTGTGGCTCTTTCAGACGTTGTGTGTTAATCAGTGATTGCGTGTGTGTAGGTGCATTGGATCCGGGCGCTGGCTCGCCTGTGTTGTCTGCTTGATCCGACGCCTGAGATGGTCTGCTTGGGCTGGTCTTAACCCTGCTGGCATGAATCCACTTAGTTTGTCCGTCTGTGAGGATGCTGATTCTTCGTCACTGCCAGTACAGTCTGGGGGCTGGAAAACGCACGGCCTCCCTGAGTGTCCTTGGTTTTAGCGACTTCACCAACACCGCGTCTCCTTGTCTCCACTGGTGGAACTGTGCAGGGGAAAGGCTGAGAGAGACAAACTTTCTGATAGTTATTATTCAGTGTTTCTACCAAATTGTAAACATAGTCGGACAATGCAGTATCTACATCCCCTCCGGATCTTTGTGTGTGTGTGTGTGTGTGTGTGTGTGTGTGTGTGTGTGTAACCCCATAAATAACTTCCCCAAACCTGCCAAGAGTTCGCCTAAGCAAATAGCACTTACGTCCTACCATAAAACAATAAAACAAGGCACGAACTCCCCCATGCTCCAGAGTGCTCTCTAATACACACAAAGTTTGCAGACTATCAAGGATCAAACCTTTACCAATCTACAACTAATTATAAACCCTAAGCATATATGGATATTTCTAATCTAAGCATAAATGACAACAAACAGTACAAAACCTAACATTCCTCTCACTTATAGGCCATCAAAGCCTCATCTGAGCCTGGATGCACCACTTGCATAGGTTTAATACCTGTTGAATGAATTGTTAATCACACAGATCGCTGCAAAAATCATATAAAACAAATTTTAATGTTAATTCGTTGTTTCATATTAATCCTAGCTCCCTCTCTTTTTGACACCTGGACACTCCCATGTGTCAACTCATCAAAATCAGATTCCTGTCTTAAAGAAAAAGGTTAACTAGATCATATCCCAGGCAACATCAGGGCATCTCCTCCCCTGGAGCAGCACCACCCTGGACCTATAATCCTGCAATGAAAGATGTTAGTGTGTTTTGCATACATACACACCATCATGGCCTGGAAAGCAAAATCTGGAAGTAAAATCAAACTTCACACTTATAAACAATTGTATCATAAGGGTAACAAGCATTCAGCATCAGCAAGACAAGTGTCATGTGCAGGTTTTCTCAAATCAGTAATAAACCACATGATCAAACACATGAAAAACTGTAATGCTGTAGAAAAGAAAATACAAATGTTAGCGCTTGCGCAAGCGTATGCATACTTTGTCACAGTTATCTCTGTGAGCACACAAGCTAGTGAATGACACACACATAGTAAATTCACAGACACAGAAAATGGCATTTCACAGGTCAAATCATCATGCACCCTCGAATGTTGCTGTCATCTTACTGCTCCTGTAAAAGGAAACACATATAGATTCATCCACCCTTTGTCCTGTCTAGGTGGAGGTTAACTTTGAGTCGTGGTCAAGTCTTGTCAGCTTTTACCAGTCAGTCAGTCAGTTTGTTTGTTTTTATTTCCATTCATTCATTCATTCATTCTTTGCTGATAGTGGAACCTGTCGTCGCATTTTTAGTTTCCACTTCCAGCAAAATGACGTCATTTCAAAAAAAGAAAAAGAACTTTAGATAGGATTACATCGCTCAATCCTTTTTTAGGCTGGGACACTCATTTAATAAGTGGCCTTCTCCAGAGCCCAATTTAATGTGGAGAAAACTCACTTGACACAATTCTCTCGACGACGTGTAGCACTTTTAATTCCCGACGTGCGGATCTGCTTAAAGAAAAGAAATAGACAAACAAAATCAGTGCCTGTTCAAAAGATAAAAATGAAAAATAACAAAGATTATCAAACAAAACTTTCAGTGCACTGTAAAAGTATCAAAATAAAAAGGCCTTTAAGTCATGACACAAACTCCTCATCAACTTCACAACAGAAGAAGAATCATCAGCTAAATTCACTCCAAATCAACCATCAGCTGCACAACACACAATATAATCCTAATGTCGTATTAGCTATGAGTTTAATCACCAGGTCTGTGCTCTTCACTCATTTAGGTCACAGATCTATTTTATTCAATTTTCACAAAAAAGTTTGTTCTGACGTATTCAAAGTTGTGTATCTAGATACAGAATTCACTCGCACATCGAAACAGGAAACTCAGTGTTTTGGAGTTTCCACTTAACACACAAACTCTAACACATCTCATTCACTCGTGCTAAAATTCAATCACCTTTCATTAATCTAAAACCAATCAACTAATTTGCATATCAGCTATTAACCCACTAAGTTGACAGGACAACAGGAAAGCATGTTCAAAATATTATCACAAAAGACAATTTCCCTCATACAGTAAATTACTTGCTGCATCAATCAAGCAGGAAGCTTCTCCCAATTTACCATATTAACAACTACATTTATTGCCTGATCACTGATTTATCAAACCAGGATTTTTTTATTTTATTTTTTTACAAAAGTTAAATTGCTGTCCTGCAACCTAGAGAGTCAATTTCTTTTTTTTTTCTTTTTTTTAGGATAAATTCGGTTTTGATAACAAGTGTCTGCTAAATTGACACTATTTTAACACTGATGAAAGATAACAAGCTAATTTTCATTGCATGTGTGTGGAGCTGCTATGAGTTTCACTGGTCTTTGCATCACACGAGGTGACTTGGACAAGATGATAAACAGACTCACGCTTAAGATGTTGTCTAATCTTCATGAGTTATTTTGTGTTTGGAATTGTTAGTAGGGTTAATTCATGTTCTGCTTGTATGTGTGTGATTTTGTATATGTTTCTATATGTTTCAGACTCCTTCTCAATTTTCCCACTTAAGCAGTCAGTTTTCTTTTCCCCAGGTTTGCTAACCCAAATTTTAATTTCCCACATTTAATAATTCCTATGTGTTCTCACCTAGTCTTCTCACTCTGTTGTCCTCTCACTCTTTTGTCCTCTCCCACTTCAACAGTCCAATAGCCGGCAGTTCTCCTTCAGCTTTGTCCTGTGTTCCACTGTCTCTTCTTGCCATTTTACTCCACAGGTGGCAAATGTCAAACTCCAACTGTTCAGTTCTCCTCAAACGTTTTCTTCACATGCACAGTGAAGTTTCAGCTTGTTGTAGACACAGTGCCATTCATCCGATCAGGCAGGATGATGGGTTTGCTCTTCTTCTCCGATGGTGTTTGTCCACACTGCTGCTGCTTTGCTGGGCTCAGGACTTGCTGCTGTCTTTATCTGCCATGTTATTGCTCTTTGGAGCTGCATTCTTCAGGGAGGAGTGAGCACTTGCTTGTGAGGTTGAGAGACACATGGCTCTGTAAATAAGTCAGCCAGAAACTTGGCCTGCATGTTTCCAATGATGTTAAACTATAACTTTCTTCAGACTGCTGCATGTGGAAAATTGATTCAGGTCTGCTTTTCACCTGAAAGTGACAAACTAAAACATATTCATTATTATCATCACTGCTCAATCAACACACATCTCTCTCTCTTTTTTTTTTTTTTTTTTTAAATAGCTGGTGATCTGCAGTATCACCGCTCTCACAATCAAAACAATTATATTTTTTTCTTCTACGTAGAGTTTACACACTTAAAAGATGGCACATCTGAGGTTAATTTAATTATTTGCTCTCTGCTTTTAATTCACTTTAATCGGGGACCAAGGAAAGCTTCGTCAGTGTATCCCATTTATCTGGGCCACTAAGGAAAACTTCGTCGGCGGATCCCGTTTCTTTATGGGGACTAAGGAAGGATCGTCAGTGTATCCCATTTGTCTGGGCCACTAAGGAAAACTTCGTCAGCGGATCCCGTTTCTCCATGGATCGATTCACTGAGAAAGGTATAATCAGTCTCATATAAATATTAAAGACGTGTATTTTACCTTCGTCAGCCGATCCCACTTCTGACACCAAATTGAAAGAAAGCTCCGTCTGTGAGGATTGGGTTTCCTTCGAGACATGGGCAGCGATAAGCAGAGTTCATCCTTTAACATAAACAAAATTAAAATATTCTCATGCATGATCAATGGTTAATCACGGTACCGGCCGGAGTACCGGGAGCAGTTTGGAAGAACAAGAAGACGCGGAGACTGTTCTAGGTTGTCATTCCAAACTGACTCAAAGGTTTATTCATCTTACAACAGTATATAAAGAGGGAAAAGGTTCGTGTGTCAACAGATTCTCAGTTCAAACCGGTACAGACCAAATAAGGGAACGTTTTCCTGCCTTGTGAGCAAAGAAGTATCCTTTGTATAGTTTATCAGTTCAGCTACAATTTATGATCATCCCAGCAAAATACACTCCTAGACATAGAATACAGAGTTCTTTCATTAGTGAATTCTGAAACGAACCACCTGGCCTTTAACAAGCTCCTTTCTAGGAGATAAAGAAGGGAGGATGGGAATAAGGAAGTGATCTCTGTGGTGTTTTCAACCTTGAGGTACCATCCTGTGATTCTTACACATTAATTCTTAGGTTACAGAGAAAGAGAAAAACAACTAGTAAATGGGCCTTATTGAGTAACAGTTTTCCTGTATAATATCACTATAAAACAATATCCTGTAAATGCTAACCGTGGTATCAAAATATCACAACACATGCTATTGCTATTTATTGTGGATTAACCTGTCAAGGACAAAAACAAAAAAATTCTGCATCAAATACAGGAAATCATAGCTTTCCTGTGTTTCCTAGATTGTTGGCATGGTGGTTAGTGCTGTTGCTTCACAGTAAGAAGGTCCTGGGTTCAAATTCACATTCTGGCTAGTTTGCAGCTTTCTCTCTGGGTTTTCTGGTTTCCTCCCACAGTTAAAAGTCATGCAGTTATTAGAGTTAGGGTTAACTGGTGATTCTAAATTACCCGTAAATGTAAGTGTAAATGGTTGTTTGTTTCTATGTGATAGACTGGTGAGGTGTCCAGGGTGTACCCTGCCTCGTAACCTATCATTTCAGGGTTATTTCCCAGCCCTCCTGCAACCCGGAGGATGGTAGTCATTGTAAATCCATTCAACTTTTATGGTAACCAGGATCTAGACTTTGTTGAACATTATGTAATATGAAGACAACATGTAGTATTTAAGTGACCAATAGTATTGGGGTAAAAGTTATTGAATAGTGTTGAAATAAAATGACAAAATTGTGAAGGATTAAAACATTCCAAGAGCTCAACTTACTTCATCTGAACATGTTTCAATCGCGTTTTAGAAACACAAAATGCACAGGTTTATTGAATATGAAAAAGTTGTGTTGATTTAACTCGGTTGTTTAATTTTCTGCCAAAGCAAAACATTTGTGTGCAACAAATGTCCATTATTGAATCAAATAAATCCAACATGGCCTTTTTTCAGTGTGTGCATGACTCAGAACTATCAAGGTGAAACACTGAATTAAGGGGTATTTCTTATTTTCACTGTCCTACTTGTGCTAGTGGAAAAATGTATTATTATGATCACTATTATCACCATCATCATTATTATTATTATAATTAATGATAATAATAATAACTTTATTTGTATAGCATTTTTCAAAGCACAGAGTTACAAAGTGTTTCACAGTTTGAACACATTAAAACTATACATGTGCAAACATAGACCTAGAGACATAAACAGACACATAATCAGGCATTCATTCCAACATCTACACCTGTAATGTAAACAGTCTGTAAACAGTTGTAAACTATGGCCCAAAAGAAAGGAAAAAAGACTGAGGGAACACTAACCTATAAGCAGTCAGCCATTGTTTAAAACAAACATAGACCTGATAGGCAGAGGGAGGCTCAGACACACCTTTGGTTTGAAAATTAAAATGAATGATAGTTATGAGACTCTAGTTAGAGGACCTGAAAGGCAAAGCTTCAATGATAAGTTCACCAAAGCGTTGATATTTAAGCTTGGTCTGTCCATGTGGAGCCTTATATGTTAAAAACGTGATTTTTAAGTGGATTCTGAACTTCGCCTGATTCTGAATTCACATATGCTGCTTAAACAATATTAAGACTCGCTTGTTTTATTGTCTTTAAAATGAAGAGTGCAATACAGTTGGATGTGCCAAAGCATCAGCCTGTTTCATCATTGAGCTTACACAGTAAAATTTAAAAAAGAAGTAGGGCTTTTTAATTATAATTGTGCTTTATGTATTTTAGGCTGAATCCAAAGCTCTTTTTCAACTTTGTTTATAACAAAGATATAAATCACTTAAAAGGAGATAAATATAATTAAGAAAAAAAAACATACACACAAACTAAACATCTTTCTTTTTTTTGTTGTTTTTTTTTTATGTATTTCAGTTTTTTCATTTGGGCTGCTCGTCAGTAATAGTGATCTCAACCAAACATAAAAACTTGCTTGACCTGCTTGAGTGTTTTATCCCTTTTTTAAACTTCCTCATGGGTTGCAAGACACGGTCTGCTCACGTGACTCCCCTTGACTTTGGATATTTAGACTTCTTTTTTTCATTAAATCATAAGATTCTTAAATTCATCAAGTCTCTCTGTGCCTGGGTCCTCACCACAAAACATGACATCACTGTTTTGTGCATTTTAACACAATTTAATCCCGACATTTGTGAAAGAAAAGCAAAACACTTTTTTGAAAAGTCTGTAACAAAACCATCAAATTTGATAAAGGTTATTTAAATGCTGCAAAAGAAGAATGGATTGGAATAGAAAAAATACACATCCTAACCTTAATTACTGGGGGAGAATAATGAATAAAGCTCATAGTGAGTAAAAAGTAAACTGAGTGCATTTTTTGGACAGAGATTCACTTTTAATGTGTATGTATAATATAATACAGATACATAAAAAACACTCCCAAAACAGAATAGATTATTACAAAATATTAATAAAAACTATAAAAATGGAGGCAACTTTGCCTGTGGTAGAATGTATTCAATGTATGAAAAAATCTTTATTGCAGATACTAATTTTACTAATTTAATAATAATAATTTTGTGTTGTAAGATTTATGAGTTTCATGCTTTCATAGTGGTACTTAGGAGAGCTTGACATGTGTGAAGGTGAAGAACATCGTTTTCGATAGGGTGCATCGCCTCGGCCCCATTCGGGCTACGGCCCACGTCCTATCGTGGCTAAATTCGGCCACTTCAAACAAAAGCAACATGTGAAAAGCCGGAAATTAAAAGGAACGGACTTCAGCGTGAACGACCAGTTCCCCAAAGAGATCTTGGAACGACGCAGGGTCCTCTTCCCAATCCGACACGGCTTCATCCAGAAGGGCTCCCGCGCTGTCATCACTGTGGACCGGCTGTACGTGGACGGACAGCTCCACCGCGACCCCAACATCACTCCGTGGCTGTATTAACCTCACACCAGATAAGAATCGGCTACACCCTTTCCCTATCCACTCACACTAACTTGCATTAACATCTGTTTAACTTACCGATATCAAATCGCATCTTAAAGTGTGATTTCATAGCAGAATTAACACCGTCACTCTCCGTCAGTGATTTAATTGGAATGTTTACGTTTTGTTTTTTTTCTTCTCGTTTTTTTCTCTCTTTTCCCCCTCTTGTTTTTATGCTGCTCACCCCTGTCCTTGGTTTCTTTCTTTATTTCTTTCACTGCCTCGATCACCTGCTTCGACACTCATCCACAAACAACATCCTTTATTTCGACACATATGCACCATGCGCTCAACGGCAGCACATTTACATCAGTCAGACAGCGCACACAGTCGTATAGGATACACACAATTAAGCCAAGCCTACTCTATACTTGATAAAAAGCTATGTATTGCAAGTGTATATGGTCCAAATGTTGATGATCCCTCATTCTTTCACGGTTTTTTCAGTGCACTCTCTGAACACTTAGATGGCACACTTGTTCTTGGAGGTGACCTCAACCTTGGACTAAATGAAGACATGGATAGGCTCAATACAGCAGGAACTCAGCGTAATTGGCAGTCCACAAATATAATCAAACAGTATATGAGCGACTTTGGTCTTTGCGATGCATGGCGCTCCCTTCACCCCACCAGTAAGGAATATACTTTTTTCTCACATGTCCATCACTCCTACTCTCGTCTGGATTATTTTTTGGTCAGCAGCTCACTGCTGAACGACATTTCAGACACTGAGATTCATCCTATAGCTGTCAGCGATCATGGTCCTGTATCTTTAACACTAATGCACAAGAATAATACTACGCCAAGAAAAAACTGGAGATTTAATATATCACTACTTAAAGATGAAGACTTTATTAAATATTTTAAAAAAGAGTGGACTTCATATTTAGACTATAATGACACTCCCGAAACATCAGCTTCTGTTCTATGGGAAGCAGGGAAAGCTGTGATGAGAGGTAAAATAATTTCTATCTCATCACATAAAAAGAAAAAACAAAACAAAAATATTCAGGAATTAGAAAAAAACATCAAATCATTAGAAGAAGCCTACGCGTCCCACCAAGATCAGGAAACATTGAACAAAATACGCAAAACAAAACTAGAATTAAATGAGATAATTGATAAAAAAACAAAAGTCTTAGTACAAAGACTACGCCTACAAAATTATGAACATGGTAATAAATCCGGTCAATTTCTAGCAAACCAGCTAAAAATAAATAAAGAAAAAACAACTATATGTGCTGTTCAAGAACGATCTGATGACATGTTACAGTGATTTATAAACACGTGGGGAATTAAGAGTAAAGAGGAAATACTCAGTGCATCACAGTGTATCACATGACGTCCGGGAACAATCTGAACCTATAGCAGCCTAACTAAAGGAGGTACCTGATCTAGCCTTGACTATAAGCTTTATCAAAAAGTAGAGATAGTGTCTGTCTCCTGAATCCAAACTGGGAGCTGGTTCCACAGAAGAGGGGCTGGAAAGCTGAAGGCTCTGTCTCCCATTCTACTTGTAAATACTATAAAGAGTATGTTATGAGAGAAATATTGTTTCTCTTTCTCATCTCTGTCAATATTCTCACTGTAGCATTTTTAAGGTTTTTAGGAAATATTTAGGGGAAATTGATAATAATGAATGACAGTAATCTGGCTGAGAAGTATTTAATCTATGAACTAGTTTTTTAGGAAGATAAGCTGTCAGTTTAAGAGATTTGTATCAAATACGTGACAAATTACTCTTCCTTTAACTAAACAAACTGAAAACTATCAGATAGATTCAAAACACTCAAAACAGAACAAATGATCAGTTAGCTGTTTTACAACTACTCTTCCAGGATATTTTAAATATTACTTTATTTTAATATTACTCGTAAATATGTTTATTCTAACCTGCTTCATCTGCAGATTTGATTTTGTTTGTCTGTTTTTACTGAGCAGAGAATCCCTCTGACAGGATGATCTCCATCATTGCTGCAGTGGTTGTTCCAGTTGTTCTCATCCTTTTTGCTGTTGTTGGATTTGCTGTTTACAAAAAGAGGAAAGGTCAGAGAATCAAAGGAGCCGAGTTTATCAATGAACCAGGACCAGCAGTGCATGGTTCAGTTATATTATTTCTTATTATATTAGACACTTTTATTTTTGAATATATATGACAGAAACTTTGATTGTAATGTAGAACAAATGCCTGAAATGATTTATTTTCTTTTTATTTCAGGCAGAAACTCAAGTTCACCTTGTAAGTACAACTTGTTTTACTCTGATATACAGTTTATGTATTTTATAAAGAATACCAGTGATTTTTCTTCTTTGGAAATAACAGTGCCTGGCAACACTGCTGAACTGTTGGAGAAACTGAAACAAGATCCACACATACAAACACAGGACCCTCACGAGTGTGTGTTTCAGGTCTCTGATTTCAAGAAGAACATTCTCACCAAAGTTTTGGTTTGGAATCCAAGAATTGCAGCTGTTACTACTGAATAACTAATGGAGATTCTAATAGACAAGAAGAAACAAATTCAGTGCTTGTATATATAAAGTTATAACTGTTTTTTTATTCCAAAAATGCAAGCTATCAATGTTATTAGTATTCTTAAAATGAATCCAGTTTAAATTTCAGGTTCACAGTTTATACCAGGGGTGTCAAACTTATGACCCGTGAAACCAAACAAGCAGGAAAGATAAAGAAGAGATTAGCATGAAAACAACAAGACAGGGGTGGTTGTTACAAGGATAAGTGGAAAAGAATGGATGGATGTATTTCAATTAGTTCAATTAGTCAGTATTGTATAACGAAATAACAAGTACTATTGTTGGGAAGCCTATCAGTGACACCTTGTGAAGTTAATCACAATCACTCTTTGCTCTTCCAGCTTAAGCAACACAGCAGCCAATTTAACTAGTGATTCTGAGCCTTACGGTGCACTGGACATTTCCTTCTGTGTGGTGGCCAGCATTGTTATGCTAGTCTAGGCAGTCTAATGAACATTCTTGTGTCTTTCTGAAGGTGTTATTAATTATTCACATTTACAAATTCTGTTTGCATTGTTGTCTAATTATTGTTGTCCCACCGGGAGGAGAAACTTGGGTCCAAAATGGGATCCTATTGGTGGCTCAGCTTGTTAATAAAGAGGGACAATTACTTACATACAACAAATTCCTTGTGTAACCGGTTTCTGCTTCATCCCGCTGCAACAGTTCGGCCCAAACAGACTCCTCGACTCTGCGTTGTGTTGTGTTTTTTAAAAAGACAAGGAGTGTCTGATCGATCATTGCCACTTTATTTCCTGAATGAAAACAACGGTGTATTATCAGTGCACAGGCTCGCCACACACCACTCCGCACAGCACACTACGGCAGAACAATGACAGAACATTTAAACTTCACTTTCACACTATTTGAACTTTAGAAACTACTTTAAAAACTACTTTTAAGTATGTTTGTTCTAAAAAATGAAACTTGTGTAGCCAAATGTTGTGGCCTCTCTTCAGTGCTGGCAGAAAAATGTTTTTTTTTCTTTATAGTATATGTAATGCATTAAATCACACACGATTTTTAAACATATTCAAATAAAGATGAAATCAAAGGGGCCTTAGGAATACAGTGTAATAATTAAATGTTTTTAAAAGATTAGACTAGAGATTAGATAAAACTTTATTAATCCCTTGGGTGGGTTCCTCTGGGAAATTCTGTTTCCAGTAAGACAGCACTTACATAAGTTGCAAAAGAATGTAAGAAGAAATAGATATATATCATATATACACATATATAAATACAGAGACATATATAAATACAGAGTATATAATAGGGATAAATAGGATAATAGGAATTACCAGGGAATTGCACATTTCAACTATTTTGAGTCTATTGCACCTTTGAATATAGAAAAAGGGCAAAGAGGAAAAGGGCACTACAAATTGGTTGTTCCCTCCTCCTTTGTCCTCCTTTTCCCCCTCCCTCTCCCCTCCAGTGAGGAGGTAAACAGTTTGATGGTGTGTGGGACAAAGGAGGTTTTAAGTCTGTTGGTCCTTGACTTTGGGAGAAGCAACCTGTCGCTGAACAGACTCCTCTGGTTGTTTATGACGATGTGCAGAGGATTCCCAGCATTGTCCATAATGTCCAACAGTTTCTTTAATGTCCTTTTCTCTGCCACTGTCACCAGAGTGTCCAGCTTCATGCCGACCACAGAGCCAGCCTTCCTGATTAGTTTTTCCAGCCTGGATGAGTCCTTCTTTGCTGTGCTGCTCCCCCAGCACACCACAGCATAGAAAAGTACTCCAGCAACCACCGACTGGTAAAACATCCTCAGGAGCTTCCTGCAGATGTTAAAAGACCTCAGCCTCCTGAGGAAGTACAGTCTGCCTTGGCCTTTTTTATACAGGTGCTGCGTATTGCATGACCAGTCCAGTTTGTTGTCCACCCACAGCCTGACATACTTGTATGTGTTGACCACCTCCACCTCCTCTTCCTCTCTCTGAACTGGCAGTGGGCATGGTCTGGACAGCCAGTTCCTTGGTCTTTGAAGTCTTTAAGCTTAGGAACTGAATCACATTCCAGTGTGTTAAGCTCTCTGTGTTAAATATTTGCAGAATTTAAACCAGGAAGCAGCACAGGTCAAAAGAAAAAGAAAACCCAAGACAAACAAACAAACAAAAAAGACTTGCATTATAGCTCTCATAGTATACTGAGGTGCTTAATGTGTCAAGATCTGTGCTATGTAACGTAGCCTATTTTTGGCCTTTAACAAACACAAGCCCAGGCGAATGGCCCAAACGAAAAACGATGAGTTTTCACAAAAACACTGATCTAGTCTTTTTGACCATAAGCCTCTTTATAGAATAACCTCTGGAATAGTTGGATTAAACATTTGTTTACCAGTCAGTGGAAGGTGAACACGCCTCAAATACTCAGCATGTAACAGAAACCAGGAAATATTTTCAGACTGAACAAACCTGTAAAACCATTTCTGACTTCTTTACTTTAACTCAACTCTAACCACGATGAAGAATCTAATAATGCTCCTTTTGCTTTTTCACATTGGATCTACAGGTAAGATTATGATCATCTCAAGAAATACAATTTTGAATTTACTCAACAAAACTATTCTAAATAAAATAAATAATGGTTTACAACAACTAAACTCTGATAACTTTACCAAGTATCCCTTTAGCAAAATAGAAAAGTCACATGTACTCACATGTAATGTCAGACTGTTGTTTTAATTGTATTAACTGTGTCTGTCCTACAGTCAAACACTCCTTGAAGATTTTTTTCATGTTATCTTCTGGAGTTCCAAACACCCCAGATTATGTGGCAGCAGGAGAGCTTGGGGGAATTTTAATAGCTTACTATGACAGCAACATGAAAACACTAGAACCCAGACAAGACTGGATAAGAGAGTCTATGGAAGATGATCCACGTCAATGGGAAACACTGATTAAGAACTGCAAACATTATAAACAGCTACTCACAGATGAAATTAGAAGTTTCAAGCAGTACTCAAACCAGACTGGAGGTATGTTTCTAACATTTTTCCTATTTGTTATTCTTTTATTTGTTTATTTAAAATAAGATAAGACTTTATTGATCCCATGGTGGGTAAATCTGTGTGTTACCTCAGCTCAGGTACAGATAGCAGGAGAAAAACACAAACAAATAAAAAATAAAATACAAACAAATACAAAATAAGTAAGATAATACACTATATACAACGGAAGCATACACAGTATGTGGGGATAGGTTAATTGGATAATCCAAATTGCCACTAGGTTTGAATGTGCGAGTGAATGTGAGTGTGAATGGTTGTCTGTCTCTATGTGTTGGCCCTGCGACAGACTGGCGACCTGTCCAGGGTGTACCCTGCCTCTCGCCCTATGACAGCTGGGATAGGCTCCAGCACCCCCACGACCCTGAACAGGATAAGCGGAAGCGAATAGATAGAGAGATAGATACTAGATTAGATCAGAAAAATTCCCTTTGGAGTCTGAACCTTGAACCTTGAACTTTGAACCTTGACAATTTCTTTAAAACCTGTGACAGATGCTACAGAAGCTAGAATGAGTTGTAGTTTACTTCAGTCTCTGTCTCTCTTTCAGGTGTTCATATTATCCAGGAGATTATGGGCTGTGAACAGGATGATGAGACGAAACAGACTGTTGCTTTTAAACTTTATGGATATAATGGGGAAGACTTCATTAGATTTGACATAGAAACAGAGAAATGGATCACTTCAAACCCTCTGGCTAAAACCACCAAACAGGAGTGGGATAGAAAAACAGCCAGTAATGGAGTTTGGAAGAACTTCCTCACAACAGTGTGCCCTGACATGATGAAGATGTATTTTAATGATGCAAAGAGTTTTTTGGATAGAAAAGGTAGAGTGAAATTTGAATTTACATTCTATTGACAAACATTCCTAGTGAGTAATTTCTGGTTAGGAATTGTTCTGCATTAACATACCAACACTTTTAGGTATGTTGCATTTGCACTACTTTATATCCTAATGGTTAGTTCAATATCATCATGTTCTCCCAGGCACACTGCTCATGTTCTATCATGTTCTCTTCAGTTAGATGTAGAACTGAAGTACATTAAAGTCCAAACAGAGAATTCACAACAGAGTTCAAAAACTTTCTGAGCTCCAGAGGCTGGTTAAACAGGCAAAAATAAGCAGACTACAGATCAAGGAGAAGTTTACAAGCTCAAACTCAGACCAGAGGCACAGATGACCTGATAAACTGTCACATGTAACTAGTTACCAAATACAAAAAAACAACAACTAAGAAATAGCTGTACTGACATTCCTTTACATTTACTTTTACTTGTGTACTTTTTGACACCTTAAAAAATATCTAGTTGGTGGAACTTTTGGTGTTGGTGGAGTTTTTAGCATCATCTGCAAAGAGACATTACTTGTAAACTACTGGGGAAGGACTTTCTTCTTTCGTCACTGTAGTACGCAGCATTGTTAGCAACTCAGTTAATTCTGTGATATCACAATGAAAAAGGATTTGGCATCAAATGGTGGCCATGACTCATTTACAAAGTTTAAAAAGATGTATTAGTATTTTTTAAAAATATCTTTCTTTGCAGTTCCTCCCTCAGTGTCTCTCCTCCAGATGACTCCCTCCTCCCCAGTCACCTGCCACGCTACAGGTTTCTATCCTAATAAAATCATGATGTTCTGGAGGAAAGATGGAGTGGAGATCCATGAACATGTGAAGAAAGGAGAGATTTTCCACAACCATGATGGGACGTTCCAGTTGAGTGTTAACATGAATGTTTCATCAGTGCCAGGTGAAGACTGGACGAGCTACAGCTGTGTGTTTCAGTTCTCTGGTGTCGAGGACAACATCGTCACCAAACTGAACAAATCAGTGATCCGGACCAACTGGGGCAAAAATGAAAATCGAACTGACAAAAGTGAGAAACACAGTGCTGTGCTCTGATTGTGCTTTTAGAATAACAGAAATAAAATGACTGTTTATTGACTGTATTATCATTATATATACTAGCAAAAAGTCAGTGGAAAAAGAGAGCAAGTCTGTGCAGCCAACAATGCTGCATATAATGTTGACCAATTGTTAAATTGGTTAATCTGAACTTGACATTTACTTAGCAAAAGAAGTGGCTTTTTCAAATCTTTGACCTGATAATTGGAAAAAAAACCCTTTCATTATTTCAAATTTTCATTATTGTTTTTATTAGAGCCAAAAGTTTTTGTAAGTTGTGCTAGCACTGATTAAGGTTGGGTTTGTTTTCATAGAGAAAATAATCTATAAGCCATAAAAGGTTAAATCAACAGTCTAACATTTTTTAGATATGCTGTGAAGTATGTAGTAAATGCTATATATTTGTACATACATATTTGTACATAAATACATCATTCATCTACTGCCACATAGATCACACTACCATTGCATTAATAATCAGTGTGATAACAGGGAGGATGCACTGTATATACATTATGATCTGATTATCTTTTACTCTTTTTTTTCCTGAGCAGAGAGGCCCGTGATGATCCCCGTCACTGCTGCTGTGGTTGTTCCTATTCTTCTCATCCTTGTTGGTGGAGTTGGATTTGTTGTTTACAAAAGGAAGAAAGACAAGAGATGTAAAAGAGGTGAGCTGATATTCATATAAAGACTGGAAAACTGAATCTAATACTGCAGTACGTTAAAACATGGGGGAAGCGATAAGAGCAGCACAAGACTCAGTATCACATTCAGTATGGTTTTTCAAAATGTAAAAGCTTTGTTACCTGGATTATATTTTTCAGAAAACATCCCTATGTCTCGTAAGTATAACATTTTATTTTCTTACTTTCTTTCTCTCTTGACATGGATGAGGAGGGTCTGCCAATTTTTGTCATTTTCAGTCTCTTTTTTTCTTTTCTTTACTTTTTCTCTTTTACATTTTTCATTGTTATACATACAGTTTTTGTTTTATGATCAGATCAGTTTTGACCGTGTTTTATTTGTGAATGCTGGCAGCATCATGGCCTGTTAGAGCAGCGGAGTCGTGAGCAGATGAAGGTCTCTGAAGTGTAGTTACAGTAGAAGAGGTTGTTGGCAGCAGTAGGAAAGCAGGTAGGCTGTGAGAACCTTGGGTTTGCCTTGAGTATGAATAAAGCAGTTGTCATTACCACCCTGGATTAATGCTCTCATGGTGCCAAAAAAGGTTAATCTGCCAAAAACTGATTTTCAATGTTTCCATGTGTTTTTTTTATGTGTAATGTTGTTACTTATATTGGTAAATAGAATTTTTGGCCACTAGAAATTTGTTTGTAGAACTATTGTTATATTTGTTGCAATTTCTGCTGCCCTCTTAGCCAGATCACTATTAAAAGACATTTATAATGTAAACGATATTTTTCCATGAATAAATTAAGGTTATATAAAAGTCCATCCATCTATATTTGATAGCATTTATGAGGAATATATTTGACGCATGTTTCACAAAAGTTGCAAAAACCACAAATCATTTTTTGGCAGATGATCACGTCACTGCTGTCAGTGCCAGTCACTAGGGTAGAAATTTCTAATGCACCACCTTTAATTGAAAATTAAGCTTTGGAAAGTTGTAAGCAATTAAAAAGAACTGGGAAGGGCTAGTACTGACAATACATAAGAAACTATCAGAGTGGAAATAGTTGTCAGTCAGATATCTTATAGAGGCAGGGTCCTAATAGTTAATAAGGTGTCCTCCTCCTTGTGGCTTGTGGCTGCTGTTTTTCCTCAGCTGATTGTTTCCATGAACACTGAAGAGCTGAAAGGGGAAGGGAAGTTGCTGTTAGTGAGTACTCCACACCTGGAACAGTTTAGTCAGCTGCACAGTGAAGCCTTGCTCATGGCTGTGTGAAGGTGAGGAATTTTGAGTCTTTAAGGGACACTGCAGTGCATCAGTGGAAGGAGGCTTTAACAGTTATCACAAGCTTTCAGGTGGAGGCTCTTTTATAAGACCCTTCCAAATAGACCAGGAGATTTACAGTGGAGGAGAGTCCATGTTGCCCTGCCAACAAACTGTTTCCTGGCCCAGCTAAGAACACACCAAGGGGAGGGTTGTCCTTTTCAGTGGGTTGTCTGAAACTGTGTTATATGTTTTCCTGCAATGTTCCAGACTTAGGAGTGTTTTTGAACTTCTTAGGTTTCTGTGTGATACGCTTGGGGAGGATTCTTCTGTTCAGACTTTTATTCTTGGACCAGTTGCAGTTTTGGTTAATTTTCTTTTTGGTCAGGCCAAGTTGGCCATTTGGCTAACCAGGAAGAATAAGCTGAAGGGTGGTGTCCAGGTGGATATTGGTGTAAGCTTGGCTAAGGGCCCATGATATACATCCTGAGTTTAGGAATAATGTGGAGGTCTTTCTGAATAAACGGGGTTTAGATGGACCATTTGTACATTCATTACTGATGATGTAATTTTTTTCTTTCTTTTTATTAGTGGGTTTATTTTTTTCTTTCTTACCTTCCTTTTATGATGTGTTTGTGAAGAAACATGCAGTTCACACAGTACTTGTTATTTTGTACATAAAATCCAGTCCAGATGACTAACAGTGTGTTTTGGGCCTTACAGCTCCTAACAGCATCTCTGAACTGACTGAGAAACTGAATCCAGAGACCAAATAGAAAAACAGAGGACAGAGATTTCTTCACTTTTAAACTGAAGAAGTCCCAGGAAGAAAAATCCAAACAGTGTTGTATGCATGTTGTTTAAAAAATGTGATTTTGAATGTGCATATTTTCAACTTTTGTGGAAGATAATTTCTGTTTAATATTTGAAGAAATTTCCATTGTTTATTAGCTTTTTTTTAAAAAAAAAAAAAACAATAAAAATCTGAGCATCATTCTCACAGTTTGTACATTTAAAAGAAAAAAGGAACTGCTTCACCTGTTTTGTTCATTTTATATTTTTCTTCCTCATATTTTGCAAGACAAAACATCTGTACAACTTCTGCTTTGAAATATAGACTTTTACATTTTTAATGCAGTTGTGATTTAAGGGTGAAGACGTTGTTGTGAACCATTTGTTCTTTTTATGAACAGATCAGGAGCAGCTGTTATTCTTAACTTGTTGTTAAACATTTTGTAGTAGATATGATTTATTTGTTGTTTTTCAGAGCTACAGACACCCGTGTGCAGGTTAAATATGTTTCCTTAACTGGACTTTGGCATTTTTTTTTCTAGACGGAGAGAATAACAGTTAATGTTTTTGATGCTACTATTTATTACATGTGCATGTGTAAAAGAAAACTATACCCTCTTATTATTATTTTTGCTGTGGATTGTGAAGACAATACTAGACCATTAAGTCACATGAACACAGAAATCTAAAGTGTAATCATATAAATATTATATGGACATTAAATAATATATACATTTGTAATTCTAATGATGACTGTTATATAGATGAGAGAAGGAGAGACAGAAACTGGTGGGTGAGCTTCCTGCTCTCAACAGAAAATGTTATTTGCTCCATTAAGTGACTTCATCTGCACTATAACCAGTTACTCAAACACACTGCCATAAGGAAAATAGCTACTGTAAAAAGAAAAGCTAGAAAAACACATTTAGTAATTACATGTGATCTATTTCTTAAACCTTATTTTATTCTTTTCCCTTTTTATTCCCACTGACTCTTCTGGTGCAAATATCTCATAGAATAGAATAAAATAGACTTGTCCTTTATTTCGATTGTACATGTACAACAAAATTATCAAAAACAACAAGAGGCAGGTTCACTATAACCAAAACTCCAGACTCAAACATCATATTACAAGTTAGAGTTCAAAGTTCAGAGGATGCAGCAGACGATTATGTGCATGAAATGGACTGTTATGATCAGAATTGGTCAGAATTAGCCCAAATGTTACTTTTTTCTCAAGGAAAGCATGTTTAGTCTTTTCATTTAAATATGTATTTGTAAGTATATAATTAATTTATATATTAATATCATTAGAATTAAACCTGAGGTTGCTTATAGCTTTGACTGACAGACCTGATGACACAAATGCCAAAAAAGCTTAAAAATTAACCAAACAGATCTAAACTATGAGGGCTGTGAGAAAGGCTGGCAAAAAAATTAAAAAAAATGTGTGTTTTTTTTACAGTAAACACAGCAGTCCTTTCTCAATATATTTTATTTTATAAATTGAGCTGCTTTAGCAACATGAAAGTTAACAGGTGGGGAATGTCGTTCGCTATAGTCACAGCTTGTTTTTAACGATCTCAATATTTTATCTTGTCTTGTTTCTCCAAAACGCGTGTTGATCACCATTATTGACAGTCTGGTATAATAAGTTGCTTTGTTTGGAATTGTGCACGGCTTGTCTGCTTCATTGTTTCACAGAATAGCATTATCAAGGTGCAGCAATAGCTAAATTAGCCAGCAGGTGTCACTGCAGATATGGTTTCGGATTGTTTCGAAACCAAAATGATTCAAACATATTTGAGCCCTCATCCATCTAAAACCAGCTTGTTCTTCTAGAGTGGTTCCCTGGTTAAACAGACTAATTTCAATCATTCATGAAGTCAATCTTACATTATGTTTCAAAGCTAACATCATGAAATCACGAATTAACTGTGTCAGTCATCAAATCATATAGCAGTGACTCATGCATAGTTCACTGCAATCTCTGTTTTCTTTCTTTCTCTTGTCAGGTTTCCATAATTTTACAGAGGAGAAGTGGCTGTGAATAGGATCAAAATACTGGTGAGATGACTGGCTTTTCACAGTGTGGTTATAATGGAGAAGACTTTCTTGACATGGCTCTGAAGACACTGACGTGGATCCCAATGAAGTCAGAAGCTGCCATTTTTAAACCAAGATCTGACGCTGACTGAGCTTTAAATAAATACAATGAAATCATGCTCGCTAAGAGTTGTCCAGAGTTCCAAATGTGTAAACAGGTAGAATAACATGATGCTTTCTTAGGATACAGTAGTGATTTTTTATGTGTATTTATTTATTTAATTTTTTTTCTAATATTGATTTTCTTTTAAAAGAGGTAAAATGTACAGGCTATATCTCATTTAATGTTTTTAATCTTCAGGTTGATCCAATTCTGGGTCGACCCACTGAAACTGATTTAGGTGATTTTTGGTGGAAAAAATGTCCTGGCTCAGGCTCTAAATTTTAGATACTGTGTCTTTCAATTTAATGACTGAATCTCAATCTGTGAACATGTTTTAACATGAAATGTTCAAAATAGACTGTCTGCAGGCTCCATTTAAAACTTTAAATACATTTGGTTCAGTGTTAGACTCCTAAAGTCATCTGAGCCTCATCGTCGCTCAAATTTTTAAATCATCTCCAAGATCCAACAATTGACAGGCATTTTTCAGTTATTGTGAATGATTTTAATGAGACAAATGATTGATTAGTGATCAATGCATAACATACAGTAAATGATTTCATGGCAAGAAAACTAAGATTCTGTCATTTGAATTAATGTCCACAGAGTCACAGAGTTAGAAAGATAGAGACTACTCAGATTTTCTGAGCTCATAATAAATCTATAATATAATTGCTGTGCTTATTGACAACTGATTGATTGTAAAAGCATTCATAAGTATACAAATTAGTCAAGTAACATTTAACTGGAATTTCAGTGTTTGTAAAAACGTGAACGTCTGCACAGTAACTTGCTCCTCTGCTCGTTGGTAGTGACTTTATGAATGAGGAAATGGATTAGATTGTAAGTCAGCTGGTTCAGGTGCAGCAGGAAGGGAGGAGTCAGAGAGAAACTCAAAGTTTATTGATGAAAATCTGCTAGCAAGCAGTTTAGGTTCAGAGTCTGTTACCAGGGTAAATACTAAGCTGCAGCTGACAGCTGAGCTTTCCAACAGAGGAGGAAAGTTCAACCAGCAGGTAAAAATTAGTGGAAGGTACACAGATATCTTTTAGTAAGCCCAGGCTGCTTAACACCACTGTCTAGTGGTGACATACAGTAAATTGAACTGGGAGCCAATGAAGTGACTTCAGTGCTGCTTAAATATGTTTAATTTCCTATGTTTGTTTAAGGAGACTGCTTTAAGGAGGCTGAACTATTTTTTTCTTCTTGAGGTAAGGCACCACTCCCTACCAGTTGGCAAGCAGAAAAGCCTGTTTGGTAGGTAACGATTTGTATGCAAGAAAGAAAAGGAGGAAGACGCACTATGATATTCACTTAAGCTAATGACAGAGAACCTGAAGTCTCTTAATGTTCGAACAATGATAAATATAACTCTAAGAAAACGCTACTTCCAGATGAAGAGAGTCAACTTTTCGGATAACATTGAGAAATCATGAAGTTATTTTTGTTGATTGCCTTTTGCCACGGTTTATTTGCAGGTAAGACAAACCTTTTAATCTTTATACTCTATCACAGTCTCATTTGAACTAAAGCAACATTTTTGTTTTAGTTAATGTTTCAGAGTGTAGAGAGAGGAAGTGCATTTTCTAGGATTTACAATACTTGTTTTGAGAGAATCACATCTATTTTCACATTAAAAAGTATTTTAACTTTCATCTAAGATGCTATCGTGTCATTGTTATCTAAGACTGGACACAATAATCTTTAATAACACAAGATTGTGTTCTTATAACTTTCTCAAACCCTCTCTGTTTTAATCTCACACAGCTCTCAGTTAGTTTATTCTGTCTTTATTTTGCTACATTGCAGGGGCAAACATCTCACATTTATATAATGTTGTTCTAGTCTTACTGAGCACTCAAAGAACTTTTAACAAGAATTCACATTTTAGCCATACATTCATGTAGCATTTTGTCTGTGTCACATCCATGGACGGTTTAAAATCACCAGTTAATCTAATATGCATTTCTTTGGACTACAAGTAAAGTTAGGATTGGTTAGCTGGCGTATCCACAGGAAACCCAAGCAGGCCCAAGTGAAGACATGCAGACAGAATGGCCCTCTGCTGGGATTTTAGCTGGTAACCTTTCTGCTGTGAGGGGACAGCACTGACCAATGTACCACCATGCTGAACTATTTGACCCAAACTTTATGTTAGTGTTAAAAAAGTGTTTCATCTCACATATAAACTGTTAGAGGTTTAATAAAGAATATTGATATTACTATCATTTGTTTATACACATTTATTTTGAATAGATTTTGGTCATTCTTAATCACTTTCAGCTGGTTTCAAACAAATGCAAAGCAGATCAGCAGGATCACACAACTTTATCAAGTTAATATTAAAAAGTTACAGACTCCTGCTACAGATTCATATTATGTCATTTGTTACTGCAAATTATGAATATTTTAACACAATCAAACTGAATGCACCACATTTCTGAAATTGTTTTCATGTTTAATTGTTGTAATTATTAAAAGTATAAACATTTTTTGTTTCACAGTGAAACACTCACTGAAGAATTTGGTCACCGGATCCTATGGCATTCCAATCATCCCAGATTTTGTGGGTGTGTTGTTAGTTGATGACATTCAGACAGGTTACTGTGACAGCAGTCAGAAAACATTCAAAATACAACACGACTGGGCAGAGAAAATATTAGAAAATGACCCACAGCAGAAGGGCTACTACAATATTAAATGTTTTGAAGATGAACCAAACAAGTTCAGACAGCTGATTTCTAGTTTAAAGGGGGAAAGTGAAGGTACAGTATTTTTTTATACTTTATCTTTGATGGTTATAAATATAAAGTTATAGAAAAAATGAATCATGTAAAAATATTTTTAAATCATTAAAGATTTACATTTTTTTTTCTTCTTGACTGAAACCAGTATCCATCAAGACTTTTGCACAGTACTGTTCATTGAAATCCCTATTTGTCTCTCCTCAGGTGTCCACATTTTACAGAGGATAGATGGCTGTGAATTGGATGAAAATACTGGAGAAGTGGCTGGTGTGTTACAGTATGGTCATAATGGAGAAGACTTTCTTAAATTTGATCTAAAAACTCTGAAATGGATCGCACAGAAACCAGAGGCTGAAAGTATCCAACAGAAATGGAACGCTGATGTAGCTAAAAATAATTATTATAAAAGTTCGCTCACTGGGATTTGTCCTCAGTGGCTGAAGAAGTACTTGGACGCTGGGAAAAGCAGCCTGCAGAGAAGAGGTAGATTCACATGACCTGATGCATTTCTCATGGATGTAGAAGAGTTTGTATGTTATGCTGTATTTTATTTCTGAATAATACAGTGACCTTTGAAAAAAGAATATGGCATAGTATTTAGGCTGCCTTTTTATCTAATGCCTTTAAAAAACCAAAATGTCCTTCTTTCAACTTGATTTTCATAGCTGTGTGCCAGGTCTCTCTATGTGCTGAAGGTGATACATTTTAGGAATTAAAAGAACTTTACTTGCAAAGAAGACTAATTTATTTATTGTTATAGTCATTAAACAGTTTTCTTGATATCTCCTTATGAAGACTCTGTTTTTAATCTGTTTTCAATTCCCACCCCCTTTCTGAAGATCATCCTTCAGTGTCTCTCCTCCAGAAGACTCCCTCCTCTCCAGTCAGCTGCCACGCTACAGGTTTCTACCCTGACAGAGCCGTGATGTTCTGGAGGAAAGATGGACAGAAGGTTCATGAAGGTGTGGATCCTGGAGAGATCCTCTCCAACAATGATGAAACCTTCCAGATGAGTGTTGATCTGAATGTTTCATCACCTGAAGACTGGAGCAGATACGAGTGTGTGTTTCAGCTCTCTGGTCGTGATGAACACATTGTCACCAAACTGGATAAAACAGTAATCAGAACAAACTGGGAGGAGAAAAATGGTGAGATAAAAACAGCTGATTAATTTTGTTTTTTGATTCTCTGTACTGTCTATAATGTGATGTTTGGATTTTTTGCTCTGTTTTTTGTTCTGACCCAAAGAAGAATAGCTGCTACTTTATGTGTTTGATTCCAAAAATATTGTTCAAAAAACACATAAAAGTCTCTGTTTTAAATTTAAAATTAAATTAACTATTTACACACAACTATTTTAAATTCAGCTCAATTCAATTGTATTTATACAGCACAAAATCGAAACAACAGTCACCTCACTGTTTATATTGTAAGGTAGACCCTACAATAATCCATACAGAGAAAAACCCAACAATCATATGACCCCCTATGAGCAAGCACTTTTGCAACAGTGGGAAGGAAAAACTCCCTTTTAACAGGAAGAAACCTCCGGCAGAACCAGGCTCAGGGAGGGGCGGCCATCTGCTGCGACTGGTTGGGGTGAGAGAAGGAAGACAGGATAAAGACATGCTGTGGAAGAGAGACAGAGATTAATAACAAGTACAATTCAATGCAGAGAGGTCTATTAACACATTATTCTTGGCCTTACAGCTGGGGAACTGTTATTGAATACAAATATTTTATTCTGAATATTTTATTGTTAAAATGTGTAATATTAGTGTCACCTGTACAACCACATAACTAAAGCCTCAAATAGATATTATATAAATATGCTACTGGATCTACATCCTACACTGCCATGGGTTTTATAGAGTAACTAGATTAGCACTACAGAATGAAGGAATTTCTGTTAACCTGCTCCATTTTACTTGTTTTTTACTGAACAGACAAGCACATCATTGTTGCCGTGGTTGTTCCTGTTCTACTTGTTCTTGTTCTTCTCATCCTCTGTGCTGTTGGAGTTGTTGTTTATAGAAGGAGGAGAGGTGAGTTATTCAAATAAGCTGACCTGATGCTCTAGACATCAAAACTGAACTTGTTTGGAATTTCAAAATTATTTGCACTTCTTTTTTATTTTACAAGTACAAGACAACAGGTCTTTTAATTAAACTACTTTTCTTTTATACTCTGGCTTTTAATTTGGCAAAAAACAATGACTAATGGCTGCTGAATAGTTTTAGTTTTTTTAAATGGATCAAGACAGTATATCAACCAAAAATCCAGAAAAAAACACATTACATTAAATTTATAACTTGATTCAGCAAAATACAAAATAGTAATTGGTGGAGAAACCTGAGTTGTCAACACCAGGTTTACACACATCTCAGCCCACTCCACTTTACAGAAACTCTCTAAATCCTTCTGGTTTCTTGGCTGCTTCTTCAGCTTCAGCTCCCT
This sequence comes from Maylandia zebra, assembly GCF_041146795.1. NCBI lineage: Eukaryota > Metazoa > Chordata > Actinopteri > Cichliformes > Cichlidae > Maylandia > Maylandia zebra. The sequence continues at coordinate 5,708,237 of NC_135187.1, read as the reverse complement.
CCACAGATTCAGTTCTGCAGACTGGCTAGGCCACTCCATGACCATAATGTGCGTATTCTTTACTCACTCATTTGTTACCTTGGTGTTATGTTTTGTGTTATTGCTATGCTGGAAGATGCACTCATGACCCATATTCAGTGTTCTGAGTGAGGGAAAGAGGTTCTTGTCCAAGATTTTATGGTACACAACCATGTCCATTGGCACTCAGTGCAGTGATGTCCTGTATATATAGTAGAAACGCAACCCGAAATTTGTTGGGGATGGTGTGTTCTTTGAGTTATACTCAGCATTTCTCTTTCTCCAAAAATGGAAGGTGGAGTGATGCCAAAGAGTCTGATTTTGATTTCATTTGATCACAGCATTTTCTTCAAAGGTTTCTCTGAATCATCACATGTGCCCTCTTGTTTGAATGAGTTTCCTGTCACCATAAACGCACACCTATGTACACAAAAAACCTCGTATAGAGACAGACCCCTCACACACAGCATAGACACAAAACACACACATCACATATAAAAATTTCCATCTTTTGGCACATGTACAGGGCCAACAAATGGTGTAAATTTCTGTAATTACAACAAGAACCTAATGTACACAGTTCAAGCTTAGGATGTCACAAGGCTGTGCAGGCAGGCAGGAAATGGACCCAATATGCAGACTCCAGGACATAAAATATAAACTCAAAAATGGCTTTCATGCTGACCAGGAGAATACTAACCGAACAGATGATACAAATAAACTAGGCAGTTTGACTGATGGAATACACAGTGATATATGAGGGTGACTATTGTTATAGTGCAATGACGAGCACTGGAAGACACGCACAATAAATACACAAGCAGGAACAAGAGGGAACGAGGAACAAGTGGAAACACAGCTGGAACTGGGAGGAGGTTGAGATAAGGAGACCCCCAGCAAGAGGAGACTATCGTAAACATAACCATATGTGGTATCACATGTGGAGCAGCAGCAGGTATAAATGTAAATGTGGACAGGTTGTCTCGTTTGTCTGACTCTGAAGTACGGAGGAGATAAGACCCACGTGTGAATAAATATCTCAAACCAACTGACAACTATCTTTTTCATTGTCTCCTTCCACAACTAAACCACCATCATTACACCTCTATAACAGCAGAACCTTGCAGGTGCTGCAAGATTCCGGTTCATTATGGTGTTGTGCATTACCAGGTGTGTCCTTGTTGACTGCAGTCCTAATTGCCTTCAGGTCATTATACAACTCCTGTATAGTTTTGGGATAATCAGCCTTAACTCATAAAGCAAGATCTTGCATGGAGTTCCAGATCAAGGACAACTGATGATGATTTTATATTTTATATTTTTTTCATTTTCTGAATAATCAGACCAACACCTGTCACCTTCCCATCAAGCTTCTTGCTGATGGTTATTTAACTCATTCCAGCCTTGTGCAGGTCTACAATCTTGCCCTCAATGTCCTCTGAGAGAATTCTGCCTGGGGTGTATGAAATCAATCACTTGTGCCACTCAATGACATGCAAATCAATTTATAACTTTTAGGTAATGTTTTTCTTTTTCTGGATTTTTGGTTGATATTCTTTTTCTTTCCTACAAAATAAAACTACAATAAAAAATTTGAGACTTTTAATTTCCGTGTAATTGATCAAATTCTTGCCCACACTGTACTGACACTTCCTGTTGATTTTTTTCTTTTAGGTTCAGGTGTCATCTAGTAGATCTTCTTTGTAAGTAAAACTTAATATATATTGTAATTATTATTAAATCAAGGGAACCAACCTCTAAATTTAAAAAAGTGACTGATAAATACAACTCAATGGAATATAGAATTTAAATACACTACAAAGTCTTTCAGGTGTATCAAATTCACTAAAATGATGCAAAGAATATAGTTTCCTGCCACAAACATGAAGCTTTGCGTGATAATGGCTGTTTTCTCAACCAAACTGAATAGCTCATTCAAAAACCTTTTCAGTGAAGTTAAAATTATCGTCTAAATGGCAACAAGAATTCTCTCTCAGTCCATCTATTATTGTAAAATATAAACAATAAATATCAATTCCTATATTTTTTTAAATTATTGATTATATGTTGCAGAGAGGAGGTCTCAGAAGAACAGAAAAAAGGAGCTCATGTGAAAAGTCTGTTTTGCCGGGTTGAAGATGGGCTTCTGATGTGCTGATGAACTCCAAGGTCCAGTTGCATATCCATGAGTCAAATCATACAATAGTCAGTCAGACACTCAGCTGTAGTTCCTTAACTGTTCTGTTCCTGGCTCCCAAACTTAGGGACAAGTCACATCTAACCTAACATGCTCCAGAACAAGTTAGGCTAGAAGGCCCCTTTGGAGAATTGAGGTGCACGACTGGAACAGAAAGCGCCTCCTTTTCATCCATTTATTGTTTAGATATTTATTTAAGATGAACAAACTTTCTGCCCTTCACTGCTGTGTTTGTCATTAAGAAAATGCTATCTTGTCACAGTGTCATGTTGTGAATTTAAATATAAAACATATAATGAGCACAAAGGCTATTATAGGCAACTAAAACTAAACTAAAAGTGAAACTAGATGTAAAGAAAAAAACCCAAACATTTTATCTAAATCAATGTGAAATGTTTTCACTGTAGAGTCTTTATAATGTCACCCAGAGTTGGCTGTAGATTATACACCAAACATTTACAGTGTTTCAGGAAGTCAAAAAGATTAGTGGTACCAATAAAATTCAATTGTCAAAAGAATTTTGGACATAGATCATATGGGTTTAGTGCTGCTCGAGCACTATGGAGTAACACCATATCATTTTTTTTTTCCATGTGCGGAGATAAAATATTGATATTTGGCTTAATCAGAAAAACTTTAATTGTCACTTTAACCATATTACATGGAATAAAGCCAAAAAAACAAAATGAATGGTCAGAGCTGTCATTGTTAAATCTGAAGCCAGATTTATCAACTGTCAGCACCAGTTCAATCGTATAGCATGAAGAAGCTGCTGTTGGGGTTTTTAAATATGCATTGTCTATTTTGTGGCTGAAAGCAGCAGGGGAAATAAAACAATACAAACACCTCTCAACCTGAGAACATGGAAGAATCTCTGGATACAGAGACTGCATAGAGAAAAACAGCAGCAGTAGTAGTTTCTAAACAACTTATAGAATTAAGTTTTTATGCAGTGGTGTTTAAAGTTGGGCTTTAAAGTTCATAAAAAAACAACCTACTTGTAAAGCTTTCAATTTAAGACTATTTCCTGCCTTCACTTCAGTTTACATTTTTTACATTGTGTGCTTCTGATTAACAAATGCAGCTAAGTGAGTTACCTCTTATGGGAAAACTGAAGTCTTTGGCATGTCTCAGATATAATTAAATTATACTAAAAATATGATTTACTACCATGAACATGAAGCGCACTTTCACTTTTTAAGAAATTCTACCAAGGATTTTTTATTTTAAATAAGCTTTGTGTGTCTTATTGCGTCTGTAAACACAATAGTTTAAAAAGCATGAAAAGTGGCAAAAAACCTTATAACTTAAAATATTCTCACAAGTGTCATCTTTATTGTCAACACACAGGAATACCCAACTACTTTAGGGTGCTTTAAAAGTCATAATAATGACATAGAGAGCTAGAGAGGGTTTTTTGTTGTTGTTGTTTTTTACTGCCTTTGTTTGTATTGACAACATATAGGCACATTGTGAATGATATACTGTGGCTCTGGCCTCTTCTGCGAGGACAAATAACATCGAACTTTCATAACATGTCTTTTATCTTTAAAATTGTGCATAAAATTCTGCTGCCTTAGTTTGTATTGGCAGATTTCTGTAAATATGTTGGTTTACACTATATGCAGTTCAAAAACCCAATATTTATTTAAAGGTTCTTTTCTTTGATTGCACATCTTCAACATACCACTGTAATTTTTAATTAGTCATTGGTCAAACCGACACTAGTGGAACCAGATATGAAATAAAGCTGATTTCAATCACCAATAACATTCCACTGACATGCATAACAGATTCAACAGAAATCATGAGCCTATGCACACTCTGACACACTCTGTAAGCGTTGCTTGTGAAATAAATAAATGTATTGCTCTTTATATTTGCACTAATTTCTCACTTTTCAATGAAGTTACTTTAACACTCCAATATCACAACATGACCCTTAATTTGGAAACTCTGAGACAGTGATTCTGTGTTCTGTAATGCTGATCTGAGTTTGTGTGTGTTTGTGTTTGTGTTTTGATGCCAGGGCCCTATTTCAGGAAGCCGGTTTAGAAAACTCAGAGTGAAAAACGATACGCAGGGTTGAGTAACCCCGAACTGTCCAACTCGGAATATTCGGTTTCAGAAAGGCTGATAACAATTAGTTCAGTCAACGCGGAGTTGCTTTAACCCCAAGTGAAGCGCGCGGACGAGGATACATAAAGCCCTGATAAGCGGAGCACAGATTAAGCGAGTCACCATGGAGACGGAGGGAAAGAAGGCGCGGTCAATGTATTTCACAGCGCTTGAGGCCGAAATTCTGATGGCAGCATATGCCGATAACATGCAAATTTCGCGGAAAAAAGTAACACAGCCACAGCTGCAAAACAAAGGGAGCATGCATGGCAAAACATAGCCGACAGAGTCAATGCGTGAGTGTTAATATAAACATTGATCTAGGGATTTCCACCCATTTAACACGTTATTTTATCATATGTTATTTTATTTGTTATTTTATACATTTGATTTTGTGATGTGATGTGAGCGCAGGTGCAACCCAACAGGCCCCAAACGTTCCTGGCAGCAAGTAAAAATGAAATATAAAAATATAGTCCAAACAGGTAAGGTGTAATTGTATTATGAGCCATAGTGCTTGGTCTGTTTGTCCCATGTAAATCAATTGCAGTTAGAGGCTACATTAATTTTCTTTCTGTAAGCACTTATTGAAATTATCTGAGCACATTACAAGTACATATTTGCTTACTCTGTATGCTCAAATGTGGCCCGTTATAGCCAACAGAAAAAAAGCAGAGGCCTGAAAAACAGGTGGGGGTCCTCCACCAACACCACTCACAGAGGCTGAGCAGTTGGCCCTCAGCCAAAACAGTGGGCGCTCTGTGGCTGAAGGCATCTCTGCGGGGACATCCTCTGAGTCAATAACCCCGCAAGACACAAGTGCCTACATAGGGGGTAAATTCAAAATAATACATGATGTGCATACATCCTTTCTTCACAGTCACCTTTGCAGTGCTACTCATTCATTTGATAAACTCTTTACCATAATGGATTATTTTGTAGTGAAGTTATTTTCCTACTGATTTTGCCTTCCCTCAGTCTTGGTTGTCTTTGAGAGCATAATGACAATGAAGTGTAAGGTGATTGGTATATGTTTGTTAATTGCCATTTGGTCCCTTGTAAGTTATAAGTGACCTGTATAAACCTCATATTCTATCAGTTGATGGTGATGGTGTACTGCATCTGGTGCAGCCTCCTGTTGAGCCAGACCAACATGCAGTTGTGAGTACTCTTAATACTCCACAGATTATATGAGTTTACAGTATGTGACAGGTGAGACCTGGAGATTTGGGACCGCCCCTGGTGGGCGGAGCTGGTCTTCGCTCCTTTCATAAGCGCAGGTGTGGGCAATTGGGTATTCCTTTGCAAACCTGAAGCTGCGAGTGCTTGGTCCGAGTTGGGCAAGTTGGTGTTTCTTAACTATGAAAGTCTGATACGCGTCCTTCCCCTAAACTTCTGTTAGAACGGTAGGTTACACAAAAATGTACCACTTGAGCTCTGGCTGTTGGCAGAGGTTTACAGTTATTTGCACCCTTGTAGGTGGGAAACATTGCTCCCGTGAGAACGGTATAGTGGACTTCATCGCCACTGACCCACATTTATTAGGGTGTGACACGAACTTGTGGACAGGTAACAAAACCAATTCAGTGGAGGAATATTCCTGTGTTTTATTGTCCAGCTAGTGATCTCCTGTCTTTTATTCACAGAGTACCGAGCTGCTGCTTTGCCAGGTGGATTTCTGGCTGCGGGCAAAGGACCCGACACATCAGTGTGTTTTAATTTGTTTTAAACTGGTGTAAGCCGACAGACTGACTGCTGCGGCTGTCGATGGTTTTGGTTTTTGGTTTTACTTTTTCTGTATCAGTAGGCACCACAGATATTGATCCTTTTAGTATTTTAACCCCTTTGTTTATATATATATATATATATATATATATATATATATATATATATATATATATATATATATATATATATATATATATATATATATATATATATATATATATATATATATATATGTATGTGTGTATATATATATGTATGTATATATATATATATATATATATATATATATATATATATATATATATATGTGTATATATATATATATATATGTGTATATATATATATATATATATATATATATATATATATATATATATATATATATATATATATATATATATATGTATATGTAAAAAAAAACACCCAGCGCGCCCCTGCGGGCGGTTTATCCTTCAAGCTCGGGTCCTCTACCAGAGGCCTGGGAGCTTGAGGGTCCTGCGCAGTATCTTAGCTGTTCCCAGGACTGCGCTCTTCTGGACAGAGATCTCCGATGTTATTCCCGGGATCTGCTGGAGCCACTCGCCTAGCTTGGGAGTCACCGCACCTAGTGCTCCGATTACCACGGGGACCACCGTTACCTTCACCCTCCACATCCTCTCGAGCTCTTCTCTGAGCCCTTGGTATTTCTCCAGCTTCTCGTGTTCCTTCTTCCTGATATTGCTGTCATTCGGAACCGCTACATCGATCACTACGGCCGTCTTCTTCTGTTTGTCTACCACCACTATGTCCGGTTGGTTAGCCACCACCATTTTGTCCGTCTGTATCTGGAAGTCCCACAGGATCTTAGCTCGGTCATTCTCCACCACCCTTGGGGGCATCTCCCATTTTGACCTCGGGACTTCCAGGTTATACTCGGCACAGATGTTCCTGTACACTATGCCGGCCACTTGGTTATGGCGTTCCATGTATGCCTTGCCTGCTAGCATCTTGCACCCTGCTGTTATGTGCTGGATTGTCTCTGGGGCATCTTTACACAGCCTGCACCTGGGGTCTTGCCTGGTGTGATAGACCCCAGCCTCTATGGATCTTGTACTCAGAGCTTGTTCTTGTGCTGCCATGATTAGTGCCTCTGTGCTGTCTTTCAGTCCAGCTTTGTCCAGCCACTGGTAGGATTTCTGGATATCAGCCACCTCCTCTATCTGCCGGTGGTACATACCGTGCAGGGGCCTGTCCTTCCATGATGGTTCCTCGTCTCCCTCCTCTTTCTTGGGTTTCTGCTGCCTGAGGTATTCACTGAGCACTCGGTCAGTTGGGGCCATCTTCCCAATGTATTCTTGGATGTTCCTTGTCTCATCCTGGACTGTGGTGCTGACACTCACCAGTCCCCGGCCCCCTTCCTTCCGCTTAGCGTACAGCCTCAGGGTGCTGGACTTGGGGTGAAACCCTCCATGCATGGTAAGGAGCTTTCTTGTCTTTATGTCAGTGGCTTCTATCTCCTCCTTTGGCCAGCCTATTACCCCAGCAGGGTACCTGATCACGGGCAGGGCGTACGTGTTGATGGCCCGGATCTTGTTCTTACCATTCAGCTGACTCCTCAGGACTTGCCTGACCCTCTGCAGGTACTTGGTGGTTGCAGCCTTTCTAGCGGCCTCTTCATGGTTCCCATTTGCCTGCGGGATCCCCAGGTACTTGTAACTGTCCTCTATGTCTGCAATGTTGCCTTCTGGTAGTTCAATCCCCTCAGTTCTGACTACCTTCCCTCTCTTTGTTACCATCCGACTACACTTCTCCAGTCCGAACGACATTCCAATGTCATTGCTGTATAGCCTGGTAGTGTGGATCAGTGAATCGATGTCTCGTTCACTCTTGGCATACAGCTTGATGTCATCCATGTACAGGAGGTGGCTGACAACTGCTCCGTTCCGTAGTCGGTATCCGTAGCCAGTCTTGTTAATGATCTCACTGAGGGGGTTCAGGCCTATGCAGAACAGCAGTGGGGACAGAGCATCTCCTTGGTAGATCCCGCACTTGATGGTAACTTGTGCTATGGGCTTGGAGTTGGCCTCTAGTGTTGTACGCCACATCCCCATTGAGTTCCTGATGAAGGCTCTTAGGGTCCCATTGATCTTGTACAATTCTAGGCATTCCAGTATCCAGCTGTGGGGCATTGAGTCATAGGCCTTCTTGTAATCAATCCAGGCAGTGCACAGGTTGGTCAGTCTGGCCTTGCAGTCTCGGCTGATTGTTCTGTCTACCAGTAGCTGGTGTTTTGCACCTCTGGTATTCTTGCCAATTCCTTTCTGTGTCCCGCTCATGTATTGACCCATGTGCCTGTTCATCTTAGCCGATATGATGCCTGACAGGAGCTTCCATGTAGTACTGAGGCAGGTTATTGGTCGGTAGTTGGAGGGGACCGGTCCCTTCTTGGGGTCCTTGGGGATCAGGACCGTCCGGCGTTCAGTTAGCCATTCCGGGTGTCTCTCGTTAACTAGCAGCTGGTTCATTTGTGCTGCCAGACGCTCGTGGAGTGCAGTCAGCTTCTTCAGCCAGTAGGCGTGAACCATGTCGGGCCCTGGTGCTGTCCAACTCTTCATACTGGAGACCCTTTCTTGGATATCTGCCACTGTGATGGTTACTGGACCCTGTTCAGGGAGGTCGCTGTGGTCTGCCCTCAGATCCTCTAGCCACTGAGCATTGCCGTTATGGGTTGCATCCTTCTCCCATATGCTCTTCCAGTATTGCTCCGTCTCCAGCCTTGGTGGTGCTGTTCTCTTATTGTTCCCTTGCCACTGAGAGTACACCTTTGCTGGTTCTGTGGAGAACAGCTGGTTTATTCTCCTGCCTTCTATCTCTCTGGTGTACCTCCTCAAGCGGCTGGCCAAGGCTGTGAGTCTTTGCTTGGCAGTTTCCAAGGCCTCAGGTATGGACAGCTTGCTGTATTTCTTAGGCACCTAATATGTATATATATGTATACATATACATATATATACATATGTATATGTATATATATGTATATGTATATGTATATGTATATGTATATGTATATGTATGTGTATATATATATGTATGTATATATATATGTATGTGTGTATATATATGTATGTGTATATATGTATATGTATATGTATGTATATGTATGTATATATATGTATATATATATATGTATATATATATGTCGCAGACGGTGAAGGCGCTGCAGGGAAAACAAATCCTTTTTTTTGTCTCCCCGCTTTTGCATGCACAGCGGTGGGCCCGAGTGAAGACGGCACTGAAGATTTGACTTTTTTTCTATAGTGTTTTACCCATTTGGGGTCATGTGTGAGTTGCCGTCCATGTTTAACCTGTGTGCTATGTCGATTTGTTTTTAAACGGTTCCCCGCAGCGCTTGTCCCGTCTCACGGGCAATCGCACAGTTTTATCGTCTCTAATAAGGTAACGTTTTTAATTGGTTTGAGGTGCCGCTGTTACACTGTTTCTTTTATTTTGTATTAAAAAATTAAATTCTTTTAAACTGACTGTGCGCCTACGGCTCTGTCCTATTTTAAATAGGTACCTACCACGGGTCACAAGTAGAACAGCAATGTTGTTAATTTCTTTACTACAGGAAAATAATGAAGAAACATTGACAGCTGTTACAGAGGAGGAAGCAACAGACACTTTATGAGGTTTACATCTTACAATGGAAAATATAACAATTGAATAAAATGTGGTACTATAATAAAACCATGGACTTTCTATGTCTCTAACAGAGTGATGATGGAAATGAAGAGGAAGAGGGTCCAGCCACTTCTCCAACAAAACTTTCCTCAGTAAGATGTTCAGCACTGATTTACAACCAACCTAAGTAGGCATGTACTATGAATGTCAATGCTATTTTCTGTGTTTCAATAGCTCCCTGTAAAGCAGCTGTACAAGACCTATTTGATCAAGAAAATAAAAAAATCAGACTTAGAAATGGAACACTTCAAGCAGCAGATCCAAAAGACCAAGACTGAGATTTTACTGCTGGAACATCAGTTAAGGGTGGGTGAAGTGGTCAGAGATGGACGAATTATTTCAGTGTTATATACTTATACATAATAATATACTTATTAATACTTTGTGTACAGGAAATACAGGCGACCAATAAAGCCAGTTGAACAAAAAATCTGTTTATTCTTCTTTCAACATGTTGAGGTGATGGGTCAAAGGAAATGATTGTGACATATGGTGTCTCTGACTGCTCTTCCATCTTGTATGTCTGTGGGAGGGTCAGGATGTTCATGGTTTGGATCACTGCTGATGTTTGGTTCAGAAGGACAGTGTTCTCCTCTAATTGTGGCAATGTTGTGAAGAATCACACATGCCACAATAATGTCACATGCCCTTTCTGGGGTGACCCTGAGTCTTTGAAGGCACTGGAACCGGGCCTTAAGCATTCCGATAGTCATTTCAACTCTGGCTCTTGTCCTGCAATGAGCCAGATTATATCGCTGCTGTGGGCCCGGTTCAGGGTCAGGGTAAGGGGTAAGCAAATAGGGTAAACATGGATACCCCTCATCACCAAGCAAGTAGCCAGTGAACTCTCCTAAGACAGAAGGATACACTTCAGTTCAAAAGTCCCTGAAGCAATTGGTCTTTATATATTTTAAAGTATTTTCAACTCACCATGTCCAAATTTTGTGCTCAGTGTACATTCACAAAAAATTTGTGAGTCATGAACAGAGCCTGGCCACTTGGCTTCCACATTTGTGATAATGTTGGCAGCATCACATATGATCTTCACAGTGCAGAGAACACAAATTAGCATCCATTACTATAATGAAATAATTTGTTAGTTTGAAATGCTACAGGGAACTATGTACCTGCACATTAATGCTGTGGAAAGACTTCCTGTTCACATAGTCTCCTTCATTTACTGAAGGAGCAATGATTGGAATGTGAGTGCCATCTGTACAGCCAATCACGCCTGGGAACCCTGAAAATAAATGTAAAATTTAAGTAGTAGTTCAAGTATCACCACATCATGAATTGAGTTTTGTTCATCCTAATACCTGCAATTTTGTGGAATCCCTCTTTGATAAATCTTGTGGGTCTATGACCGGGGAACACCACAGACGAGTACAGGAGACGTTTCAGTGCAACTGTAACATTCCTGACTGCCCGACAGACGGTAGCCTTGGAAACGTGCTCAGCGTCATCAATATTATACAGAAAGCTCCCGTTTGCAAAAAAACGAAGTGCAATACAAATAATATGTACAGAACTGAGAGAATGTCCGCGATGTGTCACATGAGCAATATTAGGCCTGAGGATGTTATTCAAATGAATTATAGATTGTGCTGAAAAACTGTAACGTTCACACAGAAAATCATCAGGAAATGATAAAATGTCCAAACGCGCTCTGATCACTCTCTCCCGGCGGAGAGCTCTGCGGAGAATTTGGGCTTCAACATCTACTGGCTCTTCAAGGAAGGGGCACGCCATGTCTGACACTTCCTACAGTCAGGTTTCCGACAAAGAGGCGGAGACAGTCAGGGTTAGTTGTGGTAAACCTGCTAGGGGGCAGGTTAGCTTCATGGAGTGTGTCGTCATAGTGACTCACTGAGGCTTAATCTGAACTCGCTTTGTGAAACCGAAAACCCAGAGTTTTCGTTAACTCAGGGTATACTTACTCAGGCCCTGGGCCCTATTTCAGGAAGCCGGTTTAGTGGAAAAACTGAGTAAGTATACCCTGAGTTAACGAAAACTCTGGGTTTTCGGTTTCACAAAGCGAGTTCAGCTGCAGCCTGAGTGAGTCACTATGACGACACACGCCGTGAAGCTAACCTGCCCCCTAGCAGGTTTACTACAACTAACCCTGACTGTCTCTGCCCCTTTGTCGGAAACCTGACAGTAGGAAGTGTCGGACATGGCGTGCCACTTCCTTGAAGAGCCAGTAGATCGTGAAGCCCAAATTCTCCGCAGAGCTCTCCGCCGGGAGAGAGTGATCAGAGCGCGTTTGGACATTTTATCATTTCCTGATGATTTTCTGTGCGAACGTTACCGTTTCTCAGCACAATCTCTAAGTTATTTGGATAACATCCTCAGGCCATATATTACGCATGTGACATCGCTGACATGCTCTCAGTTCATTACATATTATTTGTATTGCACTTCGGTTTTTTGCAAACGGGAGCTTTCTGTATAATATTGGTGACGCTGAGCACGTTTTCAAGGCTACCGTCTGTCGGGCAGTCAGGAATGTTACAGTTGCACTGAAACGTCTCCTGTACTCGTTTGTGGTGTTCCCCGGTCATAGACCCACAAGATTTATCAAAGAGGGATGCCACAAAATTGCAGGTATCAGGATGACCAAAACTTAATTTATGATGTGGTGATACTTGGACTACTACTTAAATTGTACATTTATTTTCAGGGTTCCCAGGCGTGATTGGCTGTATAGATGGCACTCACATTCCAATCATTGCTCCTTCAGTAAATGAAGGAGACTATGTGAACAGGAAGTCTTTCCACAGCATTAATGTGCAGGTACATAGTTCCCTGTAGCATTTCAAACTAACAAATTATTTCATTATAGTAATGGATGCTAATTTGTGTTCTCTGCACTGTGAAGATCATATATGATGCTGCCAACATTATCACAAATGTGGAAGCCAAGTGGCCAGGCTCTGTCCATGACTCACAAATATTCCGTGAATGTACACTGAGCACAAAATTTGGACATGGTGAGTTGAAAATACTTTAAAATATATAAAGACCAATTGCTTCAGGGACATTTGAACTGAAGTGTATCCTTCTGTCTTAGGAGAGTTCACTGGCTACTTGCTTGGTGATAGGGGGTATCCATGTTTACCCTATTTGCTTACCCCTTACCCTGACCCTGAACCGGGCCCACAGCAGCGATATAATCTGGCTAATTGCAGGACAAGAGCCAGAATTGAAATGTCTATCGGAATGCTTGAGGCCCGGTTCCAGTGCCTGCAAAGACTCAGGGTCACCCCAGAAAGGGCATGTGACATTATTGTGGCATGTGTGATTCTTCACAACATTGCCACAATTAGAGGAGAACACTGTCCTTCTGAACCAAACAGCAGTGATCCAAACCATGAACATCCTGACCCTCCCACGGACATACAAGATGGAAGCGCAGTCAGAGACACCATATGTCACAATCATTTCTTTTGACCCATCACCTCAACATGTTGAAAGAAGAATAAACAGATTTTTTGTTCAACTGGCTTTATTGGTCGCCTGTATTTCCTGTACACAAAGTATTAAAAGATGTAAACCTCATAAAGTGTCTCTGTTGCTTCCTCCTCTGTAACAGCTGTCAATGTTTCTCCATTATTTTCCTGTAGTAAAGAAATAGACAACATTGCTGTTCTACTGTAAACTCATATAATCTGTGGAGTATTACTCACAACTGCATGTTGGTCTGGCTCAACAGGAGGCTGCACCAGATGCAGTACACCACCACCATCAACTGATAGAATATGAGGTTTATACAGGTCACTTATAACTTACAAGGGACCAAATGGCAATTAACAAACATATACCAATCACCTTACACTTCATTGTCATTATGCTCTCAAAGACAACCAAGACTGAGGGAAGGCAAAATCAGTAGGAAAATAACTTCACTACAAAATAATTCATTATGGTAAAGAGTTTATCAAATGAATGTGTCGCACTGCAAAGGTGACTGTGAAGAAAGGATGTATGCACATCATGTATTATTTTGAATTTACCCCTTATGTAGGCACTTGTGTCTTGCGGGGTTATTGACTCAGAGGATGTCCCCGCAGAGATGCCTTCGGCCACAGGGCGCCCACTGTTTTGGCTGAGGGCCAACTGCTCAGCCTCTGTGAGTGGTGGTGGTGGAGGACCCCCACCTGTTTTTCAGGCCTCCGCTTTTTTTCTGTTGGCTATAACGGGCCACATTTGAGCATACAGAGTAAGCAAATATGTACTTGTAATGTGCTCAGATAATTTCAATAAGTGCTTACAGAAAGAAAATTAATGTAGCCTCTAACTGCAATTGATTTACATGGGACAAACAGACCAAGCACTATGGCTCATAATACAATTACACCTTACCTGTTTGGACTATATTTTTATATTTCATTTTTACTTGCTGCCAGGAACGTTTGGGGCCTGTTGGGTTGCACCTGCGCTCACATCACATCACAAAATAAAATGTATAAAATAACAAATAAAATAACATATGATAAAATAACGTGTTAAATGGGTGGAAATCCCTAGATCAATGTTTATATTAACACTCACGCATTGACTCTGTCGGCTATGTTTTGCCATGCATGCTCCCTTTGTTTTGCAGCTGTGGCTGTGTTACTTTTTTCCGCGGAATTTGCATGTTATCGGCATATGCTGCCATCAGAATTTCGGCCTCAAGCGCTGTGAAATACATTGACCGCGCCTTCTTTCCCTCCGTCTCCATGGTGACTCGCTTAATCTGTGCTCCGCTTATCAGGGCTTTATGTATCCTCGTCCGCGCGCTTCACTTGGGGTTAAAGCAACTCCGCGTTGACTGAACTAATTGTTATCAGCCTTTCTGAAACCGAATATTCCGAGTTGGACAGTTCGGGGTTACTCAACCCTGCATATCGTTTTTCACTCTGAGTTTTCCAAACCGGCTTCCTGAAATAGGGCCCAGGGCCCTGTTTCAGGAAGCCGGTTTGGAAAACTCAGAGTGAAAAACGACACTCACGGTTGAGTAACCCCGAACTGTCCAACTCGGAATATTCCGTTTCAGAAAGGCTGATAACAATTAGTTCAGTCAACGCGGAGTTGCTTTAACCCCAAGTGAAGCGCGCGGACGAGGATACATAAAGCCCTGATAAGCGGAGCACAGATTAAGCGAGTCACCATGGAGACGGAGGGAAAGAAGGCGCGGTCAATGTATTTTACAGCGCTTGAGGCCGAAATTCTGATGGCAGCATATGCCGATAACATGCAAATTCCGCGGAAAAAAGTAACACAGCCACAGCTGCAAAAGACAGGGAGCATGCATGGCAAAACATAGCCGACAGAGTCAATGCGTGAGTGTTAATATAAACATTGATCGAGGGATTTCCACCCATTTAACACGTTATTTTATCATATGTTATTTTATTTGTTATTTTATACATTTTATTTTGTGATGTGATGTGAGCGCAGGTGCAACCCAACAGGCCCCAAACGTGCCTGGCAGCAAGTAAAAATGAAATATAAAAATATAGTCCAAACAGGTGAGGTGTAATTGTAGTATGAGCCATAGTGCTTGGTCTGTTTGTCCGATGTAAATCAATTGCAGTTAGAGGCTACATTAATTTTCTTTCTGTAAGCACTTATTGAAATTATCTGAGCACATTACAAGTACATATTTGCTTACTCTGTATGCTCAAATGTGGCCCGTTATAGCCAACAGAAAAAAAGCGGAGGCCCGAAAAACAGGTGGGGGTCCTCCACCACCACCACTCACAGAGGCTGAGCAGTTGGCCCTCAGCCAAAACAGTGGGCGCTCTGTGGCCGAAGGCATCTCTGCGGGGACATCCTCTGAGTCAATAACCCCGCAAGACACAAGTGCCTACATAAGGGGTAAATTCAAAATAATACATGATGTGCATACATCCTTTCTTCACAGTCACCTTTGCAGTGCGACACATTCATTTGATAAACTCTTTACCATAATGGATTATTTTGTAGTGAAGTTATTTTCCTACTGATTTTGCCTTCCCTCAGTCTTGGTTGTCTTTGAGAGCATAATGACAATGAAGTGTAAGGTGATAGGTATGTTTGTTAATTGCCATTTGGTCCCTTGTAAGTTATAAGTGACCTGTATAAACCTCATATTCTATCAGTTGATGGTGATGGTGTACTGCATCTGGTGCAGCCTCCTGTTGAGCCAGACCAACATGCAGTTGTGAGTAATACTCCACAGATTATATGAGTTTACAGTAGAACAGCAATGTTGTTTATTTCTTTACTACAGGAAAATAATGAAGAAACATTGACAGCTGTTACAGAGGAGGAAGCAACAGAGACACTTTATGAGGTTTACATCTTTTAATACTTTGTGTACAGGAAATACAGGCGACCAATAAAGCCAGTTGAACAAAAAATCTGTTTATTCTTCTTTCAACATGTTGAGGTGATGGGTCAAAAGAAATGATTGTGACATATGGTGTCTCTGACTGCGCTTCCATCTTGTATGTCCGTGGGAGGGTCAGGATGTTCATGGTTTGGATCACTGCTGTTTGGTTCAGAAGGACAGTGTTCTCCTCTAATTGTGGCAATGTTGTGAAGAATCACACATGCCACAATAATGTCACATGCCCTTTCTGGGGTGACCCTGAGTCTTTGCAGGCACTGGAACCGGGCCTTAAGCATTCCGATAGTCATTTCAATTCTGGCTCTTGTCCTGCAATTAGCCAGATTATATCGCTGCTGTGGGCCCGGTTCAGGGTCAGGGTAAGGGGTAAGCAAATAGGGTAAACATGGATACCCCCTATCACCAAGCAAGTAGCCAGTGAACTCTCCTAAGACAGAAGGGTACACTTCAGTTCAAATGTCCCTGAAGCAATTGGTCTTTATATATTTTAAAGTATTCTCAACTCACCATGTCCAAATTTTGTGCTCAGTGTACATTCACGGAATATTTGTGAGTCATGCAGAGCCTGGCCACTTGGCTTCCACATTTGTGATAATGTTGGCAGCATCACATATGATCTTCACAGTGCAGAGAACACAAATTAGCATCCATTACTATAATGAAATAATTTGTTAGTTTGACATGCTACAGGGAACTATGTACCTGTACATTAATGCTGTGGAAAGACTTCCTGTTCACATAGTCTCCTTCATTTACTGAAGGAGCAATGATTGGAATGTGAGTGCCATCTATACAGCCAATCACGCCTGGGAACCCTGAAAATAAATGTGCAATTTAAGTAGTAGTCCAAGTATCACCACATCATAAATTAAGTTTTGGTCATCCTGATACCTGCAATTTTGTGGCATCCCTCTTTGATAAATCTTGTGGGTCTATGACCGGGGAACACCACAGACGAGTACAGGAGACGTTTCAGTGCAACTGTAACATTCCTGACTGCCCGACAGACGGTAGCCTTGGAAACGTGCTCAGCGTCACCAATATTATACAGAAAGCTCCCGTTTGCAAAAAACCGAAGTGCAATACAAATAATATGTACAGAACAGAGCATGTCCTTGATGTGTCACATGAGCAATATTAGGCCTGAGGATGTTATCCAAATAACTTATAGATTGTGCTGAGAAACGGTAACGTTCGCACAGAAAATCATCAGGAAATGATAAAATGTCCAAACGCGCTCTAATCACTCTCTCCCGGCGGAGAGCTCTGCGGGGCTTCACGATCTACTGGCTCTTCAAGGAAGTGGCACGCCATGTCCGACACTTCCTACTGTCAGGTTTCCGACAAAGGGGCGGAGACAGTCAGGGTTAGTTGTAGTAAACCTGCTAGGGGGCAGGTTAGCTTCACGGAGTGTGTCGTCATAGTGACTCACTCAGGCTGCAGCTGAACTCGCTTTGTGAAACCGAAAACCCAGAGTTTTCGTTAACTCAGGGTATACTTACTCAGTTTTTCCACTAAACCGGCTTCCTGAAACAGGGCCCAGGACTAAGACGTGTAAATGTCTGAGTTGTTTGTAAGTTGGTGAGTTTCCAACTGTGTCAGCTGCACAGGTCAAAACATGCATCTGCAAAAGCAAGGAGCAAGTTAAAGACAAAAGCAAAAAATATTGCTTGACTTGATTTATTTGAGTTGATCTTATTTTACAATCAATTGTATCTTCCTCACAGGTTAGAAACCTGGACATCTCAATCCCTTCTTGTTTCATTAGGTAGTTTTTAAAATCTTTGCTTGAGCAAGGCAATAAAACCTAATAATTCTCACAGTGCAGGAGAAGAAGTGCAATTAATAATGTAAATGATACAATTTTTGACCATGTTCTGTAGCACCTTCAATTTTATTCCCTGTGGAGATGAGATAATGTGTAACAATCCAAACCCTCTGATTCTAGTTCTGTATCATGACACTCTAGACCGAAACAACATTAAAATGACAAACTGACAATAGAGACAACACCCCGTGGGGTTCTCATCTTCAATATCCTTCACTGAATGATGCAGTGAATGACCTAACCATCATTAACAATATAGAACCTGTGATTCATGATGCTGTAAAACCCATGACAGAGAAGTCATTTTTACATATTTATTGATTCTCATATTTCACCATCTGCTGCTGATCTCAGTAAATAGAAAAGTTACCTCTATAACAAGATTTACAGATATGGGTAAAACAGGGTTGATATGCTGTGGGAAAGTTGAAAATGTCATCATCAAAGCAGACTGTTTTCTTTGTTTTATCTACAACTGTAATGAAGCAGAGTATTTTTAATTTTTTTAAATATCACCATTTTGTGCTGCAGCATTATGAGATTATCTCCTATTAAATAATGAAGTTACATTGCACAGCTGGGAACACAGCACTGAGCAGAAGTGGTATTTAATTCTGGTTATGTGCTTAAGTTCTGAACTTTAGTGGAAGTTTTGATTTTTATAATTATTCTACAAATGTTGCATGACAGCAGTGACAAATAATACATACTCTAACAAGCTCCAGAGACTAGGACCACTGGTTCCTGAATTATCTTGAACTGCAGGTGTTAGTCCTCCTCCTCCTCAAAGAATCTGCTGCAAGATTAACTGATTCGGGATCATGTGGGGAATCGGTTCATGTGTTACTATCAAACTCAGCGTTTACAGAGCAGACCCAGGTCTTCAAGATGTTTTTTTTTTTTTTTTTAATTTCAATTACTGTATTTTACATTTTTGGAGACCTCCTCCCCCACCACTGGATCCTCCTCTGTTTTCTTCTATTCAGGGCTAATGACGTTCTTCCCTTTAATGTAGAGAGTTTAGAGAGAGTTATCTTATTATTACACTTCTACTGATGACATAGATGTTTCTGTTCATCTGTTTTATCTTCTCATCTTTCACAAAAACAAAAAACACTGTGATGAAGGATGAAAGAATGTGGATGAACCACTGTTCATGTGAGGGTGAGTAAGTCAGCTGCACTTGATGTTTGGCTGACTGTTCTGTGCAAATGAGTGACTGGATCAGGTTTGTAAAAACAACGACGCCTACACACGCTCACACCGTTTTTATTTCACTTAAAGCACTCATAAAGCACTTCAACCGAAACACACTTTTTATGCTATCCATATTCACTCTGTTATTTGATACATTGGTAAGCATTTTTTCTGCCTTGCCTACATGTCCATATGTCGGAGTTTGCTTTGGCAGCACTTGCTGTATATGGCAGAGAAGGTAAACTGAAACTATCGGGGACATTACACACACGCAAACTATGAACTGAGAAAAAAAAAACTAAACAAACAGGAGACCTGCTGAAGAAAACTGGATGAAATAAATCTGTGAGCTCGATTAACTCCGATCTTTATTTCTCAAAGATGTTCATGTCACTCTAAATGCCTGATAAATGAATAATTTAACAAAATTAATTTAAGCCAACTGAGCTCTTTTCCATCAGCTTGAGTTTCTTGGAGCACTGTCCCCTTAAAAAATATATGTATAGGATAGGATTGTCACAATCTGCGTGGCAAATCGTCTGGAGGAGGAGAATTTGGACCCAAACGCAGGCACGGACAATAGTGTAGATGTGATCAAATTTATTAACAATGAAAGGCAACATAAAAACCAAAGAGGAGCATTGCAGGGAACTATACTAACGAAAACCTAAACTGGGAACAGCTACAAAATAACAATGAAAAGAACAAAAACCTGCAACAAGAAACTTGAAACATGAAAACCTGAGCCATGAAACCTTGGAACATGGAGAAACACACAGCAGAAATACAGGGGTAGACACGCAGACTTAAATGCACAGAGGGAATGAGACACAGAAGGGGAACACAGCTGGGAGGAATGAGACCTAACGAGACGGGAGGAGCAAAGCTAGAAACACAGACATCCAAGCTCAAATCATCGCGCTAACTTTGAGCTCGCTATTCCGGTTCTCCGAACACACCAGGGCCCTGTTTCAGGAAGCCGGTTTAGAAAACTCAGAGTGAAAAACGACACTCACAGTTGAGTAACCCCGAACTGTCCAACTCGGAATATTCGGTTTCAGAAAGGCTGATAACAAGTAGTTCAGTCAACGCGGAGTTGCTTTAACCCCAAGTGAAGCGCGCGGACGAGGATACATAAAGCCCTGATCAGTGGAGCACAGATTAAGCGAGTCACCATGGAGACGGAGGGAAAGAAGGCGTGGTCAATGTATTTTACAGCGCTTGAGGCCGAAATTCTGATGGCAGCATATGCCGATAACATGCAAATTTCTCAGAAAAAAAGTAACACAGCCTCAGCTGCAAAACAAAGGGAGCATGCATGGCAAAACATAGCCGACAGAGTCAATGCGTGAGTGTTAATATAAACATTGATCTAGGGATTTCCACCCATTTAACACGTTATTTTATCATATGTTATTTTATTTGTTATTTTATACATTTTATTTTGTGATGTGATGTGAGCGCAGGTGCAACCCAACAGGCCCCAAACGTTCCTGGCAGCAAGTAAAAATGAAATATAAAAATATAGTCCAAACAGGTAAGGTGTAATTGTATTATGAGCCATAGTGCTTGGTCTGTTTGTCCCATGTAAATCAATTGCAGTTAGAGGCTACATTAATTTTCTTTCTGTAAGCACTTATTGAAATTATCTGAGCACATTACAAGTACATATTTGCTTACTCTGTATGCTCAAATGTGACCCGTTATAGCCAACAGAAAAAAAGCGGAGGCCCGAAAAACAGGTGGGGGTCCTCCACCACCACCACTCACAGAGGCTGAGCAGTTGGCCCTCAGCCAAAACAGTGGGCGCCCTGTGGCCGAAGGCATCTCTGCGGGGACATCCTCTGAGTCAATAACCCCGCAAGACACAAGTGCCTACATAAGGGGTAAATTCAAAATAATACATGATGTGCATACATCCTTTCTTCACAGTCACCTTTGCAGTGCTACTCATTCATTTGATAAACTCTTTACCATAACGAATTATTTTGTAGTGAAGTTATTTTCCTACTGATTTTGCCTTCCCTCAGTCTTGGTTGTCTTTGAGAGCATAATGACAATGACGTGTAAGGTGATTGGTATATGTTTGTTAATTGCCATTTGGTCCCTTGTAAGTTATAAGTGACCTGTATAAACCTCATATTCTATCAGTTGATGGTGTACTGCATCTGGTGCAGCCTCCTGTTGAGCCAGACCAACATGCAGTTGTGAGTAATACTCCACAGATTATATGAGTTTACAGTAGAACAGCAATGTTGTTTATTTCTTTACTACAGGAAAATAATGAAGAAACATTGACAGCTGTTACAGAGGAGGAAGCAACAGAGACACTTTATGAGGTTTACATCTTTTAATACTTTGTGTACAGGAAATACAGGCGACCAATAAAGCCAGTTGAACAAAAAATCTGTTTATTCTTCTTTCAACATGTTGAGGTGATGGGTCAAAGGAAATGATTGTGACATATGGTGTCTCTGACTGCTCTTCCATCTTGTATGTCCGTGGGAGGGTCAGGATGTTCATGGTTTGGATCACTGCTGATGTCTGGTTCAGAAGGACAGTGTTCTCCTCTAATTGTGGCAATGTTGTGAAGAATCACACATGCCACAATAATGTCACATGCCCTTTCTGGGGTGACCCTGAGTCTTTGCAGGCACTGGAACCGGGCCTTAAGCATTCCGATAGTCATTTCAATTCTGGCTCTTGTCCTGCAATGAGCCAGATTATATCGCTGCTGTGGGCCCGGTTCAGGGTCAGGGTAAGGGGTAAGCAAATAGGGTAAACATGGATACCCCTCATCACCAAGCAAGTAGCCAGTGAACTCTCCTAAGACAGAAGGATACACTTCAGTTCAAATGTCCCTGAAGCAATTGGTCTTTATATATTTTAAAGTATTCTCAACTCACCATGTCCAAATTTTGTGCTCAGTGTACATTCACGGAATATTTGTGAGTCATGGACAGAGCCTGGCCACTTGGCTTCCACATTTGTGATAATGTTGGCAGCATCATATATGATCTTCACAGTGCAGAGAACACAAATTAGCATCCATTACTATAATGAAATAATTTGTTAGTTTGAAATGCTACAGGGAACTATGTACCTGCACATTAATGCTGTGGAAAGACTTCCTGTTCACATAGTCTCCTTCATTTACTGAAGGAGCAATGATTGGAATGTGAGTGCCATCTGTACAGCCAATCACGCCTGGGAACCCTGAAAATAAATGTAAAATTTAAGTAGTAGTCCAAGTATCACCACATCATAAATTAAGTTTTGGTCATCCTGATACCTGCAATTTTGTGGCATCCCTCTTTGATAAATCTTGTGGGTCTATGACCGGGGAACACCACAAACGAGTACAGGAGACGTTTCAGTGCAACTGTAACATTCCTGACTGCCCGACAGACGGTAGCCTTGGAAACGTGCTCAGCGTCACCAATATTATACAGAAAGTTCCCGTTTGCAAAAAACCGAAGTGCAATACAAATAATATGTACAGAACTGAGAGGATGTCCACGATGTGTCACATGCGTAATATATGGCCTGAGGATGTTATCCAAATAAATTATAGATTGTGCTGAGAAACGGTAACGTTCGCACAGAAAATCATCAGGAAATGATAACATGTCCAAACGCGCTCTGATCACTCTCTCCCGGCGGAGAGCTCTGCGGAGAATTTGGGCTTCACGATCTACTGGCTCTTCAAGGAAGGGACACGCCATGTCTGACACTTCCTGCTGTCAGGTTTCCGACAAAGAGGCGGGGTCAGTCAGGGTTAGTTGTAGTAAACCTGCTAGGGGGCAGGTTAGCTTCACGGCGTGTGTCGTCATAGTGACTCACTCAGGCTTCAGCTGAACTCGCTTTGTGAAACCGAAAACCCAGAGTTTTCGTTAACTCAGGGTATACTTACTCAGTTTTTCCACTAAACCGGCTTCCTGAAACAGGGCCCTGTTGTTGAGCTGGATGAAGTAATGTGAGATCACTGGGTGGCTTAACACGCATCGATAGTAGAAACATTGATCGGCAACCCTTTGATTGGTCGGCGAAAATGTCGAAGGAGCGCGCTCAGTATTTTTCGGCAGCAGAGCAAGAACTCTTGATTGAGGGATTTCAGGAGTTTCAGAGTTTAATTAAAACGCAAGGGAACACTGCAAAGGCTGCAAAAGCAAGGAGAGAGGACAAATTAAACTCGTAAGTAATTTAATAATAAAAATAATAATGGATTGGATTTATATAGCGTTTTTCAAGGCTCCCAAAGCGCTTTACAATGCCACTATTCATTCACTCTCACATTCACACACTGGTGGAGGCAGCTACGGTTGTAGCCACAGCTGCCCTGGGGCAGACTGACAGAAGCCAGGCTGCCATATCGCGCCATCGGCCCTTCTGCCCAACACCAGTAGGCGGTAAGGTAAAATTATTATATTATATTATATTATATTATATTATATTATATTATATTATATTATATTATATTCTCTTTCACATTAGAGCCACGACAGGACCCACTAGAACATGGGAACAAGTAAAAGTGAAATATAAGAATATTCTACAGAATGGTAATATTTATCACTTATATTGCTTTTAGTCTCTTGGAAAGAGACCCTGAAATAATCTGTTTGTTTGTTCATAACAGCAACCAAGAAAAGGGCAGAGCAAAAAAAGACAGTTGGTGGTCCTGCACCCCCTCGTCAACAAGTTGGTCAGGTAAATAATACCCTCACGGGAAAACCGATATCTCTCTATGAGCACACTGTCGCGCTGAGCTAAAGGATCCTGTCTGTCCCGCAATATACGCTGGATTCTGAAAACTCTCCTTATCAATCTTGCACCTTCCGCAATGGGTTGGTCGCGTATACGGACAGGACATGGCTGCGACAGGCTTCCCAAATCCACCTTCGCTTTTATAGCCGTGGTCTCTCATCTTGATTACACAAAGTAATTTACAATTACTACTCTGAAATATGAATTACATCTGTAATAATCACATACATGTAATAGAATGATTAATAGTACATTTCCCTTTTTTAGGAAATGACCTGTATGTATCTGTGTGACATCAATAAAAGGATCAAGTACTGCATTATCTTTAGTTACATTGATAATATTTATTTATGGAAAAACAGTGGTCAAATATCTCTGTTGCTTTCGTATACATGAAGCGGACATACCTGCGTGGCCGTGATCTAATCTTGTTTACATAAAGTAAACCTGCTCCCGAGCAGGTTTACGCTTACGGATCTGTTGCTATGACAGCAAGTCCCGGATGAGCTTCGGAGAACTGAACGATCCAAGATCACGCGAAATCGTCAACAATCAAATCCAGCTAACTTACTTAGCGAGGTACGAAGAACGGACCCCAGACATGAAGATGAACCTTCAAAGTAAAACAGGAAACAAGACACACTTTACTAAGACACGGGCCCTGTGCTTCGTACGTCGCTTACTACATCCAAGATCAAATGAAACATCCAAGACCAAATCATCGCGCTAACTCTGAGCTCGCTATTCCGGTTCCCCGAACACACCTGTTGTTGACGATTAGTATAGCTGGATGAAGTAATGTGAGATCACTGGGTGGCTCAACAGGGGCTACGCATCGATAGTAGAAACATTGATCGGCAACCCTTTGATTGGTCGGCGAAAATGTCGAAGGAGCGCGCTCGGTATTTTTCGGCAGCAGAGCAAGAACTCTTGAGTGAGGGATTTCAGGAGTTTCAGAGTTTAATTAAAACGCAAGGGAACACTGCAAAGGCTGCAAAAGCAAGGAGAGAGGGCTGGCAGAAAGTTGCTGACAAATCAAACTCGTAAGTAATTCAATAATAACAATAATAATGGAGTGGATTTATATAGCGCTTTTCAAGGCACCCAAAGCGCTTTACAATGCCACTATTCATTCACTCTCACATTCACACACTGGTGGAGGCAAGCTACGGTTGTAGCCACAGCTGCCCTGGGGCAGACTGACAGAAGCCAGGCTGCCATATTGCGCCATCGGCCCCTCTGGCCAACACCAGTAGGCGGTAGGGTAGATTTATCATATCACACCATATTATCCAATATTATATTACATTATATTATATTATAATATGTTATATTATATCCTCTTTCACATTAGAGCCACAACAGGACCCACTAGAACATGGGAACAAGTAAAAGTGAAATATAAGAATATTCTACAGAATGGTAATATTTATCACTTATATTGCTTTTAGTCTCTTGGAAAGAGACCCTGGAATACTCTGTTTGTTTATAACAGCAACCAAGAAAAGGGCAGAGCAGAAGAAGACAGGTGGTGGTCCTGCACCCCCTCGTCAACAAGTTGGTTAAGTGAATAATACCCTCACGGGAAAATCGATATCTCTCTATGAGCACACTGTCGCGCTGAGCTAAAGGATCCTGTCTGTCCCGCAATATACGCTGAATTCTGAGGACTCTCCTTATCAATCTTGCACCTTCCGCAATGGGTTGCTCGCGTAAACGGACAGGATATGACTGCGACAGGCTTCCCAAATCCACCTTCGCTTTTATAGCCGTGGTCTCTCATCTTGATTACACAAAGTAATTTACAATTACTACTCTGAAATATGAATTACATCTGTAATAATCACATACATGTAATAGAATGTTAATAGTACATTTCCCTTTTTTAGGGAATGACCTGTATGTATCTGTATGAAATCAATAAATGGATCAGGTGCTGCATTATCTTTAGTTACATTGATGTTATTTATTTATGGTGAAACAGTGGTGGAATATCGCTGTTGCTTTCGTATGAATGACGCGGACATACCTGCGTGGCCGCGATCTAATCCTGTTTACATAAAGTAAACCTGCTCCCCAGCAGGTTTACGCTTACGGCTCTGTTGCTATGACAGCAAGTCCCGGATGGGCTTCGGGGAACCGAACGATCCAGGATCATGCGAAATCGTCAACAATCTCATCCAGCTAACTCACTTAGCGCGGTATGAAGAACAGGGCCACGGACTCGACAGGGTAAGACAGACTAGAAACTGAACTAAACCTGCAATAATAACAAAATACAACCAGAACATTAGTCATAATACAGAAAAATACCAGAATAACTGAAACATATATTAAATCATAAAATTCAAACAAACACCGGAGAAACAGAAAACAGTCCATCATTCAAAAAATAAACCAAAACACAAGAGACTTAAAATGCTGGGTCAAAATTACCCTCAACCGTGACAAGAATAACTGGAAAAGGGGAAGAAAAATGTAGCCAACACCCAAAGAAGAGCTTTGAAAGTCGTTCAAGAAGCCTGAAGAACTATTCCTGTAAATATAAATGCATAAACAGTATATGTATCAGTATATCACAGCACCTATTTCCACTGTTTCAAGCAACGCAGAACAAATGTGGGGTGAGTCAAGACCTTTGCACAGTACTGTTGGTATTTTGCTGATTATGTGTGTTTTTACTTCAGTCTGGAAAAACAGATGGTGGCTGTCAGTTTGCCACTTTGTGTGTAACGTTTTGGCGTTTCTGTACTGTGGGCATCATAAATATCTGCAACAATAAAATGGTGAACACAAGTATTTTAACTTGTTGATATACTGATGCTAAAACCTTTGAACCGCTAAAGTTGGAGTATAAATTTTACTTAAGAGTCTAAACATAATGTTTAAACTCTTGTGCAGTCACTTTTCCTGTAATACACATACATGAGGGCACACAGCTGCAAATAAAACAGAAAAACAAACCATTTATATTATTATACATATCTACATATAAATATTATTAATATTCTAATGTCCTGTGGGCCATTTATATCACTTTTTTTCACTGCATTACCCCGTTAAAAAAACTCCTGGATGACCCTTGATAGTGAACATGTACAAAACGATTGAGGCGAAGATTTGTTTTATTTCACTATTTAAATGTCAGATTAAGGGAAAATGTTTGTGAGCAACTGAATTTCAGTAAAAAATCATCATGATGAAACCTTTAAATCTGTGATGCAGAAGCAGCCAATTCATGTGAATGTGAGATTAGAAGAAAATGAAGATTATCTGCAATCTCAGCTTCTTTTTTCTTTTCTTTTTTTTTGTCCCGTTTGGCTCTATAGCCATCAGAATTGTTGTCTTAAGGCCAAGAAAGATGCCAAGCGGATTTATTTTACCAAGTGGATCATCATGGCCTTGCCATATTAGTCCATTTGATTGACCTTTATTATAATTATGAATTTATTTTATTTTCAGTTGCTACAAACGGGACAGACATGACTGTGGGATAGGACAGGGAGAAAGAATGAAAGAAAGAGAGGGAGAGAAAGAAAACCAAAGGGGAGAAGAGACAGTGAGAAGGGGGGGAAGAGAGAAAAAAAAAACAAACAAAAAAAAAAAAAACTCCTGGGTCACCTGTATGGAGAAAAAAAACAGAAGAGAAAGCAAACAACAAAGAGCAACATAATAAGAAAAAAAAGCACCATCACAATAAACTAGCTAGCAATAGATATCAATAGTTACTAAATAATAAACAATATTGTGCAGCACGCAAGATAGACAGCGCACAGTGTGCTTTGAGGCAGCAGCCAAGAAAGCTGTAGTCCGCGTCTGTGAATACCCATGTGTACACATGTGTGCATACCTGTGTGGATCAGCATGCTTGCATTCCAAAGGTTTCTCCATGTAATGATCTGCTAGGGAGTGTGGGGAGCCACAGCCCCGTCCTCTATGGTATCAAGCAGGTATGGAGGAGATCAAAACTCCAGACATCCAGAGGCCCCCAGAACACAAGAGACCAAGGAAGACCCACAGAGGGGCAGCCGCGCCACTGTCCCAGAAAGAACTGAGGAGAGTCCCAGATGAGGGCTCACTCAGCAGCCGCAGAGCAGAAGCCAGGGGGAGTTGCAGTGACGCGCCCGTGAGCTCCGCCGGCAGCCAGCTGTGCCTGAGTGACCGAGCCCCAGGCCGAGAGGCCGGGGGCACCCCACCTCCGAAGTGGCCCAAGCGAGCCCCAATAAGCGGCCGCCAAGGAGTGAGCCGGTGTGTACCCGGACGCCCACCCCCAGACACAAAGAACCACCAACGCACCGACACCTGAGGGAGTCCGCCACTGGCAGGGGAAGTGGTGGTGGGTGGAGATAGGCCTCCAAACCTTGGAGGGCCTGAGATGTCCCCAGAGAGGTGGCGTCTGATACCCAACCTGACATATAGACACAAACATCCATTCCCACCCTCATGCTCTCATATGCACTTACTCCACACTCAACCAACGTGGAGCTAGACATAAAGAGACGCTGTACACACGATCACACTCCCCAAGCGTACTCTACAAACCGGGTCTAGGTACCCTTGCCCCTGGAGGGGGAAATGCACCCAGACCCAGGTGGTGTTACGCTTTTCCCTGCGGTGGGTAGAGGCAGACCGCCCCGACTCCGCAGCAGCAGGGAGGCCCCACACCCCAGACCGCAGTCGGACGGCCAACTCCTCCTAGCCCCCCTGCTCCAGCAGGCCGCAGAGAACGGGGGTGGGAGAAGACTCCAAACCTCCCTCCACCCGCTCATTGTAGTGTTGATGCATGTGTGTTCTAAGGTGCATTTAAAACCCAGGAGGGCTTGGAGCTACCTGCCAGAGAGCAGCAGGTAAGCGCATGGTCCCTCCTGCTAGCCCTCAATGTCTACGTGTATTTAAAATTGAGAGGTGGGCAACGATGCCAGGGGTGAGGTGTACACCCTGATGGTAACTTGGACTCCGTGTATCGTGCCCACCCCCAAGATCCTATATGTATGTGTAATGAGGGTGTGAGTAATGTGAATGTCTAAGTTGTGGGATAAAATTGAGGCAGAGGCAGCCAGAAGGGGACAGAGGGGGGGGGGGGGGGGGTAGTCTCCTCTGCACCCTGGTGACATACCCCTACTCCAAGGCCCTGCATGTGTGGGTGGTTGTGGTGGAGCGGGAAGAGGGAGGCAGCTGGAGATGGGGAGGGAAGGAAGGGAGGGGCAGGTGACCCCTCCCTGGGGCCAGCTCCCCTGCTGACCCCAGTAGGCACTCCCATACTCCGCGACCCGCCAGGGAAAGGGGGCCCAGGCCCATCCAGACCGGGGCCCAGCGCAGCAGCGCCCCCCGGCCCCACAGAGCCCGGGACAGTCCACCCAACCCCACCACAGAGAAAACTGCACCCAGAAGCAGTCTACTAAAGTCACTTGTTCCTCTTCTTATAGAACATAGGTGTCAAACTCTGGCCCGAGGGCCAAATTTGGCCCGCAGCCTAATTACATTTGGCCCGCAAAGCCATACCAAATTACTATTAGAGCTGGCCTACTGGTATTATACAGCTAATATATATATTGTTTAGTATTAAGCTTTGCTTGTTCCATATTCAGTTTTTCAGAAAAAACTGAATACTCAAACGTGTTTGAGTCCATAAGAAAAGATTCATTCTTATATCTGGAGGAATAAATATTTTTCAATAAATATTAACGTTAGCCCGCGACTTTGTTCCTGTTTTGAATTTTGGGGCCCACTGTGTATTTGAGTTTGACACCCCTGTTATAGAATCATCAAACCATTTGTTTCCACAGCAGTAAGATGCATATCAGCAACATTCCTGTCCTAGCAGCTCTGTCTGAACATGCTGAGACCTGCTTCACTCAAACAGAAAAAAATCTCACAGAACTTCCGAAGTCCATATGAGCCTGAGGAAAAAGAGAAATAGTGATGGACATGAAACAGAAGCTTAAATGTCTTCTAAGTTTTCTTTCTATTGAACAGCTGTAGATATTAAACATCTCATGAAAATGAAATGAAGTTGTAGTAAATATGTAAAAAAAAAACATCTCTATTTAATAAATGCAAGTTTACTATTTTTCTATTTACTCCCATGCCACGAACTCTTCCAGAGTCACATCTGTGGCAGCATTATTAATTCTTGTAATTTATTTGAAGGCATGCATATACGCACACATACACAAACACACAGGATCCGTTTCTGCACCATTTGTAAGAACTGAAATACGAGACCTTTAGCTCCACCTGCTGGTGTGTTCAGCTGCCTGTAACGTTAAAGTTCTGATGTAAAGAACAATATTTTCACCAAATGGAATAAAATGAAAGAACCAACTGAGAAGTAAACAAATAAAAAACAAAAAAACAAACGGGAAAGATGCGAGAATGAGAATATTGTCTGTAATGTGATGTTTGAATGTTTTTTCTGTTTTTTATTGGGGGTTTTTTTTTTTTTTATGTTGGCTGATATGTGAGAATAACTAGTGGAGATCCTAACAGAAAATTAGGAACTTGCCTTCTATCAGGCAAGTTGTTTCTGGGATCTCCTGCGAGCCACTCACCCAGTTTGGGGAGCACTACACCGAGTGCCCCAATTACCACTGGGAACACTGGTGCCTTTTCCCTCCAATTCAATTCAATTCAATTCAATTTTATTTATATAGCGCCAAATCACAACAAAAGTTGCCTCAAGGCGCTTCATAGATACAGAGAAAAACCCAACAATCATATGACCCCCTATGAGCAAGCACTTTGGCAACAGTCTTCTTGAGCTCTTCTCTAAGCCCTTGCTATTACTCCAGCTTCTCGTGTTCATTTTTTGTGATTTTGCTGTCACTCGGTATAGCAACATCTGTCACTATAGCCATCTTCCTCGGCTTGCCCTCCACTACTACTTCCACTTGGTTAGGCATCACCAGTTTTTCTGTCTGTATTTAAAAGTCCCTCATGATCTCACTTTGAATATTTGTCACACTTAAATGTTTCAGATCAAATAGATCACAAAAGTTAACACCAAATCTAGTTTCTGAATTAAGATGTTTATTAACAATTGAAAAAAAAAGGAAGCCTACATATTCCTGTGCGAAAAAGGGATTGCTCCCCCAACAATTAACTGTGGTGTTTCTTTGTGAAGCTGAGTTCTCTTTCTTCATTACTGTCACAACTGTTCTCAAGAAATCACTCAAACAGGACCTGCTTGTCAAAGTACAATACCAATCCTCAAAAGCCAGACGTGATGCCGTGATTAAAGGAAACTCAGAAACAAATGAGAAACAAATAAAAAAACATAATAATGCTTTAAATGTACTTTTACTTGGTTACTTTTTGACACTTTACAGAAAACAGTTTGTACCACTTTCCACAAGTCTATGAGTTCAGCAAAGCATCTACAGTAGAGAGTCATTATATGTAAACTACTTGGGAAGGATTTTTCTGCTTTCATCAGTGTAGTACAGAATCTTGTTAATTCTGTGTTATTACAAGGAAAAAATAGCATCAGATGATGGAGCATGATTTATTTACACAGTTTAAAAAGATGTATCATTCATTTGTTTTAAACAGCTCTTTCTCAGCAGTTGTTCTTTCAGTGTCTCTTCTCCTAAAGTCTCCCTCCTCTCCAGTCAGCTGCCAGCTACAAGTTTCTACCCTGAGAGAGCCACGATCTTCAGGAGGAAAGATGGAAGGACATCCATGAATGTGTTTAAAGGAGAGATTTTCTATAACCATAATGTGACCTTCCAGACAGATTACAGTACCCCATGCTCCGTGTGAAAACAGGAAGGGGCTACTTTATAAAAATGGTTCTTAAAGAACCATTTTTAAAAAGGTTCTTTGAAAAACCATTAAAGGTGCCCCAAAGAACCGTTTCTTGATGGTTCTTTGGGGCACCTTTAAAGGTTCTTCAATGAACCACTGAAAGAAATGGTTCTTCAAAGAACCATTGTTTGAAAGGTTCTTTGTGGCACCAAAAAAGGTTCTTCTATGGCATCAGTCTAAAGAACCACTTTTGGTTCCAGTTGGCACCTTTATTTTTCTGAGTGTAGTAAGAGAAAAAGTAACAAGGCTTTCTTTTTCCAAGGTTACAACTCAGAATCTAACATGTGTCTGTTTTTACTTTCTCTTTGCAGTTCTTCCCTCATTTTCTGTCCTCCAGGAGACTCCCTCCTCTCCAGTCAGCTTCCACGCTACAGGTTGCTATCCTCAAAGAGCCGTGATGTTCTGGAGAAAGGATGGAAGGAGCTTCAGTGCTCTGCTGGGGTTATACAGTACTGTGAGATCTTTAAGCTAAGATGGGGCATGAATATGTAGGAGAACAATTCTTACATGTTAGAGAGACTCCAAGATTTTAAGGCGTAGTGCGAGTTCACATAAGCCAGATCACATTGATAAACAGGTCATCATTGAGTAAGAGAGAAATGTGGTATAGCTGGTGCCTCAGTTAGATTTGATATGGAAATATGCACTGGAAGAGACCAGGATACTCAAATCAGCCCTCACATTTTTCATTACTTTTACTTATTTTTTCCAGCCAAATGTTAAACATGAGGTAATTTTCTAATCAGATGTTATAGATGAGGTTTACAGTGAACGTAAAAAGTAGAAATGCAAACCAGAATTTCACTGCTGCAATTGTCTGTAACTAACTGCATACACTTCAGTAATTATTTAATTTAAAGATTTAATTTAAAGCTTTAAAGAATAATTTGCTGAAACAGTGGGCAGAAAAGTGTTCGTGATAACAAAATCTGTTCTCATGCTGGGTTTTTTAAGTAACCCAGTGCTATGATTTGACCATGATTTGGTCAATAAAGTCATCTTAAAAGTCACTGCATACTCTTCAGTAATTATTTAATTTATTTCTTTTTATATTCATACTAGAAAAAAAAGCAATATCTGACTAATATTTCATATTATCAGTTCCATTGATATCGTACAGATAAAAATATTGGTAACAGCATTGTTTGTTTCTGTGGGTATGTTCTTGGTATCTTAGCAGTTCTTGTCATTACCGCTTGATTATAGTACACCTGAACTATCCAGTGCTGGCTCTGCACTTAGGATGTATCATGATTTAATAGTTAGTTAGTTTTTATTTTCATGTGCTATGAAACAAGTGTGTGTTTGACTTTACATGTTTGAACCTTAGGGGTGACACAGCACTTTGTATTGCTAGAAAAACTTTTTAATTGTGGACCCTTTGCTGTCAACTATTTTAATGTTTGATATTGGCAGACCTTAAAGAGATCATAGTTTTGTTTTATGTATGGTAATGTTCAAAGTCTTTGGCCCCTCCACATATCTTTATATTTTGCTGGGCAAATTTGGTTACCAGGAACAGTAATTTCTTGACAAATGTGCAATCATACAGGTGTGGTGAAAAGTTTAGATTCACTCCTTATGGGTATGAGTGTTATGGGAATTTGGGTTTTTAATGATTTAGCTGAACTGTTTTTTTGTTTTTTTTACCTGAATGGTATGATTGTACAGTATTGTATCTTTAATGACTTTAAAAAGCAAGAATTGGGTGCACACGTTTTTAATTTACTGAGGAGAACAAACGGCTATATGGCAGCTGTGTCACTGACAACTGACAAATGTTCTTGCTTAACAATGACTGTAAAAAAATCAACATTGATCAGAAACTTTTATTCCTCATTTATGCAAACAGATTGAAAATTGGAATTATTTCAAATATACAGTTATGTTGTTTAAAAATGTTCAGTATCAATGAGTTTTTAGCTTCAGCCTAAACTGAAAATGTATACACAATCTGAAGACAAATAAAACAAAGCTCAAAATCAAGATCTTTTTTTTATTTTTTGTGTTTTATTATTTCAATTCAATTCAATTCAATTTTATTTATACCGCCAAATCACAACAAAAGTCGCCTCAAGGCACTTCAGAGAAAAACCCAACAATCATATGACCCCCTATGAGCAAGCACTTTGGCGACAGTGGGAAGGAAAAACTCCCTTTTAACAGGAAGAAACCTCCGGCAGAACCAGGCTCAGGGAGGGGCGGCCATCTGCTGCGACCGGTTGGTAATTTGTTGGTATTTGTTGGTAATAATTTCATGTGGTGTTTAGTGAACAGTTCCACAAGTTCTTGTTACTCTTCTGGGCTTTTAAATAAAGTGAGTAATCTTCTTTGTAACGCCACCATGTGTCAGGTAAACTTTAGCATACACATGAAAACATCCTAGAGAAGATATTTGGTCTTCTCAATGGGGCCTTACTTTTGAAAATTCTGACAATCATTTTGTCAAGTCTTGGATTTCCATTATTCATAAACCCCAGGACATTGTCAGCACCACTCCACTTTTCCCGGAGTTCATTGTATACTGTCACAGTGAGGTCTTCCATGTTCTCCAAGGAGATTTCAAGATTTTGGGACACAATTTTAGCCCAGATCTTTTCGGTAAGCCTCTGTATAACTTCTTCAGCTGGACCCCATTCCTTCAACCCCTTTATGTTGCTCATTGCGTGCATAACCAGATCTCTAGCAAAGCGTTCCACAAGTTCTCTGTACTCGTCTCGGTTTTTAGATAAAGTGAGTATTCTTTTGGGTAATGCCAGCAGATGTCTGGTGAATGTTGGGACAGTAATATCATCCTCAAGCTCTTCCTTCAGACTTGAAATCAAATGTTTTTCCTTGCACTTATGCACTTTACAAAGATTGGTGAAAACGGCTGTCGCCATACTGGGCAGCCTCTTTGGACATAGATCCAAATGTTTTCCCTCAATTTCAGGCCAGATTTTCTCCATCAGACGATAACAGTTGGGAATCCTTGTGGAGTCTTTGTGTTTAGAGGAGACTTTCTCTAAGGCCCGTGAAACTACCAACTGAGTAAGTGCATAAACAAACATTTTTTCTGCAGACACATCATCAGATGCCAGACTGATGACAGAAGAAGAATCAACTTCTGACTCATGTACAGCTGGAATCACAGGCTTTTCCACGGGACAAGCTTCTATTTTGTCCCAGTCTTTTGTATCAGCTGTGGGCTTTTTCTTCATACAGCTTTTCTTTGGTTCTGCTGTGGCTTGGGATTGTGTGTCCACATGCTGAAGACATTTGCCGGCCTCTGTCTTCAGTTCTGCAGTATCTGTTTTTTTATTATCACCGCAGTTGTCTACAGATATTTCTTTCAGGATGCTGTCTTTTCCTCCTTTTGCCTCCGTTTCCTTGCATTTATCAACGTCTGACTCATATGCAGCTGGCATTGCAGGCTTTTTCATGGGACAAGCTTCTATTTTGTCCCAGTCTTTTGTATCAGCTGTGGACTTTTTCTTCATACAGCTCTTTCTTGGTTCTGCTGTGGCTGTGGTTTGGGATTGTGTGTCCACATGCTGAAGACTTGCACTGGCCTCTGTCTCCAGTTCCGGAGTTTCTGTTTTTTTATTATCAACACAGTTGTCTACAGATATTTCTGTTACCATGTCTTCCTTTGCTCGTGTTACCCCTGTTTTCTCATGGGAATCAGTGTCCACTGACTCAAGACACTCCTCTGTCTGTGTGGACACCGGAGCTCCCTTCTCCATGGTTGTCTCTGTTGCATCCACTAACATGGAGCAAAGTTTCAACATGTCCTTTAACAAAGTGGAAGGCAGCTTAGTGTTGCAGTACTCTGGGTTTAACTGCAGAGATCTCCACTGTGGTACAATTGTACCAAAAAAGTAGTCGCTTAAGGACTTCCATGTTTCCACTGAGGAGTAACTGTGTGGAGTTGTCATGTTTAAGGTTGTATTTCTACTTCTTTGACTCTGAATTGGAGAAGTGGAAACAAATTGCTGGGGGGTTGATGTTGTGGCAGGTATGTCTGCTCTTTGTGAACTAAACGTGTTTAAATGTTGCTCGCTGTTCTGATGCATGAATGCGCTCTGAACTAAATCGCAGGTGTTTATGGAGTTCTGGAGTTCTATTTATAGGCTCGGGTCCTGTAGGCCCCGCCCACTGCCCTTTGCTAATTGCCAAGTCCCGCCCACATAGAATGACTGTTGCCTAGCAACCGCTAGATGACAGTAGCACAGATGGGTGCAGCCACTGTGACGTCATCCAGTGTTCTTTGATCAAAGAGAAGTAAGTGTTGGCTTTCTTGCTGCTCAGCAATTGAAAACAAAGAACCTTGAAATGTGTTTTTAGCTAAACTTTGACACAGCTGCAGGACATTAATAATAATGAGAAGCTACTCAATTATATATATATATATATATATATATATATATATATATATACACATATATGTATGTATATATACATACATACATATACATATAGTAGCTTCTCATTATTATTAATGCCCTGCAATAAATAGATAAATACAATAAGGGTTTTAAAAAGTGTGTAAGAGCCAAAGTGAATGTTTATGTTTTGTTTATTTATTGTGGTGGTACAGGTGTTTAGATTTTCCTGCACCTCAGGTGATCGCGTGTTATTTACGTGACACAGGCGTACTCATCAGCCACTCAAAAAAATGAATGAGGTGGATTGTTCAGTGTATATTAATTATTTATTTTCATTTTACTTAAAATATATGTTTTTGTTAAGTTAACATATGTTTTTCTAATCAAGTCTACGTAATTGTGTCTATTATTCAACGTACATAATACTAATGTGTTACTTGATCGCATAACATTTAAGTTAAGTCAATGAGGATCGATATACCTTGTATATCCACAAGGTGGCAGTAATGCAAAAACAGTTGTAATGAAACCGCGCAGAACAAGAAGGTTTCACGGCTTGTGCCTGCTCATGCGCAAGACTTCAAATTTAACTGAAAAAGGCTGTTTTGGCGCCAAGCTGCTGTTTCTTTGAGAGGTAAGACCACTTTTTTCTTTGACTATGTTGTGTAGTATCTATATGTCCAGCATGGTTATATTTTGCGTTTGTCTTACAAGACATGTTATATCGTTTGCGTGTGCTTGTTTTACATTAGTTTTACTGGGTCCTGGACATGCTTATTTTGTGGACTGTGTAAGAAACATTTTTATTGTTTTTTGTTTTATTAAGGGATTAGCTACAGGGGTTCATGGGGTTATTCTTTCAAGGGGTTATTTTTCCATTTGCGTTCTTGGGATTCCTTTTCTGTAATCCGAGAGTCGGAAATATCGAATAGGATAGCAAGGATAGCATAAAGTGACATTTAAAATCCAAAAAGTCAAGGGCGAAAGCCACCGTGACACCATTGTTCTGCTCTATCAGTAATCTGTATTATGTAAAAATGGTCTGTAAATACAGCATGTTTCCTAGCGGAGTTATACATATCAATGTAGTTATAAATTACAGTTTGTGAAAGTACACACTTAATTTTTTTAATAAAATTATTCAAGACATATGAGTGGACAGACAATGGAGGTCGACAGACCTGGTGATAATTGCTTCTATAGAAAGTTAGCACATGGCAGTGTCAATCTCTTGCTTTTCTTCGGAGTAGTATTTTATTTAGTTGTAATTCAAACAATAATTTGCTTCTTGAAATTAAGTAATGAATTTCTTGTTTTACTTTATAAATCTCAGATCCTGCCTTTACCTGCTCCCTCCTATACTGATGTGGTGTATGTGGTACTGCTGAGCTTGTATGTGGTATGTGAACTGTTATACTTTTAAAAACAAAACTGTTTTATAAGTTAAGTTTTCTTTTGTGACCCATCCCATGCCCCTGTTATTTCGTCTCCACATCTGAACCATGGTAAAGGTTGCAGTTCAAGGGCCTGAGGCATGAAATTCTTTTCAGATCAGCTGTGATCAATATTTTTTGGAACTTGATAAATAACAATAAAAGCTGTAATGGCTCCATTAGCATTTTGTGTAAATGTTTGTGTTAAAATTATAGCTTTAAGAGGTCTTTCTACATTAGTTTTAGTTTGTATATGTGTACATATAGTATGTATATTTACAGTACAGTATGTTGTGTTTGTTGACATATTTTCAGGTGGAAGCAGAATATGTGAGGATTACTACTGCTGCACATGTTCCAAGGCTTTTTACACAACTTGACCAATACACTGACCAGCTCATAAAAGTCTTCAAGAAAAAAGGAGGCGTTGCAGGGAAGAAAATTAGACAAACTTTGGCCCCAGCCACACAGGTGCGTTATTCTGTTGGTAGCAAAATATTATGGCTAATAAGATCATTTTCAAATTTAAACAGCTAGTGTATGGTAGCTGCACAGTGCACTTACATTTATATTAAGCAAGACAAAGTTTGGTACTCAAAACGTTGGAAAATTTAAATTACCTAAACATATGTAAAATCTGATCCCTTGATTTAGGTTAAACCAGAAGTGAATGTTTTTATGTTATGTTTTGAATGCAAAAAAGATGATGTATTAGTTTGTCTTTACCTCCATTATGGACATATATAATGTGGTGGAAACCCTGCCCAACAGGTTAACTATTCATGTCCATGTGATGATTAGTTGGTCTTGTGTACATGTCTATCTGTGCAGTGGCTATGTCATTCATTTTGCGTATAATGTGAGTTTCTGTCATCCTAAAGTATTTCTGTTTTCTCTTCCTGTATCTCTGCCACTCTCTACAGAAGGAAACCATTGAAAAGGGGAGGGAGTGTGTCCTCAGGGCACTACCTTTTTACCTGAATGAAGACCCAAGCATCCTCTTCAAAGAATAATTGGTTGGTAATTTTAGTTTAGTTTTTTATCTGTATTAAACCAAATTTTGAATAACTAATGTTGTTGCATGTTGTAATGTTGTTGTTGTAATTTGCATGGAACCTGTTTAAATGTTTTGAGAAATCTTCTTGTATACCCAAACTATTTATATTTATCGTTGAATCTGTAGTCTGAAATAGTGGCGCACTGGGGTGCATGTTCCTAATATTGTGTTTACGTCATTAAAGGGTAGCTTTGGCCCTTTTTCTTTCTTTTTTTAAAAACTGGATGCCATTTTTCTATGTTTTTGTGTCTAAGCTACAGCTGTTCAGAGGGAGCTGGAACAAATTACCCTTGCTATCTTTACCATCGAAAGAGCTGATGCCAGCACTCCTCCAGCCGATGTGGGTATAACCATCTAGTGTGTCCTGCATGACCTGGAAGACCTGGCCTCTGCATGTGCACTCTTAATGGGTGGGATATATGCACTGAATCTCAGTTAACCTCAAGACTGAAAGCTAAGAGACAATCAAAAGTATTGAGATTTAAAGGATTTAATTGAGAGATGATACTGCACCAGAAATGTTGAAGGGTGGTGTGTATATTAGCGTTCAAGGCATATTGTTATGAGGTGGAAATATGTTCATATTCAGTTTGTGTTACATTGTGTGCATTGTAAAGGTAATTGCAATACATACTAAAAATAAGGGTAAGTTAGGAGGTTGATCTGATATCCTCGTGTTGGTGTTGTTCCCAGATCATCATACTAAATGTTGTTCCAGGATCAACATTGCAAGTGACCAATCAGAATGTTGTGACGTCATACTTTTGCGACTTCGGGAAAAACCGGCGTAAAACAAAAAACTGTACTTAAGCTGCGTGAAACCGCCTCTGTCCGCCGATCAACAGACCCTAACCCTAACCCTTTAATAAACAGTAAGCAGAATTGATATTGTCCTTGCAACATTGGAATTTCATAAATGCACAAATGGCTTGGAATAGAATAACGTCACAACAATGTGATTGGTCACTTGCAATGTTGAACCTGGAACAACATTTTCATGATGGTCTGGGAACAACACCAACACGAGGATATCAGATCATCCAAGTTGGGAATGCAGGATGAATGTATATTTTGTGGACTTTTAAAGACGAACAATTGTTTCCATGTTAAAATGTTTACATCTGAAGTTTTTTGCCCAAACACTGGTAAAATAAATGTTGACAGTGGCGAGTGTTAAATGGTTACTGCTGTGCTGTTGCAAAAAAACTGAATGCTGACAAGCTGTTTTATTGTTAGACCATAATGTTGGCATGTTTTGTTAAAGTTTTATTTGGGATGGTGATGTAATTTTCTTTGATTGCTAATATCAGTGGACTATTTATTATTATTATTATTATTATTATTATTATTATTATTATTGTTGTTGTTGTTGTTACATTTTTTTTTTTTTTAAATTGTGGCTGTTGAGGTGGACACTTCACTTTGCATTGTTAAAGGAAAGCACTTCATTGGCATTGTGTTACTGGACTGACCCTAAGCAATCATTGCAAATAGCAACTTTGCTATCCATTTTAGACACTAAAAGGAAAAAAAACACTCACAGACCTTACTAGCATCACATGTGCATGACTCAAGTGTCATCTTATCAATGTGTTATGTGATCTTCAATGCGTTTTTTTTTTTTTTCTTCTATTTCTGGTAGATACAGACATTTAATTTAAAGTCTTGATGTTGCATCTGTCTACATACTGTTAATTACTAACCCTAATGAGCTGTTGTGTTTTATTTTGGACTGGGTTTACACAAATGCTCACTGAATGTGTTGGCAATAAAATAAATTTAAAAAAATAAGTTGGATGTACTTAATTCATTTGTGTGGAACCTGTTGACAAAATAGATTTATGTAAAACTAATTAATAAAGCACAAGGTGGCTGAAAATATAATATTTGAATTAATCTAACTTAAATTTAACATTTTACTGCCACAAATAAGAAATGTGTTGAAGTAACTAATCTAAACTATCTAACCTGAAAATATATCATCTATGTTCATACAACATAACTTGATTTAGTTAGTCTTAAATATGTCTTGTTAATCTTAAGTAGTTTTTTTAAATTAGATGAACTAAAGATTTTTGCTTTAAACTAACATAATTCAATTTCGTGGAACCTGTTGACAAAATAATTTTAATTAAAGTCAACGTTTCATTTTTTTGAGTGAGGGAGGAGGTGTTTCTGATCGGGTGTTCACCCACTATTTTCACAACAGTGATGTGTATATATGTGTGTTGTGGGTGCACAAGTATGCATATATGTCTGTAAATTGTATATCTTTTGACGTATTACTGGGGTTAAATAAATAAAAATTACATGCATTATGTAATGTAATTGTATTGAATTTCTGAGGGAAGAAAAAGTGTTGACTATTAATTTGACTATTAATTACTAAATAGTGGTAAGGGGGTGGGATTAAATAAGCTTATGCTTCTTCCTCGTCCTTTTGAACATGTAAGTTACTTATAATTATTGTTGCTTTGTTTTCCTTTTGTTTGTTTGTCTCTTTTTTTCCCTGTTGTTTTTGTTTAAACATGTTTAAAATAAAGATTCAATACAAATACAAATGCTCACAAACGATGTAAGTTTATACATGCGCTATTTGTTTTGATTGAAAGCAAACATTTATTATTTTAGTTTCAAATAAATACGTGAAACACA
The DNA here is from genome assembly GCF_041146795.1 of Maylandia zebra. Lineage (NCBI taxonomy): Eukaryota > Metazoa > Chordata > Actinopteri > Cichliformes > Cichlidae > Maylandia > Maylandia zebra. The sequence continues at coordinate 5,666,973 of NC_135187.1, read as the reverse complement.
AGTGGGACTTAGTATGGCTTATTGGAGACGCGTCACAGTACAGAAACAAACTCAGCCGGCAGCGGCTTTATTTGTGGATAGAAGTCGCAACAATGGGTTAAGATATTTTCAAGATTTAAATTTAATTGCAGTCCGTGCGTCTGTGATGTCTGGGCGGGCGATGCTTGGACCGACGCGGGACAGCAGCTCCTCAAACTGGGCGAGGGACAGACGGTGGTACCGCTGAAAGTGGCCGTCAGTCAGACGCATCTCCTGGAGCAAGTGGTGAAACTCACCAAACTGCTCACACTCGTGGAGGACCTGATGGACCCAGGTACGGTCAGGACGTCCTTTACGCCGCTGCTCTGGTCTCCACAGTAAATAGAGAAGGGAGACTCTCTCTTCAAACGCTAGATCGACAGCTGCCATCTTGCAAACATACCGTCTGGCACTACTTCCTCCCACATTTCTGGTTCACGCACGTGAAAATTGCATATTTTAAAGTGCGACCAGTTCGCTTTGAATGCGCTTCAAGGTGCGAATGTGCAAGCGACCAGCTAGGGGCGTGTGGCGCCTTTTGGTCGCTTCTATTGCGTCCGGTGTGAACACACCGTTAGTTTCTTTTAAATTGTGAACAATAGATTTCTGGTAAAGAATTAAAAGAAAACAAAATTGTAAAAGCCCTTTCATGCTAACTTAGAAGAAACTTGGACAAGGTTCTATTTTGTAAACTTGGTTCACGCGTTATTGTTTCGGTGAAATGGGATGCCAGTGTTCACATTTTGGACAGAGAGGACAGATGGTTTGAAAGAGGAGTGAAAGAAGCCATTTACGTTCACTGTGAGCGAACATCTTTGAACAGAGGGTGGTTTACGACACCAACTGTCTGCCATCTATAATCCAGTTTTGAGTTCCCTCCCCAGACGCCTTAACGCCCACTCACTTCCTGGGCCATCTGACCTCAGGAAATTGCATGATAAGGTGGTGCCGGGTTTCACAATGAGCTCACCTGAAACCCTGGCTGATTGGGACCCACACCCATTTTCACACCGTGGTTAGAGGATCATCGGGGGGTCCTTTTGTCCCTCTTTGGGGGGATACTCCCACTGCGTTTAAATCTGGGACTCTCCGCCATTTGACCTTAGAACTGAAGAAGCTTCTAGGATGAGAGGTGAAACGTCTTCAAGCAGCTTAAAGAAGTCCAGACGCTTTTCTTTGCAAGCTCCTTTGACTACGATGACCTGGATGACTGAGAACCTTCACAGACAAATATGGCATATACATTTTTTTTATACAAGTCCCACAATCATATACATCATCTGCATCAATGTGGAAATCTTTTTAACCCTTTGGGTTATTTTTTGGTTCTGGGATCCTCATGTTAGGACTAGAGATGGCACGATACCACTTTTTTATGTCCGATACCGATATTATAAATTTGGATATCGGCAGATACCGATATGAATCCAATATAGTGTGTTTTATAATCAATAAAACTGTTTTTTTTTTAATATCTTGCTGCATTTTGTATGGGTCCAAACTCAAGTTTAAAAAAAACACTAATGCTATTCTGTTATACCTGTAAACAAAAAATACACTGCACCCAAAATATTCCATAGTTCAGCAAAACTGATGAATCTAATAAACTTAAACCTACTCCATCCTCCCTATTCTGGTATTTAAAAGAGTAAGCAACCTAACTAATAGGGTTACAAACTCCCAGCAAAAAATAAATAAAAAAAGGGAACCACCCCCCACCTCATGATGCTTAATCGACGTAATCAACTTTAATTTGATGCAGTGTGAAAAAAATGCACAGAAATCAATTATTTTTCTACAATATTTAAATAGATTCAACATCTTTCTTCAACAGAATTGCAGAATGCACAGGTGGTACCTTCCCAAAGGAAAAAGTACTATAGCTTACAAGGGTATATTAGACTTAATAGTTACTATATACAGTAATGGTCTTCTATACTTTTTACATCAGATTAAAATTTTGGGTGTAAGATTTAGATAATTATTTATTAAAAGCCAGACATTTTAAATGAGAATAAGAACACCACCTGGGTCTGGGTGCAGTTCCCCCCTCCAGGGGCAAGGGTACCTAGACCCGGTTTGTGGAGTACGCTTGGGGAGTGTGATCATGTGTACAGCGTCTCTTTATGTCTGTCTCCACGTTGGTTGAGTGTGAAGTGCACATGAGAGCATGAGGGTGGGAATGGATGTTTGTATCTGTGTGTGCCTGTATGTCTGTGTCTATATGTCAGGTTGGGTATCAGACGCCACCTCTCTGGGGACATCTCGGGCCCTCCAAGGTTTGGAGGCCTATCTCCCCCCACCACCACTTCCCCTGCCGGTGGCGGACTCCCTCAGGTGTCGGTGCGTTGGTGGTTCTTTGTATCTGGGGGTGGGCGTCCGGGTACACACCGGCTCACTCCTTGGCGGCCACTTATTGGGGCTCGCTCGGGCCACTTCGGAGGTGGGGTGCCCCCGGCCTCTCGGCCTGGGGCTCGGTCACTCAGGCACAGCTGGCTGCCGGCGGAGCTCACGGGTGCGTCACTGCAACTCCCCCTGGCTTCTGCTCCGCGGATGCTGAGTGAGCCCTCATCTGGGACTCTCCTCAGCTCTTACTGGGACAGTGGCGCAGCTGCCCCTCTGTGGGTCTTCCTTGGTCTCTTGTGTTCTGAGGGCCTCTGGATGTCTGGAGTTTTGATCTCCTCCATGCCTGCTTGATGCCATAAAGGACAGGGCTGTGGCTCCCCACACTCCCTAGCAGATCATTACATGGAGAAACCTTTGGAATGCAAGCATGCTGATCCACACAGGTATGCACACAGGTGTACACATGGGTATTCACAGACGCGGACTACAGCTTTCTTGGCTGCTGCCTCAAAGCACACTATGCGCTGTCTATCTTGCGTGCTGCACAATATCGTTTATTATTTAGTAACTATTGATATCTATTGCTAGCTAGTTTATTGTGATGGTGCTTTTTTTTTCTTATTATGTTGCTCTTTGTTGTTTGCTGTCTCCTCTGTTTTTTTTCTCCATACAGGTGACCCAGGAGTTTTTTTTTTGTTTGTTTTTTTCTCTCTTCCCCCCCTTCTCACTGTCTCTTCTCCCCTTTGGTTTTCTTTCTTTCTCTCTCTTTCTTTCATTCTTTCCCCCTGTCCTATCCCACAGTCATGTCTGTCCCGTTTGTAGCAACTGAAAATAAAATAAATTCATAATTATAATAAAGGTCAATCAAATGGACTAATATGGCAAGGCCATGACGATCCACTTGGTAAAATAAATCCGCTTGGCATCTTTCTTGGCCTGAAGACAACAATTCTGATGGCTATAGATCCAAATGGGACACAAAAAATAAATAAATAAATAAATAAATGAGAATAAGAAAGAAAAGTATGTCTTTGTGCCCCCCTTTTCCTGTTCATGCCCTATCGGCCCCCTGGTTAAACTTTGCTAGATCCGCCCCTGCACAGTTACCAGCCGTCAGCTACATAGAAAAAGATCCTGGTGTAGAAAGTAATATTAAATAAATTCTAACAACAAATTATCAAGCTTAAACATGCTGCTGTTGTTCAGCCGCTTGTTTCCTCTTTCTGGCACAAACAAACAAGAGAGATGGACTCGCGACAGAAAAGCTGATCAGCTGATCATTAATCAGTTTCATGATTTAAGTAGCAGCAGGAGAGGGAGGGGGAGAGAAGATGCAGTTGCTCCATATATCGGTTGTTTAGCTTAACGCTGCAATGCTTTACAAACATTCAGAGATGAACTTACACACTTGCTTTACTTCTCTCTGGGATCACTTTCTTGGAGATGAAATGCCGGTTTGGTGGCGAGGCTCCAAATGCTCAACCAGACCGTGACAGGTCCCGCACGCCACAGCCGCTCTATCACTTGATGCATAATGCTCCGAGGTGCTACGGTTATGAGCCGAGTTACGCCAGGTCGCAAGTTTTGTGAGGTGCTTTTTTGATATTTAATGGATCGGATTACATTTTTTATTTCTCTCCGATATCCGATCCAGTAATTTTGGTCAGTATCGGACCGTCCATCTCTAGTTACGACCTATGTAACATCGTGCAGACTCTTGGATGTTAGAAGACAACTGATACTGCTCACGAATAAGACTAAAGGTAGGAAGGTGTCCTTTATAACTAAACCTTAAGTTTTATATCATAGTTTATAATATAGCACGTGTATTTCAGTAATAGCTTCTTTATTTCAGTATAGTGGTGTGCGACTCTTACCAGTTTGTCCTTGAAAAATCCACACGAGTCCAGATTTCCGAGGACATGGCACGTGGAGTCTGATACTCCTATAAGTTATCCAAGTCATCCAATTCTTTTGTAAAGGAAAAACAAATATTCATGTCTCCGGTAAGTTATCTCAGGGACAACTGTTTAATTCATAGCAGCTTCTGCAGTAACCATGGTAACCACGGACACTGAGCGGATGGTCCGATGCAGGTCAGACTTTGGGAAGTTATCCTTCAAGTTTCTGAAAAAAAGGCTCCTCAGCTGTGCGGCTGTTTGTCAGAATATGTTTTATATGAGCAGCGTGTGATGCTCACTTCACTGAATGAAGAGCAAACAGTTAGTTGCATTGTTACGAGAACGTGCGCGTATTAATTTCATGATTTATTAAATGTATAAATGTTAATATAGCTACATGCAAAGAAATCAAACGGTGTCCATAAATTATGTTTAATTTTTACATTTTTTGAGTTAATCTGAAATCATACAGTTAATCTGTATGATTTCAGATTAACTCAAATAGATTTTTACAATTTTGTTAGATTTCAGTTATACACTCAGACAGATTGCAGTCAGTGGAATTTAAAAGAGTTAAAATGATATTTTGTATCAGCAAAACAATACATTTATTTGATTTATTTTTAGTCTAGCACTGAAATTTAGAATTCAGCAATACACAGAGCTCAGCTTTATTTGCAAGGTTATTACATTTGCAGTGGATTTAAGAATTTGGGATCCCAGGTGGTTGATATTGTACAACAACAAAAACACGTGTAAATCACGCAAAAGGAAAGCAACACTGCCCTCTCCTGGTTAAATTAAAGTTATACACAATGACTGTTTTGGGGTCAGAGAGAGAGGGCGCGATTGTGACGTGTACACCATAACATTTGATTTCTTTTTTTTTTTATTCTGTTTTTATTTTTGTTATATGCTATGTTTATATTTCCAAGAAGTCTAGATCCCTAAATTCACTAAATTACATTTTCTGCCAAGACTCTAGAGCGGCTCTTCCTCAACCTCCTCCGACCACAGGTACAACATGCCCAGGACCCACTACAATTTGCATACAAGGCGGGTGTCGGAGTGGAGGATGCCATCCTGTACCTCCTACACAGAGCCCACTCACACCTGGATGGGGGAAAAGGCACGGTCAGGATCCTGTTTCTTGACTTTTCCAGTGCCTTTAGTACCATCCGGCCCTGTATGCTTCAGGAAAAACTGAACAGGATGGAGGTGGACCCCTGCCTGGTCCCTTGGATCTCCGACTACCTCACCGACAGACCACAGTACGTCAGGCTGAAGGACATCACGTCTGACACAGTGGTCAGCAGCACAGGAGCACCACAGGGAACTGTGCTGTCCCCTCTTCTCTTCACCCTGTACACCTCTGACTTCTGCTACAACTCTGAATTATGCCATATTCAGAAGTTTGCAGATGACACGGCCATCATGGGGTGTATCTGGGATGATCAGGAAGAGGAGTACAGAAGTCTGGTGAGGAACTTTGTCGCATGGAGTCACACAAACCACCTGCAACTCAACACCTCAAAGACTAAGGAACTGGTTGTGGACTTCGGGAGGTCTAGAGCAGGTCCACTGCCGGTTCAGATAGAGGGGGAGGAGGTGGAGATGGTCAACAAGTACAAGTACCTCGGGCTGTGGGTGGACAATAAACTGGACTGGTCATGCAACACAGAGCACCTGTATAAAAAAGCCCAAAGCCGACTGTACTTCCTCAGGAGGCTGAGGTCTTTTAACATCTGCAGGAAGCTCCTGAGGATGTTTTACCAGTCGGTGGTTGCTGGAGTACTTTTCTATGCTGTGGTGTGCTGGGGGAGCAGCACAGCAAAGAGGGACTCATCCAGGCTGGAGAAACTGATCAGGAGGGCTAGCTCTGTGGTCGGCATGAAGCTGGACACTCTGGTGACAGTGGCAGAGAAAAGGACATTAAAGAAACTGATGGACATTATGAACAATGCTGGGCATCCTCTGCACACGGCCATAAACAATCAGAAGAGTCTGTTCAGTGACAGGTTGCTTCTCCCCAAGACAAGAACTAACAGACTTAAAAACTCCTTTGTCCCACACGCCATCAGACTGTTTAACTCCTCTCTGGAGGGGAGAGGGAGGGGAAACAGGAGGACAAAGGAGGGGGGAACAACTAAGCTGTAGTGCCTCTTCACCTCACTGTGCAATACCTTTTGTAAATAGTCAACAGTGCAATAGACCTCAATACTTGAAATGTGCAATTCACTTGTATTTTTATTTTTTATTCCTATTTATTCTATTTATCCCCTTCGTATATTTTATTTATATTGTCTCTGTATTTATATATGTGTGTGTGTGTGTGTGTGTGTGTGTGTGTGTGTATATATATATATAATATTCTGCAACTCTGTAACTTCTGTCGGTGCTGTGCTTTTTTGGAAATCGAATTTCCCAGAGGAACCCACCCGAGGGATTAATAAAGTTCTATCTAATCTATCTAATCTAATCTAATCTGATTGGCTGATTACATATTTGTGTTAATAAGCAGTTGAACAGGTGTACCTATTAAACTGGCCAGAGAGTATAGGCCTTGAATTTGGTTATGAATCTTTCAGTCCATTTTTTTTCTTTCTTTCTGCTATTCCTCTGCTGAGAGAAGCTGTAGAAGTGGAGGGTTTTATTATCATTCAAATGTCTCAGTGAATACAGAAGAAAAAAATGACCACGAAGCAAGAAAGCAAGAGACAAGGCTAATCAAAAAGGTATTGGGTGAAGCACGTGCTTATTATGCCAACCCCTTTAACAAAAGATATATATATATATATATATATATATATATATATATATATATATATATATATATATATATATATATATATATATATATTCAGTACATTATGCATTCAGTACATAGATTTGTCTATGTAATTTATATATCTGTGTATCTGTGTCAGCACTTGATGAGACTGGCCCTGTATTTCTCAGATCAGTATGTTGTTCATTCAAAGATGTTCTTCTGCTTGGTTGTAATGGGTGATTGTTTGAGTTATTGTTGCCTTCCTGTTAGCTCAAAGTAGTTTGGCTATCAAGAAGATTCTGTAAGTTACCGAGTGATGAATGCATCAATTAACGATAACATATATGTAAGTTGCAAGAAGTAGATTTTTTCAGAGCTTTAACAGAATTACAAATGTTTAGCCTAAGTAATATTTTCCGCTTTTTTTAAAATCTAAATTAAGCCACACATTTATTTCAATAATGTGACAAAGATTAGTAACGTTTTATAAAACATTAATAAAAAACAATAATGGAGGTAACTGTGACAGCAATGGAAGGGGACCAGAACTCAAAACAGAGTGGATTAAAAACCTTATGAAGAACGATCCTCGGCACCTGGAGTGGATATCAGTTGTAAGATGTGCTGAGATCTCATCTGTCTCTCTTTTTCAGGTGTTCATATTTTACAAAGAATTAATAGCTGTGAATGGGGTGTTGAGACTGGAGAGATAAATGGCTTCAATCAGTATGGGCATGATGTAGAAAGTCTTCTATCATTTGACCTGCAAACAGTGACGTGGATCGCCACATCACCACAGGCTGTCACCACCAAACTGCGATGGGAAGCTGAAAAAGCTCAGTTCGAATATGTCTGTGTGTTTCACTTTTCCGGTGCAAATGAGAACATCATCATCAAATTGGACAAAACACTAAACTGCAGTGGTTGTAACACTACAGTTTAGTGTTTTGAAGACAATAACTATGCACTCTAGCTTTTAGAGCAAATCCTGTCACTTTGCTTTTTAATCAATGTATTAATTAATGTACAGTAACTGCTATATTAGCCTGGGTTAAAACTGGGATTAAGTGATTGTGTGAGCTATGAGCACTCCTCTTTCAACCCAAAATATTAGCACAAAAGAGTAAACCCTCTCTCAATACTGATTACTGTAAGCATTATGTGTTCTTGCACCCTCAAGTATGGCACACCATACATACTTAAGAAGTAGTTTCTCATTGTTGTAATTACTGAAACTTACTTAGCAGTTGCTATTGTTTTATTCTGTGTTTGTTGCCAATGTGTGTCTGCTCTTGTGGTATATGACGACCAAGCACTTTTTGATATCAAGTCGTCCCACAAAACTTGGATAAAGCATAATGTGGGTGATCAAACCTCAACCCCTCTACGATCACTGGTGTTTAAACCAGCACACTTGTTTACTTGCCTGCTGTCATCTAATCTTTCAGATGAAGGGGGAGATGTGTAGGTCTTCTGCTGAGAGCTAAATCTTACCTGAGATGTGGCTGTTGGTTTAATTCTTTCTGCTATTCAGGTGGATTTTTTTTCCCAACTCAACGATCACTGGGGCTTCAGTGGATCCATCTTGCCTTTCCTGCTCATCCGGGTTTACCTAACTTGCAGGTGGTTAAAACATGTTTAAAACCAGAGATTAGACAAATGTATAAATCAAGAATTAGAAGAGCAATAATAATAATAATAAGACTAAAACTCTTGGTTGTTTTGCGTGGATTATCTTCATGAAATTTAATTTAAAGTACTTACTCATCTAAGATGGACTTTATTTGTTTTGTTTTTATGTTTGTTTGTTTGTCTTGTTTTACTCTTTTGCTTCAAGGCCTGTAAATGAGCTGCTTCCTAAATTATCTTTTGTTAAAAGGGTTGACATAACACACATTTGCTTCAGCCAATACCTTTTTGATTAGCTTTATCTCGCGCTTTCTTGCTTTGTGCTAGATCTATATTCTGTATTCATTAAGATATTTGAATGCTTATCAAATGTATAAATTAAAAAAAAGTAAATAGAACAGACCAGGTGTTGCAATGTGAATTATGGGAACATTTGCCCATGCTTCATTAATTCTTCAATAAGCCAGGGCCAAGCCAGCTCCGATCAGCAAGAACCCTGTTATCATGGTTCCGAATAGGTAGATATCTTCAGCAGTCAGGCTCACCCGAGCCTGACTGTGATCAAATCCATAATTCCTCTTTTAGGTTTTAGAGAACAGACTGTGAGAGAGTGTTCCAGGGAAAAGTAAGTAAAAACACAAGACAAGGACATAAGAAGCTAAGCAGGGAAGATAAGGGCAGGAGAGGAGAAAAGTGCGACCACCTTCGCTGAGAGCCAAAAGAGTTCTGCCCAACTGTTAAGCTCAACTGTGTGGACTTGATTGGTCGGGTTGCTGTTCAAAATGCAGCAACTTGCCTTTTGTTGGGCAAGAAAGAGTGTTAAACCTATACTGGCCTCCAGTCCATTTCAGGATCTGACCTGCAGTTTGTGCATTGTGCTAGCTCTTCCTTTTTCTTTGAAGTGTTCAACCAAGGATCAATGGATTATAGAGTTTCTTTAATGGTGTAAGAGTTTTACATGAAAAAAAAAATCTCTTGAGGTGATGTGTGATATGGTGACCATTGTCAAATTTACCGAGGCAAATCTAATCATATAATTGAAGTGATCATTCTCAGCACAGGAAATGACATTGGTTTTCGAGCTAATTTTGTAATCTAAACTGCCTAATTATGGAATCAGAACGATGCCACCTTGAAACGAAACCAAAAAATGGATTGAAACCGAAAAAAAATATTGTAACTGAAATAAATGTACTGAAAAATCTTGTATTGAAACCGAAAAAAAAATTGATAGTGAAAAACAATTAATTGAAACTGTAATTTTTTTGTTTTCGCTTACAATTTTTTTTTGTTTTCGGTTTCAATCCACTTTTCGGTTTCAAACCATTTTTCAGTTTCACTCTGCTGGCACTGTTTTGGTGTACGGGGGCGCGCTGGGGGGCGGGGATTCCGACCCGCATGTATTTGCATACATTATAATGCTGACCAATGACTGGAGAAAACACTGACGACGCAGCTGCGGTCACGGACAAACTCGCACGTGTCTGTTCGGGAATGGCAGATGCCGAGAGGTCCAGCGTTTACATTACCGACTATTTCAAAGTGACAGCCTGAGGTGTTCTTCAGTAAATTGGACTACCGGACAGGAGGACCTGAGGCCCCACCGCATTATTTTTGGTAAGTTAAATGTGTTTGTAAGCTAATCCGTAATTTAGGTCCTTAGCTAGCTACCTAAGGACCTAGCTAGCTAAAATGAGCACTCCGCTGTCGGGGAAACATGTTTTGTAAAGTTCGTTTAGCTAACCCGTGCAGGTGAATGAATTTACCCTGACTAAAGAAATCAAGAGAAACGCACCGGGCTGCTCAGTGACTAACCACGGTTACTGTACTTTATTATGAGTATTATATTGTAAGAGCAACGGGCTGGACTCTGCTTCTGCTCCTGTGCAGAGCTGATTATTAAATATGTGCAAACAGCAGCATGTTTTCTGTCGCTTTCCACATGTGGAAGGACATTAACGCCAACTTTTAAATTCCCCTCATTAGTCAATAGCTACGGATTAAATAGCAAAGCCCGATACTTATGTACTGAAACCAACTACTTCCGCTTGTCAGCTTAACTTAAAATGTTACATTTTTCCCCTGATTATTATTATTATTATTATTTTTTTAAACTGAGTTTGTTACAAATATTCAGGTTAAAAAACTGTCCAAATTATTTTTAATGAATTATGTTCACAAAGTCACATGTTCAGTACTCTGTACAGCTTGCATTCTTTAGGACAAATAATTTGAAACGTTAATATTTCTTGTTCAATACTGAGCTGATAACATCTCTGTATGTTGTGACCAGGATGCAGCAGCAGACTGAACCTCGACTGAAACCTGCTCCATCATCTCATCTTTGCAGATGTCCATTTATAAAGCATCAACAACTCAAAGGTAAACATGATATTAGAAAATGTGTTAGTAAAGCCTTTAAAACAAATAAAAAAATAAACAGCTGTCGGCAGAACTGTAGGACTGAACAACTTCAGATCCCGAGTGTGTGAGGCCGGAGAAGGATCAGCTGTATTTCAGATTTGAGAGATAAACTTTATATTTCAGTTTGTGATGATTCTGTTCTGTTTGTGATTACAGGAGCCGTCCTCAGATTCAGACCTCAGCACCACCCAGTGACAGCAGACAGATCATCCTATATCTTCAATCTTTGTAGTAACTCCAAAATTAACTGAAGAAAATAGTACAAAGGTTAAAGTACCACATGTGCTGTCAGTGAAAGCTGCAGCTATTTTATTGATAAATTTAAAGACAAAAAGTCAAAAGGATTAATCACCCCTGTAACTGTGTCACTATACATCAGCATTAACAGTACCTCAGTTTGGTGTTTCAGAAAACTGCTGATCTCAGACCTGCACAACTTCCGTTTTAAACACTGAATGTACTCAGCTACATGAAGAGCACATGATGTTTTCTCTGACACAATTAAATAAAACCTGATTAAAAGTCAAAGGTTGTTACTTGTATTTGAACTAAAAACTTGTGATCTGGAATTCTTTCACTGTTTTTTGACAATAGTGTGTTATTTATCATAAAGTAATTCAGAGTCATTCATACCAGAGTAACCAGTGAGCACAACATATTTAACTTTCTACAGGACTTAAAGCTATTACTATAGCTTATAGCTATTACTTAACTGCACTACTGTATAGTTCTGTGTAAATAATCATTCTGTACAAATGATTTTTAATCCTACAACTGTTTATAACTTGCATAGTTCACATTTCTGTATAATTGTATATCTCAGATTTCTATAGTTTTTCATATTTATATCCTGTACATAGTTTATACTCACTACAGCCTGTACATACTTATAGTTATAGAATATTCACAACATACTTCATACCGTGTACATTGTAACATACCATAATAGACCCATTTCTGTAATATACTTACATATCTATACTATTGCTAATATATATTGTAATATATCTATATCATGGCTAAAGCACTTCTGGATGGATGCAAACTGCATTTCGTTGCCCTGTACCTGTGCATGTGCAATGACAACAAAGTTGAATTCTATTCTATTATATTATGTAAAAGTCCAGACCCTCTGAGGATTATCTGAGTACTTCTAACATTACACAAAGCAAAGGTCTCCATCAGTGTTCATGAAATGCTGGGTTTATCCTTCTTGTGAGGGAGCTGCTGGTGAAGATCACGAGCCCTGCTTGATCCTGGCGCTGAGTTTCAGTCTTCCTGGTGTTTCTGAAATGATGCCTCTCACTGTGGGTCAACAGAACTTCTGGCACAGGACAGCTGTAATGAAAGAAATTGAAGTTTTGGAAATGCCCTATATGTGAGAAGCAGATTTTGTATTTACTTTTCTTTTGCCAATCAAGATAACAAAGTATAATTTTCCATCCATCCATCCATCTTCAACCGCTTATCCGAGGCCGGGTCGCGGGGGCAGCAGCCTAAGCAAAGAGGCCCAGACCTCCCTCTCCCCAGCCACCTCCTCCAGCTTATCCGGGGGAATACCAAGACGTTCCCAGGCCAGCCGAGAGATATAATCTCTCCAGCATGTCCTGGGTCTTCCCCGGGGCCTCCTCCCGGTGGGACATGCCTGGAACACCTCACCCAGGAGGCGCCCAGGGGGCATCCTTGTCAGATGCCCGAACCACCTCAGCTGACTCCTTTCGATGTGGAGCAGCAGCTGCTCTACTCTGAGCCTCTCCCGGATGGCCGAACTTCTCACCCTATCTCTAAGGGAGAGGCCAGCCACCCTCCGGAGGAAGCTCATTTCCGCCGCTTGTATCCGCGATCTCGTTCTTTCGGTCACTACCCACAGCTCGTGGCCATAGGTGAGGGTAGGGACGTAGATCGACCGGTATATTGAGAGCTTCGCTTTTACACTCAGCTCCCTCTTCACCACGACGGACTGGTGCAGCGTCCGCATTACAGCAGCTGCAGCCCCAATCCCTCTGTCAATCTCCGGCTCCCTTCTCCCATCACTCGCGAACAAGACCCCGAGATACTTGAACTCCTCCAGTATAATTTTCACCATACAATTACTAACCTTGTCATCTCCTGCACTGTCTGTTTTGGGCTCTGGGCTCGTCCTTCCCAGCGCTCATGAGACTGCTTTGCTGCACTGTGGTATGAGGTGCTAACCTGTTGACAGTGTTGGGAAGGTTAATTTTAAAATGTATTCCACCAAAGATTATAGAAGTAATGTATTCTGAATACTTTACAACTACATGAATGTGCTATTGCTGTGTGATTTATTACTATTACTGAAGGCTACTTGCCATACCAACACCAACTAGATGTTAAAATCTTAATATAAATGAGTAACAGTAAGTGGACATTAGGTAAGGCTGCAGCGATCTCGTGTAGAAAACTATTCAGCGCGTATATAAAACAGGTCAGCGGCTCCGAACCGTAGTAAAGGGACCTCTGGCTAATACGTCCGGTTCGTGTCGGGCTCGAAACTAGCTTTACTTTGTTGTCTGGGTCAAGTTTGCTAGCGAGAGACAGAGAGGCGTTGAAAGGCTGCTTATTGTTTCGGAGGAAAACACGAACACAGTGTACAGTCGAGTCTTAACAGCTTACTTACAGCTGGGCTCGTCAGGCACTCTTTTTGGCTTTAGTGGTTATTAATATATTTACATGCTTCCAGCTCCCGTTTCTGCTCCGTGACAGCTGTACTTTTCCTTTTTCTCCCTCCTTGCTCACAGACACATAACGGGTATGGCAGTCCATTCTCCCTGCAGCACGGACTACACTGCCCATGAGGCTACATTGTTTAGGGCGATGCCTGTAACACTCTGCTATTGCCTTCATATTAAATCATTTTTGTATAATAATTTTTAGAGGCTCTTATGTTTTGTTTGGGTTTCCACCGGCGTGGAATTACCAAAAAATAGAGAGACCATAGCCTAACATATGAAACAGGTAAATACCGCCATGTAATCCATTTATTTCAACAAACTAACTGTATTCTCAATATCACCTATTGAACAGTAATTGTAACGGATACATTTACTCATATTTTGTATTTTAAATACGTAATGCCGGTATTATGTTACTGCCCAACACTGCCTGTTGAGATCCTGAGATCCGCTCCTAGAACACCGGCCTCCAACTCCTACAGAGACACGGGTGTCCCTAAATTTAGCAAATATTAGCTTCAGGCTAGCTTGCTACAACGAATAGGCTAATACCAGCATTTTACCACAACTTCACCAGATGTAGCTAAAAAAACTAAACTAATGTCCAGCCCAGTGGGACAGCAAGAAAAGATGACAAAAAATGATTACTTACTTGCGGTTTGGAGGTTCAAGCTGAAATTGAAGCAGCCATTGAAAGACGGGAAGAGAGAAAGATGGCAGCTTGGTCAGCACTAGTGGCCTCTATAATGTATGCAAATACATGCGGGCCGGAAACCCCGCCCCCCCAGCGCGCCCCCGGACGCCAAAACAGTGCCAGCAGAGTGAAACTGAATGGTTTGAAACCGAAAAATGGATTGAAACCGAAAACAAAAAAAATTGTAAGCGAAAACAAAAAAATTACAGTTTCAATTAATTGTTTTTCACTATCAATTTTTTTTTCGGTTTCAATACAAGATTTTTCAGTACATTTATTTCAGTTACAATATTTTTTTTCGGTTTCAATCCATTTTTCGGTTTCGTTTCAAGGTGGCATCGTTCTGATTCCATACCTAATGTGGTTGCAGACACTGAAAATCTGAAGCAACAGTATGAGACTATAAGACAATAGTCTGGCTCCTTTGGATGTGGATGAGTAGCAGCTCTACTCTGAGCCCCTTCCCGATGACCTAACACATCACCCTATCTCTAAGGGTGAGGACAGCCACCCTTCGCCAATTGTTTTCGGGATCTCATTCTTTCATGAGGGTAGGTGAGGGTAGGGACATAGATCAACTGGTAAATTGAGAGCTTTGCTTTTATGCTCAGCTCTCTCTTCATCACAACTGACTGGTACACTGTCCACATCGCTACAGTCTGTTTGTTGATGTCCCGCTCCCCTGTCCCAAGATACCTAACCATTTAAGTAGATCAATGCTTATATTGTAGTTTTTAGACTTAAAAAATATGCCCCACTTAAAAACGAAGTGCTGACTGAAGTGAGGGGGGGGGGGACATAAATCATGTCATTAAACATGATTTATTGCAGAAAACTACTGAAGTAAAAATGAACACAGGGAAGCGCTTATCTTCAGAGTCTTCCGGCCAAAACAACAAACAAAACACCCCCTTTAACTAAAAATCAAACCAAGAACTCTCTAGCCGAAAACAAAATACAGTGGCTGAGCTCCCTGTCGAGCCAAAAACAGGAGAAAATGATCAAAACAAAAATGGCAGAGAACCCCTACCTGCTTCCACTGTGATGAACTAATTACTAGTGATGGGACGTTCTGTATCGAGGCTTCGGAGCGTGTGTCGAGTAATGGAGGGGGCGTTTCCGCGAAGCGCGTATCGAGGCTTGCTTCATTTATGGGAGGAGCTGAAAATGATGACGTCCGAAGCCTCGCTGCCCGGCTGTACCACGTGACTGGTTCATGAAGTGGTTCGAACTTTGCGCGAGATATGACAGCGATATAAACCCCTCAGACTTCATTCAAAATGTGGGTGTTTGATGGAGAGTTGCGGTTAGAGAGAGTTTGGAGACCGTTTGGAGGTTTATGAGAGTGAGGAGAGAAAGTCAGGAGAGAATGGAGCCAGCTAAGAAGAGGAGGATGTCCTCCCCTGTGTGGGAACATTTTGATTTTATTCCTCCCAACAAGGTATGTAAATTTCTACAGAAGATGTATTTTCATGATACTGATGGTGCAATACAATTTATGTTGAGCTGTCTTGACTTTTGTACAAGGTGAAGTGTTTGCTATGTGCCAGGGAGCTGGGATATAACAACAACACCTCATCCATGCTTAGGCACTGCAGAGCTTTGCATGAGAATAAGAGGAACACCGATTGTGGAGCAAGACCAGGTGAGCCATCAAATGCAATGATAATATAGGATGCAGTAATGTTACTAAATGATATAACAATATTATACAACTGTTATAAGTTACGTGTGTGATATTTATATCTGTGCTTTGTCTTTCCTCAGGAGAACAATCTCAAATAGATGAAGACCTGGTCAGCATGGTGATTGAGGACTCCCAGCCATTTAGCATTGTGGAGGACAAAGGATTTAAAAGATTTGTTAAATCATTAAATCCTAGCTATGTTCTCCCCACTAAAAAGGTCATAAAAGCAGTGAAAATTTAGTTTTTACAGAATAAAATGTGAACAGGCAGGACTGAGGCTCAAAGCCTCAGTGTGTAGCTGTCCATACCTCAACGTTACAAAAGCACAACCACTGTCCACACCCCAACCACACCTCACCTCACAGTAAATGATCATTTCCATTTCAAGCATTTCCAAATAATCATTTCCCATACTGCCAGTATAAATATACACAGTATACTGCCATCACTACAATATACATGTTTTACACACTCCTTTTGTTGTTGACATTTACAGGCTGTGTGCAAAATGCCACACTCTTCAAATTCATGCCAGCTATTATTTTTACGTCCAGTAGGTGTCCTGCTAGAGCACATGAAGCTTCATGAAGCTTCGCGTTGGGGTGAACCAATTGGATGAAAAGCTTCAGTGCTTCATGGGGCTTCATCTGCCCATCACTACTAATTACCACTGTAAAGGCACATCTTTGCTCACAATAAAAGAAAGAAAGCCAAAGTTACACAGAGTTTAAATTCACACACACTAAAGTTTGCTGCCCAAACCACTGTAGCTCACAGCTCTGGCAAAATGGGGGAAGTGGCAGGGGCGTGGCAGTTTAGGATGGCAGACTATATGCCGTGGCTGACGAGCTGCAACACACCTCAGCTGTGGCTCATGAGGCAGACCTGTAACACAGGAAAGGAGAAAAAAACTCTCTCACAGAGGGAGAGCCACTAAAGGTCAGCGACCATAACAACATAACAGAAATGCCTTTTTAATTTAAAAAAATTTAATGATTAATAATTAATAATAATTGCTCTAATATGCTGAAGTTAAACACACCTCATATACCGAGAATGTAAACTAGACTTGCACCAGGAAACAAACCTTAACAATGGATTTAGCCCAACTTTGCTGTCACATTGCTTCTGCAGGTAAGATCATGATCCACAATCATTTTACTGGAGCAAATTATTTTTTAGTAAAGTATGCTAACTTTGACATGTATATAGGGATCTGATTCTGACTTTTAGAGCTCTTCATGGACACGCACCAGCTTACGTCACTGAACTTCTACAGCACTATGTCCCTAGCAGGTCCTCGAGGTCATGTGATCAGGGCCTACTTGTCATACAGCATACAAGGCTGGGAACTAAGGGACACAGATCTTTTTCCACTGTGGCCCCCAGACTGTGGAACTCTCTCCCACTGAGGTTAAGATCTGTGGGCTCAGTAGTCTCTTTCAAGAAACAACTAAAAACACATCTTTTTAGAATTACATTTCGTTAACTTTTTGTCTTTTTTTGTTTTATATCTTGTTATCTCTTTTTGAAGCACTTTGTGATCTTTTGTCTAGAAAGATGTATATAAAAAATATGTTACTTACTTTACTTACTTATGTTATCCCCACGAAACACTGGCAGTCTTAAATGGCATAAGCTGTAAGGAACTTGACAGATGTATTAATATTATTAGGAGAAAATCTTGGATCATTTTCTGATGGATGCATGCATCAGAAGATGCATCTTTATTTTCCAGGAAACGGGCAGGAACAGGTAACATATAGATAAATGCTTATATTGTTTTTTGGGACACAAAAGAAATGCCTTTTCAATAATAATAATAATAATAATAATAATAATAATAATAATAATAATAATAATAATAATATCAATTAAACCCTTGTTCAAGTATGCTGAGTGTCAGCTGAGGTTAAGCACACCTCATATACTGATAGTGTGAACTAAACTTGCACCGGGAAACAAACCTTAACAAACCTGTAAAACCACACAACTCTTCTCTCAGGTCTTCACTTCAACTCCATCTTTCTAAATATGACGATGAAGCTAATGCTGCTGCTCCTTAGCTGTCACATTGCTTCTGCAGGTAAGATCATGAACCAAAATCCTTTTACTGGAGCAAATTATTTTTTAGTAAAGTATGCTAACTTTGACATGTATATAGGGATTTAGCACAACTTTAAAAAAAAAAAAAAAACTCACTTGCACTCCGACATCAGAGCTAGTCAAACAGTTGTATAAATGATATTTATTCTGCACTCCTTGAAGGTTTAAATCACAATATCTACTGATGTAGCAAACATCCCAGCTACAATACATACATGCTGGGACTCACTCTGAACTTGTTACATTCGAGTTTGCGTGTCAGGTTCTTTGTGTTACAGTCAAAGAATTTGGCACATTGTATTGGACATAGGCAGGTATTGGCAAGCAGGCAAGTGAAGCACTTCATGCTTCAGTGGGTGAAAGCAGGAACAGATGCAACAATAGATAAGCGTTTAAACTAAGTACTGCCAGCCCTGAAGATTTTTTCAAATGTTAGAACAACAATAGTTAACATTAAAGATAAAGAAAAGATACCTTATTTTTATTGTGTCTTTTCTGCCATGGCGTCTTTTCTTAGTGCAACTAAGAAATGCATTCAAACATTCAAGCTCTAACAGAAATATAATCTGACCTCGAGCAGTGGTTTTACTTTTGCTTTATTTTATTGGGAGAGCCAAAACATTTTAGCTCTGATTTTCTGAAATAATTAGGATTAAAAAATTGGATAACACAAATGCATGTTTTATCAGAAAGTGATTAACAATTGAATTTGATTTGCACTACAACTCTTCTGCACTGTCCATTAGTGATGTAGTAGAAAAGGGTTGGTATGTCGTATAAAAAACATATATTTTAAACATGGTTTATTTACACTGCTAGACTCCTACACTCCCACAAGATTTAGGCAGAATGCTTTTAATACACGTGAAATAGTTTCCTGATACATATTTCTGTTAAACAGATGATTCTTCATCGTTCGCAGTTTAGCAAATCCAAAGACTCTGTCTCAAAAGTGTTTAGCAGAAGCTTTAGTGAAAATGTTAAAGAATATAGCAACATAGTTTTTTAAATGATGTAAAGTGCACTGTAAAAGCTAAGTAGTTCTCAGAACTAAAAAGAAATATGCAAACCTGTTGCTTCTAAAAAACTAAGTAAAGCTTACTTAAGTAGTAAAGGTTGTGTTCGTTAATAGTCTGAATAGCCCAGAGGAAGAAGCTGTTTGTGAGTCTGGGGGTGGTGGAGAGGTGGTGGGTGGGGTGCAAGGGGGTCACCTGTGATGGTCCTGGTTTCCATGAGACAGGAGAATCGGGCGATGGTCACCGGGGTGGAAAAAGTTAGGAAAAAGGAAGTTAGGAAAAAGGAAGCAAAGATGAACCTGGAATTTCCCCTAAACAGCCCTGGCATCTCGTTATCATGTCCATCAGCATTAAAGGGAAAAGCAAGAAAAAATACCAAGTAACTCTTGGCTATGATAATTCCTAATCTCTGCAGCTGCCACAGAACACCAAAGTACAAATATGCACACAAATATGTAATTCATGCTAACAGGAGGATTAAAAAATATTATCATGCTGTTACATTATTAATTTTTATAAAATTGATATTAAAAGAAAAGAAATAAAGAAAAGAAATAAAGAAAAAGAAATATGCAAACTCATTGCCTCTAAAAAAAAACTCATTATGAGTATATAAATTTGGAACTATTGGAACTAAGGAACTATTTTTAGTAGTACTTTATTTTTAGTAGAATATTTATTCTACGTTTGTCATGTTCCTGGGTATGTTGACCCAGCGTTTTAGGTTTAGTTTATTTGGATGTTGTTCATGTTTAAGTTCATTAGATTAGCGAAGTTCATTTGGTTATTAGACTCCTTGTGTTTTCTTCCCCTGTATTTAAGTTTCCCCTCACCCTTTGTGTTTTATGCTGCATGTCTTATGTTATCAAGTTTGTTTTGTCATGTCTGCATCTCATGTTTCCTGTTTTAT
The DNA here is from genome assembly GCF_041146795.1 of Maylandia zebra. Taxonomy (NCBI): domain Eukaryota; kingdom Metazoa; phylum Chordata; class Actinopteri; order Cichliformes; family Cichlidae; genus Maylandia; species Maylandia zebra. The sequence goes on along the minus strand of NC_135187.1, from coordinate 5,646,779 downwards.
TTTGAAGGAGTCGTGTGTTCTTTGCTCATTGTATTTAGTTTCACTTCCCCTGTCCTGTCGTTACCCTACGGAAGAGGATTAGGGCCACTGGAAAAAAAAAAAAAAGAATTCTGACTTTAATCTCAGAATTCTGAGAAAAAAGTCAGAATTCTGACTTTAATCTCAGAATTCTGAGAAAAAAGTCAGAATTCTGAGAATAAAGTCAGAATTCTGACTTTTTTCTCAGAATTCTGACTTTAATCTCAGAATTCTGACTTTTTTCTCAGAATTCTGACTTTAATCTCAGAATTCTGAGATTAAAGTCAGAATTCTGACTTTAATCTCAGAATTTTGAGATTAAAGTCAGAATTCTGACTTTTTTCTCAGAATTCTGACTTTAATCTCAGAATTCTGACTTTTTTCTCAGAATTCTGACTTTTTTCTCAGAATTCTGACTTTAATCTCAGAATTCTGACTTTTTTCTCAGAATTCTGACTTTAATCTCAGAATTCTGACTTTTTTCTCAGAATTCTGAGATTAAAGTCAGAATTCTGATTTTAATCTCAGAATTCTGACTTTTTTCTCAGAATTCTGAGATTAATCTCAGAATTCTGACTTTATTCTCAGAATTCTGACTTTTTTCTCAGAATTCTGACTTTAATCTCAGAATTCTGACTTTTTTCTCAGAATTCTGACTTTAATCTCAGAATTCTGACTTTTTTCTCAGAATTCTGAGATTAAAGTCAGAATTCTGATTTTAATCTCAGAATTTTGAGGTGGGCACCTGCAGGCTTCCAGCTTCGGTGACAGCGATGTGTCCAGTTTAGCAGGTGGAGAACTAATTCACTAAATATGGTGGATATAAGTGACTTTTTGCGTGGCCGAGGGGTCCCCGAAGATGCTATTTTATTAATGGAAGAGCAGAAGGTGAGTAACAAAAAAGAGAAATAGTTTGGTGTCTCCTATTTTTACAGGAAAACAGTTACGGTACAGTTACGGTTAGCTGTTAGCATGCTTGTTAGCTTATAATGTTATATAGGAATGAACGTGTTTCACGATGTTACAGTATACTAGGTGAATTGACGTTTTAACTGTTGTTGATCGCAGGATCATCCCAGATGGGTTCGTTGCATTTTATTTTATTGTTCTACTATTTCAGAGTTTTTCAAGGCAGTTAAGCGGAGCTGTGTTACAGATGCTAGCCGCCTGCCAATATCACTGATATATTTGATGTGTACAAGTAAGTTACACTTAGTACAGCGGAGGAGAGAAGCTGTAATGAATGTTTATGCGGATATTTCACTCAGAAAAATGGGTGGCGTTCATACACAGCCACCGACACAGCCCCGGTTGTTGTTCTGACGGTGGCCGACTGACGATCCCCTCACAACATGTTAGCTAACACAAACTAATGTAGTGCATGTAACTGTGTATACGTTAGTGGTACAGTGTCGGAAGAAATGAGCAAACTGTTTATAATGTCAGAATGACATCATCTTTCTCCTATATATAAACGTGCTGGCTGAGGAGCGCTGCCGGGTTGAACTTTGACCTCGGAGTGACGTGACGTTTGTTCGCACAACCAATAGAAGTGCAGAAAGTCGCAAATCAGGCATATTGTTCGCATAAACACAAAAATAAATAACGAAATAATCCCGATATTGTGCCAAAGACTGATTTACAATGTTACTTTGTGTTCTATGTGTAATACCTTTGCTTAAATGACTAAATGGACTGTGTATTTATGACTCTGCGTTATAGTCTTACATACATAAGTAACATTCATATGTACAGATAAAAATGTACAGAGCTATGTACACAAGCGTGTACACAAAAGTCTACTGCTGATCGAGCTGCTCAGTGGTCGTACAGTCTCATGCAGAGAGCGTGGAGGTGTTGTCCATGGTGGATGTTAGCTTAGACAACATCCTCTCCTCCCCAGTCTGCTCAGTGGACTTTAGCAGACCGCTAAAGCTGGCCCTCCCGACCAGTTTGTTAAGTTTCCCCCTGTCCCTCTCTGCCATTCCACCACTCCAGCAGACCACAACATAAAAGACAGCAGACGCCACCACAGTGTCGTAGAACATCCTTAGAAGACGTACTACCTACATCATAACCAATCAAGTCCCGCTTTTTTTTAAATACAGAAGAGGATTTATTATTTACTGAAAGGCTATGCCTTAGTTTGCTTCTTTCATTATTGTGTTTCGCCCTGCATAAAATAGATAGCTTTTCTGATAACTACAGTCAATACTCTCCTACTGGCATTAGCGGTGACCTAAGAGGCTTAACTGTAATATTGCTTTGCAGTGTAAATGTTGCAGAAAATGACTGTCTTTTCTTTCTTCCTGTGTGCAGATTGACTGTGACGTCATAGCGCTGATGGATGACGCAACTTTGGCAAACTACATTCCCTCGTACGGAGACCGAATTGCCGTCTTCAATTTCTGCAAAAGCAAGCAACCACTGTCAAAAAGAAAACTAGGATTTCTGCAAAAAGTTCACCTCTCAAAGTGAGAGAAACAGTGGCTGACATGTCAGATTTGGATGACTTAATAAGACTGTATTTCAGACTTTCTTTCAGTAACAAAGAAATACTTTCAATTTTAGCACATAGTCATCAGACAATTATAAGTGTTCGAACTCTAAAGAGAATTTGTAAAAGACTTGGGCTTTTTAGAAGGAAGAATCAATCAAACTTGGAGGAAGTGCTAGCCTTTGTCCAACAAGAGATCATGACAAATGGACAGATGCAAGGTTATCGTTGGCTACATCTACGTGCAATTCAACATGGATTTGTGGTGTCACAAGATACTGTAAGATGCATAATCAAATTGCTTGACCCTCAAGGTGTGGAACTGAGACGAGCTCGACGGTTGAGAAGACGACAGTACAGCTGCAGAGGGCCAAATGCTCTCTGGCACATGGATGGCTATGACAAGTTGAAACCATATGGTATTGCTATCAGTGGCTGCATAGATGGTTTTAGCCGCTATGTTTTATGGATGGAGGCTTATACTACAAACAGTGACCCTAAATTGATTGCAAGTTATTTTCTGAAAACAGTTTCATGCATCAGCGGATGTCCAGAAAGGTTACGTGCTGACCGAGGCACCGAAAATGGTTGTGTCGAACAAATGCAGATGTTTTTACGGAGAAACCACACAGACAGTTTTGCAGGTGAGAAAAGTTTCCTTTACGGAAGAAGTACGGCCAACCAACGTATAGAAGGATGGTGGGCTACCCTACGCAAACAGAGTGCACAATTTTGGATGAACGTATTTCAAACTTTTCAGGATGATGGCCACTTCACAGGGGATTTTTTGGACAAAAGTCTTATCCAATTCTGCTTTCTCAATCTTATTCAGGTAAAAGCATGTGCTCATGCTATGTAATGTCTTAGCTGCATAAATAGAAAATATAAATATGGTTAGAACATTTTTTTTTCTTTAAATTAAATATGAATTTTATTTCCATTTTAATATGTCTTGATGCATGCTCAATCAGCCAGGTAAGGAATGTTTTTTGACAGAACATTTCTCACACTGAAAACGCTACATCCAGATGAACAGAATCAACTTTTTGGGATTCCATTTTAATACTTTGATGGAATTGTATTCATGTTATCAGTGGAAGTAACTGCACCTTTCTCAGCACAGGTGCATGGAGCATTTTTTTTTTTTATTGCCACATGGTTTAAATTACTATGGAGTCTGTTACCTAGTGGTCCTTTGGGCACGGTTTCAGAAAGCAATCCTATCATTTGGTTAATTCTCTATTGAAAATTTATTGTAGAATCATTGCACACTGAGTATAAAGTGTTGGGCTATCTATTCAACAGCAGAATCATGCAGCACCATTCTGTGTCCATGTGCTGTTTAGTGAAAGTGCTCTTTTGTTGTTGCTGCTTGGTTTTACATTAATTAGAGGTCAGTTTCTATGTCTGTTGATTAATGAGTTAATAAGCCTCAACTTTGGCTAAATCTACTGGTACATGGTCTGTTTCATATACCGGTACTTATATTGTGTTGTTTTTCATGTAGGATGAACTTGATGAAGTTGTGAACACATGGAACTCGCACAAAATCCGGCCAAGTGGTAGTGCAGCATCGGGTCGACCAGTAGTAATGTACTCATTTCCAGAGCTGCACAGTGCTGAGGATAGACTGAAGCCTATTTCTATGGAGGATATCACTTTGTGTATGGAAGAGTGTAGCCCAAAAGGTCAACACCCCTGTGATGAAACAGTCTTTGAACTGTGTTGTCTGCTTATGGTAGAAAATGAATGGGATGCCCCAGGAGATCCACTTGGTGCTGCGGATCTGTATATTAGGTTAAGAGAAGAAATACTGCAAAGTATTTAAGGAACTTCAGTGTGTAAATGTACAAATAAATACAAAATATTTCTCTTTATCTTGATAACGTGATTTGATAGTAGGTGCCATGTCTTACAGGTACCTTTTATGCAGGTATTTCTGCACTGCATTAAATGAAAAATGTTTTTCTACATTCACACTACCATTAAACAGAAATGTTTATATATTACTTGAAAAAGCTGAATATTGTGATATTATCAATCAGTTATGAAACACATGTCAATCCTTTTAAAAGGCCATACATTAAACTGCATTTACAAATGTTATATTTTTGATTGAATCATAAGTGGTGTAAACCTGCCTACCAGTAAATTGCAATATAAATTTCTGTGTTTTGTTGCCAGACATGTGCATAGTATATAAAATATAAACTGACCAGCTCCCTGCTCATTGTTTTCTGTATCAACCTTTACTCTTAATATTCATGGCTGGAAACCCAGGCACCAGCATATGATATGCTAAGTGCCCGGGTTATCTGTGGTATGTTTCAGCAAACCATAGTAGCATTAACAATTCTAGGTCTTGACAACAGCATGTTTCTATAAACGTATCATTGTTAATATTTAAAGTCGTTATGCCTTTTGGGGAGCTTTTAGTGCAATTATATTAAAGCAAAGCTATTATAATCATTTACCCATATGAAGATCCATCACTTAATTATTAATGTATTTCACTTCTGTTAGTTGTAAGATATTTTAGCTGGTTTTTCATGTAAAATGACCATGAATCATTGCTATACTGATTCAGTGTTAGCTGTTGTATACAGGGCTCCTTCATGATATGAATCCTAAAATTATAAGAAACATACCAAAAATATTTTGACTTTTATTTGTAGTATCCCAGCAACAATGCAACAAAACAGTTCCTGCAAGTGGAACCAAGTTATTGTCCCATTAAGTGCAACATGTTTTACATTTATATTTGTGTATCTTTATGAAATATTTGAAATTAAAAATAAATGGTATTCTTCCATGTTACTGAGCTCATGTGTGGCAGTCTCTTGAATTCTGCCATGTTCAAATAGATATGGAGTTTGATGAACATATTCAAAACAACAATACAAATGTACTGTGTACAATAACATTTTATTGGAAAAAGTTTACAAGAAACCTGTTCTTTCCAATGCCAATAACATGGCTAAAACTCATAACCGTATAAGCTGCCCTGTAACAAGAATGACTCAACTTTTAAAACAAACTTATAGATCTCATATAGTCTTGTTATGCATCAGTATACATCAGTGACTTACTGTAAAGACCATGAACACTGGCTATTGTGGTATCACATATTCCTTCAGTGTCATCTATGGTATAGAAATAAAAACAAGTGTGAATGACTGAGAACATACATGCATACAAATAAAAATGCATAATTTCTGGCAGTAACGACATTTTTTCAGGTGTTAAGATTAATACTATATCTGAGAACATGACAATTTGGCATTACAAAAGGATGCCTGAATAATCACAGTACTTGACCACTGCGCTGAAGTGTACAGTGTTTATTTATGATCTCAGTAATCAATAACCATCTTCAAAACAGACTGAATCCTTTAAGCAGCTTGAATCAATTTGATGGATGAATAACAGGTATGCTTAGAAACAATATGACATTAAGAAAATACTGGAATTTAAAAAAATATTTTCACCAACTTTATATGGAACCTTTGTAATCAACAACAAATGCCAAACTTTGATACCTTAACCTACCTTAACTAAAAATTGCATATACTGTAAAGCAAAATGTTTTCAGACATGACAAATGCTAAAGTATAAAATTGTACTTATTCCTTTTACAATACAGTGTTGCATAACAGCATTACTTTTACGTTATAACTATGTTCAGTTTTAGCCCTGACCTAATAAGAAAATACCATCTGAATGAATTAGTCTTTCTACTAATTACTTACAAAAGTATTTGACTGTGCTGAGCTCTCACACCACACATGGTGCATTAAAGAACGTTTAAGAGCAGTTTAATTATAGTTTATAGATCTTAAGTAATCTTTCTTCATGCTTTTGCTGAAGGTTTCTGTCTTACAGCTGGAAAGCTTGGATTTGGTGAAGACAGCTCTGGATATGGTAGTAAACAGTGTACCTGTTCGTTTTGTTTTGTGACTGTATTATGTAAAACTCAAAATGATAAAAGAAAATGAAATATTAGCCAAAACTAGACTTCTAACAGAGATGAGAAACTTCTCTCTAATTAAAAAAAGTATACTGTATAAGTTCAAAATACATAAAAATACATATTCCTAACATCTCTTTACAGTTATGCTCTAGTGTGCATGAGCAGTTCAAATGTAGCGCATTGCTGTGAGAGTCTAAACAATGTCCATCACCCAGACATTACTTTCAAGAACTGCATTAAATTCAGAACGAAAATCTGGGAAGTTTTCATAGCTGTTAGCTAGCTGCAGAACATTCCCACACGTGCGTCCGACTGGTCTTCTTGTAAACTCTGTCATATCTTGAAATTCCACATAAATACTGTTTGTTACTATAAGGTCAGATCCGGTGCAGAAACGCATAAATTTCTGAAGTTTAATGTTATCCAGCTCTCTGATGAATCTTTTGAGATGATTTTTCACTTCTTTTTGTTGTGGAGTCAAATCCACAGCAAATTTCAGCAGCTGGCACACTTTTTTTGAAGTTGGTTGCAGTTCAGAGAATAACTTGGTCAGTCCCTCCGGACTGAGGGAGATATGGGGGTCGATGATCTCCCGCCAGCAGTCAATAACAAACATTGGTTTTTGGACAAGCTCTTTGTGTGCTATTTCATCAAGGATTGTAGGTAGAGTCTCAGCAGTGATTCTTTTTCTACAGCCATAACTGTCAAGAATTTCCACAAGATCATCCAAGTCAACTGCAGAGAAATCTTTTACTGCTTCCATCAAAACATCACATTCTTGGCTGCTGACAAACTGTAGAAAGTGTGCTTTAAGATCACTGTAAACACCACTGAAAAGCACTTGTTCCAGAAAAGGGATTGCAAGTTTATTTGGAAAATACTGACATTCTTGGTAACCTTTCAGGAGTATTCGCCCAACTGCCTTCCATTTTTCAGCAGGAAAATCATGGCGAATGAATGGCACTTTAATGGTTGCACCTAGGGTGCATCGCTCATAAAATTCATGCCAGAAGCATGTGAGTACATCTCTTAGTATTCCTGATCCAGTGCCTGGTTCTTCTGTGTTGTCTGGAAGTAAAGCAGTAATCATGTCATGTAAAGTGTCAGTATGACGTATGGTGATTGTTATTATGTTCTCTGAATTAGGTGGACTGAGGGGTACAAGAAAACCCTCATAGACTAATGTGTCTTCTGTATCTTCTTCAGCATCAAAAATTGGACCAAAAGTAATTTCTGGATCATCTAAAATTTCTGAACCAGCGATGACTTCATCAAAATTACCCCTGACTTCCCCCACTTGCAATGGATTAATATCACTGCCACTGCTTTCTGAGACAAACACCACTTCAGATGTCTCGCTGGCATCTTCTTCAGGATCTTTTGGTTTTGTTGCAATGTAGAAGCGTAACATTGTCAGTCTCGCTGCCTCATACATATTGCCAATAGACTGGCAGGTATCATCAGTAAGGTGGTTCTGTTTAAAGTCCCAAACCTCAAACTCAAAATCTGTTTCACATCCCTTAGGAGATATGCCATTAGGAAAAAAAAGTTTCTTTCCTTCCTGAAGAATATCTTTTAATCCAGCATCAGTGGCCATTTGAATTTTTCTAGTGCCACCTCCCTGCTTCGCTCTCACCTGTTTGGCTATTTTTCCATCACAATGTATCCATCCTATCTCAACATTGCGTGTTGCTTTTTGCTTCTTTGTCTGTCTTATTCCTGCATCTGTATGTGAAGTGTTCTCCTTTGGACTTTCTTTTCTGGTTTTCATTTTCTCACGAAGTTTTTGCAGAAGTCCTAGTTTTCTTTTTGACAGTGGTTGCTTGCTTCTGCAGAAATTGAAGACGGCAATTCAGTCTCCGTACGAGGGAATGTAGTTTGCCAAAGTTGCGTCATCCATGAGCGCTATGACGTCACAGTCAATCTGCACACAGGAAGAAAGAAAAGACAGTCATTTTCTGCAACATTTACGCTGCAAAGCAATATTACAGTTAAGCCTCTTAGGTCACCGCTAATGCCAGTAGGAGAGTATTGACTGTAGTTATCAGAAAAGCTATCTATTTTATGCAGGGCGAAACACAATAATGAAAGAAGCAAACTAAGGCATAGCCTTTCAGTAAATAATAAATCCTCTTCTGTATTTAAAAAAAAGCGGGACTTGATTGGTTATGATGTAGGTAGTACGTCTTCTAAGGATGTTCTACGACACTGTGGTGGCGTCTGCTGTCTTTTATGTTGTGGTCTGCTGGAGTGGTGGAATGGCAGAGAGGGACAGGGGGAAACTTAACAAACTGGTCGGGAGGGCCAGCTTTAGCGGTCTGCTAAAGTCCACTGAGCAGACTGGGGAGGAGAGGATGTTGTCTAAGCTAACATCCACCATGGACAACACCTCCACGCTCTCTGCATGAGACTGTACGACCACTGAGCAGCTCGATCAGCAGTAGACTTTTGTGTACACGCTTGTGTACATAGCTCTGTACATTTTTATCTGTACATATGAATGTTACTTATGTATGTAAGACTATAACGCAGAGTCATAAATACACAGTCCATTTAGTCATTTAAGCAAAGGTATTACACATAGAACACAAAGTAACATTGTAAATCAGTCTTTGGCACAATATCGGGATTATTTCGTTATTTATTTTTGTGTTTATGCGAACAATATGCCTGATTTGCGACTTTCTGCACTTCTATTGGTTGTGCGAACAAACGTCACGTCACTCCGAGGTCAAAGTTCAACCCGGCAGCGCTCCTCAGCCAGCACGTTTATATATAGGAGAAAGATGATGTCATTCTGACATTATAAACAGTTTGCTCATTTCTTCCGACACTGTACCACTAACGTATACACAGTTACATGCACTACATTAGTTTGTGTTAGCTAACATGTTGTGAGGGGATCGTCAGTCGGCCACCGTCAGAACAACAACCGGGGCTGTGTCGGTGGCTGTGTATGAACGCCACCCATTTTTCTGAGTGAAATATCCGCATAAACATTCATTACAGCTTCTCTCCTCCGCTGTACTAAGTGTAACTTACTTGTACACATCAAATATATCAGTGATATTGGCAGGCGGCTAGCATCTGTAACACAGCTCCGCTTAACTGCCTTGAAAAACTCTGAAATAGTAGAACAATAAAATAAAATGCAACGAACCCATCTGGGATGATCCTGCGATCAACAACAGTTAAAACGTCAATTCACCTAGTATACTGTAACATCGTGAAACACGTTCATTCCTATATAACATTATAAGCTAACAAGCATGCTAACAGCTAACCGTAACTGTACCGTAACTGTTTTCCTGTAAAAATAGGAGACACCAAACTATTTCTCTTTTTTGTTACTCACCTTCTGCTCTTCCATTAATAAAATAGCATCTTCGGGGACCCCTCGGCCACGCAAAAAGTCACTTATATCCACCATATTTAGTGAATTAGTTCTCCACCTGCTAAACTGGACACATCGCTGTCACCGAAGCTGGAAGCCTGCAGGTGCCCACCTCAAAATTCTGAGATTAAAATCAGAATTCTGACTTTAATCTCAGAATTCTGAGAAAAAAGTCAGAATTCTGAGATTAAAGTCAGAATTCTGAGAAAAAAGTCAGAATTCTGAGATTAAAGTCAGAATTCTGAGAAAAAAGTCAGAATTCTGAGAATAAAGTCAGAATTCTGAGATTAATCTCAGAATTCTGAGAAAAAAGTCAGAATTCTGAGATTAAAGTCAGAATTCTGAGAAAAAAGTCAGAATTCTGAGAATAAAGTCAGAATTCTGAGATTAAGGTCAGAATTCTTTTTTTTTTTTTCCTGTGGCCCTAATCCTCTTCCGTATTACCCTCATGTCAGTCAGCTGTTCCCCCATGTGTTCCCACGTCCTCTAATCACTTCCTGTGTATTTAAGTCCTCTGTTTTCAGTAGTGATGGCCAAATGAAGCTTTCTGAAGCACTGAAGCTTTTTAACACAGTCCTCTCTGGTGACATCTGGTGGCCAAAATTATGAAGAGCAGCTTGAATCCACAAAATAAAACCAACCGCTTCATTATGACTGCTCACTCTACAGAGTGTAATTCTGTCTGATATTGGGCTGCCGTTGTGTTGCTTTGAACGTGTTTTTTTTTTTTTTTTTTGGGGGGGGGGGGGGGGGGGGGTTTAAAAAATTTGGTTTATTTGTTTAATAAATAATCTTGACCGGTAAACTCTCCTTGTTCGAACATGCACCATGGTGTGGTCTTTCTTTGCTTGTGACTTCTTGATGTTGGCAAATACAATACTTGAAAAATACAACATTACATATAATATACATATAATAATGTACAACACGTTATGGAGTATGCTTCTGCTGTGAGGTCCTGCCTCCATGCACTTGTGCAAGTGCTAGACGGGCATATTTATAAATAATATTCTCTGAATCTGTTCAAAATCACCACCCTTTCAGCTTGTTCGTGGCCACAAGTGGCCACCTACAGATTAGGTCTGTAATTTTTTATTATTTTGGGGTTTTTTGCCATTTTTTTAGCATAAAGCTTTTAAGTAACTTCAGTTCTTTCCATAAATATAAAATAATTATTACATTTTTATATTTTACCCTTTAAACACCAGTTTGTTTGTCCACTGCACCAGCTGGACGACAACCTCAAATCTCGCAATTTTATATAATTGCATTGCTACTGAAATTTCTTGTATTATTAATAGTAGAGTCTGGGGCATGTAATTGATTCACATCAACATTGATTATAATGCATTGTTATTTTAGTGCAGAGAGAGCAAAAACATAAAAAAAACCCTTTCAGACTGTTCGTGGCCAAAAGTGGCCACCCCTTGTTTACATTTACAAAATGCTATAAAATTATTATATATTAAGAAAAATGTCCAGTTTTTTTACATGATTTTTTAGATTAGCATCAGGGCTGTTCATCAAAATCAAAATTTCATTAAAATTCTGAAATTTAACCCTTTAAATACCAGTTAGAGCACATAATCATAACAACTCATAAATAGAGAAAATCATAAAATCCCAGTTTTTTTCTAAATAATACATGCCATCTGATTTATTTGCTAACCATGATGAAGGTTAGATGCATAGCAATAATTAACACCATCAATGACATTTATGCAACATTGTTTTTTTCTGCAGTGGCAGAAAAACAAAAAAACTCCCTCTCAGACTGTTCGTGGCCAAAAGTGGCCACCCCTTGTTTACATTTACAAAATGCTATAAAATTATTATATATTAAGAAAAATGTCCAGTTTTTTTACATGATTTTTTAGATTAGCATCAGGGCTGTTCATCAAAATCAAAATTTCATTAAAATTCTGAAATTTAACCCTTTAAATACCAGTTAGAGCACATAATCATAACAACTCATAAATAGAGAAAATCATAAAATCCCAGTTTTTTTCTAAATAATACATGCCATCTGATTTATTTGCTAACCATGATGAAGGTTAGATGCATAGCAATAATTAACACCATCAATGACATTTATGTAACATTGTTTTTTTCTGCAGTGGCAGAAAAACAAAAAAACTCCCTCTCAGACTGTTCGTGGCCAAAAGTGGCCACCCCTTGTTTACATTTACAGAATACTATAAAATTATTATATATTAAAACATTTTTTTAAATGAAAACCAGTCCTAGTCATGAAAACCAAAATATAATTCAAAATGAGAAATTATACCCTCTGAATACCAGTTAAATTATATGTTACTACTATGTTTTTTTTTTTGGGGGGGGGGGGGGGGGGGGGGGAATAGCAATAAAGTTCAAATTTTTTCAGCAGTTGAATGACGAAACCTTTTTTTTTTTTTTAAATCATTGCAGGTCAGTGCCAGTAACAAAAATAATAATTATTAATATTAATATTTTGTATTATGCCTGTGAGTAATAACCCCAATAAAAGAAACTCCCACTTTGTTAGTCATGCCAAAAACGGCCTTTTATTGCTTGTTTGTACAAAATACATCCTCTTTCTTTGTGTGTGTGTGTGTGTGTGTGTGTGTGTGTGTGTGTGTGTGTGTGTGTGTGTGTGTGTGTGTGTGAGAGTGTGTGAGTGTGTGCGCACACTCAGGGAAGGCAGGACACGCAAACCACAGCAGAGTGATCTTTGCAGACACTCTTTCCACAGCTGGAGCAAGTGGTTGCCGTTCTTCTTCTGGTTATACACAGTTCGCACCTTTTCCTCATTTTGTTGATGGGCTGTGGGTCAGACTCTGATTCTGATTCTGACTGCTGTATCTCAGCAACAATAGCTGCGGCTGCTTTTGAGCGTGGGGCACAAGGCCGTCTTGCAATTTCTGGAGTCACCAGCATGTGGCCCAGCTCCTCCAGGAACACCCTTCGTTTGTGGGGCTTGGTGGACTCCCACTCAGGATTCACTGCTTTCCACAGGACAAAGGCATTGTATGCTGAGACATCCAGAAGATTATAGAACAGAGCCAGTGGCCAGCGAGCGGTTTTCCTCCGACAACTGTAGGTGCCAACAACCTTGTCTAGGTTATCCACTCCACCTTTACACTTGTTGTAATCAAGGATTGCTGCTGGCTTCTTCTTTTCCACATCACTCACTGCAGGTTCCCTATGCTTTGTGCTCAAAAGAAGCACATTCTTCCCTCGCTTGGGCATGTAGGAGACTGCCATGGCTGTTTTGGTGAAGGCAAAGACAGATGAAAGAATCTTCCTCTGTCTCAGCTGAACAAGATGGGGAGGGAGCTCTGGTTTGTTTCTCCTGATGGTGCCAACCAGAGCTAGTTTTCTTTTGAGCAGCTCCTCTGCCAAGCTGAATGAGGTAAAGAAGTTGTCACAAGTGACAGTGTGTCCTTGGAGCCCCTCTGTCAGTTGTAGCACAACTCTCATTCCCTGATTAACTTCCCGGGAAATTCCAGGTGATTTTCCTGTGTAAATTTCCATCTTCCAAGCATAGGAGGTTGCCACATCACAGGTCACCCAGATTTTAATGCCATATTTTGCAGGCTTCTTGGGCATATACTGCCGAAATCCACATCGACCTTTGAATCCAACCAGCTGCTCATCGACACAGACGTCAACTCCTGGATTGAACAGCAGGGGGAGACGAGCAACCCACTTTTCCCACAGGACGCGAAATGCAGCAAGCTTATCGTTCCTGAAACGCCCCGGGCGGGTGAGCTTGTCATCAAAGCGGATGTTAGCGCTGATCTGGGCGTAGCGGTAGTGGGGCATTGTAGCACGGAATATTGCCCGTCCGGTCTTGTCAGCCCACAAACCACGCGATGCTTCATGCCTTGAGCGGTAGACAAGCGGTATCTGTGTGTGCCTGTTGGTTTGTGTCTATGTTTCAGGTCGGGTATCAGACGGCACCTCTCTGGGGACATCTCAGGCCCTCCCCCCACCAGTCCCCCTGCCAGTGGCAGACGCACTCAGACATCGGTGTATTGGTGGTTCTTTGTGTCCGGGGGTGGGCATCCAGGCACACACCGGCTCAATCCTGGCTGCCTGTCGGGGCCTGGAGCCTGGGGCTCGCTCGGGCTCCTTTGGGGGTGGGGTGCCCTCGGCCTCTCGGCCTGGGGCTTGGTTACTCTGGCACAGCTGACTGCAGGCGGAGCTCACGGGCACGTCACTGCAACCCCCCCTGTCTTCTGCTCCGCGGCTGCTGAGCAACCCCTCATCCGGGGCTCTCCTTTGCTCTCCTTTTCTTTGCTTGTTTTCTCTTTTTTTCTTTCTCAACAGGTGATCCAGGTGATTGATATATGTATTTTTTGTCTCTTTGTTTTGTTGGTTTTTGCCCCTTATCACCGGCCCTCTTCCCCACTCTTTTTCTTTCCCTCTTTCTTTCTCCCTTTTCTTTTCCCCAGTCAAGTTTGTCCCGTGTTCAGCAAATGAAAGTAAAAATAAACAATAAAAGCAAAGGTGAATCAAATAGACCAATACAGCAAGGCCGGGATGGTCCATTTGGTAAAGTAAATCCATTGGGCATCTTTCTTTGCCTTTAGACAACAATTCTGATGGCAAAAGAACCAAACGGGACAGGCAAAAAAAGAAAAAAAGAAAAGAAAATTAAGGTACTTAACTTCTTAAGCAGTAGCGGTTTTTGATACGGGCGACACGAGTGGTTGCCCGGGGCGGCATCGTGGTGGGGGGCGGCATCACGGGCATCGGCAGAAAAAAAAATTGCTCGTACTCATGCTGTCCCAACGTCATGCCAGCACATATTGGGAATGTCATAGGCACTGATCGTTTTTTTTTATCGCCCATTTGCTGGGAGTAAGGGCGCCCTTCGTTTGTGAGGTGCGCCTGCTGCTTGTGGCACAGGGAGGAGAGGGTGGGGCGGCAGGGGATTCACTGGCTGGCTGAAGCAGCGTTTAATAACCCACCCCAAAATAAAACAAAATAAAAACAAACCAACAAACACGAAAACACCAGACATTATGATACAGACTTATAATTTGCACCGATATTTTTTCGAAATTCTATACGTCCAAAGTGAGCGCGAGAGCCCTCGGTGCGCCTGCTTGCTGCTTAAGTCAAAGTAAACTTTATTGTCATCTCCGCTACATACAGTCCAGCATATAGAGAGACGAGAGAACGAGGCTCCAATTACAACAGCGCAAGTAAACAAACAATATATATAAGAAGAGTAAGAAAATAAATATACACTTTAGGACTAGGGATAAAGGGATCAATAACAATTTAAAATTTATAATTTACAGTTTGATGATTTAAAGTCTCACACACAACACATCGAAATGTGAGGGGCCCTGCTGATACCAAAAAGAGCACATTTCATTCATAATGCTGTAAATCCAAGCCCATTATGTATTCTTGATTTGAATACTGGGTTGTGTGAAATCCCAGAAATAAACCACAAAGTGAATCTGTGAACTAAGGTGTAGGTCTGTTAGGTTATGTTGTGGTTATCCACGAGTTGGGGGATGGGTGTTCATATTGGAGTGCAAAATTAAAATCAAGATCGACAAGAACAGTTCAAAGCCATCAGGGGCTCAGTTTAGAAAAAAGAGAAAAGAGGAGGAGAAACGAAAGATACAGGTAAGCAGATGTGTCATTGGATAATGGCGGGTTATGTATTCTGAAACAATCAGAATCAGAATACTTTATTAATCCCTAAGGAAATTATGTGGGTTACAGTTGCTCCAAGAAGAATTGGTAAAAATAGTAACAGTAACAGACTACTCCAAACTCCAAACAATACATCATGTTACTGTTAAAGGAATATTATGTATATATGATCAGCTATCATGAAATGTATTCTTTTATTATTACTAAGCAAATGTCTATGTGACCTATTACATGAATTCTTCTGTGATAAACAACTTACAGCTTCCTCTTTCTGTAAGAACATGCAGATTTAGAAAAGGCGAACCTCAGCTCTGAGTTCTTAGAATAACTCAGTTATCTTTGTAAAACACACACACACACACACACACACACACACACACACACACACACACACACACACACACACACACAGAACTGTCTTGTATAAATAAAGACGCAGGCGGTTGTGGGGCGCAGATCTTGCGTTCCATGACTGCCCCTCGCGAGTGAAAGACGGCTGCCGTGTTTGTGTTTTCTAACTCAGGTGTCTTAGCTGAAGGACTACGGGGTGATTCTTAGAAATCCCCTGTCATTTAAATTGGTCCTTCGAGCTTAGCGATGGAAACAACAGACACGTTTCTGTGACTCCAATCCAAGGTCTGACTGCTGCATCCTGACATTGTGGGAAGCCAGCACCGAAGTCTGTCGACAGCCCTCTCCAGGTAGAGGTAAAGACCTGGGACGTGAATTCGGGTCCAGGCCGGTGGAATAGTTCTGGTCCAAGATGTTGGGATGCAGCCAGATGACCTGACAACCAGCAAAAGACAGCTGAGGGTGAGAAAACACTGTTTGTTCTTAAACCGCCGGAAGGGTTTAGAGAAATGCGCAAAATAGGTTAGAAGTAGCCGCAATTACTTCATGGAACACGTGATATAGGTTGAGTTTAGAGTGGTTTTAGAAGTGGCCGTGAAATACTTCGTGACAAATTAGCGGGCAAATGTCTATCTGTGTGTATGTATATGTGTGTATGTCTTTGGAAGTAAGTTGATTTTACAGCACAAATAGACTGCTGAACTAGTTCCATCTTTGTGTTCCTGTAAAAAGCCCAAGTACTGGTGACAAAAGGGAAAAGGTTGAGCTTTGTCTCATAAAACTGACACCGCCCTGTGGATAACACAGGGTAGAAGGGCATGTCAGCAACCACCCTGAAGTCAAGCGTGCCAGTGACGGCCCAGCAAAATCTTTGAGAATGGAGAATAAACAAGAAAAATTAACACATGATGAGAAATGTTTAGAAAAACAACAAACCAGAGCAGGACTAATCCAAAAGAAAGATAGAGGAATGCATAGTGGAACAGCAAGAGGTAGAGGCAGGCCTAGACACACACCAAAAAGTGGCTTTAGCACTGGATGCTGGAGGTGTGGAAAAGAGGGACATTTTGTACGTGACTGTAAGAAACAAAGAAGCGGTTCAGATCAGGAAGAACATGAGAATCCCTGATCAAGTAAAAGATTAGAGATCAAAGGTTAAAAAGGGCTGGATACAGACCCAATTGAATACATATAAATACAGGAGGAATAAAGTTGAATAAACAAAAGGCTAAATTAAATTAGAGCTTATCTCTGATGTATTCAAACTAATAATAACATGGATAACAACCTGTAAACTGATAATAACGATGAAACATAGTTTGGATGACGACCATGCCCAGAATGAACAGAATGAATGAAAGCAGATAATTCACACGAAGACATATTAAATAAAATAGAGAGATGCATAAGGTACATTAAGGCTGTGTCATTGTTCAGCCAAGGAAAGTGTGTGAAAAGAAAGTGTGTCTCCAGCTTGGGAAGGGGTGAAACTGCAGATCACCCCCAGCCCCTGATGGATACTTAATAAAATATAAAATAATCAACTATTGTATATTGTAATATACTATTGCTGTTATAAAAAAAGGAAAAACAAAACAACAATAACATTAATAATGACAAACTATTAATAATAAGCGGCACCTCAGTCAGTTATGATGTGAGGCGGATAATTGTTAATAGTAGTCTGATTCAGGCTTAAGGTTTTCTCAAACTCAGTAAAATGATATATGAGATGAAGAAAATAAGGAAAAATACCTAAACTAATCAGGTGCATAGAAGCACTTGACCTGATTGAAAACCTGTCATCCTAGATGAGACTTTGAGCTAAACCCTGTAGACAACAGCTAAAGCTACAGGTTTGAGAAGCTGAATTAAATATGTGGACAATACTAAGCTGATGAGCAAGTTTTTTTTAATTTAATTGTTATTTTTTAGAGCAGAAGCTGCATGATATTAAAAGCTCACACATGCAACTGTCTGTGAGCTCAGTTTTTTTCCTGACACTTCTGCTGGGTTTATCCATCTCCTGGGGCGGGCCTACAGAGGAGTGCTAAAGATTTCCCTGTGAGGGAGCTGCTGGTGAAAATCATGAGTCCTGCTTGATCAATGCCATGAGCTTCAGTCTTCCTGTTGTTTCTTAAATGAAGCCTCTTTAAGCAGGTCAACAGAACTTCTGGCACAGGACAACTGTGATGAAAGAAAGGGAAGAAGTTTTTCCAAACCTCTGGACCCAGGAAACCCAGCTTAGTCCTGATGGTCTCCCTCACTAGTTTCTTTCCAGGGTGAATGTAGCTGTTGATATAATATGGACTCTATTATTAAATGAAAAGAACAAATTAGACTACACTACTGAAACGTTCTGCTGATGTATTTAAAGTTTCCGTGGTAGCAGGCTGTAGAGGGCTGTGAAGATTTAAACAGTTTTAGACCCATTACACTCACAGTCTTATGTTAAAATCTCAAAGGACAGCATTATATTTATATATTATTATATATTATATATATTATATTATATAGACCGCGGGGGTTTGAAGACGATGTGTCGGTCGGCTCAGATATTTGAAGTTTACACAGCTACATTCCTACCTGAAAATATGTTAAAAGGTTTTTTGCGACCCAGAAAGAGAAATAAGAGTAATATTAAAACTAAGTAGCTGCCGCCATTGTTGGAAACTGGAATTGGCTGGGCCGCGGTATGAATTCTGCAATATGGTTTTTCAATTTTGTTGTCCTGGAAAATCGGGAGAAATTCGGGAGAATGGTGGTCCGGGAGATTTTCGGGAGGGCACTGAAATTCGGTATTCTCCCGGAAAAATCGGGAGGGTTGGCATGTATGGTTGTGGCAACATCACTAACCTTGTCAAACACGTCAGAGTAAATCATATCACAGAATATGACGAGCTTATGTTGAGACGAACTGAAGAGAAGGACAGGTGCTGCTAGGGCGAGACAGACGTCTCTAACGGAGTCCTTTAGTGCTGCAGGCAGGCAAGGTGTTCAAATAGGCACAACTTCAGCTTTTTTTTTTCTATATGATGAACCTTACATTATTAAGTGATAAGAACAAGTAATCTGATGTCCTGTAATCATTATGATGCTATAATTTGAGATACAATAAATAAAATATGTTTTTGTACAAAGTATCGGTATCGGATCAGTATCGTCGATACCACCCTGAATATTACTTGGTATCGGATCGTAAAGAAAATCAGTGATATCGCACATCACTAGTGCAGACCCCTGGTTGTTAGATATGGAGGACCACAAGAGCCACGCGCATCGAAATAAAGAATTCTGTGCTTAAATAATGAAGTGTAGAAAAAATCTGCATTTGTAAAATCATTTTTGAATTCCAAATACTGCTCATGAATAAGACTAAAAGCAGGAAGGTGTCCTTTATAACTAAACCTCCACTTTAATATCATAGTTTATAATATAGCATGTGTACTTTAGTAATAACTTTTTTATTTCAGTATAGTGGTGTGCACTTCTTACCAGTTTGTCCTTGGAAAATCCACACGAGTCTAGATTTCCGAGGACATAGCCCGTGAAGTCTGATACTTATACTTGGATATAAGTTATCCAGTTATTTCTTTTGAAATGGAAAAACAAACTTTCATGTCACTGGTGAGTTATCTAAGGGACAAATGTTTAATCCATAGCAGCTTCTGCAGTAACCATGGTAACCACAGACAATGAGTGGACGGGCCAATGCAGGCCAGACTTTGGGAAATATCCCTCAAGTCTCTGAAACTAAAAAAAAGCCTCATGAGCTGTGTGATTAGTTTTACATTAGAGTATGTTTTATATGAGCAGCGTGACACTCACTTGACTGAATGAAGACAGTTTGTCGCATTGTTACAAAAACACGCGTGTATTATTTTCATGATTTATTAATGTTATTATAGCTATTTGATTCTAATATGCTGCTGAGTCTTTTACGCTGCAGATAACACAGAACACGCATCATGAACACCTGATCAACCAATCACTTTGATTCCACTTTGCAACAAACTGAAGCATTCAGCTTTCATCCTTTTTATAATAGTGTTTGTTTGACTGCTATATTTTTATACCTGTGCTCTATATTATAGATTTTGACGTCTCTGGAATAGTTGACAGTAATAAAGATCATTTTCTGTGGAAGAACGCTGATATGACCCGTGAATTAGATTCGTAGATGACCGTTAGATTTGCTTGATGCTGCCAACACTTTCAAGGGACCGCGCTGTGTTCCCGGATAACTCGTTAAATGCACCTATAATCATTTCTTTCTTAATTTTTACCTGGTTAGCTAGAAATTGACCACATTTTTTTTATGGTGTTCAAAAGTTTGCAAGCAAAGTCTTTGTACTAAGTATTGAGGGTTTTTTTTAATTAATAATTTCATTATATTCTACTTTTTAGTATTTTATTCAGTATTTCCTGTTCCTGGGTAAACACATAGTCATCCTCTAACGATTGGATTATTTATTCTAATACCTGAATGCGTTTGGTTTCTCTTTTCTTTTTATCTGTTGAGAATGAAATGATTTGACCTCTCATCACAGCTTTCCCTGCTTCCCAGCGAACAGATGCTGATGTTCCAATCTGGTCATAAAGCTGAAATATAAAGCCAACTCTTTTTTAAAATATTTAAAAAAATCTTAATACATCATTGCTTAGAGATTAAATGTCAAATTTTTACTTGGCAGAGTGATCTTTTTATGTGCTCACAGTGTGATTGCTGACAGCTATAGGGTGTATCTCAGTGTCTGAAATGCCATTCAGCAGCGAGCTGCTGACTAGGAAATAATTCAGACGGGAGTAAGTGTGATCGATATATGTCCGATATGTCCGCATGCTCTGTGAGGCTGCAGTGGATATGCTGACTGTAATGGAGGATGTCACTTTAAGAGAGACGGACTTGACCTCCTGAACTATGAATGATGAAGATGATAAGGTACTGACTTTTGTACACTGACACTGATCGTACTGTACAGATGTGTAACGTTTGAGGGTGTTGTGTGTGGCTGCGTAAAAGAACAGGTGATCCGTGCAGTGAAGGAAGGGAGAAGGAAGAGACCTGTAAAAAAGGCAAGTGGGAGGGATGAAAGAGAAGACTTGAACAGAAAAAGAGAACATTGTAATTAACATTGTAAGTAATGGCCTTCTTCAAGATTACATCGACCGGTGCTTCGAGGATATGGAGAGCATCTAAATTCTCCCCACTGTCCTCCAGGGCGGTGGACATTATTAAGCAGATATGGTTAGATTTTCAACAATTACATGGTATGACCTGAAGCTCAGAAAATATTTGTTCATTTCGGACCTACCATTGACTTTTTTCCCCCTGACAAGTCTCCAGCATGTGATGTCACCTAAAGCATTTTCTGTCAATTACCTTTTCCATCACTCTCTTACCTTTTCTGTGAAGGCCCCCTTCTGGTAAATTTCAATGGTGAGGATTCCATTCTCCTTAGTGAACACGGCACAGTCGAGAAATGGCAAACTGTTTATGTTTCTATCCACTGAGTTGATATGACCAGTGAAGGATTCTACTTCTTGGGTTTTGATTTTGACCCAGGTGTCATCCACGTATCTGTACCAGTGACCAGTAAAGTGCTGTCCCTTTAAAACAGCCACAAGCCTTTCTTTCCAATTCCTCCATGTAAAGGTTGGCTACAATGGGTGACACTGGGGAACCCATGGCACAATCATGTTTTTTCTCTGTAGAAACCCTCATTGTATTTAAAATATGTGGTGGTAAGACAGAGGTCTAACAGTGTGAAAATCTGATCAGGGCTGAAACTGGTTTTCCAAGGAGCTGTCTTGTTGTAGTTAACTTCAACATTTAAGTTAACTTCAATTTAGTCACCTCAAAGCAATCATGAATTTTACAAGAGTTGATACATGTACAGTCAAATCTGTTAAAAGTGTTACTTTAACATTTATGCATGCATGTAAAATTGGTTTTCTCCTAAAATCACTTTTGGCAACACATTGTCCACCAGGGGCAGAGTTTTTGATGAAAGCCACAAAAAGAAAAAGATGGGTATGGTTGGGGTATGACATTGTTTGTGGAAGTACTTCAAACAGTTTAATACTGCCAGGGACCAAAAACCGGATGCTGAGTGACTTAAACAGAAATTTATTTTACAAGTCTTTGACAGAGAAAGCTGAACTACAACTAAATGCAACAGCGAGTAAGACAACATATTATGAGAAAGGCCAGAATACAAGCTGAGTCAGTTCAAAGGAATAGCAGGGCCAGGAATGGGGCGATGGAATCTATAGCGGACAGGAACAGTGGCTGCAGGTGGAGATTAGCTGGAGGAGGAGGCGAACTAGATACGGGTGAGTACAGAATGCAATGTGGGTGCGCAGGGAGGCAGGCAGGTGAGGATGGCAGTTAGCGAGAGTGAGTTTTACCAGCAGCAGCAAACCAGAATCCTGAGGCGTGACTATGGCAAGAGCTGAAAGATGTATCAGGTGCCGAGTAGAGGACAGGAAAAGAGGGTTAAGCAAAACATGCTGAGGAACACAAGACACAAATGTGAGGCAGAGAACTGACTATAGTAAGCAGACAATCTGGCACAGGTTCATTGTGAGCGCTGGTCATGAATACTACTGGAGTAATTGCCAACAGGTGAGGAGCAGGGAGGAGCAAGGAGGGCTCCACCAAGGGGAGGAGAGCCGATGCTGTGGAAAATTACTCAGACTCACCCAGATCATGACAAATACACTGTAGTATTATGTTTATGGTAGTGTATCGTAGATGCACATATTTCCCATATTTCCATTCAAGAAACATTGACCTATGAAATTAAAAAGAAAAGTAGTGATCTCTGAAGGCATTTTCTTTACTTGTTTATTGTTTTTTGCTGTTTTTTGGGGGGGGGGGGGGGGGGGGGTTGACATAAGAAGAAAAGGCCACAATTAAGTATGCTTTTGCTAATGCTAAAGCTTTTAATCATCAAACTCATCTCATTCAGTAAAAAAAATACATGTCATTAGTCCAAGTTTACATTACAGTAATGCAAATTACATGTGTCACCTTATACATATGCCACATGCCATAGAATCCCATCCCCTTTGCTTTTTGAAGTCTTATTCCGACACATACGTACATTTAACAGATGACCCAAGTACACCAAAATGCATTCACTCCATGTAAAAAAAAATTAAACACAATGCTGTTGTAAAGTAGTAGATTGTTTTTTTCTATTCTCAATTTTTCACACTTGGTGTCTTTGGCTCAACACTTCTGTGCATATTTCCATCCATCACACGTTGATGGATTTGGTATATTTTGCTCTTTTTCTGTAGAATTTGACATGCGTGTTTTAATGTTCACAGAGTGCTCCTAGCACAGCTGTCTAGACACTTTCCCAATCAGGAGTGTAATTCAAGAAAGAGTGAGAAAGGTTAGAGTGGTTTCCTTCCCTGTTTGTTTGTCAGCTTCATACCTTTAGTCAGTTATACATTGTAGAATAAAACATTTCAAGCTTCAAGGTTCTACAAAAAAAATATGTCAAAAGAAAAACATTTACAACTTTAAAACAATGTCCATCATCCATCCACCAGACACAATAAAATAATCCTATAAATTGCATTTTTTTTCTTTGTAGGCTAAAGCTGAAATTTAAATATTTGCCAAATATGACAATTTTTGTTGTTATTCATACCAGCAAGATGTCATTAGAACACAATTTCGATAGTTATAGCTCATAAAAGAAACACATGGAACATTGATGAAACTGACCACATTTTTTGATAATCTACATCACACTTTATTGAATTTATATTAAGAAAGCTTATCAATTTTAGGTACAAAAAAAGTTTAATCACTTTTTAAAGAGCCAGCCTTTCCAATTGGTACCTACTCAGATTGACCCGCCACGGATAGCCAGTACCTAATGTGTGGTTGTCATCATAGCAACCTGTCTGTGCTTCCCACACCATAATTAATATGCAACACGATAGATAATAAATAGGTTGGACATTGAGGTAAGAATATACCTGCTGCTCAGTCTGTAGCTTTTCATCAGACTCAAGGGAACATCGTGTTGTTTTTTTGTAGCCATTTCCCCCAATGCTGGGTTTCAAAAATGGCGGTTTTAATTTCTGTGAACAAGACACACTCATGATTCATTGGGTGCTTAAAAAGCACTGTTTTTACCATTTCTTCCCTTGTCTAAACGTGACAGTAGTATTTAGAATAAAAGGACTGTATATTTTGTTAATTGTATTTCTGGTTTTACCTAGGCTATCAAATAATAATTTTTATCTTAGACTAATTTTGCAGTATCATAAATACTTTATTTCATTATTGTAGCCATTTTTTTCTCTCTACTGAACCTCTTCTCTTGGATTGTCTTCCCATGTCACTTGTTCTGTTGCCAGACAAGGAAACAGTATTCCATAGCACATTTTGTTTTTACATTCACTGGTCATTTACATACTTTACATTATAGGCTACTGGGCCTTCCATAGTAAATCCAAGGTAAAAGGATACTTCCTCCTGGCTGTATCCACTTCGAATGTCACCCAAATAAACTGGGCGCACCAATATTTTTAGGTTGGCTCCATAGTTAACATAAATTTCACCATTTTCTGATTTCCCTTTTATCCTTAACAACTCACACTGCACCTCTGGCTGGTTCCATGCTGCACCACTCTGCCAAAGATGATGATGCTTTCGTGAATGAGTACTCTCACTGCTGGAAGAGTCTTGTTTTGAAACACGGTCCAGAATTTGATCAAGTTTTGCTTTAGAAACTATTCGCTTTAGTCCACTGGATTTTCCAAGAAAGAAATGAGCTATAGTACTCCTTGCTGGAAACATGTAAGAGAAGCGCCGATAAAAGGATTTCTTGGCTGCTGTGATATATGTGCTGATATTTTGGCATGCTGCAAAGCTTGCAAGCTTTTTGTCTTTTGTAGGCCACAGGAGCAGCATGGAGAGGTAGTACAGTTCTGTTAGATTTGATTGGGTGCCCTCTTTTTGCAGTTCCTCATTCAGAAGTTCAACCAGCTCTTCATATTTTTTTACCAACTTTGAAGATGGCTTGATGCTTTGCAAGACTATGTTTGCCAAAATGAAGTTTACTTTATCTGAGACAGATGATGACTTGTCATAGATAAAAGTCCATTTTCTGAGAATGTGCTCCATTTCAGTACCATGTTTATCAGTCAAGCACTGCAAAATTCCAGCAAATGTGTCTGCACGCTTTGTTTCCAGGTAGAACTTCTGGTCCAGTATTTCCTGCCCGAGACTTAGATTGGGGTTTCTGGCCTTTTCGGATGCTTTCTCCTCATCTGAACTACTGAAGACTTGTATGTACTTTCTGAAGTACTCAGATACTTTTCGTTTACTTCTTTCATCAGTCATTTCCCTTTCCTTTGACCTAGGCTTTAGGTATGTAAAATAATTCTCAAAAAAATTGAAAATTTCCTTCAGCCTTGGCCTGAAGGAGATGAGAAATTTCTTGTGTTCTGCCAATACAGCCACAAATTCATTGGTAGTTGTGTTGCTGTAATCATATAGATTTTTCTCTTCAAGGTGCCCTTTGAGAAACTGAAGCATTTTATCTCTTTTATATCTGCCACTGACACCAGAGAGCGGAAGATCTTTAATGATGTTAAGAAGGATAATCATTACTTCTGTCTCTCCAATATAGCCTGATGTATTGTAGGATTTTGATCTCTTTCTGCTATGCAGATCAAAAGGATCTACTTGTTCATCTGTTTTAGCAAGTTCCTGTGACTCCTGGAACGCTTTTACAGCTTTGACACCCAATCTTAGGCATTCATCATATTCTTCAGGAGTTAGATCATTTTTTATTTTCTTTTTGAGGTGGCTCTTATAAACTTGTCCAACTGTATCTGCAATGTAGGAATTTTGGTTTTTACTTTGTGCATCCAAAGCCCAACGCAGGGCTGATGTGAAGTCTTCTTCTTTCAAGTAGAAGTATCTTGCCAGTGCTTGCGGCAGTGTTGCACTTCTGTCAAACCTCAGTGTGGCTCTTTCTAAGACTTCTTTGGTTTTGTCAGGTCCTTCCTCAACATATATTTCTTCAATTAAAGGAGAAAACCATGTGTTTTTGTCATCTCCTTGTTCTTTTCTGTGGCGTGTGATGAGCATGCTCTGAATGTTTTGGACTAGAAAATCCTTTCCCATGCATGACTTGTAAACTCTTTCACAGTGCAAAATGTTGATGGTTATCTCAGACAGAGAAAGTTTATGTTTTTGATTAAGAACTTTAAGACACTTACTTGCAATCATCTGGTGCAAGAATCGCACTGCTTGATATGTGCCATGTTCTTCAATGGTGAAGGTTATCAGCAGTGTGGAATAGGGATTCATTTTGTCATCAAGAGTTTCTCGCTTGTACAGGGCATCCTTTATTCCCACTAGTTCTTCACACAGAGACAAGGACAAGTAGGATCCATTGACATAGGTGTTCAGCAAAGCTAGGAAGGACAATAATTGACCCTGCTGGGTAGTAGTGTCAAGATCTTTAACAGTGTTGCTCACCAGATCGGTAATGTACGCCTCACTGAAGTTATTTGTCATGATCATGAAGGCATAGAAAGTTTCAGGTTTCTCATGGTCAATTTTGAGCCGTTCAAGTTTTCCAGAAAACAAATTCTGCTCTTTAGTTGACAACTTGTTTGTGATGAACACATTTTCAAAGTGGCTGTCTCTGGAGCTCTCATATGGAAATTGGGTCCTCTCACAGTTCAGTATAATTACCATGGGACTGTTATGTTGTTTTCGATTACTGGCAACATTCAGGATGCACTGTTTTAGGTCTGTTACATCTTCCCAGTTGTCCACCAAGAGAAGAACAGGGACATAACCTGGCTGTTCCTGTTTGCCATATATCACAAGATTCATGACTTGGGAAGCAATTTCGTTATTGTTTTCCATGTTGTTTTTAACAACAGCACATCTGAATTTTCTTCTTAGCTCCCAAAGGACATGCATTGCTAAAGTTGTTCCACCACATCCTGGGTGATGGAATAGATTTATTACTACACATGAAAATGTGTAGCTTTGGACAGGTGTGATCAAGTCATATAGTTCATTGTATTTGTCTCGCTTGATGAAAGGCAGACTCCCAGTCTCCTCAGAAAGGTAAAAATTCCACCATGTAACTTGTCCTCCTCTGTAAAAACCTTCCTCTGTTTTCTTCTTAAACCCTTGAAAAGAATCCATTGTTTCAATTTCTGTGTTCTCACATTCATTTTCACACAAGATGTCCAAAGCAGTGAAAAGCTCTTCATCTTTTCTTGTCAGTTGGACTGAGCTTGAGCCTGTGGATGGCAAGTATCTCTGGGAGGACTGTGTTTGAGGTTCCTTGAGTTTTTTGATGGTACTGGAAATTTCATTCAGACTTAATTCATAAATGCATTTACTGGTGATGTCTTCCTTACAACGAGACTCAATCAGCCTTTTCCACTCAGTGAATATATTGGCATCTTTGCATATGCACACAGTATTATCAGCTCCTTCTAGCGTGCGATAGATGGCACAGAATGTCTCCAAAAGAGGGCTTGAGATGTCTGTTTCTGCAGAGTGAAGAATAAATATCACCAGGAGTCTATCCTTGGAAAGCAAATCTGGCTTACAAAGCATAGATATCAAGTTGCTGATATCACCAGAGCGTCTCTTAAGCCATTCACTGGGTGCGAGAGGCTTGTCTGCCGCACTATCTTCATTTATCTTTCCATTGCAGAAAATCCAGCTTGTTTGTTTAAACAAGTTTAGCTTTCTAATGGTTGCAGTCAAACTGTCTTGAGTGGTATACATTCGTGGGTAGTGCAGATTGGCTGTGTGGTGTCTTCTGTAAAAACTACATGTTCCATTTACATCAGATTCTGGGTCAAACTCAAGAACAGCAAACAACTTCATCTCACTTAGAAAATCCAAGTGCTCCAGTTGACTTGAATGACATTTGTCAGTAACCACAATGACTTGCAGGGAATTATCAAACGAATCTCTTCCACGAGTTATGAGCTGCTTTAGTCTTTGACCCTGGTGGCCTTGTGGTTGGAGTTTCTCATCCTTTTCTTCTGCTGACTTGCGTGCTGACGCCCAGTGCTTGACTTTCTCTGTCAAGCTTTTCATGTCCTCTTGAACCACCCGAGGGTTTGTGTCTGCTAAAATGTTGATTGACCTTGAGCCATCCCTAACAAACAGGCATTCAGTTTTGCATTGCTGACTTGCTTCTGCTGTAGTAATACTCAGTTGAGTATAAAAAAGAATGTGCTGAGTCTCTGAATATGTTGGAACTACATCAACCTCAACAACCCATTTGTCTGAAGTTGTTCCATCTTGATAGCAAACTTGTATAAAATTAGGAGGTCTGACGCACATTCTAGCAGTGTTTACATGTTGTTCTTCAAAATATTTGCTCACTGATAATTCAAATGCCTCAATATACTTATTGAAAGAGGTGATTGTGTGTCCAATAACCTGACCATGTTGTGGTCCTTGTTGGTTGTTGATTCCAAAATGAATAGTTCCGTTGGTTCGTGAATTCATGCAGCTTGCAGCAAAGCTAAACACTTCCCTTGTGAATTCACATAAGATTTCTCTTTCATCTGCTTCAGTTGCATTAGGCAGAAGTTGGTACTCGTGGATTGGGTCGAGGAGATTACTTGGACCGGTTGCAGGTGGAAAAATGTAATTTTCCGTGTAGAATGTGGAGAAATTATTTTTGTCAAAGGGACGCATTTTACATACTCGTCTCTGTAGCTCTGTTGTGTTGTCAGTATTTCCCTTATGCAACTGTGTATCGGCCCTTGTGTTCTGATCTGTTACTGAACTTATTCTGTCTCTTCCTGTCTGCAATGTGTCTTCAACAAATACAGAGCTTTCGCTTTGGATTCCCGAATCTGATGACACTGTTTTAGTTTCAACAAATTCATCAGTGTAATAACTCTCTGATAATCTTGCACTTAAATTAAATGTTTCTGAATGCTTCCTTAACTTCTTGACTTGTTTTATGATTTGTATTGCTGGAGCAGGTGGAACACCTAAGTCTAACAAGTCTTGTTTTTCAAAGGAGGCCAAGCAAGCCCCTGAAAATTCTTGTTCATAGAGGCTCTGTGCAACATGATTTGGTACCCTAAGTGTAATCACCAGCCAATCTTTCACATGTTCTCTGGTCCAGTCTTCAATTAGTGGTGGTAGTCTGAGGTCACAGTCTGCCTGCACACCAAATGAAAGTAAAAGCAAAATTGATGTTAGATCAATGAACATCAATATTTTTATCCAAACAGAAACTTCTAGAATTAGGATTAGAAAATTTTAACATACAGTTTTTTCCCATTGCCCACTAAGAGTGAGTGTTGCTCCAGGTGGAACTGTATTCCTTTGAAAAGAAAACAATGATAAAAAAGTTATAAAGTGATTTATGTCATTGTTTTATTCCATACGTAAAATTTTCTAGACATTCTAGAAATGCCAAACACATTTTTAAAATTACCAACTACCACTTGACAACAGCAACAATAATGATAAATAATCTGATTCATAAAGATACTAATAGTCAAGAGTGCATATAAGCTCATAAGTGGTCCGCAGGTGCGCCTGCGCTGTCAAAATAAAAGACGCGCACCAGATAAGAAGTTGCAACGCGTATTTGCATACCTAAGCTTTTCTGGAGGAGGACAGACATTTGTTTAGAACTCTTAAAGATGTCGAAGCAAGCTCCTTTAAGCAACCCTAACCCTAACCATAGACCACAGCAACCTCGCTGAACAGGGTCCAGTAACCACCACAGTGGCAGATATCCTAGAGCAGAGTTTTCTCCAGCATGAACATTTGGACAGTGGCAGGCCCCGACATGGTTCATGCTTACTGGTTGAATAAGCTGACTGCACTCCATGTATCATGGTCCTGGGTCTTTTGACCAAGCATTTTGAGTTTAAATATATACTGGTGTTCTCTACGTTCATGTGTATTATGCCTAGGTTGCCGTTATAGTTCATTGTTTCTTAGATTCCCCTTGTGTTTTCACCCTTGTGTTTAAGTCTCCCTCGACATTCATGTGTTTCATGTCTGCCTGTCTTATGTTATCAAGCTCGTGTTTTCATGTCCGTGTCTCATTAGGTTTCCTGTTTTATTTTGAATAGTTTCTTTGTTCAGTGTGTTTAATTTTACTCTTCCCTGTAACATTTTTGATTTATTAATTAGCATTCAAATATCTTAGTGAATACAGAATAAAGATCTACCACAAAGCAAGAAAGCACTAGACAAGGCTAATCAAAAGGTATTGGCTGAAGCATATGCTTATTACGCCAACCCTTTAAACAAAAGATCTTTTAGCATGCAGCTCATATACATAGGGCTCGATGCAAAGAGTAAAACAAAACAAAACAAACAAACAAACAAAACTTTCCACCTTAGATAAGTAACCACATTAAATTAAATTTCATTAACATAATCAAAGCAAAACAACCAGTAGTTTTAGTATTATTATTTTTACTGTTTTTATTCATGATTTATATAAATTTTAAACATGTTTTTAAACAAGGAAAATGAACTGCACCTTTTGAAATCACTGTCATAACTATTCCACAAGTTAACTCCTCTAACAGAAACACATCTCTGCTTTATGTTTGTCCTTATCTTTTTTTTTTTTTTTTTTTTAAAGAAATCTGTTCCCCTTTAGTCATTATGTTCATTCAAATCAACATGTGTCTCCACTTCCCCTCATCACCTCCTGTGTGCTTTCAGTCTGTGTGTTTCCATTCATTCCTGGTCAGGTTGTCTGTTGTGTTCCATGCCATGATTCCAGGCTGCCATGTTTCATGTCCCACGTATTCATGTAACTCATGCCCAGGTTTTTTCATGTTCAATTCTAGTTTAGGTTAGTGTTTAGTTTCTTATTGGTTCACCTTGCCTTTATTTTGTAATATTTATTCAGTCTTATTAAACGGCTTGCCTTTTGTTAACTCAAGTTACATTTCATTTTGTCTGTGCTTAGGTCCTCCTCCTTAATTCATACAGTCTGCTTCTAAGCCAGAGTGTGACACCATGAGCATCCGGCAGTACAAATGAACCAGCTGACAGAGCAGTTGCCCGAGACTGATAAACCTGTGCAATTCCTGTATTGATTACAAGAAGACCTTTGACTTGATGCCCCACACCTGAACCCTGGAATGCCCGGAATGGAAGAGCAAAACAAAAACTTGCCTGTCCTTCATAGTTTCCCCAGAACTTAAATCTGGTGGTGGGCTCTTTGATCTATTACTCTTCAGAGACATGCAAGATGACAGTGTAGATTTCTTTTTGTAGTTTGAATCCATCCTGTCCACCTCAGAAAATAAAGGATTCCTTGAATGACAGAAATGAGAGAGGAAAGAATGCATGGTTTACTGTCTGATTTTAGTTAAATTAATTTCAGTTTTTTTAGCACTAATTCATAAGTGCTGACTCAAGGCCCTTGTGGCAGGCGCATTCGATTACTAGCAAACAATATGGATGAATTAACAGCGCTACAACAGAGTCAAGGGAATATCCGGACTGTAGGTTTATGTGCTTCATGAAGTCATAGATGCACAAGAGATATTTCCAATGACAACACATGTTTGGAAGGCTTCCACACTTTTCTGGGTCACAGGGACAGCACTACAAGTACTAAGCCAAACTGAGCTTGCCATTCTTGTTAAAAAACAGTGGTGTAGCCCTGGCCACATTACAATCAACAACCGTGAATTTGTTGCCTGGACATTGAACTGTGTGCTATTAGACTCAGGTCTTATTATTGTTATTATGGGAATTTACCTGTGTGATCTTGGTGGGTCTCTGTGTTCCTCTCTCTGCTAATCCCACAGCTGCATCTGCCATAGCCCGGTTATGGACTCAGCACCCATATTTGTGCATCCCCTGCAGTGAAAATAACAAAATAGAGTTTTATAGTTTACTGCTCTAGTATGATCACCAAGTTAAAGGACAAGTCTCATATTACAGGGGATGTTAGACAGGCCACCAGGCAGGCATTCCAATACAACACCACAACTTGAAGACACTTTCCTCACCCTGTCAGAAGTTTATTTTCATTTTTGTGCTTGTCCCGCTAGAGCAGCAGCTCTAGCGGCACTGCTTCCAGCCAAGAGTGATGCCATAAATCCCCTATAGCTGCAGAAAAGGCTAACATTGTTATCTTTTTACAAAACAAACAGCTGAACATGAGAGGTTTTTGGACCAATTTTGTGTTCTCCATTCTTTAAGAATCGGCACCGTTTCAAAAGTACCGGTTTGGCACCGGTATCGGATAAAACCTAAATGATACCCATCCCTACTCTTTATCAGGCCTTGTACTGTTTAGTGGCTGATTCTTCTTCTTTCATGTTTAACGGCAGCTTGCATCCAAAGATGTTGCACTACTGCCATCTCCTGGCTTTTATTCTTACTTCACTTCCGAATCCTTAGATCCTCTTGATGAGAACCGTATTTCTCAAAAAACGAAAAACCACTCCTTTCCCTTCACCATGACTTAACTGACTAACCACCTTTTCAAACGTAAGTTCCATTACACCACCCATTTCTACCCTCAACACTCTCCTTTGACTTACATACTTCCTGCAACTAATAAGCACGTTCAACCGTCTCAATA
Organism: Maylandia zebra; assembly: GCF_041146795.1. Classification (NCBI taxonomy): domain Eukaryota; kingdom Metazoa; phylum Chordata; class Actinopteri; order Cichliformes; family Cichlidae; genus Maylandia; species Maylandia zebra. The sequence goes on along the minus strand of NC_135187.1, from coordinate 5,614,275 downwards.
GAATTACACCAATTACGTAACCCAGTCGGATGTTTCCCCATCCTAAAAAGAGTCCCATGCCATTTTACAGAAATTCTTACTTTCTGTCCAAACTATCCTTTTCCCTTCAGATTTCGACAATGTCTTCCACCCATTCTAAAGCCAACAGTATGGCATATAACTCAACTGCATATATACTCAGAAGATTTGATGTTCTTTTTGCTTTTTGCTTGATACTTAACTCCAGAATTACCACTGCCACACTAGTTGCTTCCGTTTTTGGATCTTTCGACCCATCTGCAAACACCTGTAAATAGTCACTGTACTTGCTCTCCAATCTATTATAAAATTCTTGACAAATATCTGTTGTAAAGGTCCTCTTCTTAGAATCTGTTAATGATCTGTCTACTTTAATGTGTTTCCATGTCCATGTGGGCCACAAAGGCCACAAGACTGTCTGGCTGAATTCTTTGTCATATACTTTAAATGCTCTCACGCTATCATCCCCAACCCACCCAAAACTATTTTTAAAACCCTTTCCTCTTTCCCAACAAGTCTCTAACACTTTCTTAACAGGATGATTATTGTTGTGACCTTTCAAATTAACCCAGTAGTTAACCATTAACTGCTGTCTTCTAATATGTAGAGGCATTTCTCCGGCTTCCACCTGAAGAGCACATAATGATTTGTTTAGGGGTGATGTTTTAACCGCCCCTAAACTCCTCAATGCACAAGCTTGGATAACATCCAGCTTCTTTAACCAAGTTTTAGCCACTGCCCCTTACACCACACATCCATAATCAATCCTTGATCGAATTAACATGACATAGATACAGTGGGGCAAAAAAATTGTGCAAGTTCCCCCACTTAAAATGATGACAGAGGTCAGTAATTTGCACCAGAGGTACACTTCAACTGTGAGAATGTGAAAAAAAAAAATCCACGAATTCACATGGTAGGATTTGTAAAGAATTTATTCGTAAATCAGGGTGGAAAATAAGTATTTGGTCAATAACAAAAATACAACTCAATACTTTGTAACATAACCTTTATTGGCAATAACAGAGGTCAAACGTTTACTATAGGTCTTTACCAGGTTTGCACACACAGTAGCTGGTATTTTGGCCCATTCCTCCATCCAGATCTTCTCGAGAGCAGTGATGTTTTGGGGCTGTCGCCGAGCAACACGGACTTTCAACTCCCGCCACAGATTTTCTATGGGGTTGAGGTCTGGAGACTGGCTAGGCCACTCCAGGACTTTCAAATGCTTCTTACGGAGCCACTCCTTTGTTGCCCGGGCGGTGTGTTTTGGATCATTGTCATGTTGGAAGACCCAGCCTTGTTTCATCTTCAAAGTTCTCACTGATGGAAGGAGGTTTTGGCTCAAAATCTCACGATACATGGCCCCATTCATTCTGTCCTTAACACGGATCAGTCGTCCTGTCCCCTTGGCAGAAAAACAGTCCCATAGCATGATGTTTCCACCCCCATGCTTCACAGTAGGTATGGTGTTCTTGGGATGCAACTCAGTATTCTTCTTCCTCCAAACACGACGAGTTGAGTTTATACCAAAAAGTTCTACTTTGGTTTCATCTGACCACATGACATTCTCCCAATCCTCTGCTGTATCATCCATGTGCTCTCTGGCAAACTTCAGACGGGCCTGGACATGCACTGGCTTCAGCAGCGGAACACGTCTGGCACTGTGGGATTTGATTCCCTGCCGTTGTAGTGTTACTGATGGTGACCTTTGTTACTTTGGTCCCAGCTCTCTGCAGGTCATTCACCAGGTCCCCCCGTGTGGTTCTGGGATCTTTGCTCACCGTTCTCATGATCATCTTGACCCCACGGGATGAGATCTTGCGTGGAGCCCCAGATCGTGGGAGATTATCAGTGGTCTTGTATGTCTTCCATTTTCTGATGATTGCTCCCACAGTTGATTTTTTCACACCAAGCTGCTTGCCTATTGTAGATTCACTCTTCCCAGTCTGGTGCAGGTCTACAATACTTTTCCTGGTGTCCTTCGAAAGCTCTTTGGTCTTGGCCATGGCGGAGTTTGGAGTCTGACTGTTTGAGGCTGTGGACAGGTGTCTTTTATACAGATGATGAGTTCAAACAGGTGCCATTCATACAGGTAACGAGTGGGGGACAGAAAAGCTTCTTACAGAAGACGTTACAGGTCTGTGAGAGCCAGAGATTTTCCATGTTTGAGGTGACCAAATACTTATTTTCCACCCTGATTTAGAATAAATTCTTTACAAATCCTACCATGTGAATTCATGGATTTTTTTTTCACATTCTGTCTCTCACAGTTGAAGTGCACCTCTGGTGCAAATTACTGACCTCTGTCATCATTTTAAGTGGGGGAACTTGCACAATCGGTGGCTGACTAAATACTTTTTTGCCCCACTGTACTTTTGAGAGCATCAAAATTCGCACCCCGTGACAGCCCTACTAAATATCTCATGATATTAAGAACCTTTTTACTTTTCTCCACAATGTGCTCTGTGAGTTTTCCAAGTTAACTTCCTATCAAAAACTACTCCCAAAAAACAAAAGCTCTCCACCCTTCCTAACACTTCACCATACAAGAACAACTGTTTATCTTCCCCTATTTGTGAAAAACATGACTTCAGTTTTTTAATCGAAAATTTAAAACCCCACTCCATTTCCCCAGTTTTCCACCTTATTGAGGTTAGTTTTCTAACGAGATGGTCAACATTCCTCCCCCTTACTCATACTACTCCGTCATCAGTGAAAAGTGATTTACCATAACTATCAGATATCTCTTTAAAAATATCATTAATCATAACGGAAAACAATGTTGGACTTATTACACTTGCATGCGGGGTTCCATTTTCTGTTTTGCATGGCTCCGACACGTGTCCATATCTTAACTTGAATGGTTCTGCCACATAAGAAATACCATATCCAATTAAACATCCTTCCTCTTATTCCTACACCATACAATTTAATCATTAAACCCTCTTTCCAGAGCATATCATATGCCTTTTCTACGTCAAAGAACACAGCCACTACCACTTCTTTATTAATCTGTGCCTTTCTAATTTCATCCCCAGACTTAGTGGCTAATTGTTGAATGCAGCCAGTTTTGTACTGGCCCCTCAGAGGAAATGAGCTGCAGCTGAGTCCAGGAAAAAGAAATCCACCCACAAAACACAGATGCCTGCTAGGTGTGTAACAGTGACACCATGGTCCCCCCCATACATCTGTGTTTGGGACCAGCAGTACATTAGCTTGTGGCCATCCCTATCGTGGAGTTTAATAAGAGCCGAACCCTGAGTTATCATACTTCTCTATTCCTTTTCCTTTTCTCCCCCTGACTCTTTGACACACATTTAGGCACTTGTGGACTTTATACATTGTTTTATAACTCCATTTTATAGTAGCTACACCCTAAGTTATAAAACTATGTGTACAAAATCTACTTGGGCCGACCTCTAGACAAAAAAAGCAACAAATAAGCTAAGAATACAATAGTAAAATGTAACTAAACTGAATTAAAAAAAATGTTATGTGTAACAATGAATCAATGAATGAATAAAGTATCTCATTACCAGGTAAGGCTTTACAGAAACACTGCTTTCAATTACACGTTTGTTGCCTGCAGTCATGTAGGATTTGTTTTTTTAAATTAGGACTTTTAAATTCCTATTTTTACATATTAGTATATTTTTCTTGCACCTTTTTCTGCCATCCATAAGTCGAAATTTCAGGTTATTTTTAAACATTTGAATCTAAAAATTCCAAATGTTAAGGTATTGTCTTAATTGCTAAATTCTATTGCACCTGCAACTTGAAACTTTGAGTTCCTAAGTCAAAAGTTTTCAGTGGGAGAAAGAAATTCAGATATTAATCAGGTACTAAATACTAATCAGTTTCTGTGGGAAAACAGTGCCTTCTTACCTTTTATGTTTGCTATTCCATAGCAAAAATGCTTCCTAGGCCAAGCAGAAATGTAAAATTGTGGTAAACTTTCTTTTTCCGCTTAATGGGAGAAAATAGTCACTTGGACTCACTACCAAGAGTTGCTCAGCAACCATAGAGTGACAGCGGCTGGAGCACTGGTTTCTCCAAGATTTATAAAAAAAATAAAAAATGTCCTATACGGACTGTAGCATTAAACATTTACTCTAAAAATGACCACTAATCAGGTACTTGGGTGTGTCTGCAGGCATTGAAGGCTTAGCTCTCTCTCCATTACATAACCTCTACTACAGCTCTTTGTTCCACAATGACAAGCAGTCTTTGAAGAAAAAAAAAAGTCTCTGGGATATCAGTCTTAACAGTCTTTGAGGTGGGGTTGTTGTCTTTCATTTTAACTGGCTCGGGAGAAGTGTGAGAAAAATAGTCACTTGGACTCACCACCAAGAGTTGCTCAGCAACCATAGAGTGACAGCTGCCGGAGCACTGGTTTCTCCAAAATTTATAAAAAAATAAAAAAAAATAAAAAATGTCCTACACGGACTGTAGCATTAAACATTTACTCTAAAAATGACCTCTAATCAGGTACTTGGGTGTGTCTGCAGGCGTTGAAGGCTTAGCTCTCTCTCCATTGCATAACCTCTACTAGAGCTCTTTGTGTCTATGTCTTTATTCATCTCTGTCGATTGGAAATGTGGTTGCTTTAGCGTTTCTTCAGCCATTTCAGTCACATGGAACAAACACATAGAAACATGCTCTAGTAAAGGTTAGACAATGTACAGAGACCTTTTATTAGCAATCTCCCCATTTGATAATTGGGTTAAATTCAGTGATCTTGATAGTCCAAGGATATGTGAATTTATAAGGCTAGGGACAAAGAAAACAAAACTGGAACACAAGTCCAAAAAGAAGAGGTCCAAAACTGCAGTTTTGGAGGCCAACCGCAAGGAGATTGGCAGTGCAGACTCAGTTTAGGGGTCAACCACATGGACGGTGGGAACGCAGACACAGTTCAAGTAGACTTGTAGTCAAGACCACCTAAACCAAGACCAAGACAATACCAAGACAAGAGGGTATCGAGACCAAGACAAGACAGACCGACTCAAGACCAAGACAAAAAAGTCTTTAAACTGCAGCCAGATGCTGCTTCGTTTACAGGTGTCAGGCATATTTATGTGTTTTTGCAATGCACTCGCACAGCCCTCCTCACCGCTGTCTACTGTCTCACTGACTTACTGAGAGGACAGACGCACGCTCCACTTGACTGTCGCGTCTCTCACCCTCTCTGTTTTTCACATAATGATATTATCCAATATACTCGCATGTGATTGGCCACAATATGGAGGGATTGGAGTATAGCTGAGCCACTGTGTGAGAGCTGAGCAGTGAAAGGAAATTAAGTGAGGAGCCGGCTCTCGCTCAATGGGAGTCGACTCTTCTGATTCACTACAAAGCACTCTCTAAGCACGGCTCTTAGAGCTGATGCTTTTGTGCACGACACATTATTGAACGTTACGTTGTGTGTCATGGATACTGTTGACTGCAAATCTCCCGACCACTATGTCGATCTGAGAGCACAAGACCAAGACAGCGAGACCAAGACGAGACCAAGACCAAAGTCCGTCGAGACCAAAACTAGACCAAACAGGCACACTGACCTCTGGCGGAGATGGAGCTGGCAGACACACAGCTTGAGCAGACGGCACGTTGACCTCTGGCAGAGACGCAGCTGGAAGACATGCAGTTGGACCAAACGGCAGTGTGGCAGTTGCAGGTTGTTTAGCTGGTGTTGGTATGGCAGCTGTGAACGGTTTAGCTGACGGTGGCATGTGTGCCACGGATGGCGGAGCTGCAGGTGACGGTGTGACAGCTGCGAATGGTTGCGCTAAAGGTTGCACTGGCAGCTAGAGGGACTATCCCGAGCCTCCGGCAGGAACAGGTGGCTTCATAGGCTCTCCTGAGCCACCAGGGAGAACAGGCAGTGGCCGGTCGGGTAAACTCTCCTGAGCCACCAGTGGTGGCAGATGACAACTGCACAGACTCATCAGAGCCTCCACCCAACACACATGGCAGCGTGGAAACGGCGGATAGAGTGGCTCTCCTTAGCCCCCCAGCAAGAACAGGCAGCAGCCCAGAAGCCGCGGGACTGTTGGATGGACTCTCCAGAGTCCCCAGCAAAGGCAGACTGCTGGACCAACTCTCCAGAGTCTCCTGCAGAAACAGACGGCTGGACTGGCTCACTGGACACCAGTCACCCCTACCCGGGCATTTGGTATGGCTGCAGGAGTGAACTGGTTCACATTTTAACTGGCTCGGGAGAAGTGTGAGAAAAATAGTCACTTGGACTCACCACCAAGAGTTGCTCAGCAACCATAGAGTGACAGCGGCCGGAGCACTGGTTTCTCCAAGAGGGTAGAGCCATTGGGCTGGACAGCTGAACCTGCAGCGAGCAGGTGGCACTGAGGCTGGAGAGTGTGTGAAAAAGCAGACTATTTCTTTTTGAAGCGACAAAGCCTTAGGTGCTGCAGGTGGAAGCACTGCAACTCCTGAGCAGCTTTTTGGTCCTTCACACAGCTGTTCCCAAACCACGATGTCATGTTCTGTGTGAGGATGCTCTCCACAGCGCCTGTATAGAAAATCCTGAGGATCTTTGGAGAGACCCTGAACTTCCTCAGTTGTCGTAGGTGATACAGGCGCTGCCTAGCCTTTTTGGTCTGGACCTGAATGTGGGCAGCCCATGTCAGGTCTGAGGAGATGTGAACACCAAGATACTTGAAGGACTGCACCCTCTCCACTGGAGCTCCATTGATGATAATGGGCTTGTAGTCTCTGTGCTGACCCCTTCTGAAGTCCACCACCAGCTCCTTGGTCTTGCTGACGTTCAGCTGGAGGTGGTTGTCCTGGCACCACGATGCCAGATTCTTCACTTCATCCATGTAGGCCGCCTCATCGTTGTTGGAGATGGCACCCAACACCACTGTGTCGTCAGCAAACTTCACAATGGTGTTGGAGCCGTGGGTGGCCACACAGTCTGAAGTGTAGAGGGAGTAGAGCAGTGGCGAGAGGACACATCCCTGAGGTGCTCCTGTGTTGATGGTGATGCTGTTGGAGAAGCACCTGCCCACCCTCACCACCTGAGTTCTGCCAGTGAGGAAGTCCAACACCCATGCACACAGACGGCTGTTAAGTCCCAGATCCCTCAGCTTTGTGAACAGTCTGCAGGGCACTATTGTGTTAAACGCTGAACTGTAATCAACAAACAGCATTCGCACATAGTTACCCACAATGAACACCGGTGTACCACAAGGCTGTGTGATGAGCCCTTTCCTCTACTCCCTCTTCACCCACGACTGCAGACCTGCTGATGGTTCCAACACCATCATTAAGTTTGCAGATGACACCACGGTGATTGGCCTCATCAGTGACAACGATGAGGCCGCCTACAGGGAGGAGGTGGATCGTCTGGCTGAGTGGTGCGACAGAAACAACCTGCTGCTTAACACCGAGAAGACCAAGGAGCTCATCGTGGACTACAGGAGGAATGCTGACCCACATCCACCCATCAACATTAAGGGGACGGCTGTGGAGCGTGTGAGCAGCTTCAAGTTCCTGGGAGTCCACATCTCCCAGGATCTCACCTGGACGACTAACTGCTCCAAGCTGGTCAAGAAGGCTCACCAGCGCCTCTTCTTCTTGAGGACTCTGAGGAAGAACCACCTGTCCTCAGACATCCTGGTGAACTTCTATCGCTGCACCATCAAGAGCATCCTGACCAACTGTATAACAGTCTGGTACGGGAACTGCTCTGCCTCGGACCGGAAGGCGTTGCAGAGGGTCGTGAAAACTGCCCAGCGCATCGCCGGAGCACCACTTCCTGCCATAAAGGACATCTACAGGAAGCGGTGTCTGAAAAGGGCTGGGAAAATCATCAAAGACCCCAGTCACCCATCACATAGACTCTTCACCCTCCTGCCCTCTGGGAGGCGCTACAGGAGCCTCCGGACTAAGACCACCAGGTACCGGAACAGCTCCTCTCCCCACAGCTGTCAGACTCCTGAACTCTGCCTCCTGACATCTGACCCACGTTAAACTCATGGACTGAACATACACACACCCACAATGGACAACTGTACCCTCAAACACACAATAATAACATGGACTGAACCACCACTCACAACCACTAGCACTTTATATAGCCTCTGTAGAAACTATCTACACCCTCACTTATCTTAACTGCACTACTGTATAGCTCTGTGTAAATAATCATTCTGTACATTCGATAATCTTTAATCCTACAACTGTTTACAACTTCCATAGTTCCCATTTCTGTATAGCTGTATATCTCAGATTCTGTAAAGTTATTTATTTCATATTCTGTATAGTTTTTCATATTTATATCCTGTTCATATCCTGTACATAGCTTGTACTCACTACAGCCTGTACATACTTATAGTCATAGAATATTCACAACATACTTCATACCGTGTACATTATAACATACCATAATAGACCCATTTCTGTAATATACTCACATATCTATATTATTGCTAATATATATTGTAATATATCTATATCACTAAAGCACTTCTGGATGGATGCAAACTGCATTTCGTTGCCCTGTACCTGTGCAATGACAATAAAGTTGAATTCTATTCTATTCTATTCTCTCTGCTCACAGAATGTACATTTGTCTTCCACAGCAGCGTCAATAACAGAAACAAAAGAATTTACAGCAACAATGCCATGAAGAATTCTCCACTGTAAGTCTGCAGGTTTTGCTAGAGGGTGTGGCCCCCCCACACCCTCTAGCAGATCATTACATGAAGGAACCTTTTAAAAAAAAAAAAACAAGCGCGTCCATGCTCACAGGTGTACACACGGGTGATCACACCCACAAACTACACCCTTTTTGGCTCCTACCTCAAAGCACACTGTGTTCTGTTGATCTTATGTGCTGCACAATAATGTTTAATATTTAGTATTTACTGTCATATTCCCATATATCATTGTGATGTTGTTTATTCTATTACTCTTGTTCTCTTCTGCTTGTTTTCTTTTTTCTTTCTCAACAGGTGATCCGGGTGATCGATATATGCATTTTCTTTTTCTGCCCATTCTGTTGGTTTTTGTTTTTTTGCCCTTCTCCCCTGTCCCTCTTCTCAGCTCTTTCTCTTTCTTTCTCCCCTTCTTTCCCCCAGTCAAGTCTGTCCCGTATTCAGCAAGTGAAAATAAAATAAACAATAAAAGGTGAATCAAATGGACCATTACGGCAAGGCTGGGATGGTCAATTTGGTAAAGTAAATCCGTTGGGCATCTTTCTTTGCCTTTAGACAATAATTCTGATGGCAAAAGAGCCAAACGGGACAGGCAGAAAAAAAAAAAAAAAGGAGATCTGACCTAGATTATCATATTAAGATTTGGGACACATCGTCAATAGTGGACCTTGGATTCATCGGGTGTTTCGGCCATTATCACTAGACACCCTCATCCAAGGAGGCTGTGCCAGGGTTGACCAAGCCCTGGAGTGTGTCACTGGCCCAAAGGTTCTGTGTGGTTCCTATCCAATAGTGCGTTTTTAGTACAATTGAAATCCTCACCTAAAAACAAATACTCATCATCACTAGAATCCTGAACAGTATCAAAAAAAATTCTTAAGCGAACACAATCCCCACACCTCCACTACAGCTGGACTTCTGACTACACACAGCCCTTCCTCCAGTCACTCTCATTGTCAACAGTACTGTGTGTTTCTTGAACCAATATAATATCTAACTTTTTTAAATCCATAAGCTTGAAAAAAGCAGCTCTTTTTACCTTATCTCTAGCACCATTTAAATTTAATGTGCCTATTTTGAATTCGCACATAAAAAAGGAGAGACAGAGTAAAAAAAAAAAGACAGGGACATATAAAGTATTTTCCTAAACACCATCATCGTCATCAGCAGTAAGTGCTTGAGCTCTTACTTCCAAAATCTGTTTCTTTAAACGATAAATCTCTTGGTCTGTCAACACATCATCAACAAAATTTCCAGGTTTTTCTAAAGCTTCAGGTCTGGAAAGTAGTCCTCCACCTTTACCATCCTGAGGCCTTTGGTTCTCTGTAAGAACCTCCTGATGTCAGCAGGAGAGTACAGATTGTGGCGTTCCTGGCTCAGGGACAAATCACTTTCAGACTCCATACTGCTCTCTTCCTGTTCTGTTTCCCCTCTTAGCTTTTAATGTTTTGGTACTGCAGTGGACAGGTTCAGAGCTCTTCCTCTTCTGAGACAATTTCAACAAATCCTCATCTAACATATTGTCATCCTCACAAAGACCCTCACATACAGACTCAAGAGTTGTTTAATCTTTCTGACTTATGTCAAAAGCACCTGCAGACTGTTCATTAGTCAGATCAGTTTATATTTATGCTATCCGCGCTCATCACAATGTCATTTTCCTTAGACCTATTACAGCACATAAAAAGCCGTTTTTCAGCCTCAGCGGGGCTGCCCGCGGCATCAGTGGCACCCGCTCTCCAACTGCATCAACCGCTGGCTGCGTGTTTCTTAGCCTTTCTGGACAGGATCGAATTAAATGCCCTTCTCTACCACAACCAAAACATTCTTGCTCTCAGACAAAGCAAACACCATGTAATTGAAACCCTCTATTTTGAAACTGAAAGACAGGTTAAGCTCACTAGCAGTGTGTCTTTGAGGATCATTGTAGCGACTTCCACAGTCGCTAGAGGCCGGGGATGGAGCCTGCCTATTTGCCTGACGCGCTGTCAACTTTACGCAATAATGCGAGAGGTGGAACTGTTTGCTTGTTTATTAAAGTGCTTTGAAAGTTTACAGAGTAATGTCATCGGCTCCTCATTCAGACTCTTACAACGTCACAGGCTCTAATATAACGAAGCGAAACATGTTGTGCAGCGGTCAACAAAAACTACGGCTACCCAGCCCTCTCCTCTCTGTCAAAATCAAAACCCGTGAATGACAGACTGACAACGCCCATTTATGTCACAGCTAGCACCCACGTGACTCCCATAACAACCAAACAAATAAAAACCCAGCGATCATCAAAATTCAATACATTCAATTATGGCTCCTACAATCATAAAAACCTGCCTTCTGTGACACACAACATGGCGAAACTAGTTGGCCATACCGTGACAGCTCCTTGGCTAGAGTTTAATTTTTAATGAAAGGAAGTGCCCCCTTAAACAAACATCCTGCCCCCTTAAACCAAACTTTTAAAAGTAGAGAAAGAAAATAATACATTACCCACGAACTGAACACGGACAAGATTTACTACAGTAACTGAAAAATCCGCTCGAAAAGGCACAAACGTCACCACAGGTTTCACGTCTCGCTCTTTCCCTCCGTGCTCTGTTTGTGTGCAGGCTCACAGCGCTAGACAGAGAACCCGGCCGCCTCCCCCCAGCTAAAAATCCAATCACTGTTAGTATGCAAATGAGACCCGGTATCGTGTTTCTCAGTAGCCAGGGCAGAGCAAAATGAAGCCACTAGTCCCTGTCGTCAAAAAAATCATAGCGACTTGTGAGATAAGTAAATATAGTTGTACTAAAAAAATACAACAACACAGTGGAAAGAAACTATATCATTCGGATCGTCTACATTGGAAGGAACTACTTCCTCTTCCGCCTTTCATAGTAATGTGCGAAAGACAATCCCTCTAACACGACAGCTCTGATCATTGCTGCAGTGGTTGTTCTACCCGTTCTCATCCTTACTGGTGCTGCCGTTGGAGTTGCTGTTTTCAAAAAGAAGAAAGGAAAGAGATTCAGAGGTGAGTTCATCAGTGAGTGAGAATCTGCAGTGCTCAGTAAAAGTATTTCTACCGCATAATGTATGTTAGACTTTTTTTTTTTACATATTTAATAGAAAGTTTGATTGTAAAGCACTTAAAACTGATTTTTTTTCTTCCTGTGGACCTTACAGCTCCCAAGAACAGCACCATCTATATAGTGTTCTATTTTTAATTTAACTCTTTTGGTTCTCTGTTCCTTCTATTATTTCAAAAAAAGATTTTTAATCATTTAAGTGACTTGCACTAGGTTCATTTTTTTATGTCATTTATGCAGCCAGGAGCGACGTAAGAGGGAGAAAAGTGATGACAATTCCAGTGGCGGATTCAGGAAATTTTCAGTGGGGTGGCCAGGATGGATCTGTGATCATTCTGCGTTGGTATACATATCTCACAGAAAATATAGAGCTATTTAACCCTTCTAGATTGCCCGCGATCCCATTTGCATAACTATTTTTAAGTCCCGGTAGAATTAAGATTTTTTGCATATGAAGGTGTTGTAGTTGCATATCATGCATTCAACTTTTGCCGTTTCCTTCCATTATTCCCTTTAAAAAAAATTGTATAAAAAGCGCATGCAACAACAAAAACATTAAAATCCAACAAAACACTTTGCTGACCTGATCATCTTTTCACAGAACCTTCTAAGTTGGAATAAATGTCATCATGTTGTTAGCAGGAACTATCACGTCTGCCATCCCTCGGGATGAATAAAGTATTATCAATCAATCAATCAATAACTCCGAAATCTGGAAGTGACGTCATTTTTGCGGGTAATGTAGTTATTTTCCCTACAGGGCCATTTCAAAAGGTTCACTGGTGGTATTGAAAGTCTGTATAGTTCCTGGGACACTTAAACCTTAAATTGTACTGTTGGAAATAGTTTATTTTGATGCACATACTGTATTTTGCAAAGTGTATTTGCAATTTTGCAATTATAATGCAAATTTGCAAATATCTATTTTTGTTTTTGCTGCAGTTCATAAAAGTTAGTTTATCTTTTGAAGACACTGAATTTTTTTCCCCTGTATTTGGAAACGTTTGCATTTACAGTTTTGAGGGATATACCTCTGAAATTTCTGTATCTAAAAAATGTGCAAAAGTTTATTGCACTTTTTAAATAGCAATTTATGTTGTTACTATGGGCTTAATGCATACATATTATTAAACTTTAGGATTTAACAGTTGTATTGCTATGTCACTAGTGAATGTAAAAACATAAAGATAAGCTCTGGCAGGATTGTTCTATGGTGGGGTTAAAAGGGTTGCACCTAAACCACACACCTCTACAACATTTAGAACGCAGGTAGTGGTGGAAAATATTAAATTACAGATGGTTTTTCTAAGCTTATGCTATACAAATCTAGCGCAGCTTACAGGCAGTTGTACTGTGTATTACTACAATGCTGAGAGGATAAGTCCTTCAAGTAAAAAGTATAAAAGGCAGTGAAAAGATATTCGTTCAAAAACTTAAAGTGTCAGCTCCATAATGTAAATGAAAATGAATGTCATTATTTCTTTTCTTCACTTATATAAACATGGATTATTTGGGGTTAATAATACTTCTGTGTTTGTTGCATTATTGTTTTATTGTCATAGATGTTTATATGTAATACATATTTTGTGGTAAATGAATTTACAGCATTGAATTATGTAAGGCTATGTTAGAGCCGTTACTTTATATATTGGACATCGGCTAAAGATTTTTCTGATTTTTTCCTTTCCTTTCCTCCCCTGTTGATGGTACCTGTAAAAAAAGAAATAGTCATTGACTATACAAATGAAAAGAGTCAGTAATTTATATAGAAATTTACATAAAAACATGGTTTAATGGCTATTTGCAACCAATAAATGCAATTGAGAAGTGCTTTGTGATGTATATGTATATTTGCATTTTTTGCACTTTTTGGTGATGAATGTACAGGGTGGGCCATTTATATGGATACACCGTAATAAAATGGGAATGGTTGGTGATATTAAAGTCCTGTTTGCCCCCTCACATATACTAATGTGCCACAGACTCCTCAAGATGGGTGGTGATCATGGTACTTTTGTTTTTTTTCAATCCGGTTGTTCAGTGATGACACGACGAATCCTACTTCCGGGTCTAAAGTAGTCTGTGTTTAATATGGCTTTTGTGTTGTTAACATGTTTAATGTTATGTATTTTCTTCTATTTGATCTCAAAAAGCTCCTAAAACAGTCAGTGATCCCTGTTGACCTCCCTCGGCTTTTATTACCGCTAATCATTTATTTAAGCTCAGTTTTTAAAACCTTAGGATGTAACTACAGCCCAGCCCATGCAGCAGTATATGAATGACCAACCTCTATTATGGATGGATTATCTCAGTTGTTCTCCTGGCTGAAGTTTGGTCCTTTTACAGCATCCTGCCATGCGATTACATTTGTTCCTGACCACCAGAGAACACTCACGTTAACTTTTATCGAGTGGAAAAAAAGTTAGCTTGTTTATATTATGCTAACATAGCTGTGTCGCTAGCGGTCACGTAGCACATCATTATATACCAGCTAGCCCAACTTCAGTAACCCTACAAACGTCACTGCTGTTTAGTTTTCTGTCTTCATTTATGCTGGAAGTGATAACAGAGCTGTACGTTTTAATTTGTTTCCAAAACCCCGCAGTCAGGACATGCTATATTGTATTTAGATAGAAGCTAGCGAGCTAACTCCCTGCTAACTTCTAACTCCATTAAATGTCATAAATTCCGTTTTCATGGATGCCTGGATGTTAAACTCAATTGTTACACCTGGTAGAGCAGAACGCTGATCATTTTATTAAAGATGAAAGACTTTAGACAGTTTTTCAACTCTCAGTAATGCCATAGTGATCGTTTGATATATGGACCTGCAGCGGAGTTTAGGCCCAGACACAGCTAGTGACGTCAGATTTAATGACCGGATTATGTTGGATTGTCAATGCAACCCTCCTCTCCCACTCTTCACACACTGATAGGAACACCGCAGGAGAAATGCCAGCACAGGCATCCAGTATCCGTAGTTTCAGGTGCTGCACATCTCGTATCTTCACACCATAGACAATTGCCTTCAGATAACCCCAAAGATAAAAGTCTAAGGGGGTCAGATCGGGAGACCTTGGGGGCCATTCAACTGGCCCACGACGACCAATCCACTTTCCAGGAAACTGTTCATCTAGGAATGCTCCGACCTGGCACCCATAATGTGGTGGTGCACCATCTTGCTGGAAAAACCCAGGGAACGTGCCAGCTTCAGTGCATAAAGAGGGAAACACATCATCATGTAGCAATTTCAAATATCCAGTGGCCTTGAGGTTTCCATTTGATGAAGAATGGACCCACTATTGTTGTACCCCATATACCACACCAAACCATCACTTTTGTTGTTCCAACAGTCTTGGAGGGATCCATCCAATGTGGGTGTCAGACCAATAGAGGTGGTTTTGTTTGTTAACTTCACCATTCACATAAAAGTTTGCCTCATCACTGAACAAAATCTTCTGCGTGAACTGAGGGTCCTGTTCCAATTTTTGTTGTGCCCATTCTGCAAATTCTGTGCGCCGATCTGGGTCATCCTGTCATGAACCGAAGTTCCACGCACAAGTTGGACCCAGGAGCAGAACACACACACAGCGGTACGAGAGAACAAAAATAAACTTTATTATAACTGAGGGTGTCCCGGGAGGGTAGAAGGGAAAAAACGCACGGAACCAGAAAAACCGAGGGACTGGGAGGAGAATCGCGCAGGAACGCCGAGAGCGGGACTATTGGGGTGCGGGGAAAACGGCAGTATACGAGGGGAAGTAGAGTACGCGTCTTACGATGATAGCGGGGCTGAGGGAACCGGAGGGAGGGGTGAGGGTCCTTGGGGAGAAGCTTCAGAAAGGTCGAGGCGGCTGGGGCTGATCGTGATCCAAATTCCGGACAGGCAGGTGGACAGGCTGGTGGCTCAAACACGCCGAGCTGTGATCGCTGAAGGACGACTACGGACTGGCGTGGAGCAGCAGGCTGGGCAGGATTAAATAGTCCACCTGGTGATCGCCTGGGATGGGATGCAGGTGTGGAGTTAGCAGCCACGCCCACGGGAGTGGGCATCCCATCAGCACCTCGGACGCCGGGCCGCGGACCATGACACATCCTCGTTGAGATACTGCAGTAGCTGGAGTTTGCAAGGGTGCCATTTGTGAGTAGCTAATATCCGCCAAAGGGATGTTCGACTAATGCCACTCTCCAGTGACATGTGGCGAGTGCTACGATGTGGGCTCTTGCTGAATGAAGCTAGGACAGCCACTGATGTTTCTTCATTAGTGAAAGTTTTCTTGCGTCCACATTTTGCCAAATCCAACACTGAACCAGTTTCACGAAACTTAGCAAGCAGTTTGCTAACTGTAGCATGGGAGATGGGTGGTCACATGTATGAACGTGGCTATGGAGTAAGATCATAGAAATACATTTCTTTATTTATGTATTTATCAGGTGATCAGCTGGGATATTAGTGATGGGTCGGTCGCGAACGAAATGGCTCTTACGGTGTGTTCACACCGAACGCGATGGACGCGAATAGAGCGTCAGGTTTACATGTAAAGTCAATGGAAAGGCGCGATGACGCGCGATTGCGGGTCCCGCGAAAATTCGGAAGCAGATTTGCGTCACGAAAACGCCAAAACGCGTGAAACGCGCGTCAGTGTAGCGCGTCTGGCGCGTTTGACGCGCGAATAAAACCACGCGCGTGAGTTTTTGTGTTGCACTTTGTGCATACGCGCGTTTCGCGTCTACCGCTCGAGTTGGAAAAATCTGAACTCCAGCGTCAAATCGCGCCGCGACAACCAATCAGGAGCCTGGTGACGTGGCTCTGACCTAGGTCAAAGGGGCAGATCCAGCCAAAGCCCTTCATTCTTCATTCAGTATGGAGGAAAAGCTGATCAGCGCCGTGGCTAACCACCCCGAGCTATACGATGCCAGCTCCTATTTCTACCGAGACAGGAATAAAAAGGACCTAGCTTGGAGACACATAAGTGAGGAGATCGGGCAACCTGGTAAGTTCATTCCTTCTTCTTTTTAATTTTCAGACTGACCCGATGAAGCCGTGCAAAAGCTAGCAAGCGCGCCTACTGTCCCGCGATTTTCCCACTGTTGTACAAATACCTTTCCGCTAACCAGATAATGCGTTTATTCAGAGGACATCTGCAGGAGAAAGTGGAAGAGCCTCAGGGACACCTATAATAAGGAGAAGAGGTCAGAGAAGGAGAAGAGGAGTGGGTCTGCAGCAGGATCGGGGAGGAGATGGAAGTTCTTCGCGGTCATGGGGTTTCTGGACCCCTTCCTCACCCCGCGGGAGACCAGCGGTAATATGGTGCGGACCGTGGAGAACTTCTCCCCCGAGGACCAGGGACAGCCCGAAGAGGCAGCAGGGGAGTGTCAGTCAGAAGGTATGTTTACAATTAATTAATGTAGGCAGTTAATTTATGCGTGTTGTCATACAGGAATATATTTTGTTTATTAATAAACAGTATAAAGTAGTCCCGCTGTTCATCCGTCACTGCCTCGCCTTTTCGCTGATTTTTTTTATTGCACCGTACAGCTTTCAACGATGCGCATTGCATTCTGCAGCCCAAATGACAAATCTCCTCCGTGTCGTGTCTCCTGCGCTTGCCAAACTTATCATGTTTGGTTTTGATAGCCATCATGTCCAATAGAAAAAACAGCACAAAAACACCCATAACTATGACCCTCATTCAGAAATAGACACCTGCACCGGGAGCGAAAAAGGCGCACAAAAGTGGCGCCGCAGACGGAGAAAAAGCGCGGCATAATACTTTTACGTTTTAAAATCGACAAAGGTTTGCACTTTGAGAATCAACTTGTGAGAACTGTGACTACTGTTCATGTGCTGCAATAAATGGGAGACCACTGTATATAATAATAAGTATATAATAATATAATATTCTCTATGACTATTGTCTTCAACCTGTTAACATTTAATATTGTCTTGATAGAGTCAAGTTATCATGCAGCAGAGTCCTCCCCTGTTGCTTCTCCTGACTCCCCAGTCCCTGGTCCCTCCACTCCTGCTGCTGCACCCACAGGTATGAACATCAAGCACTGATAGCTTTTTACTTGCTTGGATTCCCTTGTGATCACCTTTACTAAATATCTACAACCAATCTGTTCATATCCTGGTTTTTTTCAATTTTGAAAATGACAATCTAGTAGCAGCCTTCTCATTTCTTTGTGGTGTTTTGTTCTGTTTTTTACAGGCCCACAGAGGAGGAGAGCTCGAAGGCGGTCGAGGGAAGGGTCCCAGGATGGTCCATCGGCGGTGGAGCTGGCTATCCTGGAGTCCCTAAAGAGGCCACGCCCGTCTGCAACAGAGTATTTCCTCCTCGGCCTTGTTCCTGCTCTGGAGAGCATGCCGCCTCAGACACGAGAATTCGTGAAATTCCAAATTCATAAATTAGTTTTTGACAACAGCACAGCTGTGCTAAATTTGGAAACATTGGACCCTAATGATCAGTAGTTTTCTGATGAGGCAGCAGCTCTCCAGGGCAGAAACAATGTTCTTATTCTTCTCCTCCTTCTCCCCTGAGGCTCTTCCACTCCAAGCTGGGTCCTTTTTATTCCTTTCTCTCTGTAAATAGTTAAATTTCATATATTTATGTTGAATCTTTTTATTACTGAATTTATATATTTTATCAAATAAACATTTATAATGACAAATGTCTCTGTTCTACTACACAGCAAATATTGGCACCCGACTTGACACAAGTAGAATTTATTTCATATTATACTAATGACAAAATATACTGATACAGTGGGATGCAAAAGTTTGGGCAACCTTGTTAATAGCCATCATTGTCCTGTACAAATCGTTATTTGTCACAATTTAAATTGTCAGTTAAATACATCATATAGGAGACACACACAGTGATATTTGAGAAGTGAAATGCAGTTCACTGGATTTACAGAAAGTGTGCAATAACTTTACACTAAATAAAGCAGGTGCATATATTGGCAACACATAAAAAGAGAAATAACATAAATATGTAGTGTATATCAATGTGTGTGTCTCCTATATGATATATGTAATTGACATTTTTTACTGTAACCGATTCATACAGGAAAATAATGACTATTAATAAGGTTGCTCAAACTTTTGCATCACACTGGTTATAGGAACATAGTGAAGACAAGTTACTTAAGAGAATAAAGAGAGGTTAGGTTATTTTGGAGTAGAGATCCATTTATTAAGAAAATTTTAAAAAGGAGAAAGTTCCCTTGTAGTTGTGGAACATGGATCCTGAGTTGGGGGGTGCCTTCGTCTGGACGTGCTTCCCATCCAGAGCTCCACAACAGAGGGGGAAGTTCCAGCGCTCCTGGAATCCCTCTGCGATGGACCGCCAGTCTTCAGTTGAAGGCACAGCCGTGAAATCGTCCACTAGACAGTCCCAAATGGCCGTCGCTACCTGGGGGATGATCTGGCTCACCGTGGACACACCGACTCGAAAACTGAACGCGATGGTCCTGAAGGAGTCCCCGGTGGCAAGGAACCTGGACAAAATTGTTTAAAATGTGTATTATGTGTACTGCAGTTACAAAATACATTATTGAAATTCCAAAATTACAAATTCCAAAACATAAATCTTACATAAAACATTTTGTAATTATAAGGATAATTACATGATATATATTTGATATAATCTAAAACAGTCTGCAGTGATTATATACAAATATTCAACTATCCCAGAAATTAAACCAGGTATAAATAAACAAAAGGAGTGTGTATCACTACAAAGATTAACCCACAGTGGTCCTAATACCAGTTTGATATCAGCAAACACCGAGAGCATACCTATGACACCACAGCCATGCTATCATTCAACCACTGATAACAGCATAAATCGAATTAAATTAAATCGGGACTTGATGAGACCATCTGAGTATCACTAGAAATATTATAAACAGTACCAGTTTGCTATCGGTAAACACCGAGAGCATTCACTGTTAGCATAGCACATCCATGTTAGCAGTGTATAAACGATACACTGCTAACATGGATGTGCTATGCCATCAGTAAACGCCGACAGCATTCACTGTTAGCATAGCACATCCATGTTAGCAGTGTATAAACGATAGTTTATACACGCCGACAGCATTCACTGTTATAGCACATCCATGTTAGCAGTGTATACACGATACACTGCTAACATGGATGTGCTATGCCATCAGTAAACGCCGACAGCATTCACTGTTAGCATAGCACATCCATATTAGCAGTGTATAAACGATAGTTTATACACGCCGACAGCATTCACTGTTATAGCACATCCATGTTAGCAGTGTATACACGATACACTGCTAACATGGATGTGCTATGCCATCAGTAAACGCCGACAGCATTCACTGTTAGCATAGCACATCCATGTTAGCAGTGTATAAATGGATGGTTTAGCATATATTAGCACAGGTATCAATAAAGGACTACCGTATTGACCACTTTTACTAACCTCAGGCAGACGGACAGGCGCTCTGCAGGTGGGATTGAGCGCCTGTAATTGGTGTCTAGGCGGGCGATTCTGGGACCGACGCGGGAAAGCAGGTCCTCAAACTGGCCGGGTGACAGACGATGATATCGCTGGAATCTGCCGTCATCCAGGCGCAGCTCCTGGAGCAAATGGTGAAACTCACCAAACTGCTCACGCGCCTGGAGGACTTGATGGACCCAGGTACGGCGAGGACGTCTTTTACGCTGCTGCTCTGCTCTCCACAGTACATAGAGAAGGGAGACTCTCTCTTCAAGCGCTAGCTCGATAGCTGCCATCTTGCAAAACCAGGTCTGGCACAACTCCCTCCCACATTCCTCCCACATTTCCGGTTCACGCGCGCGATGGATTTTTCTTGGACACGCGTTGAGACGCGAATGTACACGCGTCAAATTAGGGGCGTTTGGGGCGTTTTATTCGCGTCCATCGCGTTCGGTGTGAACACACCGTTAGAGCCGAGTCTTTGACATGAACGATGCGAGCCGGCTCCTTATCGCGAGCCGTTTTTTTTTTTTTCCCCCTTTCTCTCACCCTCTCCCTATCGCACTTTTTTTCCGCTTCACTCAGCATGCGAGCCTTGTGCTTTACGCTGGGAAGAGGGGGGAGGGGCGGTAGCAGTAGCACAGGAACAGAGCGGGAGGGAGAGAGAGAGAGAGAAAGAGAGCCAGGGACAACAACCTCACATTAGAAAGGTATAGTAATCATCCACAACTATTTTCAGTTGCAGATGATAAAAGATTCAGAAAGTTTATTTATGCAGGTCCATATGACAGAGAATATGCATCTTCTTTTTGTTTTCATATTTTAATTTATATTTAATTGTGTTGTGGTTTGCAGTGTTTTGCGTTGTTTCACTTTAAATTTGTAAAAGGAAAAAGCTGAAAATTTAAATAGTTAAAAGTTGAAATGTGAATAGTTGATTTTTGTATTATATGATTTATTTATTACATTTTATGTGGAGTGAATAAATAAAAGTATATTTACGGTGGCCCCTACAGACAAAGCACGTACAAACTTGAAATCACGTACGAACCCTGAAGCACGTACAAACTCCAAAACACGTACAAACTCCAAAACACGTAAAAACACGTACAAACTCCAAAACACATACAAACTCCAAAGCGTGTAAAAACTCAAAACACGTACAAAAGACAACAGAAGTGCTCCAGGATGCTAGGGGCAGTGTTGAACTTTTGTAAGCAAGCACCGGATTTGGTGTGTGGTAATAACAGGTAAATGAACTTTTTTTTTTTTTTAATTATTTGACTATATATGAATGCTTGTGTATAAATACACAAACAATACACATATGCTTTCATGCTTTCAATTGTGTCATTTAAGTGATCTAGGTAGCTCTGTTTTGGAAGTTCAGTTCATGCTAGAAATGTGTTTTGGAGTTTGTATGTGCTTTTTGGAGTTTGTACGTGTTTTGTCTCTAGGGGCCACCGCACATATATCAACATATATAAATAAAACCACTTTTTTTTACATTAGTAATTCCTTTTGTGCATAATTTTATATTATTGTTAATAATAAATTAATTAAAGCAACAAAACAACCTGAAGAGCTGGTTCGGAGCTGAAAGAGCCGGCTCTTTTTAGTGAGCCGAACCAAAAGAGCCGGTTCCCTAAAAAGAGCCGGAAATCCCATCACTATGGGATATCCAAGATGGAGTGGTCAAACCACTGTTAACCAAAAAAAATACGGTGGCAGCAATCACTGACGGAGAGACAGTGGCAAAAATTACTTTGTTTGAGGAATTCTCATCCAAAGTCAAAGAGGGCATGTCTTATATGATGAGGGGACATGAGCTGAGGGGCCAAGCTCCCCCTTATTTAATCAACATTACGGCGAGGACACAGCTTTTTAAAGCTCCTGCCCTTGCAGTCACAGAGGCCCTCATCACAAAGGCGGAGGAGCTTCTTGATCCACCTTCCCCAGCAACACCACTGAAGATGAGCCCAACGTTTGGAGGGCTTATTACAGTGGAAGGGGAGGTTGTGGAGGTAAATATTTGTGGTTCCATCAGAATTGATATTGCTTTAGGTTTTCAAAGAAACCATTACTTTTTTGTCTTTAAAAGTAAAAATAATAATTTTGTTCTTGTCAAGCAAACACAAAATTGTGAGAACAAGATCAACTGCTATTATTTTGTAAATGGTTGTAGATTTATGATTAACAACAATGATAAAATAATAGATGTAGTAAGTCAAGAAAGAAGCACATAGATGTACACACACAGATTTATGCAATCACTATAACTGACATTATATTTTAATTGAATTTTTAGTGTTCGGCAGTGAGGAAAGTTGTCGTAGGCAAACAACAGGTGCCTATACAAACGCTCCAGCTAAAGCAGGTAATGGTGCAACTAAAGTGTAATATTGAAAATGGTGAAAATAGGCATATTTGAGATTTGTATTAGTTAATAAATAAATCTTTCATTCTGTCATTTTTGTGATTTCAGGATGGGCATACCATGACTGTCTCCTTGTGGAGGGAGGCATCAAATCTCGATGTTCATGTGGGAGATCAGATAAAGGTCTCCCACGTCAAAGGGCACCACTCTGCCTATGGTGTACAGCTCCAGACGACCTCCTATATAAAGACTGAGGTATGAAGAAGCCATATGTTTGTACCAACATGTAATAGCAATGTCATTTACCAAAATGTTTAGAATTATAGGTGGTCCAAAAGATTGTTCATCTGGACGTAGCATTTTCAAGTGGGAGAAACGTTTCGTCACTCATCCAAGTGACTTCTTCAGTCTCAGCGGACTGCAGGTTTCTGCGGTCTTTGATCAGTGCCCATGACAATTTGTATATTATTGATCAATGAACTGACCTCCCAGCCTATTGTTCCTTCAGTGGGCTAGTTTCAGTCATTATGCAATGTACTGTTTAAAAGATTGGTTAAATGAGACTGAAGAAGTCACCTGGATGAGTGACGAAACATTTCTCCCACTTGAAAATGCTACGTCCAGATGAACAGAATCAACCTTTTGGGATTTACTTACATGGATCATTGAGCATGCATCAAGACGTGATTACCATATTAAATATATGCTTTTTGTGTATCGACAGACAAAGGAAAATGAAAGGACAGAAGTAACTATAGTTGGTGTGGCCACGGCAGAGCAGTGCAGTGCACTGCAGTCCACCCAACTACAAGTTCTCCTTCAAACTGGAGAAACCCTCTTCATCGAAGGGGAAATGTGTAAGCCTTATGAGGAGGAGTTTGAGAAGGCCACGATCACCGTTACTGTAAAAAACAAAGGAAAACAAATAGTAGACATAAAAAACCCCAGAATAAATATATATATAGTTCATTTGTTTTGTTTGTATTTTTTAAAATGTTCAAGTTTGAAAAATGATATATTATAAAGAATGAATTAAATTGTTTTTATTTATATTTTATTTATATATGTTTATAATTTTTTATTACATGTTGCTATGTTCATTCATTTAAACAATATTTAAAAGTTATAGTTTCAATTGCAGTCTTGTGCTAAGTGTTTTGTAATCTGATCAAATCTAGTAAATAGCTGAAAATGCATAAAGCAGTCTCATGTTTATTAAATGAAACAGAAGACATGGTTTATAAAACACTCTCTAATGTACAGTTACATTGCATGCTCTGTATGTGGTGTAATTGCATTGTACAGTAGATGTTAATGCAGCCGGTCAGTGTAGTTAGGCTGATGGCAGCTAGAGGGCGAGACCGGTGTGTTTCTGTATAGAATGTTATGTGGGGCAGAGCAAGAACAAGAAAATAAAGTGTGGTTATGAATCGTACAGTGGACCCGCGTATAATTGAATAACACGACATGGTGTCAGAAGTCCTGTACTGATCCATATAACCTCGACTGAACGAACCTGTGTCTGGTGGAGCTCGCGGGATAACGAGGGGAGAATATGGCGGATGAGACTGCACAGAGAGCACCGGCGGGGCCGAGCGCGACATTCAGCATCCAGCCACCGGAATCCTTCGACTTTTCAAAACCGCAGGAGTGGTCCAAATGGATACGGAGGTTCGAGAGATTCCGTCTCGCCAGTAATTTGAACGTCAGCTCGGAGGAAAACCAAGTCAACACGTTGATTTACTGCATGGGAGATGAGGCGGACGATGTGCTTCGCGGTCTGAGTTTAACAGCGGAGCAAAGGACAACGTACGAGGGGGTATGTGATGGTTTCCAGGCTTTTTTCATTGTGAAGAAAAATGTGATCTATGAGCGCGCCAAATTCAATATGCGCCGACAGGGAGACAATGAGACAGTGGATGCTTTTGTGACAGCACTGTATGCGCTAGCAGAACATTGCAACTATGGAGTGCTACATGATGAGCTGATACGTGATAGGCTCGTTGTCGGTCTCACGGACAAACGGCTGTCAGAACGCATGCAGCTTGACCCAGATTTGACTTTGCAGAGGGCTATCAACATGGCGAGGCAAAGTGAAGAGGTAAAGCGACAACAATCCTCCTTGCGAGGTGACTCTAGAGGTGAGGCTAGCGATGCTAAGTCAGTAGATAGAGTGCATAAAATCAGTCGTAAGCCTGTTAGAACCAAACTGCTCCAGACTGATAGTCGTCAAGCTAAAACACGTGGATTCTGAGAAGATGGCAGAAAAGGGCCAACCTGTCAGAAATGTGGTGGCGCTCCATCCCATTCAAAGCAGGATTGTCCAGCGAATGAAGTGAAATGCCATGCATGTGGAAAGAAAGGACATTACAGGCGTGTATGCAGGGCACCAAAAACAGTGCATGAGGTTGAAGAGGATGAACATGGTTTGTTCCTGGGCAGTGTTAAGTGTGAGGGTGAGCCGTGGACTGTCGACTTAAGCATAAACAACAAAAACGTGTCATTTAAAATTGATACAGGAGCCGATGTGACAGTCCTACCCCTTAAGGTGTTTAAGGAGCTCTACAGACACAACCACCCCCCCCAGTCTCCACAAATCAACCAAGGCTCTGCTGGGTCCCGGGAGGAGTCGTTTGGATGTCGTTGGTGTCAGTGAGCTTGCACTGAGGAAGGGAGACAAAGAAATACTTGAGGATGTCTTTGTCATCAGACACCTGCACACTGCTTTGCTGGGGAGACCTGCTATTAGCAAGCTGGAGCTTGTGGCTCGTCTGGAGAGCATAACTATAGAGACGCTTAAAAAGTGCTACCCAAAGCTGTGCAGTGGTCTCGGTGAAGTACGTCAGCCGTACGACATCAAACTGAAACCTGGAGCTCAACCTTTTTCCTTGAAGACGCCACGGAGAATCCCGTTGCCTCTGATGGACAAAGTTAAGCAGGAGCTGGCCCGTATGGAAGAACTAGGGGTGATCAGCAGGATTGAGGAGCCAACTGATTGGTGCTCAGGCATGGTGGTGGTACCGAAGAAGACAGAAGATGTACGCATATGTGTCGACCTTACACACCTCAATGAGTCTGTGTGTCGAGAGAAGTACATACTGCCATCGGTGGAGGAAACATTGGGCAGATTGGCTGGTGCCAGCATATTCAGCAAGCTGGACGCTAACATGGGGTTTTGGCAGATACCTCTGACGGAAAACTCAGCCAAATACACCACTTTCATCACACCGTTTGGGCGTTATTACTTCAAGAGACTGCCCTTCGGGATTGCTTCAGCACCGGAGCATTTCCAGAACAGGATGGTCACAGAGGTCACAGATGGTATGGAAGGGGTGGTTTGCCACATGGACGACGTGCTGGTCTGGGGCAGAACGCAGGAAGAGCATGACTCTCGCCTACACGCTGTGCTGGGCAGGATCCAAAAAGCTGGCATCACCCTAAACATTAACAAGTGCGACATCGCGAAACAGCAGGTGACGTTTTTAGGGCATGTTCTCTCAGCCAGCGGTATCAGCCCTGACCCAAGCAAGACCCAGGCTGTGAGGGAGATGAAGGAGCCACAAAGTGTGAGTGAGTTAAGGAGCTTTCTGGGAATGGTTAACCAGCTTGGAAAGTTTATCCCACAGCTCGCAGAGAGGGACAAACCTCTAAGAGACTTACTGTCTAAGAAAAACTGCTGGAGATGGGACATTGACCAGGCTAGAGCATTTCAGAACCTGAAAGATGCGCTCACATCACCGCCAGTGTTGGCCATGTATGACCCAAGCCGTGACTGCAAGGTGTCAGCGGACGCATCATCGTATGGCTTTTTTTTTTTTTTTTTTTTTTAATAAATAGGACAGGGGGAATGAATGAGAGAAAGAGGGGGAGAGAAAGAAAGAAAACCAAAGGGGAGAAGAGACGGTGAGAAGGGGGGGGGGGAGAGAGAGAAAAAAAAAGAACTCCTGGGTCACCTGTATGGAGAAAAAAAAAAAACAAACAAACAAACAAAAAAAACAAACAGAGGAGACAGCAAACAACAAAGAGCAACATAATAATAGAGAAAACAAAGCACCATCACAATAAACTAGCTAGTCATAGATATCAATATTTACTAAATAATAAACGATATTGTGCAGCACGCAAGATAGACAGCGCACAGTGTGCTTTGAGGTAGCAGCCAAGAAAGCTTTAGTCCGCGTCTGTGAATACCCATGTGTGCATACCTGTGTGGATCAGCATGCTTGCATTCCAAAGGTTTCTCCATGTAATGATCTGCTAGGGAGTGTGGGGGGGCCACAGCCCCGTCCTCCAGGGTGTGAAGCGGGTATGGAGGAGATCAAAACTCCAGACATCCAGAGGCCCCCAGAACACAAGAGACCATGGAAGACCAACAGAGGGGCAGCTGCGCCACTGTTCCAGTAAGAGCTGAGGAGAGTCCCAGATGAGGGCTCGCCCAGCAGCCGCGGAGCAGAAGTCAGGGGGAGTTGCAGTGACGCGCCCGTGAGCTCCGCCGGCCCCCAGCTGTGCCTGAGTGACCGAGCCCCAGGCCGAGAGGCCGGGGGCACCCCACCTCCAAAGGGGGCCCGAGCGAGCCCCAGGCCCCGACAAGCGGCCGCCAAGGAGTGAGCCGGTGTGTACCCGGACGCCCACCCCCAGACACAAAGAACCACCAACACACCGACACCTGAGGGAGTCCGCCACCGGCAGGGGAAGTGGTGGTGGGTGGAGATAGGCCTCCAAACCTTGGAGGGCCTGAGGTGTCCCCAGAGAGGTGGCGTCTGATACCCAACCTGACATATAGACACAGACATACAGGCACACACAGACATAAACATCCATTCCCACCCTCATGCTCTCATATGCACTCACTCCACACTCAACCAACGTGGAGACAGACATAAAGAGACGCTGTACACACAATCACACTCCCCAAGCGTACTCTACAAACCGGGTCTAGGTACCCTTGCCCCTGGAGGGGGGAATTGCACCCAGACCCAGGTGGTTTAGGGGGTGTGCTGCTTCAAAGGTGGGACGAGGAGTGGAGACCCGTTGCCTACGCGTCACGCTCCCTCACTGCAACAGAACAGAGATACGCTCAGGTTGAAAAGGAGGCTTTAGGTCTGACCTGGGCTTGTGAGCGGTTCCGCAACTTTCTTATTGGCAAACACTTTCAAATGGAGACAGACCATAAGCCGCTGCTAAGTCTGCTGGGGGCACAAACTCTGGATGCGCTCCCTCCCAGAATTCAACGCTTTAGGATGCGCCTCATGCGATATTCCTACTCGATTTCGCATGTACCAGGCAAACACCTGTGGACAGCTGACACGCTCTCACGATCTCCAGTGAAAGCAAAAGAAACACTTCAAGACAAGGAGTTGTTGGAGAGCACAAATATTTACGTGGACATGTTGATGGACAATCTGCCAGCTAGCAACAATTTCTTGGAGCAGCTGAGAGAAGAGCTGGAGAGGGACAGCGTATGTGCTCGCGTGATGCAGCTGTGTGAGGAAGGATGGCCCACACATTTCAACAGCGAACCAGCGCTAAGACTGTACTGGGCAGAACGGGCGTTCCTCACCGTACATGATGGTCTGCTAATCAAAGGGGACAGGTTGGTTATACCTGCAACTATGAGAATTGATGTGCTCACCAGACTGCACGAAGGTCACCAGGGAGTGGTTAAGTGCAGACAGCGAGCACGACAGTCGGTTTGGTGGCCAGGGCTAAGCCAGCAGATAAATGAGCTTGTCCTTAACTGTCGGACATGTTGCCAAGTGAGAGAAAACCACACAGAACCGCTGATGCCATCACAGTATCCGGGGCGGCCGTGGCAAAAGCTAGGAGCCGATCTGTTTATGCTGAGAGGGAAAACCTACCTTCTTGTTGTGGATTATGCCTCAAGATTTGTTGAGATTGCCCCTCTCACACCTTCAAGGTCAGAGGACGCGATCCATCATCTCAAAGGGATTTTTGCACGACATGGGATCCCCGAGCAGCTGGTAACAGATAATGGGCCACAGTTTTCAGGGGCAGCTTTTGAGACATTTGCAAAAGTGTATGGCTTCTGTCACATTACAAGCAGCCCGAAATATCCCCAAAGCAATGGCGAAGCCGAACGAGCAGTTAAGACTGTCAAGAATCTATTGCGGAAAGCTGTTGATCCACACTTGGCTCTGCTCGCTTACAGAGCCACCCCACTGCAGAATGGCTATAGTCCAGCCCAACTCTTGATGGGGAGACGGCTTCACACCACAGTGCCAATACTGCCATCTCTGCTAGACCCCGCACTTCCTGATAGTGTGGTTGTCACCCGGAGGGAAAAGGAGAGGAGGACTAAAGAGGCACAGTCATATAACCTTCGTCATCGCGCACGCAGCCTCGACAGGCTCACTCCAGGCCAAGAAGTGTGGATAACAGACCAGAGAGCCAGCGGCACCGTTATTGGCAGCCACTCCACACCACGATCATATCTCGTGGAGGGACCTCGTGGGACAATTAGGCGGAATCGTCGGCATCTTGTTCCCATGAAACACTCTCCAGACCAAACTGAGAGCAATAATGGGGAGCCAGAATCTGCAGAAGCCGGGGAGCAGTGCTCCACGGACATGCCAGAGACAGTTTCTCCAGAGCTTCCATCTACACCCAGAACCAGATCCGGAAGAGTGGTTGTGAGACCAACCAGATTGGACTTATAACGGATAAGATGGAAAGGACTGTTTTATACAAGAATACCCCTCTTTCGTAGTATTGTTTGCACAATATGGGTAAAAGTGTAAAAGCTAAAAGGTTGTCATTTTCAAATATGCATGTTCGGAAGTTGGGAAATGCAGGGGGTGTGACAAGTTAGCATGTAAGAATTTGTGTTACTTAACGGGTTAATTAGAGTTAAGATTTTCATTATATAGTATTCCTTACAGGTAAGCGCAGGACCAGACCTTCCAGCCACAGAGGCAGAATAACCCTCTAAGGTCTGGTGAGTCAATGGTAGTCTACCCATTGATTCTAGAAAGGGGAGATGTGGTGTAATTGCATTGTACAGTAGATGTTAATGCAGCCGGTCAGTGTAGTTAGGCTGATGGCAGCTAGAGGGCGAGACCGGTGTGTTTCTGTATAGAATGTTATGTTATGTGGGGCAGAGCAAGAACAAGAAAATAAAGTGTGGTTATGAATCGTACAGTGGACCCGCGTATAATTGAATAACACGACACTGTACAGAGCTTAACAGACTTTTTAAGCACTTAAAATCTTCGATAAAGAACACTGCTCCTGTAGGCCAACAACTGCCTATCTGTATGTTCAACATCAAATAATAATGTTTTTATGTGTGTGTTATTTAGAAGGCTGAAATATTATATATGTTTTTCTTAAACAGTTTGAAAACATTAATAACACACCTAGAAACAAAGATCAAAGCTCAATATTGTATTTTCTGTGTGTATTAAAGGGGGCAAGTCCATGAACAATATTTCATTTGGTAGCTTTGCAGAAGCCAACAAATTAAATTCATTATTTATTTTAACATTCCTGTTGTTTTCATGCTTGAATTGCTGTTTTATTCAAATAATTATGGAAGGACAAATGATCAAGTCAAGACTTCTGGGTGGTTATGATATCAATTAAACAAGGTATTCACATTTTATTAATAAGGCCAGGAGTTTATCTAACAATACTCAATGTATTAAAGCAGGGGCTTCAAGGGCCAGCATCCTGCATGTTTGTGATGTATCCTTGATCCAACACAGCTGATCCTCACCTGCTAAATCATAATATTTCTACTAAATCATAACATTTTCACTAAATATAGTATTGCTAAATCGAAGTGTTTCGGGTGTCCAAATTCATATGCTGCATCCTCCTGAGGACCTGGCCTTTACTTGGGATTGGTCTTCCGAAGGGTGGGTAGGCCGGAAGTGAGCGGCTGTGAAATTGGACAGTCTAGCCTTCAGATTTGTGTCACCAGCTGTCTTGGCGGGGTTTAATAAACTCAGCCATCTCCTCCTTGCTATTTAAAATAAAACAGTTCACTGATGTAAATTCTCAATCATGTCACACTTCTGTTTAATCAGCTTTTTGTTTGACGTTTATTCAGCTGTAATCTCAGCCAAACCAATTTACTCGCGAACAAATAAAACACTGAAAAAAGCCAAATAATAAAATGTTATTGATCTAAATAATATATATACATTTCAACCACTATATTTTAACTAAATATTAGATTAGATTAGATTAGAT
Organism: Maylandia zebra; assembly: GCF_041146795.1. Lineage (NCBI taxonomy): Eukaryota > Metazoa > Chordata > Actinopteri > Cichliformes > Cichlidae > Maylandia > Maylandia zebra. The sequence continues at coordinate 5,583,437 of NC_135187.1, read as the reverse complement.
TAGATAGAACTTTATTAATCCCTCGGGTGGGTTCCTCTGGGAAATTCGATTTCCAAAAAAGCACAGCACCGACAGAAGTTACAGAGTTACAGAATATTATATATATATATATATATATATATATATATATATATATATATATACACACACACACATATATATAAATACAGAGACAATATAAATAAAATATACGAAGGGGATAAATAGAATAAATAGGAATAAAAATAAAAATACAAGTGAATTGCACATTTCAAGTATTGAGTCTATTGCACCGTTGACTATTTACAAAAGTATTGCACAAAAGGTATTGCACAGTGAGGTGAAGAGGCACTACAGCTTAGTTGTTCCCCCCTCCTTTGTCCTCCTGTTTCCCCTCCCTCTCCCCTCCAGAGAGGAGTTAAACAGTCTGATGGCGTGTGGGACAAAGGAGTTTTTAAGTCTGTTAGTTCTTGTCTTTGGGAGAAGCAACCTGTCACTGAACAGACTCTTCTGGTTGTTAATGGCAGTGTGCAGAGGATGCCTGGCATTGTCCATAATGTCCATCAGTTTCTTTAATGTCCTTTTCTCTGCCACTGTCACCAGAGTGTCCACCAGAGTGTTCAAATATAGTTGAAATATAGTGGCATTTCTTTGCGGGGCCACACCACACCCCTCCATGTGCTTGTCAGAGGTAGCCTGACTCCCATTTGTGGCTGGAGTGAGTCAGCAGTTCCTGCCATACAATGGCATTGATGCTATGGACTCATCCCCCCATTCCCCAGACCTGAATCCAATTGATCACATCTGGCACATCATGTCTTGCTCCATCCACCAACGCCATGTTGCACCACAGATTGTCCAGGAGTTGGTGGATGCTTTAGTACAGGTCTGTGAGGAGTAGTGATGGGATTTCCGGCTGTTTTTAGAGATCCGGCTCTTTCGGTTCGGCTCACTAAAAAGAGCCGGCTCTTTCGGCTCCGAACCGGCTCTTCAGGTTGTTTTGTTGCTTTAATTAATTTATTATTAACAATAATATAAAATTATGCACAAAAGGAATTACTAACGTAAAAAAAAGTGGTTCTATTTATATATGTTTATATATAAATATATGCGGTGGCCCCTAGAGACAAAATACGTACAAACTCCAAAACACATTTCTAGCATGAACTGAACTTCCAAAGCAGAGCTACTAGATCACTTAAATTACACAATTGAAAGCATGTGTGTATTGTTTGTGTATTTATACACAGGCACTCATATATAGTCAAATAATTTTTAAAAAAAGTTCATTTACCTGTTACTACCACACACCAAATCCGGTCGTTGGTACTTGCTGGCTTGTGTAGCCACAAGATAAAAAAGGCTCAACACTGCGCCCAGCATCCTGGAGCACTTCTGTTGTCTTTTGTACGTGTTTTGAGTTTTTATGTGCTTCTGAGTTTTTATATGCTTCTGCGTTTTTACATGCTTTGGAGTTTGTACATGTTTTTACGTGTTTTGGAGTTTTTACGTGTTTTGGCGTTTTTACGTGTTTTGGAGTTTGTACATGCTTCAGAGTTCATACATGATTTGAAGTTTGTATGTGCTTTGTCTCTAGGGGCCACCGTAAAAATATACTTTTATTTATTCACTCCACATAAAATGTAATAAATAAATCATATAATACAAAAATCAACTATTCACATTTCAACTTTTAACTATTTAAATTTTCAGCTTTTTCCTTTTACAAATTTAAAGTGAAAAGAATACAAAACACTGCAAACCACAACACAATTAAATATCCATCCATCCATCCATTCGCTTCCGCTTATCCTTTTCAGGGGCGCTGGAGCCTATCCCAGCTGTCATAGGGCGAAAGGCGGGGTACACCGTGGACAGGTCGCCAGTCTGTCGCAGGTCCAAAATTAAATATAAATTATAATATGAAAACAAACAGAAGATGCATATTCTCTGTCATATGGACCTGCATGAATAAACTTTCTGAATCCTTTATCATCTGCAACCGAAAATAGTTGTGGATGATTACTATACCTTTCTAATGTTGTTGTCCCTGCCTCTCTTTCTCTCTCTCTGGCTCTGTTCCTGTGCTACTGAGTGTAATTACCGCCCCTCCCCCCTCTGCCCAGCGTAAAGCACAAGGCTCGCGTGCTGAGTGAAGCGGAAAAAAATTGGGAGAGAGAGGCTGAGAGAAAGAAAAAAAAAAAAAAACCCCACGTGACGGCTCGCGATAAGGAGCCGGCTCGCGTCGTTCATGTCAAAGACCCGGCTCTAAGAGCCATTTCGTTCGCGAACGACCCATCACTAGTGAGGAGATCCCTCAGGATCCCCCAGGTATTGTAGGGAGGTCATAAAGGCACCTGGAGACCCCACACACTACTGAGTCTCATTTTGATGTGTTTTAAGGACATGACATCCAAGTTGGATCAGCCTGTAGTGTTTTTTGTGACACCAAATCCAGACTTACATGGGTTGCTAAATTTGATTTCCATTGATAATTTGTGTGATTTTGCTGTCAGCACATTCAACTATGTAAAGAATAAAGTGTTTAATAAGAATAGTTCATTCATTCAGATCTGGCATGTCTTATTTTTGTTCTTTTTATTTTTTTGAGCAGTGTATATCACATAGGGCTGCACGGTTAATCGTTAGAAAATCGCGATCTTGATTCATACTTATGTGCGATCTCATTTCCAAATGACGATTTAAAAAAAGAAAGAAAAAAAGATGACGACATTGTACCGCATTTTGATCCGGGACGTAATCTGCATGAAAACAAGCGCTCACTCTTCCTGCTCAACAAATGACAAGGGCGGAGCCTTATACCACGTGATACAGAAGCTGTACCGTGTGATGCTAAAATTAGCAGGGAAAAAACAACGGAGAGCACGTCACGAGAAAGGATGACGAGAAAGTGACAGGAGAAAATCCATCCCGGTCAACCACCCAAACATCAATAACGGGAACCTTATACAGCGCTTCCCTATACCCGTCGAACTCCCGCAGGCACAAAGAAATTACGGAGGCTATCACTTATCACCTGACCAAAGATATGGCTCCCATCAACACTGTGCAAAACGAGGGATTTAGGAAAATGATCAACACCCTAGACAAACGCTACACAGTGTCATCCCGCAACAATTTTTCTATTGTTGCACTACCTGCTCTATACACGCAGTGTCGAGCAACGGTGGAGACGGAATTTCAAGCAGTACAACATTTTGCGGCAACAACAAAAAGTGAGACATTTGTTGTTTTTATGTTTATTTATTGTTTTTATGTTCCGTCTCAACTGTTACGAAGTTGATGTGCAGTTAATAAATGCAATAAATATTTATACTGGAATTTATACTGTATACTGGAATTATTATACTGGAATTTATACTGTATACAATAAATATTTATACTGGAAAAGAAAATCGTGAGAGAATCGCGATCTCAATTCTAAGCCAAAAAATCGTGATTCTCATTTTATGCAAAATCGTGCAGCCCTAATATCACATAACTTCCTCCTAATGTGCTCTGCGCAGTGTATGTACTCTCCATCTATGCAGTTGTTATGTGTTTTAGGTCTGGTGAACTCGATCATCAGCTCACTGTGTTCAGGTGGAAACACTTCCAATTACTCGAGTCATTTTCAACTTCCCTAAGTGTTGTGCTGTATTAGCTTCTGTGCTGGCTGAAGCCTATCAGGGCAAGTCCATTTAGCTCAGAATTCATATGATTACTACCAATGTTTATTAGAATAAAAAGAAAAAAATGTGAGAAGAACATGTGAGTAGTTGCTGTTAAAAAGCCTCATGGCAATGGGGATAAAGACCCTCCTGAACCTCTGAGTCCTGCAGTGCAGTGAGATGATTGTTCTCCATTTTAGATTACAACTTCTTCCTCATCTGCTCTGCACAATGTCTGACTGACTCGACATCTTTGCAGACTGTCCTGCATTGTTTTGTTTTGTTTTTTTAGGCCTGGTGAACTCTTTACCACCTACTTGGTGTTGGTGTTCAGGAGATGACTGTTGTCATTGCTTCAGTCAGTTAAACAAATCTATATTAATACATCACATTTTAACACAATGACCTTATATTGATTTATGACTTTTAATCATTAATTCAAATTTAAATAATCATGTTTGAAATATTTATTCAACTTTAAAAATTTAATTTCTGCTAGTTTTTTTCTGTGGCAAAAAATACTGTAAAATTATTATTAAATTGACATACATTTTTTACATTCTCAAGGTCCATTTTGTGTAATTTCCCACTACCAGTGAACGCCTCTTTTTTCTTACGTTTCTGGCTCACTTCTGAACTTCCGCCCACTTTCCCCCCGGATCGCTGCGGTAAGCTGCTTCTCTTCTCTGAAATGTCTATCATCTGTTTGAGTGATTCACCGAGTTGTTGTTAGTGACTTTTCGAGAAGCTAGCCCTGACAACCCAATGCTAACGCCTAGCGCTTTTATAGACCCAGTTTGAAATGACAATGGGTCATTTGACTGTATGATACACTTTATTGTGGTGTTTCATTAGCTTCATTCGGCGTGTTAGTATTTCTGAGTCTGTTACGGAAGGTGCAGTTAGTTCTCACAAATCAGTCGGTTAAAACAGCCTCATTATTTAGGCTGTAAGGGTATGTAATGTGCCGCCATCTTAGAACCATTGCGGTACATTACATAATTGAAGCGGCAGGTTCTGCAACTTTAAAGGAGCCATTTTACCGCCTCTGACCCAACAGCGGGAGAAAAATCCAAATTGATGGGCTGCATCCTCCTGAGGACCCGGCCTTCGCGGTCTACGTGGGCCGGGTCCTCGGAAGGTTGGGTAGGCCGGAAGTAAACGGCTGGGGAAATTGGACGGTCTAGCCTTCTGATTAGCGTCACCGCTGTCTCGGTGGAGTTTAATAAACTCGGCCGTCTGCTCCTTGCTATCTAGGCGTAAATTCTCGACCATCTCATACTTCTTTTTAATCAGTTTTCTGTTTGACGTTTAGTCACCTGTGTGAAAACCAAGGAGGAACCCACCTGGGGGATTAATAAAGTTTTATTTTATCTAATCTAATGTAATAACTTTAATCTCAGCCAAACCGATTTACTCACAAACAAATAAAACACTGAAAAAAGCCAAACAATAACATTTTTAGGTTGTCTAAGTGACTTATATATTACGTTTAACCCAGGTAGCGAAAGTCCTCGGTGATCTGAAAATGATGTGCCCGGAGTTATGCCATTCTCGGCGGCTTCAGTGACCCTCAAGCTCCCGGCTAGCTATCGAGCTGGTGGGTAACAGACGTCTCCGGAAACGTCGAAGCACTTTTGCAAATATGCAATATCTTGATAAACCAAGCAGATATTTGATGTTTACACAGCTACTTTCTCGCCTGAAAATATGTTAAAAGTTTATTTTGTGACTCAGAAAGATTAGTAAGAGTAATTTTAAAACTTAGTAGCGGCCGCCATTGTTGGAAACTGGAGTTTGGCTGGGCCGCACTATTAATTCTGGGATATGGTGGGCCACGAAGGACACACCCGACCCATCCTTCAAATTCGAGGAAAAGGAGGACGCATTTGTCGGCTGCATTCGTATAATGTGATGTCAGTTGAGAAAGAGATGCTTGAGAGACTTGACCACCAAAATGTGATAGATAGATTCACCAACCTCAAGGTGAGGCGACATAGGCTAAAAGAAAAGAAAAAATCTGCAGAGCCATAGTAGTATCTGCAGTAAAGATCTTTTCATACATTGTATACATTATACCATAGGCCAAGGTGTCTCAATTTTTCTAATTTTTTAATACGGTAATATTTTGTACATTTCAAGGACTTCTATTTTTTGAGTGTATTTTTATGTATCTGTATTATGTTATGCATACACATTAAAAGTGAATCTCTGTCCAAATGCACTCAGTTTAGAGCAGGGCGATATGGCCAAAAATATTTATCACGATATATATTTGAAAATTTGCGATAACGATATAACTGACGATATAATTGATGCGAGACAAAATACAACTCCACAACTTTACTAGCGCAAAAAAACACCATCCATTTATTTTACTTAAACAAACAGCTGTTTTTTTATGTGCATTAAAGCTATATAAAAATTTAACAGTGCAAATGCAAATTCCTTGCTGAAGGTTTAACCAAAAGGCATTTCCAGTAGAAATGGGCTGAGATATCCTGAGCATAACCATGTATAAAATCCACTGAAGTTAAAAAAAAAAGGTGCTTTGCAACATTAAACTGCAGTGTGCCAAATAAAAAAGTCAAATACGTATTTTTCAGACCATAAGGTGCACGGGATTATAAGGCACGTTAAGCGAAACAAAGCAGTCAGATAAATCAAACTTTATTCAACTCATTCTTCTTGCTTCCTCCACTTCTGTACCATTGATTCATTAATGCTGTATTCTATCACAGCTGCTCTATTCCCATGTTGTTGCAGTATATTAATGACTAACCTCATATTGTGGATGGATTATCTCAGTTGTTCTCCTGACTGAAGTTTGATCCGTTTACAGCATCCTGCCATGCGATTGCATTTGTCCCTAACCATCAGGAACCTTCACGTTAACTTTTATCGAGTGGAAAAGTGTTAGCGTTCATCCTGCAGCTTCACTGTTTATGTTATGCTAACATAGCTGTGTCGCTAGCGATCACGTAGCCCAACTTCAGTAACCTTACAAACGTCACTGCTGTTTAGTTTCCTGTCTTCATTTACGTTGGAAGTGATAGCAGAGCAGTATGTTTAAAATTTTCAGAAATCTCTCAGTCAGAACATGCTATATCATGCTTAGGTAACTAGCAAAACTAGCGAGCTAACTTCCGCTAGCTTCCTGCTAACTTCTAACTCCGTTAAATGTAATAAATTTTGTTTTCATGGATGCCTGGATGTTAAACTTCATAGTTACATCTGGTAAAGCAGCAATGCTGATCGTTTTATTAAAGATGAAAGAATTTAGACAGTTTTTAACTCTCAGTGATGCTGCAGTGTTCGTTTGACTTTGGGACCTAAATTAAGGTTAGGATATATATTTTTTTTAAATTCAAATCCATTCTTCTTTGTCAGTAGTAGTCTTTAGCAGCATTTAAATAACCTTTATCAGATTTGATGGTTTTGTTACAGACTTTTCAAAAAAGTGTTTTGCTTTTCTTTCACAAATGTGGGGATTAAATTGTGTTAAAATGTACAAAACTATTTTGTTTTGTGATGAGGACCCAGGCACAGAGAGACTTGGTGAATTTAAGAATCTTATGATTTAATAAAGAAATTTGCAGACTTACACAGAGAGGGTAAAATTATGATGACTGATAATGGAGATGAAGACAACAGACGATGAGGACAGGAAGGAACAGGGGTTTAAATGCACCAAGGAGACAATCAGAGGGAACTCAGGACAACTGGAGACATTTAAGGATGCAGGGACTGACAGAGACAGGGAAGACGTCTCATCGTGACGAGTAAAGTTTACCTTGCCTGGATGGGCAGCTCTCTGGGTGCTCAGCACCCCCAAAGCTCTGATCCTAGAATCGCCCCTGTCTATTAGTATGTAGGCTTCATTCTCAGGGTTTCCAGTTCTAGGTTTATTTTCTGTGTCCTCCCCTTGTGCCCTGTTCGTGTCCCTGAGTTCGTGTTGTGGATTTCCTGTTTTATTTTGAAGGTCTGTGTCTGTTGTCACTGTGTTCAGCTTGTATCCTCTGGTCGTCTTGTGTATTAGGATCAGCTGTGCTTCCTACCTGTGTGTCATTACCTGGTCTCCTTGTGTGTGTATATATAGTGGGTGTCGGTCTGTGCTCTTTGTCGGCTTGTCTGCGTTTCATGGTGTTTTGGTTCTCTGGTCTGCTTCTCTCTGCCCTTCACCCCGTTTTGTCATTATTTCAGGTTTGCTCTTAGTTTGCCCAGTTTAGGTTTCTTAAGTTATTTCTCATGCCTCATTGCCTGTTTTGTCACTCCGCCCCTTTGGAAATAAACGTCACTCATATCATCAGTCTGTTGCCTGCATTTTGGGTCCTCATTCTCACAACACCTCACGGCTCATCCCGGCAGCCGTGACAGGGACATTAATATTGTGGGATATAATGTTACATTTATGCAGAAGGTTGTCGTACCCACTGATAAATGAACACGTAAATGTATTACTGAATGATTTAAAGACAAACCAGAGGCCTGGGGGTTGCCCATATGGAAAAGATATATATAAATCTTATAAAGTTTTATCTGTCTTGTATGAAACTTGTATGAAAAGCATACAAGAGTGAAAACACATATAAGATCCCTTGAAAAATTATATAATGAAACTTGTATGTTTTGTATACTTACTAAAAAATATATGAAAGTAATGAGAAAGTGGCCACTTTCATGAGTAAATCATGTAAGCCTTATATGATTTATATATGATTTTACTATTTCTTTTCCATATGGGTGGGGACCGCTGCACTAGAGCACCTAAAAGACGCATGGAAACATCAAGTGATACACAGATAAGACTGATGTGAGTGAAGTTGCCCCCCCCCCCCACCTTCTTCAATTCCGACAAAAGTGGTATCAAACGTTTGTGCTACGTTTGTGCTGGTTTGTGCTGCAAAAAGTTTCGTTTGTGCTGCTATCATTTTAAAGATATTAAAAAAAATTTCTAGAGGTCATCAGAGGTCAACCAGCCCCCCCACATTACCCAAATCCAACAAAAGTGGTATCAAACATTTGTGCTACGTTTGTGCTGGTTTGTGCTGCAAACATTTTTGTTTGTGCTGCTAACATTTTAAACCTTTTAATAAAATAATGTCTTGATACGTGCTTAATCATCCAGGTAAGTAAATCCCAAAAGGTTGATTCTGTTCATCTGGACATTTTCAGTTGGAGAAACGTTTCGTCACTCATCCAAGTGACTTCTTCATTCTCAGCTGACTGCAGGTTTTCCCAACCTTATAAACACATGTGAGTGAAATTGGCCCCCCTACCTTCTTCAAATCGAACAAAATTGATGTCAAACATTTGTCCTGCAAATTATTTTGTTTGTGCACAGCAAATCCAGCATGTCCAAATTAACACTGTCGGATTTGATTTCAACACTATTAAAGTGTCTATATGGGTCCACACCAGAGAGTGTTAATTTAACTCTTTTTGGAGAGTTGGTACGTTAACTCTGATTTAGTGTTAAACACCAAATCTGTCTGGAGTTGATAATTTAACACTGGGTGTTAAGAGTTTATATATTAACTCTCAAAGAGTATTTTAGTTTAACTACGTAAGAGTTATCTTCTAATTCATTCTAAAAAGCGGGAATTTTACTGTTCTGAACTTCTAGAAATTTCTTTTGGAAATAAACATTTACTAAAAGGATGCAATGGTTTTTGAAAAACATTTATTCTGAACTGTGCACCACAATATCAAAACATTTTCTGAAAGATGTAACAGTGTACATGTTCTCACTTTCATTAGAATTTTGTTTATCAAAAGGTCTGACATGGTAAATGCAAATAACAGCATCTCATCACTTATTTCTTCAATACAATATGCATGTCCTTCATTCATCCCTTTGTGGAACTTCAACGCACTTCTGCTCTCCCTCATATTCCATCTTCACAAGCATATCCTGTGCGGAGATTGAATAAAAATTAGTTGACACTAATTAACGGCACAAATAATCCAGTAAACAATTGCAGCACAGTAAAAAAAAAAAAAAAAAAGGAATCCTCTTTGAGCCATTACTTGTGTAAAGTATTTTCCCAAAAGACAAAGACACAGGCAACAGGTAATACTGAACTAAATGTAAAACCTCAACCTTTTTCATTTTTACCTAAACCGTGTGCACAAAACTCTGGAGGGATCTATGCTAACGTAGAACCCAGTCAGGACCTCAGCTACTGCTGTTTGCTCGTTTTTTTTTTTATGGGCGATCGTTTTCAGGCTTCAAGTAGCACCATTATACCAACATTTCACATTCTAGACATTGTTTTAGGTGTATTTGACCAAAAGTTTGACTGAAAATTCACATGCAAGCTTTTTTTCAAGGCTGTGGTATTTGCCTGCAAACAATATCTTTCAGCTAGCTAAAACAGAATATTATGCTATCACCGAGCAACATGGCTACTGCCTTCCACACAGCTTTGTCTCAACTCCAAAGAGCCACAGAAGTAAAAGCTCATAATAATAATTGAAACAATATTTGAAAAAATGACTTACCAAGCATGGCAAACAACTCGAATATGTAGAGCAAAATGTTCTGAAACGGCTTCACTTCAGCTTCGATTGAAGCCGTGCTGGGGGCGGAGTCTGTGAATTTACTCTGTTGGTGTCATAGCCCCTGTAGGAGTTCAGAGTTAAGAGGTCAAGAGTTAATGTTTCCATTGTAACACCTCCAGATTTGACATAGAAACACTCATTTTTAACACTCGATTTTAACTACTATCATTTTACACCTCAGAGTTACATTAAAAGAATGTGACTCTGCTTAGAGTAAAATTAACTCAACTTTTGCAAGAAGACTATTAACACCAAAACATTTAACACTTTTGAATTTGCTGTGTGCAGGTTATGTTTACCTAATTTTATAAACAGTACATGTACAGTGTACTCCCTGAAGACCAACACAGAGAGACTGAGGAGGAGCTTCTTCCCGCAGGCGATAAGGTCTCTCAATCACACCACCACACAGTACTGACCCACACATATGGTTCTTACACACACACTGGACTTTCTGGACTTTGGTTTTGCACAACACTGGTCACTATATTCTTCATTTCCGGTTAATACTTGTACAGCTGCTGTTATTGTGTATATATTTATTTATATTTAGATTTCTTCATACATTCTTATATAGTTCTATATTGTGTATTGTGTATTTTGTTGTACAGTTATTTTATTTTCAACTTTAATTTATATATTTATCTTTATCTTATTCTTCCCAGTTAAATTTACCCTTCATTCTAATTTGTGTTGTACAGTTATTTCATTTTTAACCTTAATTTATATTTTATTCCTTCCTAGTTAAATTTACCCTTTTTAATTTTTCATATTTATTTCCTATCTTATTCATAGCCTTTTCCTTTTTTGTTTTCTTTAGGTCACGAGCAGTTGTCCAAGCATTTCACTACATATCGTACTGTGTATGACTGTGTACGTGACAAATAAATTTGAATTTGATTTGATTTGATTTGACAGTGAGAGAGAGATGTTACATCTGTCTTCACTTGCATCCCAGTAATAGAAGCATTGGAGGTAGTTCATAAGAGATTACAGGATCACCCCAACCTCAGCAACAGGACCACTCTCAGCACTGATCAGTTGTGTTTGCTTTTGGAACTGTGTCTTAATTCCACTTATTTTGCATTAGGGTCAGTACAGGCGGAAACCTAGGTGTGCCATGGGTTCCCCCAGGCCCCTGGTCAAAATCACCAAACCAGTTCGTAAGCAGGTACAGGTGTGGCCAGAAGGGTCCTCAGAGGCACTGCTTTTCCACCACAGGCTGCCACACACGACAACACCACAGACTTTCAGGAATATACAGAAACTGTTACTGCCTACATCTCAAAATGCATCGATGATGTCACAGAGACCAGGTGTCACGGGTTGCTCAGAGGATCCACTCGCAGGACTCATGAGTAGCGTTTAAACAGAGACGGTTTATTTACAGATCTTCACCAAGTGTATGTACAGACAGTTAGTGCTATATACAAGACGTGAGGGGCAGGGGTCCAGGGAAAACGGGGAAATCACACACGCGCTCAGTTCAACCTCTCTCTTCTCCGCTAGCGACCAGTCATTCCTTCCACACTCCACACAGGGAACCACGGGGAATCTAGGAACAAAGAAACACTCGTTAAGTCTCTCAGACGGAGGCACAGGAAACTTGAGCTAGACGTGTACTGACTAGAGCCTTCACAACAATCCAGCGTTGAACAGCTGATCTCCTCCTTCTAATATACCAGCTGGTCTGATGAGGCCCAGGTGTTCCCAATCGGGGAAGGCATGGACCGAGGGCGTGAAGCCGCCATGAGTTCCGCCCCCTGCAAAACAGGGCAGAGAAGGAGAGAGGGGGAGAGAGAGGGAAAAAGAGAAGAGAAGGAGGGCTAGGAGTGGAGAGATTCTGATCAGCACCTTGCCGATCCTGCAGGTCGTGACACCAGGCCTATCATTGTCCGGGCCAATCAGAAACCAAGGCTCACGGGTCAGGTTTAAATGCTCCTAAGGTTGAAAAATGCAAGCCTTCAGAGCCGGGAATTAGGTGAGCCAAAGAACAGCAAGGGCAAACCTGTCACGTGGCATCAGCCACAGCAAAGATACTTGTAAATGGTAAATGGCCTGTATTTATATAGCGCTTTACTAGTCCCTAAGGACCCCAAAGCGCTTTACATATCCAGTCATCCACCCATTCACGCACTGGTGATGGCAAGCTACATTGTAGCCACAGCCACCCTGGGGTGCACTGACAGAGGCGAGGCTTCCGAACACTGGCGCCACCAGGCCCTCTGACCACCACCAGTAGGCAACGGGTGAAGTGTCTTGCCCAAGGACACAATGACCAAGACTGTCCAAGCCGGGGCTCAAACCAGCAACCTTCCAATTACAAGGCGAACTCCCAACTCTTGAGCCACAATCGCCCCAAGGCAGTGGCAAGGAATACAAACCATCAAAGACTACAAGCCCACTCTGCAGACCGTGGTGACACAATCCCCAGACAGTGTGTGGAGATCCCTTGACAAAATCAGTACCGCCGTTCCCACATGCCTCAAAGCCTCCAACATCATTACTGTACCCAAGAAGTCATCTACCTCCTGCTTTAAGGACTACCGTCCTGTCAAACTCACCTCCATCATTATGAAGTGCTTTGAACGGTTAGTCATGCATCAAATCAAATTATCGCTTTCGTCAAAACGCTCAAGTGATGATGGAATTTCAACTGCCCCTTACTCAGCCCTCACACATCTCAACACTAGAGACTCATATGTCAGAGTGCTGGGCCCTATTTCAGGAAGCCGGTTTAGAAAACTCAGAGTGAAAAACGATACTCAGGGTTGAGTAACCCCGAACTGTCCAACTCGGAATATTCGGTTTCAGAAAGGCTGATAACAATTAGTTCAGTCAAGGCGAAGTTGCTTTAACCCCAAGTTAAGTGCGCGCACGAGGATACATAAAGCCCTGATTAGTGGAGCACAGAATAAGCGAGTCACCATGGAGACGGAGGGAAAGAAGGTGCGGTCAATGTATGTCACAGCGCTTGAGGCCGAAATTCCGATGGCAGCATATGCCGATAACATGCAAATTTTGCGGAAAAAAAGTAACACAGCCTCAGCTGCAAAAGAAAGAGAGCATGCATGGCAAAACATAGCCGACAGAGTCAATGCGTGAGTGTTAATTTAAACATTGATCGAGGGATTTCCACCCATTTAACACGTTATTTTATTTTTTATTTTATACATTTGATTTTGTGATGTGATTTGAGCGCAGGTGCAACCCAACAGGCCCCAAACGTTCCTGGCAGCAAGTAAAAATGAAATATAAAAATATAGTCCAAACAGGTAAGGTGTAATTGTATTATGAGCCACAGTGCTTGGTCTGTTTGTAAATCAATTGCAGTTAGAGGCTACATTAATTTCCCCTCTGTAAGCACTTATTGAAATTATCTGAGCACATTACAAGTACATATTTGCTTACTCTGTATGCTCAAATGTGGCCCGTTATAGCCAACAGAAAAAAAGCGGAGGCCTGAAAAACAGGTGGGGGTCCTCCACCACCACTACTCACAGAGGCTGAGCAGTTGGCCCTCAGCCAAAACAGTGGGCGCCCTGTGGCCGAAGGCATCTCTGCGGGGACATCCTCTGAGTCAATAACCCCGCAAGACACAAGTGCCGACATAAGGGGTAAATTCAAAATAATACATGATGTGCATACATCCTTTCTTCACAGTCACCTTTGCAGTGCTACTCATTCATCTGATAAACTCTTCACCATAATGGATTATTTTGTAGTGAAGTTATTTTCCTACTGATTTTGCCTTCCCTCAGTCTTGGTTGTCTTTGAGAGCATAATGACAATGAAGTGTAAGGTGATTGGTATGTTTGTTAATTGCCATTTGGTCCCTTGTAAGTTATAAGTGACCTGTATAAACCTCATATTCTATCAGTTGATGGTGGTGGTGTACTGCATCTGGTGCAGCCTCCTGTTGAGCCAGACCAACATGCAGTTGTGAGTAATACTCCACAGATTATATGAGTTTACAGTAGAACAGCAATGTTGTTTATTTCTTTACTACAGGAAAATAATGAAGAAACATTGACAGCTGTTACGGAGGAGGAAGCAACAGAGACACTTTATGAGGTTTACATCTTTTAATACTTTGTGTACAGGAAACACAGGCGACCAATAAAGCCAGTTGAACAAAAAATCTGTTTTTTTGTCTTTCAACATGTTGAGGTGATGGGTCAAAAGAAATGATTGTGACATATGGTGTCTCTGACTGCGCTTCCATCTTGTATGTCCGTGGGAGGGTCAGGATGTTCATGGTTTGGATCACTGCTGATGTGTGGTTCAGAAGGACAGTGTTCTCCTCTAATTGTGGCAATGTTGTGAAGAATCACACATGCCACAATAATGTCACATGCCCTTTCTGGGGTGACCCTGAGTCTTTGCAGGCACTGGAACCGGGCCTTAAGCATTCCGATAGTCATTTCAATTCTGGCTCTTGTCCTGCAATTAGCCAGATTATATCGCTGCTGTGGGCCCGGTTCAGGGTCAGGGTAAGGGGTAAGCAAATAGGGTAAACATGGATACCCCCTATCACCAAGCAAGTAGCCAGTGAACTCTCCTAAGACAGAAGGATACACTTCAGTCCAATATCCCTGAAGCAATTGGTCTTTATATATTTTAAAGTATTCTCAACTCACCATGTCCAAATTTTGTGCTCAGTGTACATTCACGGAATATTTGTGAGTCATGGACAGAGCCTGGCCGCTTGGCTTCCACATTTGTGATAATGTTGGCAGCATCACATATGATCTTCACAGTGCAGAGAACACAAATTAGCATCCATTACTATAATGGAATAATCTGTTAGTTTGAAATGCTACAGGGAACTATGTACCTGCACATTAATGCTGTGGAAAGACTTCCTGTTCACATAGTCTCCTTCATTTACTGAAGGAGCAATGATTGGAATGTGAGTGCCATCTATACAGCCAATCACGCCTGGGAACCGTGAAAATAAATGTAAAATTTAAGTAGTAGTCCAAGTATCACCACATCATGAATTAAGTTTTGTTCATCCTGATACCTGCAATTTTGTGACATCCCTCTTTGATAAATCGTGTGGGTCTATGACCGGGGAACACCACAAACGAGTACAGGAGACGTTTCAGTGCAACTGTAACATTCCTGACTGCCCGACAGACGGTAGCCTTGGAAACGTGCTCAGCGTCACCAATATTATACAGAAAGCTCCCGTTTGCAAAAAACCGAAGTGCAATACAAATAATACGTAATGAACTGAGAGCATGTCCGCGATGTGTCACATGCGTAATATATGGCCTGAGGATGTTATCCAAATAACTTATAGATTGTGCTGAGAAACGGTAACGTTCGCACAGAAAATCATCAGGTAATGATAAAATGTCCAAACGCGCTCTGATCACTCTCTCCCGGCGGTGAGCTCTGCGGAGAATTTGGGCTTCACGATCTACTGGCTCTTCAAGGAAGGAGCACGCCATGTCCGACACTTCCTACTGTCAGGTTTCCGACAAAGGGGCGGAGACAGTCAGGGTTAGTTGTAGTAAACCTGCTAGGGGGCAGGTTAGCTTCACGGCGTGTGTCGTCATAGTGACTCACTCAGGCTTCAGCTGAACTCGCTTTGTGAAACCGAAAACCCAGAGTTTTCGTTAACTCAGGGTATACTTACTCAGTTTTTCCACTAAACCGGCTTCC
Organism: Maylandia zebra; assembly: GCF_041146795.1. Lineage (NCBI taxonomy): Eukaryota > Metazoa > Chordata > Actinopteri > Cichliformes > Cichlidae > Maylandia > Maylandia zebra. The sequence goes on along the minus strand of NC_135187.1, from coordinate 5,567,550 downwards.
TGAAATAGGGCCCTGTTCATAGACTTCAGTTCAGCCTTCAGCATCATCATTCCCTCTCATTCACAAACTGGATCTGCTGGGGATCAGCACCTTGCTGTATAACTGGCTGCTAGATTTCTTGACAGGAAGACAGCAGATAGTACGGGTTGACAGCAACACCTCCAGCCCAAGAACACTGAATATGGGGGCTCCCCAAGGATGTGTGTTGAGCCCCCTTCTCTTCACTCTGCTGACCCACGACGAGATCTACTACAGGGGTGAAGTTAACCATCTGGCAGAGTGGTGCAGCAACAACAACCTGTCCCTGAATGTGGAGAAGACCAACTTCCTCTGCAAACTGAGAAGCACAAGAGATTAAACCCCCATTATGAGCACCTTCTACAGAGGCACAGTTGAGAGTATCCTCACCAGCTGCATCACTGTGTGGTATGACTCCTGCACTGGGTTCTGCAGGAAAAAATGACAATGCACCTGCCTCATTTGGAAGGTCGTCTCCATTACAGGTGACTACACTCATCCTTTCAGCAGCGTCTTCAGTTTGCTGCCATCAGGAAGGATACTGAAGAGCCTCCGGGCCAGAACACACAGACAGCTTTGTCCATCGGGCTGTCAGGATGCTGACCATCTCTGAATTGAGAAGGGAGGCCCAAGGGTACATCTTTCGCCATCCTACAATGCTGTGATTGTAGCCATTCCCCACTTTCTGTGAATGGTACTCATGGCCATTAATCAGTAGGCTTTGATTAGTTGTCATTGATCAATGGTCATAAGAATTTGCATACTAACAATCATGGAACTAACCCCCCAGCACTTTGTTCATTCAGTGGTGCTAGTTTCCTTCACTATGCAAATGTACTGTTTATAAGGTTGGGAAAACCTGCAGTCAGCTGAGAATGAAGAAGTCACTTGGATGAGTGACGAAACGTTTCTCCAACTGAAAATGTCCAGATGAACAGAATCAACCTTTTGGGATTTACTTACCTGGATGATTAAGCACGCATCAAGACATTATTTTATTAAAATGTTAGCAGCACAAACAAAAAATTTTGTAGCACAAACGTTTAACATCAATTTTGTTTGATTTGGGTAATGTGGGGGGGCTGGTTGACCTTTTGACCTTTACATTTTCATTAATATCTTTAAAACAGAAGCAGAACAAATGACAATTTTAGCAGCACAAACCAGCACAAACGTAGCACAGTTGATTGACACCCATTTTGTTTGATTTAATTAATGTGGGGGGGCTGGTTGACCTCTGATGACCTCTAGAAATTTTGATTAATATCTTTAAAATGATAGCAGCACAAACGAAAATTTTTGCAGCACAAACGTAGCACAAACGTTTGATACCACTTTTGTTGGAATTGAAGAAGGTGGGGGGGCCAACTTCACTCACATGTGTAGAAAAGGATCCTGGTCTAGAAAGTAATATTAAATAAATTCTAACAACAGCTTATCAAGGTTAAACGTGCTGCTGTTGTTCAGCCGCTGGTTTCCTCTTTCTAGTGAAAAGTGAGCCAAAAACAAAGAAGAGAGACGGACTCGCGACCGAAAAGCAGATCAGCTGATCATTAAGCAGTTTCATGATTGAAGTAGCAGCAGGAGAGAGAGAGAGAAGAGGCCGTTGCTCCATATATCGGTTGTTAAACTTAACGTGGGAATGCTTTATAAACATTCAGAGATGAACTTACACACTTGCTTTACTTCTCTCTGTGATCACTTTCTTGGAGATGAAATGCCGGTTTGGTAGCGAGGCTCCAAATGCTCAATCAGACAACAGGTCTAGCACGCCACAGCCGCTCTATCAAGTGATGCATACTGCTCCGACATGCTACGGTTATGAGCCGAGTTACGGCGTGTCGCAAGTTTTGTGAGGTGCTTTTTTGATATTTAATGGATCGGATTGCATTTTTTATTTCTCTCTGATATTGGATCCAATAATTTACGTCAGTATCGGACCGATACCGATACGTAATATCGGATCGGTCCATCTCTAGTAAGGAGTAACTCTTTAAGACACCCAGCAAGGAGACAGTGCAACCAAATCCTAGAGTGAAGTATACCAATGAACTATTTACAAATGTACATGCCACACCGATCAAGGCCTCGCCAGTTGCAAGGGTGAGCTGGGGGGGTGGAGGCATCAGTCTGACAGATGCAAGGCTGGCCTGAGCGAGTCCCGCAGACCAAAGGACTGCAACTGAACAGCGGCTCATGGTCAGCCTGCGAGCCCCTAGGCCGACTGCCAGGAAGTGTAGCTCACCGAGCTACTGATTTGGGCCCTTCTGGCTGCGTAAACCCGCTACACGTGGGCAATACACCAGACAGAGAGCCAGCGCTGGAGACTGGAGAAATCTCACTCCGCCAGCTGATGTATCAGAGGCCAAGCTCAGGGTGCAACCCAAAGGTCCATCCCCAGAGCTGAGCAACTGCCCTGCACTGTCCACAAGCGCTGCATGTTTGAAAGGCCTCCAGCTGGGGCCTGAGATTCCTAGGGCCCGAAGCTGGAACCCCAAGAGCAGACTGAGGCGTGAAAGCGTAGCTCACTGAGCTATTGATTGGGGCCCCCGCTGGCCGCATGAACCCGCGACATGCGGGCAATATGCCAGGGAGCGAGTCCTACAGGATGGAGAACTCTCACTCACCTTCAAGGGAACATAGCCTGCAGCAGCAGTCTGAGCTAGGGATGCGACCTGAATGTCCGTTCCTAGAGCCGACCAGCCGTGAGCAGCAAGAGTGAACTTGTGAACGAGACACTGATGGAGTAAGTAGTAAGCCTCAGCTCACTGGGCAGGCCCCTGCTGGCCATGTAAACCTGCCACACCCGGGCAATATACCAGACCAAGTGTCATGGCCGAGGCCGAACCAGACAACCAGACTCAAATGCAGATCATACACGGAGGCAAGAATGAGCGTAATTAACAGAACTTTTATTTTCCAGTGCATGAAAAATACTGTGAGCTATGAGAAATAACATGGGACTTTAATAACCGTAGCAAATAGGAATGATACTGAACTATGAGAAATACTAGATTTTACAAAAGCACCAGAGAATTCTGACAAGGGGATAGGTACAGGGGCACAGGGCAGGAAACACAACCTGGAGGCTCTGAACATTTGGCAGGTGGAGGAATAACAAGTGAGGGGTAAGTGGTCCGAGTGAGGCATTTTGTCCTCCAGGAGAAGGTGATCCGATTTAGTACTGTGACAGGAGGGCAGGCAGGTGAGTGAATCCAGGGGTGCGGTGATGCAAAGAGCTGCAGAGCATAAACCAGCTTCCGGATAGAGGAGGGTATTGCCAGAGGATGGAGGTGCAAGACAACAGGATGGTGTGGTTAGCTGAAGACTTGGCGAAGAGAAGTGGTGGCAGGTGTGGAGACATGCAGGAAAACAGCGACTCAGCCCAGGGGTGGAACCGTGACTCTGTAGGAAAACCCCAGCACTCACCCGGACCATAACGCCAAGAGCCGGCTCTGCAGGCTGGAGAACTCTCACTTGCCAGCTGACGTATCAAACACAGCAAGTGAGACTGGCACGTAAACAATCTACCCGAGAGAATGGAGGCTCATCTGGCAAGATGTGATCTTGAGGAAGGTCTGCCATCAGATATCCTGGTGCTGCGTGAAGTCTATGACAGACATTTAGCCAAAAGCCTTCTTATAGCAACACTTGCACCTGAATCCAATACCTTTGCCGCAACTCAAAAACCATGTGGTTACATCCACCACGCCCTGATTTTTGATAAACATGTTGAAGCAAAAGGTCAGAATTGTGACTAAAAATGTGACGTTAACTAAAACTGCCGCAGTGTTAATTCAAATTGCCATCTAAATTTGCTACAAATATTTTAAACCTTGAGGTTTCATTTCTGATATACCTTAATACATAGGTATTATCAGTCCAAATTTACTCCTGTAACTGGAAACTGTCCATTCTTCTTCAACAGTGGACAAGTTAGACAAGAATGGACAGTTTGGCTGAGTGATCTTTGTCAGGCTCAAGTCCATGAGTCCACGAGTTTCTCATGAAACGGTCACAGATTAATAAGTCCAACTTTTTCTCTATGCTGTCTATATTTCACTCTCAGGGTGCTCAGATCCTGGTGTTTCCAGAAGATGGTATTCATGGATTTAGCTTCACTCGACCATCCATTTCTGGCTACCTGGAAACCATTCCTGACCCTCAGACAGAAAGCTGGAACCCATGCACGGAGCCCGAAAGATACAACAGCACTGAGGTTCACAGTCATATATTTAAATTTGGTGATGCCTAGTATTCACTACTCTCACAACATGCCACTGTATCTGAATCACATCATATTTAATTACTTTTGTGACTCAAAGGTTCTCCAGAGATTGAGCTGTATGGCTCATCATAACAACATCTACCTGGTGGCCAACATGCTCGACCTACAACCCTGTCCAATGAACACCAGCTCCACCTCATCCTGTCCTCCTGATGGACACTGGCAGTTCAACACAAATGTTGCTTTCAGGTACTTTTATATCTTTAATATGGAAATCGAGGTGTGGTCCCTGGCTCAGCTGCAGGGGAGAAGTGGGATAGTTAGCTCAAGGGGGCAGTGCCAAGGAGGCTGGAGGGACAGGTGGTGGCAGTCTGACTAATGAGGCTTCTCCCAACCGACTGGAAAGTTGTGCAGCAGGGTGCCGTAACGTACTGCCACATGTGTATAGCTTCAATAAACAGTACCAAGCATAAAATATCACAGTGTGTCTCAGGTTCATCTACCTGAAATAGAGAAATAAGTTTGCTCACGTCGAAATAAATGGACAGTCTCAAATTTTTATGATAGTTTTAATGGAATGAGACAGAATTTCAAGCAAAAACCCAGAAACAAACAAATTACATAAAAGTAGGAAACTGAAAACCATCCTGGAAGCATATGGTTTCCAACTCTGTGGTTGACTGCGTGGTGTGTGAGATTGGGGAACCATCCATCATGATGCAAATGTAACAATCTGTGGTGATGACAAGAGAGCTGAGCATAAAAGTGAAGCTGTTGATTTATCAGTTAATCTAGGTTCCTACCCTCACATATGGTCACAGATCTGTATGAAGAACAAGGTGACAAGAACAAGAAACAAGAACAATGAAGATTAGTTTCCTTCAAAGGGCTCTCCTTTAGCAACATGTTCTCTCTCCCAAAATGTAATATTTTACGCTAGGTGACAAATCCTCAACATGGTACGCTTCCGGGCACCCAACACGTCTCTAAATGATGAAATCGGAATAATGAGGAAACATGAGAACCGTTTGGAATCAATATGCACATTTTCGTTCATTTTACTTAAATCGCTTCAGAAAACGCTATTTAACGTCATTAAAGTGCTGGTTAAGGTTTGGGATAAGGTTATGGTTAGGGTCAGGGGTAAGGTTAGGGTTAGAGATGGAAAACATGGCTGGAACGCGTATTACCGCGAGACCGTAATTCTACTTGATTTCACCCATAACCATAACAAGAACGGCGCTGGATGTGACAAATTGTCAGGATGCTACGCCTCTGTAGTGAGAATGGGCTGCCTTTAGAGATAGATTTAGGAGCGTATTGATTTGAGATGGATTTGTACAGCAGTTGCTTCTCCACATCGAAAGGAGCCAGTTGCAGTGGTTCAGGATGCCTCCTGGGCGCCTTCTGGGTGAGGTATTTTGGGCATGTCCTACTGGCAAAAGGCCCCAGTGTAGACCCAGGACTCACTGAAAAGGTTATATCACTCGCTCTGGAATGACTTGGTATCCTACCAGATAAGCTGGAAGGCGAAGTCTGTGCTTCTCTGCTCACACTGCTACCCCTGTGACCCGAACTCAGATAATTGGTTAAAAAAAAATGCGCACCGGGTTTTGCAATGAACTAATGAACATGAAAGTTCCTCACAGGTTATAATATTTCCTGTGTATTCTAATGGCCATCCAAAAAGATCAACATTCATTAATTTTCTCTTTAATATACAGAGATGACTGGCAATCCAATTTAAAATAAAAAAAATAAACCTGGTTCTAGACTGGCACATATGAGGGGTATTTAACCCGATTCTTTGATCCCCATGATCAGTGGTGGTCCTATAGCCTGTTTGGCGCCCTGGGCGAACACATCCTCTGACCCCTGAACTGAAACAAACATTTATTTTTAGGTCCATTCTGCTGCTGATACATACTTTAGGTTTCTGAATATTACACTTGTTTCTGCCTTTCATAGTGTGTAACTTGAAGGCCCTTAGTACTTTCTCCCACACTGAAAACCCTGGGATGATCACATTATTTGAACATTACCTAATAAGACAAACAATTAGTTATTTTAAACTTTTCTAACAGTCCTTCACAAACAGGGAACAGTCTGTCTATTCTCTCCATCTGTCAGCTGCTGCTGGCTCTTCCTCCTCCTCTTCCTCACACACTGCTGAGTTTGTCCTGGTGGATCATCAGGGATGCAAAGCCTCACAGATGATGTGCAGCAGTGGGTCCCTCAGTCTGTCCTCACTCTGGACACTTGCTGTTGTCACACATGGAAATCAAATGTGTGATAAGCTGCAGGATTCAAACACAAGTGTAACTTATAAACACATGTTCATATTTTTATTCCACAATCAGAGAGAAAGAAAAAGAGAGAGAGAGTGCAGGACAGACAGACAGGTCTCAGGTGTACACACTGCTACAAAACAGCACAAGAGAAGGAGGATTTAGTGTTTGTGTTATTACGAAACAAGAAGAGCTCCCAGATGGTACAGTGGACACATGTGATTAAAGCATCTTTCTTTCAGCTTAACGAGTGAACCGTCAGGTCGTTCAAACACACGTTAAAGTTCGTTTGGCTCAACACCACCGAACTGAGGCAGCAATATAACATAGCGAACATTACAGTTTTATTTTTAATTGGTTTGGCGCAGTTTTCACAAGCAATTGGTACATTTTCAAAACTCTTAGTACTTATATCACAACAGATCATCAAAAGTGCACGTTTTTCAAACATTTCAGCATATTTTCAATTGTGTCAGTACAATACACATTATGACAAAATATCCTTTTCACTACACAAAATAAGTGTTTCATCTAAATAAATGTTTTGTTCACAGTTACTGCCTTTCATAATGTTATCACTATCAAATTTTTGATTTGCATCTCTTATTATTCAGTTTAATACATTTGTCTATCATTTAATTCAACTGATCTTAATGTTTAATCAATGAATCCTTAATTATGTCCATGGATTTTCAACTTGACTGATTGTTGTCTGGTCATTTGTAAGTTACACATTGCTGCAAGAGCTTTCAATCTAGAAATACTAATTGCTAATTGTTTCCCCCTGGTGATCACAATTAGTTACCATATAAGTAGAACTGTGTTTGAGACTTTGCACTGTTCAAATATGGAGCAGGATAGACTCGTAGGGAGAGGAAACCTTCATCGAAGAGGTGGTGGTGCTCCTCGACAGAGAGGTGGTCTTCAGAGAAATGTAGGCAGAAGACAACGCACCATCATCTCTAATGAAGTCCGGGCCATCATTGTTGACCATGTGGTTAACAGAGGCTTTACCATGGCTGAGGCTGCCAGGTTGGTACAGCCTAATTTACAAAGGTCAACTGTCAGCTCTATCATCAGAACTTTTCGCCAAGAAAACCGGTATGTCTGCTATAGCAACTTCACTTCTAAAATATAGTACTCTATTGTATAGATGAACAACATGTAATTGTCAGTTTACAGTAATGTAATTTGTAATACTTCAATATTCACAGTATATGATTGTCCTCAGAATTAACAGGAGACAACCTGGTGGTGGTCACCCACGTGTTTTGACTGACCAGCAGGTGTTGGCTGTGGTGGAAATGGTCAGGGCAAGGAATGACATACGGCTGTCTGAAATCAAACAGGCTATTGAGAACAGCAATGACACCTTTGCCAATGTGCCATCAATTAGCCTTCCAACGATTGCCCGGCTTTTGAAGAAGCACCAGGTTTCCATGAAACAAATTTACTTGGTTCCTTTTGAGAGGAACAATGTCTGGGTGAAACAACTGCGTTCAGAATATATTCAGGTACAACACTAGACTGGCATGCAATTACTGTAACAGTACTGACAACTATTAGTTGTAAAAAAACAAACAAAACTAAATTATCGTTTTAGAGGGTGATGGAGCTGGACGCTGCTGTGAATCATCACAAGTATATTTTTGTTGATGAGGCCGGTTTCAATCTGGCAAAAACTAGACGCAGAGGACATAACCTTATTGGACAAAGGGCTACCATCCAAGTCCCTGGACAACGTGGAGGAAACATCTCAATGTGTGCAGCTATATCTGAAGATGGTGTGGTAGGCTGTAGACCAGTTCTAGGGTCATACAACACTGAACACCTGATAGTTGTTTTTTTTTGTTTTGTTTTTTTTAATGAACTGGAGCAGGCCTGTCAGGGAGAAGACATCGTCTATGTTGTTGTGTGGGACAATGTCAGCTTCCACCATGCACAGCTGGTTCAGGAATGGTTTCAAACACATCCTTGCTTCATGACCTTCCATGATCTTCCACCATATTCCCCTTTCCTCAACCCAATTGAGGAATTCTTCTCTACACGGAGGTGGAAGGTGTATGATCGCCATCCCCATGAGCATGTCTCCCTTCTTCAAGCCATGTGTGAAGCTTGTGATATATATATATATATATAGATATATATATATATATATATATATATATATATATATATATATATATATATATATATATATATATATATATAGATATATAAAACACCCAGCACGCCCCTGCGGGCGGTTTATCCTTCAAGCTCAGGTCCTCTACCAGAGGCCTGGGAGCTTGAGGGTCCTGCACAGTATCTTAGCTGTTCCCAGGACTGCGCTCTTCTGGACGGAGATCTCCGATATTATTCCCGGGATCTGCTGGAGCCACTCGCCTAGCTTGGGAGTCACCGCACCTAGTGCTCCGATTACCACGGGGACCACCGTTACCTTCACCCTCCACATCCTCTCGAGCTCTTCTCTGAGCCCTTGGTATTTCTCCAGCTTCTCGTGTTCCTTCTTCCTGATATTGCTGTCATTCGGAACCGCTACATCGATCACTACGGCCGTCTTCTTCTGTTTGTCTACCACCACTATGTCCGGTTGGTTAGCCACCACCATTTTGTCCGTCTGTATCTGGAAGTCCCACAGGATCTTAGCTCGGTCATTCTCCACCACCCTTGGGGGCATCTCCCATTTTGACCTCGGGACTTCCAGGTTATACTCGGCACAGATGTTCCTGTACACTATGCCGGCCACTTGGTTATGGCGTTCCATGTATGCCTTGCCTGCTAGCATCTTGCACCCTGCTGTTATGTGCTGGATTGTCTCTGGGGCATCTTTACACAGCCTGCACCTGGGGCCTTGCCTGGTGTGATAGACCCCAGCCTCTATGGATCTTGTACTCAGAGCTTGTTCTTGTCACGGTCTGGCTGGCAGACCGTGGGGAGATGGGGAAATAGGACCCAAACGCCGGACTCTTCAGTGCAACAGTGTTTATTTACAAGGTGGTGAAAATAAACAACAATAAATCCCCAGTTTCCCAGACTCCCGTGTAGTGTCTTCCTCCCAAAAGTCCCCGTGTAGTGCTCTCTGCCCCAGTGTCTCTGCACTCCCCGTGCTCACTGCTCCTTCTCGTCCCACACTCCTCGTGTAGTCAAACGCAATAATCCAGCGTCGGTGGAAGCTCCATCGCTCATCTAAATAACTCCCCCGACGAGCCCAGATGAGGAGCAGGTGTGCGGCCAGGACTTCGGGTGTGGCCAGCCCTCAAGGTAGACCACGCCCCCAGAGCTGAAGGTGCCTGTAACTTGGCCACAGCAGAAAGGAAAAACCCCAGAAAACCCCAGTTCAAAAGTCCAACCACTGCCATGGTGGCAGCAACAGTTCTTGCGGCCGACCCAGTGGGCCGCAAGCAGGCAAAACCCGCTATGGGTCAGGCAGTGGTGGGGAAACAGTTCGGGCGGCCCACCTCCAACCCCGTGATGGAAACGCAGCAGCTCCGGCGGGCGGCCATGGGTCCGGCAGCCGTGGCGGAACGGTTCTGGTGGCCTGCCACAGGTTCGGTGGCGGCAGCGGCGGCGCTGCTCCTCCGGCGGCCTGCCACGGGTCCGGTGGCGGCGGCGTTGCTGCTCCGGCGGCCTGCCACGGGTCCGGTGGCGGCGGCGTTGCTGCTCCGGCGGGCGGCCACGGGTCCGGTGGCGGCGGCATTGCTGCTCCGGCGGGCAGCCACGGGTCCGGTGGCGGCGGCGTTGCAGCTCCCGCCTCAGCACCACCCACGATTCCCGATGTACCGGCCGGGCTGCAGGACGTGGCGGCCGGGCTGCAGGACGTGGCGGCCCCTCCGGCATGCAGACCTCCAGCTCTGGCTCAGCGGATCCCTCCGGACCTCCAAGCTCCTCCGGTGGCAGCGCGGGCTCACCAGGCTCGCTGAGCTCCTCTGCTGGCAACGCCGGTCCCTCCGGCTCGTTGAGGTCCGTCAGCAGCAGTGCGGGCTTCTCAGTGGGTGGCTCGCTGGGCTGCTCCGGCTCACAGTGCTCCTCCGGCGTTAGCTCGCTGAGCTCCTCCAGTATTAGCTCGCCGAGCCCCTCCGGCACGCCGACCTCCAGCTCTGGCTCAGCGGATCCCTCCGGACCTCCGAGTTCCCGCTCGGGCATGCTGAGCTCCTCCGGCTCGCTGAGCTCCCACTCGGGCATGCTGAGCTCCTCCGGCTCGCTGTGCTCCATGGCTGGCGACGCGGGCCCCTCCCGCTCGCTGAGCTCCTGCTCGTTGAGCTCCTCCAGCAGCGGCGCTGGCCTCCCAGCTGGCTCTCCGAGCTCCTCCGGCTCGCTGAGCTCCCGCTCAGGCATGCTGAGCTCCTCCGGCTCGCTGTGCTCCACAGCTGGCGACGCAGGCTCCTCCCGCTCGCTGAGCTCCTGCTCGTTGAGCTCCTCCAGCAGCGGCGCTGGCCTCCCAGCTGGCTCTCTGAGCTCCTCCGGCTCGCTGAGCTCCTCCGGCTGCGGCGCGGGATCCCCCTGCACGCTGAACCGGTCACCTGGCGGTGATGATGGCGACATGGCAGCAGCAGGCGGTGGATGTGGCGGCAGAGCAGTGGATGTGGAAGGTGGAACAGATGATGACTGACCGACTAGCTGGGCAGCTAATTGAAGTGAGGGTGATATGTTCAACATGAAGGGTGGAGAGGAAAACAATGTTACCGCTGGCTCAGCAATTTCCAGGGGGCCGGAGGCAACTGAGGCCTCCAGTTCAGCCTCTGGGGAAGCCCTGGGGAGAATCTCAGCCTCCCGATTGTCTGCAGTGGCAGGCTCATGTTCTAGCACCGGGTCCGCGGCTCCTCGTGCGATCAGTCCAGAGTCAGCTGGTTCTTCCCAAACCACAGGAGTGAAGTGAGCTTCGGTTTGGCGAGGATGACGCCGGCGCCGTCTCTTTCGTGTTGGCGGGGCAAAGGGACCTGTCCCCTGTTCATCTGTGACTGGATTAGTTAAAATGACAGGGTCCGGTTTACTCACTGTGGTGACCAGCACTGTCGGTCTTTGGTCTGCTGACACAGAGGTCATTGAAGAAGTGAGAGGAGATGGAGTAGGGCGCCGTCCTCCTTGCAGTGGAGGGTCCAATAGGTGAGCAGCAAGCGGCGGTGGGAAAACCTTCCGCCCATTAAGAAAAAACCAGGCAGCGAGGGCTGCCAGGGAGGCAGCCGCATCCTCCTTGCCCGGACAGCCTAAACCAAACAGTTCAAAGCTAGAGCTAGCCCTCAACACAGTTACAATTTGAATTAGCTTTGCAATGTCCAGAAAACTCATAGAACAGGTGGTTGAAGAAAGGAAGGCATCGAAAAATACGACCTGCATGTGTCTCAGATGTGGATCTGCCGCCTGGATAATGCTCCGACAGTATTTCCAGAGCTGGGCGAGCAGTTCCCCCTGTGAGACAGTCCTTGAGTCCGCTGGGCCCATAATGGCTGGATTATTCTGTCACGGTCTGGCTGGCAGACCGTGGGGAGATGGGGAAATAGGACCCAAACGCCGGACTCTTCAGTGCAACAGTGTTTATTTACAAGGTGGTGAAAATAAACAACAATAAATCCCCAGTTTCCCAGACTCCCGTGTAGTGTCTTCCTCCCAAAAGTCCCCGTGTAGTGCTCTCTGCCCCAGTGTCTCTGCACTCCCCGTGCTCACTGCTCCTTCTCGTCCCACACTCCTCGTGTAGTCAAACGCAATAATCCAGCGTCGGTGGAAGCTCCATCGCTCATCTAAATAACTCCCCCGACGAGCCCAGATGAGGAGCAGGTGTGCGGCCAGGACTTCGGGTGTGGCCAGCCCTCAAGGTAGACCACGCCCCCAGAGCTGAAGGTGCCTGTAACTTGGCCACAGCAGAAAGGAAAAACACACACACACACACCTGCCTACATACAGATGTGCACAGGGGCAGTGCAGACAACACACCAAATAATAATAATAACAACAACAATAACAGTCAGAGTCCCCACTGCCCACGGACCCCGAGTCCCCAGAGCCGGGTCCGTGACAGTTCTTGTGCTGCCATGATTAGTGCCTCTGTGCTGTCTTTCAGTCCAGCTTTGTCCAGCCACTGGTAGGATTTCTGGATATCAGCCACCTCCTCTATCTGCCGGTGGTACATACCGTGCAGGGGCCTGTTCTTCCATGATGGTTCCTCGTTTCCCTCCTCTTTCTTGGGTTTCTGCTGCCTGAGGTATTCACTGAGCACTCGGTCAGTTGGGGCCATCTTCCCAATGTATTCTTGGATGTTCCTTGTCTCATCCTGGACTGTGGTGCTGACACTCACCAGTCCCCGGCCCCCTTCCTTCCGCTTAGCGTACAGCCTCAGGGTGCTGGACTTGGGGTGAAACCCTCCATGCATGGTAAGGAGCTTTCTTGTCTTTATGTCAGTGGCTTCTATCTCCTCCTTTGGCCAGCCTATTACCCCAGCAGGGTACCTGATCACGGGCAGGGCGTACGTGATATATATGTATATATATATATATATATAATTTTTTTTTTGTTATGCCTGAACATAAGTATAATATTTGCTGTGTAAAGTTTTACAGTTCAGTTACACTCATTCATCACCAAGGACAATTTGAAACGCTTACCTTGTATTATTTGCTCCTGAATGAAATGATTGGTAAAAGTACTAAGTTGAAAAAAGATCTTACTGTTTTGTTTGGGTGATTAAAGCAAATGTTCTCAGAATATATCACAATGATCATATGTTCTGCAACAATGATTAAGTGGAATGAAAATATGTGCAAATACAATGAAATCATGACATCAGATTTGAAAGAATGACTAGTGGTGTTACAAATGTGATCAAATGTGAGTTTTGTACTGAGAGATTTGAAAATGTACACTTTAGTTATCAAAATAGTACCAAACCAATTAAGAAAAACTGTAACAGTGCAGTGAATCCTGCTTGTGCCGTGATATTCAGGACTGCAAACCGAGCAGCATTCACTGACTTTCAGCTTGTGTTTGTGGATATATGACTGACTTTAATTATCCACAAAATCATCACATTCTCTGTAAGATTAAGGTCAGCTATTGTATTATTATATTTTAAAGGCTTTAAAACCAAGTAAACGCTGAAAGTACAAACATCGCTAATGGCAAATTACTTTGCCGACATGTGGCCAACAGTAATGTTTTAATGTTCCTCATTATTAAACATTTGCACATAAATAAGTGACATTATATTCAGTACTTACTTTTAACAGATTACTCCTCGGCCGCTCCGCTTCTGCTGTCTGCAGCAAAATTATCCACACCAACTGCCGCACTATGAATTGTGGGATATGTTGGGCCACGAAGTCTACCCCGCCACATCCTTAAAATTCAGGGAAATTTTCATAATTGTCAATTTATATGGCTATAATATCAAACCTGAAAATGATAAATTAATTGACTCTTTAGATACAAGGATTAGTTTTTGGCTCTCTAAATATCCCAGTTCAAATTTAATAATTGGAGCAGATTTTAATGTTTCACTAAATGACACTATAGACAGATGGCCCCCAGCACAACATTTTAGGAATAATTTGAGATTGGAAACATTTATGGATAAATTTAATGTAACTGATATTTGGAGAGACAAATTTCCTGATGATATATCATTTACCTGGAGTAACCAGTCTGGTTCAAGGAAATCGCGTATTGATTTCTGGTTAATATCAAGTAGTCTATCAAAGGACAGTGTCACGGTCCACTCCACTTATGGACCATAGAGCAATATATATTAACCTGCAACTCTTTCCTACTATTGCAATTAATAGATCCTCATATTGGAAATTAAATAGTTCGCTTTTGAGCCACACAATTGTAAAATCTGAAATCATATGACTGTTAAAACACTTTATACACAAGGCTAATATTGAGAATTCCTATAGCACAAACTGGGAAATTTTTAAATTTGAGATGAGTAAAATGTTGAGACAGTATGGGGCAAAAATAACTAAGTCAAGGGCAGCAGAAGAAAATCCATCCATCCATCCATTTTCAACCGCTTATCCGAGGCCGGGTCGCGGGGGCAGCAGCCTAAGCAAAGAGGCCCAGACCTCCCTCTCCCCAGCCACCTCCTCCAGCTTATCCGGGGGAATACCAAGGCGTTCCCAGGCCAGCCGAGAGATATAATCTCTCCAGCGTGTCCTGGGTCTTCCCCGGGGCCTCCTCCCGGTGGGACATGCCTGGAACACCTCACCCAGGAGGCGCCCAGGGGGCATCCTTGTCAGATGCCCAAACCACCTCAGCTGACTCCTTTCGATGTGGAGCAGCAGCGGCTCTACTCTGAGCCCCTCCCGGATGGCCGAACTTCTCACCCTATCTCTAAGGGAGAGGCCAGCCACCCTTCGGAGGAAGCTCATTTCCGCCGCTTGTATCCGCGATCTCGTTCTTTCGGTCACTACCCACAGCTCGTGGCCATAGGTGAGGGTAGGGACGTAGATCGACCGGTAAATTGAGAGCTTCGCTTTTACACTCAGCTCCCTCTTCACCACGACGGACCGGTACAGCGTCCGCATTACAGCAGCTGCAGCCCCAATCCCTCTGTCAATCTCCGGCTCCCTTCTCCCATCACTCGCGAACAAGACCCCAAATGGTGGACACCAGAGGTGAAGGGAGCCACCAGGCTGAAGAAGGAGTCCTATCTGGCTTGGTTAGCCTGTGGGACTCCGGAGGCAGCCGACAGGTATCGGCAGGCCAAGCGGAATGCGGCACGGGCAGTGGCTGAAGCAAAAACTCGGGTGTGGGAGGAGTTCGGAGAGGCCATGGAAAAAGACTTTCGGACTGCCTCGAAGAGATTCTGGCAAACCGTCAGGCGTCTCAGGAGGGGAAAGCGGTGCTCTACCTGCACTGTGTATAGTGCTGGTGGAGCGCTGTTGACGTCGACTGAGAAAATTGTCAGGCGGTGGAAGGAATACTTCGAGGACCTCCTTAATCCCACTGACACGTCTTCCGAGGAGGAAGCAGAGTCTGGGGATGAGGGGAATGACCCGCCAATTTCCGGGGGCGAGGTCACTGAGGCAGTTAAACAACTCCTTGGTGGCAGAGCCCCTGGTGTTGACGAGGTCCGCCCCGAGTTCCTGAAGGCTCTGGACGTTGTAGGGCTGTCCTGGTTGACACGCCTCTGCAATGTTGCGTGGAGATCAGGGGCAGTACCTGTGGACTGGCAGACCGGGGTGGTGGTCCCCATCTTTAAGAAGGGGGACCGGAGGGTGTGTTCCAACTACAGGGGGATCACACTCCTCAGCCTCCCTGGGAAAGTCTATGCCAGGGTGCTGGAAAGGAGAGTTCGTCCGCTAGTCGAACCTCGGATACAGGAGGAACAATGCGGTTTTCAAAATCTAATTGTTCAAATTTCCGCAATATATCAACTCCCACCAGATGAGGTCTCGGAGGAGGATAGATTACATCTTAGGTCCTTTCAATCTAAACTGGATGAGATTTAATTTAATTTTGTTGTAATTTCTACTCAAAGTTGTATGAATCCAATTATAACGCAAAGGTCGCTACCCAATTTATTGACTCTGTAAATAATGTTGAAATGATTAAAAGTGCTGATAGGCTTTTTTGTGACAGTCCAATTACTGAAAAAGAGATATTGACACCTATTGAATTTCTTAAAAACAACAAATCTCCAGGCACAGATGGGCTGGTGGCTGAATTCTATAAATCATTCTCTTCTCAGCTTGCACCCTTTTTGTTGCAGGTTTATAATCAAAGTATTGAAAGGGGCACTCTTACCCCCAGCCTTACTCAAGGACTTATTACTTTAATTCCCCAACCTAAGAAGGACCTACTTTTTATAGACAACTGGAGACCAATAAGCCTCCTAAATAATGATTCTAAAATATTAGCTCTATTGCTAGCTATAGAGCTAGCTATTGCTAGAAGAATTAAATATATTTTGGATGATATTGTAGATGAGACACAGTCTGGATTTATGACAAACAGACACATCTCCAATAATATTAGACTCGTCTTGGATATTCTGGACTACTCAGCATTAATATCTGATGACTCATTTATCCCGTTCTATAAGAATGAATAATGGCACCACTTCTCGTTTTAGTCTTAAATGAAGGGTACGCCAGGGTTGCCCGATTAGCCCTTATCTTTTTTTTTTACTTTGCACCCAAATTCTTGCCTCTCGTATTTCAAATAGCACTGTGAAAGGTATAAATATAGCAGACAGATTGTCATCAGTCAATTGGCAGATGATACCACAATTTTTCTTAAAAATGCCAGTCAAGTGCCAATTGCTTTACATGTAATAGAGGATTTCTCAAAAGGGTCTGGATTGGTCCTAAACTTAAATAAATGTCAATTATTACTAGTGGTGTGCGGATCGATACTGAAATATCGATTCTTCCGATACCAGCAATTTATGTTCTAGAATCGATTCTCATATTATAATATCGATATTTTAGTACTCTGGGGTAAATTTGTATTTTTTCCATTAAAATGAACGCAGTGGAAAGAAACTATATCATTCGGATCTTCTAAATTTGAAGGAACTACTTCCTCTTACGCCTTTCATAGTCATATGCGAAATACGGCTGTATAAATGTGTCGCAGCCCCTGGCGTGCACACTCACAGCAATGGCTGAGCACAAACAGAGTCATGTGTGGACGCGTTTTACCTCCACAAACAGCCCAGACGCGGTTTGTGGTATATGTGGCAAGACAGTGGGGTGTTGTGGCAACACCACTGACCTCGTCAAACACCTCGGAGTAAATCACATCACAGAATATGATGAGCTTATGTTGAGGCGAACTGAAGAGGAGGAGAGGGACAGGTGCTGCTAGGGTGAGAAAGACGTCTCTTGCAGAGTGCTGCAGGCAGGCAACATGCTCAAATAGCGCACAATGTCAGTTTTTTTTTTAATTTCTATATGATTATTCTGCATTTTTAAGCAATAAAAACAAGTTGTCTGATGTCCTCTAATCATTATGAAGCAATATGGTTATGTTATTATTACAATTACATAATACAATTATATAAATGCATTGAAACATTAAGTTTTTGTACAGAGTATCGGTATCGGATCAGTATCGCCGATACCACCCTGAATTTTACTTGGTATCCGATCGGAAAGGAAATCAGTGGTATCGCACATCACTAATTATTACCTGTCAAAGACTGTAATGTTCACAGTGTTTGTAATATAACACTTAAAAAAGATGCAACACATTTAGGTCTGATTATCTGCAAAGATCCAAAAGACAGAATTTCACTAAATTTTCCCCCAATTATTAAAAAATCTCAAACCAAATTAAATCAATGGTTGCAGGGAGATTTAAGTTTAAGAGGAAGGGTATTGCTCTCAAAAGCAGAAGGTCTGTCTGGACTGACATGCAGCAATTTCTCTGCATGTGGACGGCAAAACTTGTAAGGATATTGACCGAATGCTCTTCAACTTCCTCTGGAAAAACGGGACACATTACATCAGAAAAAGTGTAGTGATCCTATTTATACATTTAAAAACTAATTTAAGAAAACACAAATGATTAAAACTCTTAAAACTAAATAGATTATATTTCTTTAAAATGTGACAGTGGTGCCACCAAAAAATTTTTTTCCATTATTTTTAAAGATTGTTTATATAAGGATACAGCAGGCTGAGTTGTAGATGGTGCTGCTTGGCTCCAAACTGTCATACAATATGAAAAATGAAGAATATCATGGAATGCATAAATAACTGAGCTGCTGAAGTAGGTATATAGTGCAGAATTAACTTAAAACTATTCAGATTACCCTGGCCATCTTAGATTCTTTACATTCTTGTCAAATTTAAGATGTGAATCTAAAATTATTCCTAAAAACTTAAAATCTTTGACCTCCTTTATTTCTTCGTTCCCTAACTTGACTTTAAAATCATCAGATGAACTTTGTTTCCTAATAGAAAAACACATAGAAACAGTTTTTTTTAATTCAATACAAGATGATTTTATTCATTTGGATATTGATGTTTAAGTTCATTAGATTAGTGAAGTTCATTTGGTTATTAGGCTCCTTGTGTGTTCTTCCCCTGTATTTAAGTTTCCCTCACGCTTTGTGTTTCATGCTGTGTGTCTTATGTTGTCAAGTTTATATTGTCTTGTCTGCGTGTCATGTTTCCTTTGTCTGTGTCCTATGTCAGTGTAGTCAGCTTTGCTTCCTTTGTCTCTTCATGTCAGACTAGTGTCAGCTGTTCCCCAAAAGTGTTTCCACTTCCCCTAATCACCCTTGTGTGTATTTAGTCTGTATGTTTCTGTTCATTCTTTGTCAGGTCGTCTGTTCTTCATGCCATGTTCTCGACACCATGTTTCTAGGTTTCATGTCCAGGTTTTTCATGTTGTTTGTTTAGTTTTCCCAGTTTAGGTTCATGCTAATTTTGCTTCAGTTTCCCTTGCTCTTTGTTTGCACCTTTTGCCAGCCACATTAAACGGCTTGCTTTTTGTTAACATTCAAGTTTTGTTCCCTGTTCCTTGGAGTCTGCGTTTTGGGTCCTTTTCATCAATTCATTCAGTCACAGTCTGCCTCCAACAGACTGTGACAGAACGACCTGACCATGTTGGACCCAGCGGACATTTATTTCACAGACTTTTTTGAATTTAAGATTTGTGTTAACATGCTTCACGGACTTTGGATTGTTTCCTGTGCAGGGAAGCAGGGAGAGGAGAAGGAGGCTATTCGGGCTCAGTTGACCTGGATAGCCATGGCTAACCTAGGTTTTATGGGCTGCCTGCCTGCAGACTTAAAGAACTTTGTTACTTGAGGTGGGTAATTATATTCTGAATCCACACGTTTTTTCTAAGGAGAATATTGAAACAGACACTGCCTTACCGGTTCATGGGCATGTTTATGAAATGACTAAGACTGACAAATTACCAGCCAAGTCTTCCACAGAAAATCTTATCCCTCTGCACAATTACCTAGCATCCCTGTGTATTGATCATGTTACGAACTTTGCTTCCAAGAAGTCAAGTTATAAGAGTGTTTGCACTGGAAATGCTAGACAGAGGACTGGATCGGACAGGTTTGAGTTGAGAGACATGAAAAACGTTGTGGATCTTCATATTACGGGGTAACTTGAGCCTCACAGAAACAGGGTTGACCAGGGCTGGAATCTCAAACGGACCGATGTAGGTAGGTCGGAATCCCATGCAAACGAAAGACGTGTTGGGTGAGCAACCGCGCAGTCTCCAGGGCCGTGGGAAGTTTGGGCAGAGCCACAAAATGGGCAGCTTTGGAGAAACGGTCAATTATGGTAAAAATTACAGCGTTACCTGCTGAGGGAGGCAGGCCAGTCACGAAGTCAAGTGCGATGTGGGACCACGGTCTGGAGGGTGTAGGAAGAGGGTGGAGTTGTCCTGCAGGTGACTGGTTTGTAGACTTGTTCCTGGCGCAAACTGGACAGGCAGAGACGTATTCTCGAGCGTCTCTGGTCAAAGAGGGCCACCAGAAATAACGTTGCAGAAACTGAATGGTTCGGTGTGTTCCTGGGTGGCAGGAGAAACGAGCCGTATGGGCCCAATGAAGAACTTGAGACCTGACCGACTGGGAACAAATAGCTGTCGGGCTGGCCCTCCTCCCAGGTCGGGTTCTGTCTTCTGAGCCTCCCGAACAGCCGCCTCAATCTCCCAGGAGATGGCTCCCAGGGTGCAGGTTGCAGGTAAGATGGGTGCAGGGTCAGTCTTGTCCTCAGAACCAGAATATTGCCGGGATAGGGCGTCAGGCTTAACGTTACGTGATCCAGGTCTGTAAGAGATTGAAAACCGAAAACAGGTGAAAAACAGGGCCTACCTTGCTTGCTGGGCGTTGAGTCTTTTTGCGGTTTGTAGGTAGGCCAGGTTCTTATGATCCGTCCAGACGACGAAGGGTTGAGCCGCGCCCTCAAGCCAGTGCCACCACTCCTCCAAGGCGAGTTTGATGGTCAGTAGCTCCCGGTCCCTGACATCATAATTTCGCTTTGCTGGGGAAAGACGGCGAGAGAAGAAAGCACAGGGGTGCAGCTTACCTTCCCTCTGTTGAGATAGAACTGCACCCACCCCGGAGTCAGAGGCGTCCACCTCCACCACAAACTGCTGTGGGAGGTCGGGCTGAATCAGGATGGGTGCTGAGGCAAACCTCCTCTTGAGTTCCTGAAAGGCTGACCGGGCGGCATCATTCCACTGAAAGGGAATCTTGGGTGATGTTAATTGGGTGAGTGGTAAGGCCACCTTACTGAAATCCCGAAAAAGTTCGCAAACCCGAGGAACCGTTGCAGCTGGCGCCGATTGGGTGGTTCGGGCCATTTCACCACAACTTTGACCTTTGCTGGATCTGGGCGGAGGTCCCCCTTTTCTATTATATAGCCCAGGAAAGCGACTGTGGAGACATGAAACTCACACTTTTCACTCTTGACGAATAATCGGTTCTCCAGGAGACGCTGCAAATCCTGTTGGACCTGGGTTTCGTGCTCGGCCTGGGTTTTGGAGAAGATCAGAATATTATCAAGATACACAAACACAAACCGATTGATGAAGTCCCTCAGAACGTCATTTACCAGGGCCTGGAAAACTGCTGGGGCATTAGTAAGACCAAATGGCATTACCAAATACTCAAAGTGTCCCAGGTGAGTATTGAATGCTGTTTTCCATTCATCGCCCTTGCGAATACGGACTGAGTGGTAGGCATTCCTCAGATCCAGCTTACTAAAGATTGTGGCCCCCTGAAGGAGCTCAAAGGCAGAGGTGAGGAACGGCAGCGGGTACTTGTTCTTAACTGTTATGTTATTCAGTCCGCGATGGTCTATACATGGTCGAAGCGTCTTGTCTTTCTTTTCTACAAAGAAAAACCCTGCTGCTACAGGAGAGGAGGAGGCGTGGATGATGCCAGCAGCTTGAGACTCCGTAATATATCTCTCCATAGCTTCTTGTTCGGGAAGCGAGAGGCTATAGAGACGGCTAGTTGGTAATGTGGTGCCAGGGAGCAGATCGATAGCGCAATCATAAGGTCTGTGTGGAGGCAATGACTGAGCCCGGTCCTTCCGAAAAACCTCTCGTGGTAAACAGGAGGGACATTTGACAAGTCGGCGGACATAGGCTGCTCAGAGGAGACCAACGCACTAGGAGGTGAGGCTGCTTTAAGGCAAGTCAGGAGTTCTGTCCTTAAACCGAGTTACTGGACTAAACCAGAGTCAATAAAATTTTGTTCATCTCCAGAATCAATTAAAACGGGGAGCGAATTGGACTCAGAGCGAACAGAAATCTTGGCTGATAATGTTAAGCGGGGAGGAGATTTATCTTGCCTGAGTTCGCCCACCAGCACTCCTACCCTCACTGGCGGGCATGGCCTTTTACTTTTGACGGGCAGATGGTGGCAATATGTCCCTTACGACCACAATAGAGGCACTCACTGGCCGAGATGCAACGCTGGCGCTCAGCTGCAGAGAGATGTGAGCTGCCAACCTGCATTGGTTCCTCCCCGCCAGCGCCCTCAAGTGCCCGGGAGGGTCCGTGTTCAGCTGAGGAGGCTGCATCAAGTTGCCCCGTGGCCTCATGGGGGTTGTAGTTCCGTGTCGCCTGGCGAGCGCGCAGCGGTTCGTCTACCTTGATGCATAATGACATTGATTCATCAAAAGAGGCAGGGAGATCATGCATGATCAACTCGTCTTTTAATTCCTCATGAACATTATTAAGCAATGTGCTTCGTAGCGCTTCCGGCCCCCAGCCGGTCTCTTCGGCCAAAATCCAGAAATCAATGGAGTAATCGGACATGCTCCGCTTACCTTGCTTGAAGTTGAGCAGGCGTAGTGCTGCGGCTTCAGCGCCGGAACCTCTATTAGTTTTTTTCTGAATGCTTAAACCCTAACTGTGATTCCTGTAGCACAATTTCTAAAACTATTCAGACTTATAGCAAAACCACTCACTGAGTTTGCAAAACTAAAAGCACAAAAACTGCTTTGCACTCAGTTTGCAATTTTGTAACACACACTTTGCAAAACTGTAGGCACAATTCACTGCACAACACCCAATTACCAAATTTCCAACACACTCCTAGCAAAAGTATACACATGTATGGCTATCATTAACACTAATTTGCCAACTGTCTGGCACACTTTCACATGTGAAAACTGTTTTAGATCATTAGTCCACTTTGCAATCAGCCTAAGCACTATAAACAGGCCACAGGTAAGCTGTCTATGTGGAGTACAATGGAAGGAGCAGTAAGAGTGAGAAGAGTGAGAATCAGAGGAGGCCGAGGGAGAGGACGTGGAGGTGAAGAAGTTGGAGGAAGAGGACGTGGAGGAGCAAGAAGAGGACGGGGAGGGGAAAGAGGAAGGGTAAGAAGAGTAAGAAACAGAATAACTGATGACACAAGAGCTACAATAGTGGACCATGTCATCAACCATGGGATGACCCTGAGGGAAGCTGGCCAACGTGTTCAGCCTAAACTGAGCCGCTACACTGTGGCAAGCATCATTAGGACATTTCAAAATGAAAATCGGTAAGTACTTTGTAGCACTGCCATACTCTAATGGGAAACACAACAGTACCATACATGCAAAAATACTGAAATTGTTACTTTACAGAATTGCTAGACGTCCAGATGTTGGGGGCAGAGGCAGAATGTTCACTCCAGAGCAAGAGACCCATATAGTGAACATGGTGATTGCCAATAATGCAATAAGACTGCGTGAAATACAGCAGCGCATAATTGATAATGACACCATCTTTCAAAATATACACAGTGCAAGCATTTCTGCACTAAGTCGTGTACTTGCGCGCCACAGAATAAGAATGAAGCAAATTTACAGAGTTCCTTTCGAGAGAAACACAGAACGTGTAAAGCAACTGCGATATGACTATGTGCAGGTAAGCTATTGTCATTGGTTCTGAATTTGGAAGTGCATACTGTAGTGCTGTGCATGGGCCTGATGTGTTGCATTTGTTTTGTCTTGTCCAGAGAGTGATGGAACTAGAAGCAGATGCAATGGGACATGAGCTACTTTTTGTAGATGAGGCCGGTTTTAACCTCAGTAAAACCAGGAGACGTGGCAGGAACATTATTGGACACCGTGCCATCATCAATGTCCCAGGACAACGTGGTGGTAACATAACCATGTGTGCAGCTATGAGCCAAAATGGTGTTGTTCACCATCATGCAACCATAGGCCCATACAACACTGCACACATTATTGCATTCCTGGACACCTTGCGTGACATGCTCACTGTTCAGAGACCTTGCAGACCCGATATGTCATCATATGGGACAATGTTAGTTTCCATAGGGCTGCTTTGGTCCGCAACTGGTTTACAGACCATCCATCCTTCATGGCACTCAACCTCCCTCCATACTCTCCATTCTTGAATCCCATCGAGGAGTTCTTCTCTGCCTGGCGCTGGAAAGTGTATGACCGTCATCTTCATCAACAGGTAACCCTTTTACAGGCAATGGAGGAGGCATGTGGAGATATTGACCAGGCATCATGTCAGGCCTGGATACGGCATTCAAGGAGATATTTTCCCCGGTGCCTTGGACTGGAGGATATCGCATGCGGATATCGCATGGACGAAATTTTTTGGCCGGACCCAGAAAGACGACATGCTGTAGGCTGATTGTCTTTTTTTTTTCCTTTTATTTGTGGAATTCCTATTTTGTGTTCTGACTTTGTCTTGGTTTTGATGAGTGTGAATAAACACCAATACTTGACGTTTGGATCCTTGTATGTTTACATGACACTATGACAAAGGTGTGACCTCAAATTGACATCTGTACACAGAGAAAGCAAAAGCCAGATGTGTTTTGTATTCATACCATCAGTGTGCAGTTGGCGCATTGTGTGCTTAGTAGATGATGGCTTGTGTGTACTGTTTGATACGAAAACACCATTTTTACAAAGGTGTGAAGGGTTAATCTAGCTGTGTTCGCTTTTGCAAGAGAACTAAAATGTTTTGATAATTAGGTGACAGGTTTTTTTATTTGTGTGTAGAGTTTTGCAAAATTAGCCAAATTAGCTCAGGAAGCTAGCGCAGCTTCCTGAGCGGCCAGCGCCTGTCCAACAGCCTGACAGACGGGGTCCCGACCTGCTGAGTCCATGATGGCTGGAAAGTTCTGACACGGTTTTGTAAACGGACTCAGGCACAGATCAGGAGACCTTTGCAGAAACTGATAGTGCCTTTATTTACAGTGGTGTCACCTCGTGAATATATATACAAGGTGCTCGGGGAAGGAGTCCGGGGCTCCAGGGGGAAGGGGAAGGGTCCAAAACCACACTCTGCTCTTTCAGCCAACAATCCCAATCCTTTCCACCAGTCGCTCCTCTCGCTCACCCGGGGGGAATCTACGCACACACACAGAAAATCCAATTAGCACTAGATCACAAGAAACTCACAGACTTAGGCAGATTGCTGAAGCACTAACGCGGGTGACTCAACGTTCCAGCGACGAGTAGTGTAGGTCTGCCATCTTAAAAAGCCCTTCTGATTGTAGTAACCAGCGCCAGGTGTGATGATGAGCACAGGTGCGTGGGCCAGGGGCGGAGCCCACAGTGAGCACTGCTGTGGCAGGGGAAAGAGGGAGAGAGAGAGAGGGAGAACAAAAACAAACACATGTTGCCTAACACGAATCAGCCGGTGAGGCACGGGGACCGTGACACGTTGGACTCATGGCCAACCCCCTAAACCTTTGAACCGATATGCTGTCGACCTCCGGGTCGACCCCCTAAACTTTTTAACTGCGGACTGTTGTACCCTCAACCCCCTGGTCGGCCACCTGAATGGCTTAACCATGAACTCCTGTTCTACCGAGACCGGGGTCGCCCTCCTCAATCATGTTCTTGGACTCTTATGCACTTGTGTTTGGACTGAGTGTTCCAGATTGTTTATTTGGTTATTTAGTTTCAGATATAATGTAGCATAAAACAGTGTAATGATTCTACAGTATCTAAAAGCACATTTTTGGTTCTGTCTTGTTTGTTCTATGCTTTCAGGTGGCATCCAGTGTGCATGCCATGTAAAAAACAGGGAGACATGTAGGAGACACACAGTCTGTTTAATGTTTAATTTTTTCTACTCAGATAACTTTGGCCCAGCCTAACAGAACATGGACTTTGGACAAGTCCCGATACCACTCCCAGTTGTTTTTGGTCTATTG
This sequence comes from Maylandia zebra, assembly GCF_041146795.1. NCBI lineage: Eukaryota > Metazoa > Chordata > Actinopteri > Cichliformes > Cichlidae > Maylandia > Maylandia zebra. Next base: position 5,541,896 of record NC_135187.1, on the reverse strand, counting down.
TTTTTCTTGTGTTCGTCAATGTGAAAATGGAAAAAAAGATTACGTTTGTGCTCATATTACTCCTCTGCTGCTATGCTGCATCTTCAGGTAAAATCATATATAAAGTCTTATTTTAAATAAATTTTATTTTACCTTAAGAAAAATTGAAAGGCAAGAGACTTGTTCTTTTACTTTGACTACGAGCTGCCGCTAATTTACTCATTTGTTGGTGGAGAGTGTCAATAACTGATGTGGACTGATAACATCACCTAAATTGTCAAAAAGGCACAGGGAGATATTTAAGCATATAGAAGAGGGATTATACATTAGATATGCTTTTAAAGATGTTTTGTTTAAAGTGTCTTCTCTTGTGACTTCCTGGTGTTATAAACTGCACTGTAGCTGACAGGAAAGCACTCGAGAGTGCTTTCGCATCTTGATGCATGCTCAATCATCCAGGCAAATAAATCCCAGAAAGTTGATTCTGCTCATCCTGACATAGTATTTTCAGTGGGACAAATTTTTCGTCAATCATCCAAGTGACTTCCTCAGTCTCAGCTGACATTTGCATAATGACTGAAAATAGCACCACTGAAAGAGAGAGCATATTTCTCTTGTATTGGCTTCCTTTCATTGGCTTCCTGTTAAATCCAGAATTTAATTCAAAATACCATACCAGTACCGTATCACTCTATTAGAGCACTTTGCTCTCTCACTGCAGGCTTACTTGATGTTCCCAGAGTATTTAAAAATAGAATGGGAGGGAGAGCCTTCAGTTTTCAGCCCCCTCTTTTGTGGAACCAGCTTTCAGTTTGGATTCAGTTTGGAGACAGACACTATCTCTACTTTTAAGATTAGGCTTAAAACTTTCCTTTTTTCTAAAGCATATAGTTAGGGCTGGACCAGGTGAATCCTCCCTTAGTTATGCTGCAATAGACGTAGGCTGTCGGGGAATTTAAATAAAATTGAATTGATTTGACTTGACTTGAATGAACAATGGGCTGCCATATGCAGCCATCACTGCATATGAAACTGGAAAAGACCGCCGCGTAATCCATTTATTTCAACAAAGTAACTGTATTCTGGATACCACCTTTCTAAATGGCAACTGTAACAGAATACAGTTACCCATATTTTGTATTTTAAATACGTAATGCTGGTACATGTATTCCGTTACTCCCCAACACTGCTGACGAGGTGACTGTTCTGTTTTGTGCCATCCATTTTGCCTGAGGTTGTTTTGGTTTCCTGGCAATCCTCCTGGTACTTAACAGCATACACTATGTTACTCTGTTTGTGTCGGGGGACCCAATCCTTGGGGTGGACCAATTTTTGACGCAGCGTGTTTTGGGGTTTAAGAGCCACAGAGACCCGGTGTTTAGAAAAAATTAGTCTCAACCATTTCACTTCAGGTTTTTGCTTAGGCAGCGGTTGTCCTTCTCTCCTGGATTGACTGGAGCTTTCTGTAGGTTCCTTCCCAGCTTTGACAAATGTCAAGCTGGGATGACCACATTTTCTCAGGGCCTTCTTGATGCAATGTTTTTCTGCTTCCGTGACCGCTGTGTCTGTGCAGATGGTGTTCGCTCTGTGTTGTAGTGTCCTGATGACACCTAGTTTTTGCTCCAGTGGATGATGATTACTGATGGAATTGTCACAGTCTAAGAAGGCTAACCTGCCCCTTTTCATATCCTCCCAGGTGATTTGATGTGTCAGTCCACTGAGTTAATGTGGACTGTCCGTGATTTAATTTTCACCCAGGTGTCATCCACATACCTGAACCAATGACTTGGTGGTGTTCCAGGGTAGGATAGCAAAGCCCTCTTTTCCACTTCTTCCATGTACAAATTTGGCCACAGTGGTGAAACTGGGGAACCCATGGCATACCCATGTTTCTGCCTGTAGAACTGACCCTTGTATGTGAAGTAGGTGGAATGAAGACACAGATCCAAAAAACATCTTTCACCATCTTAAAATGCTGTGATTGCAGCTATTCTTCAACTCTCTGTGAATGGTACTCATGGCCATTGATCAGTGGTTGTTGATCAATGGTCATGAGAATTTGCATATTAATGATCAAGGAACAGACATTCCAGTCGATTGTTCATTTATTGGTGCTAGTTTCAGTCATTACGCAATTGTACTTTTGATAAGTGTTGGGTCTGTGTTTCCACATGCCCTGCTAGTTTAGAAACTTATTTCTCATGAAGAACGGAAAACAAGACAGAACATCTTCAACCGGTCTTTTACTCGCTTATGAGGGAAGCTTTGGTCAAGAACCAGCTCTTGGAGCTCACACTGTCTCCAAAACCAACTCCTTCAAAGAGCAGCTGTCCTTGTAGCCTTTTATTGACAAACTGTTACAATAAACATCACAGCAAAAGCACCTCCCTTCGTAAACCCCCCCCCCCCCCCCCCCCCCTGGTTATAAAGACAAGGCACTATGTGTGTGTATGTGTGTGCACGTGTATGCATGTGCAAGAACGTGTGTGTGTGTGTGTGTGTGTGTGTGTGTGTGTGTGCAAGAACGTGTGTGTGTGCAAGAACGTGTGTGTGTATGTGTGTGACCTACTGCTCACCAAAAGGGTCATAAAAGCAGGAAGCAACATCACAAGAAACAGATCTTTCAGATAGGATGTATCTAGAATAAAACCTCCCCCAGCACAGAGTGGCTGGAGAGGTGGTCAGAGACAAAGGAATGTCTTGATCCTATAGATTGAACTAAGACTTTACAAATTTAAGAAACCCGATGACAACATTCAACAATTTGACTTAACAATAAAGTTGGGGAAACCTGCAGTCAGCTGAGAATGAAGAAGTCACTTGGAAGAGTGATGAAACGTTTCTCCCACTGAAAACACTACGTCTAGATGAACTGGGAACTACAGAGTTTTATTAAATCAGTACATAACAGTATACCCACACCGCTAGCTCCTCTGACTGACATATACAGAGGTACAAACTGAACTTTCAATAGGAGCTGTAAAAATTAAGTTAAGCACAATTTATTCTCCTGTTAGTATTGAAGATGCTTTTATTATGCATCTTTAATTATTTACACTTTGTAAGAGTTAACTTATTTAAAAAACAGATGACTTGATCTTGTATCTTCTATTTTGTCTTTTTATCTTACACTGTCTTCTGCACCACTAACAGGATTTCTATTATGAAAGCAGTTGTCTGTTAGTGCAATAACAAAAAAAACAACATTCTGTTTAACTCTTAAGGTGGGTGATTTGTGTTGAAGGGAAGATGTGTGTACCCCTGAAATGTCACAATTAGTCTATGTAGGATACATTAATATTATCAGTGAATGTAATTTTTCTGTAGATGTGGATTTTAGAATGTGATTTTCTGTATGTACTGGCAATGTATGTTTGGAGTAATAGGAATAAAGAGTTACAGAAGAATTATTAGCAGAAATGTAATTTTATTCAACACTAAGATATTTCATCAGTGAGTAGGTTTTAGGTGCGTTTTCACCCCAATACGTTTTAAGACAATGCTGAATCTGAAACTATTTCCACTTCATATTTAACCTTCTTAAATGATACAAAAAAGCATATAAAAGGGATCCCTCCTAATTCTAAGTCTTTCTAATTTTACAGTAAAACACTCCTTGAAGTATTTCTGCACTGAAACCCCTGGAGCTCAGATCATCCCTGAGTTTGTGGCTGTTGCATTTGTTGATGAAGTTCCTATAGGTTACTCCGACAGTGTACGAGGAATAGAGCCAAAGAAAGAATGGATTAAATTCGGCAAGGATCACCCTCAGCAACTGGAGTGGTATAGATTACGATCTCTTAATAGTCATCAATTCTTGAAGGCTACCATTGAGACTTTGAGGCGACGTTTGAACCATACTGAAGGTACAGCAGTAACAAGTGTGCTGTGAAACTGTAGCCTTTATTTCGTCATTTGCATTGTTTATTTGTGGTAAAAGTGTCATTTCCAGTATAGGCTGTGCTGACATCTTATTGGTTTATCACAGTTACTGTTACTGCCTGTCTTTTCAGGTGTTCATATTTTGCAAAACTTGGACGGCTGTGAATGGGATGATGAGACTGGAGAGATTAATGGGTTTGATCAGTATGGTTATGATGGAGAAGACTTTCTAGCGTTTGACCTGAAGACACTGACATGGATTGCTCCAAAACCACAGGCTGTCATCACCAAAATGAGATGGGATTCTCATAAACCTGGATTGGAATCAACTAAAAACTTTATAGCTCATCAGTGCCCTGAGTTTTTAAAGGAGTATTTGCAATATGGGAGGAGCTTTTTGCAGACAACAGGTAGAATCACAGAATTTGATGAAATGTAATAAAATTGAAAAATTTAAATGTGTTGCTTGCTTCAAAGTTGGAATAAAATAAAAACTGCCAGTCTCCTTACAGTCCTTCCTTCAGTGTCTCTCCTCCAGAAGTCTTTATCCTCTCCAGTCAGCTGCCACGCTACAGGTTTCTATCCTGACAGAGGTTTGATGTTCTGGAGGAAAGATGGAGAAGAGCTCCATGAAGGTGTAGATCTAGGAGAGATCCTCCCCAACAATGATGGGACCTTCCAGATGAGTGCTGATCTGAATGTTTCATCAGTCACACCTGAAGACTGGCAGAGTTATTACTGTGTGTTTCAGCTCTTTGGTGTAAACGAGTACATTGTCACCAAACTGGACAAAACAGTGATCAGGACCAACTGGGGTAAGTCTGGATCCTGCAGGGTTTATAAAACTGCAATTTAATGTTATCAAGCTGTTAACTAAACATTTATTTTCTTAATCTCATGCTTACTTGTACTGCTCATACTTCAGCGAGCATGAGAAGAGTAACTAATATCTGAGTAACTGCAATGACTGAGTAGTAATGTTTTTGTGTCATTTATTGTTTCACACATATCAGGTTGTTCCTCACTCATTCCTTGGTATCGGCACAGTTTCCGTTTAATATTCTAAAATGCTGCCATGTGTTGTTCAACAGAGAAGCCAGCTGACACTGTGACCTTCATCAGTGCTGCAGTGGTTGTTCTAACTCTTACCATCGTCACAGGTGTGGCATTTGTAGCTTACAAAAAGAAGAAAGGTGAGAAATCTGGATGTGAGAAATATTGAGTTTAGTTTTTGAATTCATCTCTGAAATCTTACTGCCAGATCACTTTGGATACAAACACACAAATTCTAAAGTAATTGTATAAGGCTCAGAGCCACAGTGAGATGATTACAGGCCATGAGAACAATGATGTGAGAAGAAAATAATCAATTAAAAATGAAATGGACACAAAATAATTGTGCAATCAAGAAAAAAAAATACAACTGATATGATTTCTTTTTGTTTGTTTCAGGGGAGTGCTCTACATCCTGTAAGTAAACTCTGCTTTTATTCATTTGTAATTTGTCAGATGTGGGGCATGATTAGAAATGTAATAATCAGGATTTACGTGAAAGGAAAGTATAGATTCATTCAGTTTCATTATACATATTCTGATCACTTGAATGCCACTGATCTCTCACTGTCATAGTTGGGAAGCAGGGTCATGTTTTAAAACAGAAACCAAAATATCAATACAAATTATCTCCTTGAAAAGGATAAAAAATATATAAACTGTGTATTTGTTATCTGCCAGGTCCAGACGATGGCTCTGAGCAGTCTGAGAAACTAAATCCAGAAAGCTGACTCTCCTGCAAAGAGTTCTTCACTTCACTGTCTGTATGACTTTCCTCCAGCTGCTGCAGTCTTTTCCAATTCTAAAGTAATATGCTAAAAACACCAGTGAATAAATTAAGCACAGGTAATGATCACATTTTGCAGATCACTGTGAACAGGTTGCTAAACCTTTTGTGAATTAGTGCATGATCACATATTTGTATCTAGCTGCTGTGTGTATGTGTTTCATGCAATTATGATTTTATTCTGCTTCAGCATGTAGTCACTGTATCGATGCAGTGGTATCACAAGTCTGGTAAAAAGCAAAAGTAAATGTTTCAACTATATTGTAAGGCATCTGACAATGACAGTTTGTTAGACCTAAAGTGTGTGATTTCAATGAGACGTTGGCAGTGCACAAAGTATGTGGTATTTTCCAAAATGACACCAACACATTTGAAGGATGACAGCAACAGACTTTCATTTGGAAATAAAATTTTATGAGTTTATTATTTTATTCTTCTGTGAAAAGAACTAACCCGGGATTTACTACATTTGATTTGATCACATGACCTTAATCTTTGACCACCTTTGACTGACCTGATTCAAACAAGAACTGTTGTTTTGATCCCACTATAACTTCCCCACTGTGTTCTGTCTAATGTATTCAAACAAACAAACAAATTGATTGAATAACTTGATGCTTGAACATTACTGAGATGTAGGAAATGTTTGTTTTTTTTTTTAGCTCAGAAGGTAAAGCTTTATATGAGGACGTTATCATGTCATATGAAATTACAACTGCATGATAACGTCCTTTCTAACAGATGGGAGTATCAGCAATGATCACTGATAACAACCTGTCTGAAGCTGCAAGTAAAAACAACCTGACACTGTTCAGATTAGCAATAAAGCAAAAGCTCTCTCTTACAAGGTGTTTTTGAATGAATCTGCTGCACTGGACTCCCCTTCAGTCACAATCTTGTTTTGAATCATTAATGCATGAATGAATTTGTGTTTAAAAATAAAACCGGATACCAAACGATTACATTGTTCGTTATTAAATGATATTATGCCACCTTCTCTGCATTAAGGTTTTAGTCTAATTATTGTTCTAATATTGAGTTAATATCTATATATCTCAACAGAGGTTTGTAGTAGCCTCCCTATTTAATAAAAAATGTAAAATTTTAGCAAGTAACTGTAGAAGTAGTTTTGGAACTAATCAACTCACTATAATTACAATTTTACCAGTTCTCCATTATAACTGTGGTTTTCAAGTCTCTGTCCTTTGTCCTTTGCTTTCAGCCAGAGCATATTGTAAAACGTACTGTATCTAATCTAAATGACATGCAGTCATACATCTCTCTTCAGTTATCAGTCCCAGCTGCCTTGACACTCATTTTGGTCATCTTAACCCTCTCGAGGCAGGCGTTGCCAATTTCCAACAGTTAAAAACTAACAACCTGATTACCCCACATACATATTTTTTGAGTTTTTTTTACTCAGACGTACCACTGCAGGACTTGGTTGTGCATTAGCAACAAAAAGTTTAATTTGAGCCTGAGAGGGTTAATAATATCAAATGTTGACTGTCTCAAAACCTCAGATGTTTCATGCGTTTATTGCATCTAGGCTGGACTACAGTAATTCATTATTATTTGGAAGTCCTAAAAACTCAGCGAAAAGCCTTCAATTAATCCAAAAATGCTGCAGCAAGAGTCCTGACAAGGACTAGAAAGAGAGAGCATATTTCTCCTATTGGCTTCCCTTCATTGGCTCCCTGTTAAATCCAGAATTGAATTCAAATCCTGCTCCTCACATACAAGGTCTTAAATAATCAGGCCCCATCTTATCTTAATGACCTTGTAGTACCATATCACCCACCGCAAAGAATGACGGCCCTTTGGTGGTCCAGATCAGGTTTGCCAGAGGTGGCCCACACATGGGCCAGTTGCATACACACTGGTGGTCCTGTGGTGGGCCAGAAGAGTTTCAGCTTTGGCCCCAGATGTCAGCCTAAGGTGTACCTTAATCAAGCCATGTAATAAAAACATGTGGCGGAACAAAATACTACAAAAGTAACATGATAAAATTCTGTTCAGATAGTGAATGGACTGATTCTTATGTAGCATTTTTCTACTCTCCCAGATTACTCAAAGTGCTCTATACGGCATGCCACACACTTTCTCTAAACTGAGTGCTTCCTAACTACATTTATACACATTCTTGACATGCAGACTGGAGAAGCCAGGGATCAAACCACCATCCTTGTGATCAGTAGGTGAGCTGCTCTACCTCCTGAGCTACAGCCACTCAGTGGTAAACAGGAGTAAACTCTCACTAGGTTTTGGATAAAGTGTACACTCACAAACCTGTCAAACCTGCATTTGAAATGTTGGCTACCGTAGCAGTATAGTATTACAACATGGCATTTGGGTCTTCTAACTAAAATAGAAAAATAGGATATATAATATAAACATCTTGATGCATTCTCAATCATCCAGGAAAGTAAATCTCCAAAAGTTGATTCTGTTCATCTGGACGTAGCGTTTTATGGGAGACACGTTTCATCACTCATCCAAGTGACTTCTTCAGTCTCAGCTCACTGCAGGTTTCCCCAATCTTATAAACGGTACAGCACACTGAAGGAACAATGGGCTGGGGGGTCAGTTCCTTAATCTTAATTATGCAGATGAAAAAGAGTATCAGTTAGCTGGCCCAAAGGGTATGATTATAAAATGTAAAATGTAAGACGACAGTATACTATAAACATGACACGTACCATACTCTAATCCTATGAGGACTAAAGCTTCACTAAAAACACATCACACTTATTGAAAGAGGAGGAAAGAATGGTCTCAGTGTGAGCTGGATAATAGAAGATTACAGAAAGACCTGTATAAGTGTATCAGTAAATTTATGCCATATGTACTTTGAATTCAGGTGACTGGACACAGGAATAATGTGTAATTTTCAATTATTCCGTTTTTTTTTTAAATTATTAATCCTGCCTGGACTCTCTTGTAGTGTTGCTAGTTACAGATTTGTCATATAACAACAGCAGCTAAACTCATGCAAACTCCATACCTTCTGTTACTTTCTGCATCTACACGGCTGAGGGGAGCCGAGTATCCATCATTTGACTCCACTGCTGTTCAGAGCCTTTCAGTTCTTTTAGTCCCAACAAGCTTTCTGACATCTTTCTGTCACTTGCTCAGAGATTTGTCCTTACCCATGCCTGCTTGGGGCTTTTTATTTCAGCATAGAGCATTGATAAAAAGTTGGTTGCAAAATGACACGCCATCTCTTAACAGTGAAAAGTCTGTGGGAACTAAAAACAAAGACAGCTTAAAGACGACATGATATAAGTGAAAATAATCTCCCTTTTGCGTTTCTTCTGCCAGCTGTAGGTGGAGCCCACAGCTGGCTGGAAACTGTGGGCCGTCTGAGAGTAAGAGCAAATATAATTGTTTAGTTTGGAGGACTTACTTCATCAGAGAGTTGATCTGGTGGGTGACGGTTTGAATCTAGCACAGTTCCAAGTCAAGTCCATCATATTTTCAAGGTCTGAAAATCCTCGAGCTTTAACCATACAGAAAGGATGAAGTTATTTATGTTGCTTCTCTTCTGCCCTGCTGTATTTGCAGGTAAAAAAACCCCCCATTTAATCAAATCTGTAAACAGCAGCATGTTTGTTTTGCTTTTGTAGGTAGTTCATAGACTCTGTATCAATGCTCATTTAATCAATTTATGAGAATATAAAACAGGACAAATATATATTTTATCATGTGTATGAATTTTACTGGTGTCACAACTCTTTTTCATTACTATCATAAATGATACAGATGAAAAGGTTTGATGTAAAAAGTGTGAAAGAAGTCAGGTTTTCTTATATAAAAGGTTCAAATCAGATTTATCTCATTAAAGTAGTTTTTAAAGATTTAGGCTGATTATTATCAATATTTTTGTAGTTCAGAAAAGGGAAAACTTTTATTTTCTTTACTCACAGAGGTTTATTATTTACCTATCAGCTAGTCAGAGTCCAGTGGAACCAAATATGCCGTAGAGGTGGTTTCACTCAGCAGCCAATCACATTCACATGCCCTCTGATCCCAACAGTCTGTGATATTTGATTGTGAAATGTAAATAAATTGTTTGTATAGTTGCAATTATGTCTTATTCTGAATGAAGCCACTTTAATACTCCAGTTAACTAACAACTTCATCCACATCTTTGTCAAAATATAAATAACATTAAGATTTTCTTCTGTCACATTGTGTCCTTACATGCTCACACACACACACACACACACACACACACACCTACTCACATCACTTTTACTGATTCTCATACGAGAATGCGTTCACCAAATCATACTGAATGCATCACATTTCACACTATATTTGTATGTTTTATTGACTTATATACTAACAATATAAACATTGTTCGCCCCACAGAGAGACACTCACTGAAGTATTTCATCACGGCATCTTCTGGAAACCCAAACATCTCAGAGTTTATGGGTATTGGGATGGTTGATGGCGTCGAGGCGGGTTACTGTGACCTCAGAAACAGGATATTGGAAATAAAACAGGACTGGGCGAAGAAAATAGTAGACAAAGACCCTCGGCAGTTACAGTATTACACTCATGTGTGCTTTGAGAATCTGCCACCTTTCTTCACAGATACAATGTCCACTGTGAAGCAGGATTTCAACCAAACTGGAGGTGTGATATTTTATGTTATTCCTTACACCAGTCAGTACAAATTATACAAATACCTACACAAAAATGATTTAAGTAAATTAATTTTGGTTTTTTTTAATTTTCTAATTAAAGATCTTAAGTCTTAAAAATTTACTTCTCCACTGAATCCAGGAATCATCAAACCTTGTAGATGTGAACATACTTAAAACTGTGATAAAACAATCACTTATAATCACTGTTGTTTGTCCTGCGCTTAACAATTGTATCTTAACAGTTGTTCTGATTCTTATAATTTGTCATCTAGATGTCTACTCCTGGGTTAAATTAGTTTCTGTCTCTTGTCCTTCATCTTTTATTTTTGAGGTATCACATCAAGTTAATTTGTACATGTTACAGCATTTCAGCTATCTTCCTTTAGTCATGCTAATAAAAAGTTGACAGATCAGCTCAGATCTGAGCATAGCTCAAACCTTGAAAAATAGCAGTGATTCACAAAATGAATAATAGTAACAGGTTCATTTTAGTGTGTGTTTTCTTTCTCTTTCTTCAGGTGTCCACTTTTTACAGAGGATAGATGGCTGTGAATGGGATGAAACCACTGGCAAGGTGACCGGACTGACACGTTTTGGGTATGATGGAGAGGACTTTATTGAGCTTGATCTAAAGACACTGACATGGATCGCACTGAAACCAGAGGCTGTCAATACCAAAATAAGATGGGATGCTGAGAGAGCTGACCTGAGAAACGCTCAATACTTTTTCAATGTGGTTTGTCCAACTTGGCTGAAGACAGTTTGGAACACTTCAAGAAGTTCCCTGCAGAGAAAAGGTAAAATTACATGACCCAAAGCATTTTCATGGATGCAGTAGTCTGCAGTGTTTTTGTATTATATGCAGTAGTTTATGTTAAAATATATGTATAAAAATAGTTATCTCTGAAAAAATGTATAGGTTGACTATTACATCCTCAGCCTAGACTTAACAGGATTGTAATTTTCCATTCTTTCAATCCCAAGATTCCCGAACAAAGTTTAAACAACAGTTCTCAAACCTATACTAACAACCAAAAAGCAGGAGAAAAGGGATTTCGTCCAAAGAGGTTCTCATTCCCTTTAGTTGCTAGATTCTGATCATGCTGCCTACACAAACATTTTATTCAACTTTTACAATATTTACTGGCTCACTTTGCCTCCCAAAGAGATATGGAGAGGTAAAGGGGGATGTCATACAGATGCTACAGACAGATGAAAAATAAAAGTAGCAGTAACAAGTAAAGCACAAAGGACATGGAGAGCGCCAGAAGGTCACACAGAAGGTAAAACAGTGTGACACCTGTGAGGCTCAGGGAGAAGACTATATCCACACAGTGTGGAGTGAACGCAGGTGAAACCAGTGAGGGTGTGGCAGACAATCACACAGGAGGGAAACTAGACACAGGTGCAGACAATCAGCGAATCAGAGGTGGGAAGTAAAGCCACAGGAGACAGGCAACCCTACTTTTCACGTTTCCAGACTGCAACTGATTGACTCGACCGACTCTTCCCGTTGTGTCTTACTCCCAGTAGAGATCTCAGGGGAGCAGAAGCAGCAGGCATTTATCAATATAAAAAATCCTTCACTCAAAGCCTCATTTTAATTTGATAACAGCTGAATGTAACATGTGGAACAACTGTATCATAAACAGTTTTATTATAGCACAACCTCAGCTCTATTTCATCATCTCATATGTAACAGAGCTCAGGCCATTTTCACAACTTGACAGTGTGAAAAATTATCATACTGGAGAGGAGAGATGCACAGGTGGGGGGGAAGATAGAGACAGTAAGAGTTGGGAGGATGTGGTGAAGAAGTCAAAGCTGGAATCCCTTCATCTTGTGTTGAGCTTCTAGGGTAATGGAGAAAAACAGGTGGAAAAGGCGACAAAGCTTGCGAGTGTAAGAAAAGTTAAAGTATAAAGAAGTGTGAAAGTTGGAGTGCAGAGAGTGAGTGGGAGTAAGGAGATGGTAACAGGAGTCCCCTTTAGTGTTAACACAGCAGCATTTTGGTTTTGGTGTTGTTACAGGAAAAATGATTCTATGTTTCTTTACCTTCTTTTAAATGTACAAAGATGCCTTTTGTCTGCCCTTTGCCTATGGTTAGATTAGTTTAGAATGATCTTTTTAGACTTTCCCAGCAAAGACATCTTGTTTCTGGGACATATTGTTTTAGATTGTTTTATCTCTCACAGCCTTCTCCCAGCTCTCTGCTGACGAGACTAGCGCCACATATGGAGTTGTTTATTTTATTTGTTTTGTATTTTCTTATCCTGTTCTCACTGTCTTTCCTATAAAAATTACCAAGCCACTGTGCATGGTGTGAGTTGTTCTTAGCAGCTCACCCGTGTACACGTTTGATAAAGAAAGTAACTTTGTCTCATTGTGTCTTTATTTCTCCTGGGTCTTTTACAGAGTTTTCCCCCAACATTTCTTGGTCCTTCGGAGCCGGATCGCCTCCATCGTGTCCCATCTCCGTGACCAGTCCACGTTGCTCGCCTGTCGACAGCTCACATACTAGGTGTGTGATAAAAGACCAAGAGCGTTAAATTCGAGTCTTGGCCAACGTCTTAGAAAGCGACCCACGGTGGTGGGACCCGATCGAGGTGGACCAGACCCGGCGACACTGACCAGGTAGATACAGACACACTGACACAATCTTGCGTAAAAGCGCATTTTGAATTCAGGGAATTTAAAATAGCGGAAGTAGCTCGTCGACTGGTAGCTTTGGAAGCTCGTCGACTGGTAGCGTAGCTCGTCGACTGGTAGCTCTGGGAGCTCGTCGACTGGTAGCTCTGGGAGCTCGTCGACTGGTAGCTCTGGGAGCTCTGGGTAGCTCCCCCAGCTGGGTCTAGGGAGTAAGTAGCTCTGGGAGCTCCCCTTATTATAAGGGTTCCGGTCGCGCGCGTCGAAGCTGTGAATGTGTGTGTGTGTATTGTTTTAATTAATGGAGCAAGCTGAATTTTCACGGTCCAATAAGAGACTGAGCTGCTCCTACTGTGTTTTTCTTTTACTGCTATTCACTGATGTGCTGGTGAGTTGAGAGAACGGTCGAGTTCCGTCTCGTAAAGTTCACACCGCTTTTGGAAATAGTCCGAAAGTAGAAGGGCGTGTGAGCAACCACTCTCGTCTCTAATACCAGTGAAGGTGATAGCAGCTGTATCGTGTATATATTACTTAAACAAAAATAAGTAAATACATAAATAAGATGGGTAATCAAGCAAGTGAAATTAAAACTCACTCCTGCTGACGAGCAGTGGTGAGAAAAGAAAAGTCCAGACGCCGGACAAAAACAGTGTCTGTAAACAGAGATTTAAGAAAACAAAATATAAACAGTCAGAAGAATAGAACTCAACTACCAGTTTAGTAAAACCAGAAGACGAGACACTGTGCAGTTCCCACAACCCTTTTAGAAAGCCATCACTCATTCCTGCAGCCGCATCTGCAGCACCACCCATATCAGGAAGAACTTAATAATCCCTTATTAAGTGAAAACTAGAGATCAAGGTAGTCTGAAGTAGTTTAAAAGGGTTGAAAACAGACCCCACTGAGTAGATATAAATATAAAAAGTACGAAATAAAGATGAACAAAGGGAAAATTACAGTAGAAATTATCTTTAGAGTATTTGAAATTAATAATAGCAAGGATAACAACCTGTAAAGTGATATTAACAATGAAACACAGTTGGCATGATGACCATGCCCAGCATGTATAAAATGAATATAAAGCAAATAATTCACACGAAAATATTTTACTAAAATACATAAGGTATATTAAGGCTGTGTCATTGTTCAGCCAAGGACAGTGTGTGAAAAGGTAACTGTCTCCACCTTGGGAAAAGGATGATTCTGCAGGTCATCTGAAGCCCTTGATGGATACAAAATGAAATATAAATAATATACTATAATAGAACTGCCTGGTCCGCCATGCAACAGAGAGAACAAATGTGACCGCAGATTGGATGAATTCAAAATTATCTGTTTGCTGAATAAGATGATCCTAACTAACAAATTGGCTCAGTAGTAGTATAATGGTACACACTGATAAAATATTATAATATGCTATTGCTGTTATATAAGACAAAGAGGATAATATTAACAATGACATAATATTAATATGAAGAGGCACCTTAATCGGTTATGATGTGAGGTGAATAATTGTTAAGCAGTAGTCTGCATCAAGCTTAAGGTTTGCTGAAACTCAGTGTAATGACATGTGAGATGAAGACAATACGGAGAATAACTAAACTAATGAAGTGCATAGAGGCACTTGACCAGCTTGAAACCTATCATCCTAGAATGACACATTGCTGAGATATAGAGCACACCTATAATGACAACCAATAAGCAAAACCCTGTAGACAACAGCTAAAACTACAGGATTGAGAAGCTGAATTAAATATGTAGACACTGCTAAGCTGATGAGCATGTTCCACATTTTCTTTTCTTTTTATTTATTTGTTTCTTTTAGAGCAGAAGCTGCTGTAACACACCCAAAGAAAGACTCTAGGTCTGACCAACCGTCTCAGTCGTGGGCAAAAAGATGTCAGTCAATAAAATTCTAAAAGATAATTTATTGACAAAAAATATATCAAGAGAAAAGATAAAACAGTCCAGTGTCCCACTTAAGAATTGTATAAAAACACACAGTCCCAAGGCCAGAGCCAGCTATGCCACATAGCCAAGTTGCACTCCACATGTTGCCTTTAACAGGGTTAGAAGTTGTCCTTGGAGACCCACCACCCTGCAAGCATATAGTCAGTGGTCACTCAAGCCTCTGCAACTCTGCTGCCTTTAGGCTGTGGCATATAATAGGCCCTGGACTGCACAGAGAGACAAAACGACACACTTAATATAAAATTCATAGCGCAAAACCAATCCATCCCAATCATATCTGATTTCATCACATTACATACCTGCACAGAGAGACAAAACAAAACAGCAGTGGTTGTAGTGTGGGCTATAAGTAGACCAGTGTATCAGTGCAATCAAGTACACCTGCCTCTAATTAGTCCAACCTCATTCCAGCCATTGGCTCACCAAAAATGTGACACACACAAAACCACTCCCAACCCAGTGAAACTTCACACAATAATATGGAGCTGAATTAACACAGGCACATTAGTCTAGTATGTTACAGGCTGCATGCTATTAAACGCCAACATATGCAGACTTCTGCCTTGTTCGGGTGGCAGCATTTTTTTTTTTTTCTTTTTCTTTTGTGTCCTGACACGTTTATGTTTTTTGTTTTTGTTTGATTATTTTGTTGGTTTTGGAAACGAATTTAAACGAACTTGTGACCATACTTGAGAATCACAGTGACACATAGTGATTAGGCATATGATTGAAAAATGCCTAGGTTTAGAGCTGTGAGCTATGAGCTGTGAGCAATGCAGAGTTAAATATATATATTTGTATAAATGGGAAACAACCCTAACTTGAAAGTTTGAAATGTGTGAGATCCATGCATTGTTTGAAGAACTAGAAATTATCTAAAACTGCCTTAAGTGAAAATGTAGAGTTGCATCTATTCTCCCAAACAAAAAAAACAAAAAACAAAAAAAGGGAGAAGCATTCTGTAACTTAAAAATAAGGCTGACTGTTGACAACAGACTAAAACACTAATTCGCAGGTGGCTATCAGGAACAGAGAGGCGAGCAAAGTCACAAACACCAAGGCCGCAGACAGCCACGCAGAAACAGCAGATAACATAGAGACAACGCCTGCTAGAACCGTGGAGAGGAAGGTCACTTCACACGAGATTGTTGCGCATGTGAAATACACAAAGATAAACAAATAACCATTTATACAGACAGCCAGTATGTTTTCTCTGCTGTGCATCATTTTGCAAAAAATCTGGAAAACCAGAGGAATGATTACACCAATTGGCAAACCAGCATGCCAACCTCTTACAACGCCTACTGACTCTTTCATTACTACAGGCAACAATTTTGCTGACAGAGCAGCAAAATAGGCGGCACAACAGGCAAACATGACATTGATGGCAGTAAACACACATCAGATTCCACTGGATGTGTTGAAAAATGAACAAAAAGCAGCAAGCACAGCAGAGCAGGCAAAATGGCTAAAACACGGTGCAGTTCTGACAAACGACTTAATGATGTGTTATGGCAAGCCAGTGTTGCCAAAATTCCTCCACAAAATGGCGGCATTAGTGACTCATGGCTGTACGCATTTGTCAACGGGGGGACTGACCAGTATTGTCAACTCTCATTTCTACACTGTAAATTCTACACAATACTCTCATTTCTACACTGTAAATTCTACACTGTAAATTTTGAAACCTCAGCAAAACAATTTGTCAGAACATGCATGACGTGTCAAAAATATAATGCTCAGGGTAACCTGCGACCACAAAGAGGCCGTTTTCCAACTCCGCCTCATCCTTTTCACACAATTCATATGGATTTTATTGAACTAAGCGAATGTCAAGGGTCAAAATACGCCCTAGTGGTTATAGACGTGTTCTCAAAGTGGCCGGAAATCTATCCAGTGAAAAAGGCAGATGCAATTTCAGTAGCAAAGTGCCTGTGCAATCACTTCATACCCACATATGGCATCCCAGCTTTGATACGGTCAGACAACGGCACTCATTTTGTAAATGATGTCATCACTAAGGTCTCTGAAGCACTCGGTTTCAGCATAAAGCACCATTGTGCATATCACCCTCAGAGCGCAGGCCTTGTAGAGAGAACTAACGGCACTATAAAACAAAGGCTCAGGAAATGCATGGCAGAAACAGGAAGGCCGTGGCCTGAATGTTTGGGTTTAGTGAAAATGTGGATGCGCTTAACACAAGGCTCCCATAAACTAACTCCATTTGAAATCATTCATGGCAGGCCGTTTCCACTGCCTATTACCAGTCAACCAATAGACAAAGCAATCAGAGAAAACACATTAGCAGAATGGATGTCTAAGCTGTTAGAAAACAAAGAGATCATTGTACATAATCAACAACCTGATGATGTTTCTCCAGTGTCTTGCAGACTAAAGCCCGGTGACTGGGTTCTGATCAAGGTGCTCCAAAGGAAAAACTGGAGCACACCCAGGTGGGAGGGGCCATACCAAGTCCTCCTCACTACACCGACCGCTTGCAAAATTGCGGAACGACCATCCTGGATCCATCAGAGTCACTGCAGGCGAGTCAGTGAAGCCATCTAAACACAGCTGACGGCAGGCTTGCCCGCTTGTTGTGATCTCGCCCGGTGGAGGGGTCAGCTTTCCTGGCCGGGGGGTCTACTCGCGACAGGAGGGTGTGTTCCGTCGTCATGAGGTGGTGGCTCTTATCAACTGCAGCGGCCCTGACCATGGCCGGGCTCCTCACCTTTGCTTCCGTGAGGGACAACAAGTCACGCTATGTGGAGAAAAGGCAGACACTGTATGACAAAGGAAAGTACACCAAGTTTCCCCATGGCTACGCCACTAACTTCTGGTGGCAGTTTATGAACACTACAGCTCACTTGAATAACAAAACTGACTGCTATGCATGTACCCATATGCCCCTATCCTCGCAGACGTCTGGCCTGTGGCCGTACAGCATACCTGAAGATCGCAGTTGGTGCCTGTTGGGCCTGGCAACACATCC
Organism: Maylandia zebra; assembly: GCF_041146795.1. Lineage (NCBI taxonomy): Eukaryota > Metazoa > Chordata > Actinopteri > Cichliformes > Cichlidae > Maylandia > Maylandia zebra. Next base: position 5,523,934 of record NC_135187.1, on the reverse strand, counting down.
AGGCTACTGGAGTGCCGGGAGAGTTTCGCATCTGGGGAGGTGGAGTGAAATTCTTACAGAGCTTGATCCCCGGCATTGGAGTTGCCGAGGTGCGGGATCATGTGGAAATCAACCGATATGCTCTGCTACGACACATCAACTTGACTAAGACCCTGGGAACTGCCTTAGCAGGAGAACAGCAGGCCATCAGAACGATGGTGCTGCAGAACAGACTGACACTAGACCTGCTAACAGCATCACAAGGAGGAGTTTGCAAGCTGATCGGGGAAACATGTTGCACTTTTATCCCTGATGGATACGAAACTGGAGGAGACATTTATGAAGCTTTGCAGAATTTGACCGCTCTGCAAAAATATGTCACTGACCACACACCTGGAGCAGCTACAGCACAAGGCTGGCTTGACTGGCTGTTCAGCGGTTCATGGCTGGCTGCTGTAGCAAAGCCATTTTTTCTTCTAGGTCTCATCATGTTAGCACTGCTCATATTAGTGTTGTGTGTGTTGCCATGCCTAAGAGTAATGATTTCAAAGATGATAACAACTACAAAGACTGCTTATGTTGCCGTGCCTCAAGAAGAACAACATCCCGTTGCAATTCTGTTAGAGGAGAACTTGTACTAACTGCTAATAAATGACGTGGTGATTAAAAATGACTTGTCAAGTGATCACGCACTGATTAAAACATTAGTAGGTTATGCAGGTTTTCATCCTTTTATTTATCTATTTTTTTTTTAAGTTCTCAGTTTTAAACATAAAGTTTTCATTTTAAATATGAAGTTTTCATTATTTTACATATAAAGTTTTCAATTTAAGGTTTGCATCATTTTAAATATAAGGTTTTCATCCTTGTATTTTTTGAAGTTTTCATTTTACATATTAGGTTTTCATCATTTTTTTAAATACAAAGTTTTCATTTTAGTTTTCATCCTTTTATTTTTTGTAGTTTTAGTTTTATTATTTTTTCTTGTTTATTCCACTTGTTATTTCATTTACTATGATTTTCATTTACTATGTTTTTCTTTTTATTATTTTCTTTTGTTTTATTCTTTAGACCAAATGACTGCCATTTCTGCTATGCTGACATTTTGAAAATTTTGGAAATTAAAAAATTGCCTAAGATACTTAATAAATAACCTTCATAGACAATTGTTGTATACATTTAAAATAAGTTAAAACAGGAGGGAATGTTACAGGAAAAATGATTCTATGTTTCTTTACCTTCTTTTAAATGTACAAAGATGCCTTTTGTCTGCCCTTTGCCTATGGTTAGATTAGTTTAGAATGATCTTTTTAGACTTTCCCAGCAAAGACATCTTGTTTCTGGGACATATTGTTTTAGATTGTTTTATCTCTCACAGCCTTCTCCCAGCTCTCTGCTGACGAGACTAGCGCCACATATGGAGTTGTTTATTTTATTTGTTTTGTATTTTCTTATCCTGTTCTCACTGTCTTTCCTATAAAAATTACCAAGCCACTGTGCATGGTGTGAGTTGTTCTTAGCAGCTCACCCGTGTACACGTTTGATAAAGAAAGTAACTTTGTCTCATTGTGTCTTTATTTCTCCTGGGTCTTTTACAGAGTTTTCCCCCAACATTTCTCAAACCAAAATGCTTGAACAGTGGAGGGGAAGGTAGTGCTGCCTACTGAGGATGTGAGACGATGAAGAGGCCGATTTCCCACAGTGGACAACCTTAAACTAATTTCTTTTGTTTTGGTACCTCCCACCAGAGGTCCAAGTGGAGCTGTGGAGCCAGCAGGTGTTTAACAAAATAACACATTTCTGTTTCATAGCCTCAAGTTAAAGTAATGTCAGTTAAATATGACGTGTGGAAATACTGCAAATTGCGTTTTTCCTTAACTGTTCGCATTTCCTTTCCTTACCTGTTTTTCTTTCTCAACTTTCAATACTACTTTCATCCACGTTCACTCACTCTACACAACTTCTATCTTCCTCCTGTCCAGTTCTTCCATCAGTGTCTCTCCTCCAAAAGACTCCCTCCTCTCCAATCAGCTGCCACGCTACAGGTTTCTATCCTGGCAGAGCCGTGATGTTCTGGAGGAAAGATGGGGAGGAGATTCATGAAGATGTTTATCTTGGAGAAATCCTCCCCAACAATGATGAGACCTTCCAGATGAATGCTGACCTGAGCATATTATCAGTCACACCTGAAGACTGGGGAAGGTACGACTGCGTCTTTCAGCTCTCTGGTGGTGAGGACATCATCACAAATCTGAATGAAAGCATTATCAGGACCAACTGGAAAGGTGAGAAAAACATATTTGAGTAATTTAGTTTGTTGATACTGTGGATTGTCTAAAATGTGAGGCTTGAATCTTTCTTCCTGGCTTCGTTTTTCATTATTATTATTACTTTGGGAATAACTGATGGAGATCCAAGCTGGGCTGGAAAATATGTACATTCTTAGAGGCTGTTGATGCTGTTAATATTCTTAAGATTAAGAAAAAAAACTTATATTTTAGTTTGTGAATTAAAAAAAGTTTCACTAATGTTTCATACAAAAGCCATTCCACAAGTGGACTAACTGAAATTGTTTTATTTTTTTAACCCTCCAGCTCCTGTCAGTGTCACTGAACTCTCTGTGTGACTGAATCAACATCACGTAGACAAACACAGCACCCTACAACCGATGATACACCCCTCCAGTTAGACAAGTTTAGGGAACCGAAGATTCATGGTTATTTTATTAGTGATTTTTCTAAATAACAGTTCTTAAATTTCTAGTAATTTTTAATACCATCATATGATCATTCAGTTGTTACTGAAAGAGACAAGTCAGAATCTGTAATATCCATTTCATCCATATTAACAACTTTTAGTAGTTTTCAGTTTGAGTTTCAGTGCTCAGAAACATCGAACTGTCCCGTGTGTCTCCAACACTGCCTGTTCTCCTGTGTGGGTATTAAAAGGTCGCTCTACATTAATTATGTTCTTAAGTGTCAAACCAGAGCCTGACCCACTGCTTTCAGCTGGATCAGCTGGCCAAAGGTTTTTGGCAGTGTCATGCAACACTTTGCTTAAAGTTGTTTTATTTTCCAATAAAATGAATTTATGATTCCCCCACCCCCAATATTTACCAAAATGTTATGAGTGTATATCTGTGTCACGAGTGTGTATCTCAATAATGATATGCAGATGAGATGCAATTATGCCCCTTCTGGCTGCCTTGATAATTATTTTATTCAACTTAATGTCAAATATGACGGCCTCGCAATCATTTTCAAAATTTAGTGATAATCATCAGCCAGAAAACTCAAAGCATAAAAATGTGACAGAAATCAGGGATTTTTGGGGGGGATACTGTCCTGTGTTTTGTTGCTCACATAAAAATGGTTTTCAGTCATTTTTCATTAAAATACAAATAAATAAAAATGATAAATCTCTTAACTACTGTATTTGTTTTCTTTATTGACTTTTTTTTAAAGCGCTATTAAAATGTTTTTAGAAGCATTAAGGGCTAAACTGCAAATACACAACCTTATTAATTTTTGTTCAATTTTCTAAAAAAGTAAAAAAGACAGAAAGATGTTTATCATCGTAGAGAAATGAACGCCCCTGATATATTTTTAAGAAAAAAAATTGTCTCAATTAAAAACAATTTTGTAGAACAGGTTAATTGTTGATGTTAGGCCTTAAATCCACATATCAGACACTGATCAACAAACGTGTTTTGTGTTGTGTGAACTTTAGATTTTTTTTTAAAGAGCTTTTTTCTCTTTTAGAACATAACAAATATTTGGACATTGTGTGGGTTTTTTATGCAGTAAGTGCATATGTGATCATTTCTTTATAAATGCACACAAAATGTCACATGCGTGGTTAAGTGTCCTCGGCACTGCTGTAGGTGAACGAGGCAGCCGATCATATGCATGTAATTAAGCTCTTTCCCAGAAGGCGTCACTGCGGAGGCATTGATTAAAGCTCAACCGGAAAATTACACTTTGTACACACTGTATAAATGCTTACGGCAATTTTACAGCCTTTTCACTTTTCTGTTTACTGCGTGTAGTTTATAATGAGCCCATGAACGCTGTCTGGTCTGCTGATCCAAGACCTCTTTGAGGTACTTATCTCGAGCATGCTTTTTGACCACTCTGCATGTTCTGAACTTCTCTGATTCCCTGTCACAAAGTGATGTGGCGAGCATAAAAGTGGACTGACTGAGGCAGACTTCCTCAGAGATATAGACGGACAGAGGTTCACCAATCACTTAAAAACTGTTTTTATAAATTCTACAGAATAATTTCAAAATTCTGTTTCTCAAAATTGTGAAGGTTTTGAATATCTCATCAACTAAAGTTCAAGAAAAAGAGATCACGTGGAAAAACTGAACATGATTTATTGTGATAGAGAAATGAATGTATTTAGCAAATAGACTGAGATGAACCATCATGGCAGAACAGAATTGCAGGGGTGAGAGGATTTAGGACAAGATGCCCCCCTGCAATCTAGGAGCTGTTGGTGATAAAGATGAAAACTGAGGCTTGGATGGAGTTCAATGATTTGTAATGATATAATTCTTAATCCAAATAGAATTTACCATGTAGTCTGTAGACTGCCCCCATCTGGCAACACAGCTCACTGCAGGCAGACGGGCAGTCCCTGGATTGGAGCAGACTGCAAATGTGTCACGCTCTCTGAACCATAAATGCACTGTAGATGAAGCAGCACTAAGTGATGGAGCAGTGAACTCTTGCCAATGAGCCAACACACACAAATTGTACTTGTAGAGCAGTTTATTGTGTGGAGAAGAGGGTGTTTGAGATCAATGAGCTGAAGCTGGTATGGTCTAATCCACAGCGTGCTCTGTTTCCGCATTACAGAGAAACTTGGTCATTAAATCAGAAGTCTCAAAAACTCAGAAAAACTGTGTTTGTGTAATATGAGACACTAGTTGTTGAGGGGTTAAAGAATAACTGACACTCCCCTAACCTGAGGGAGCTGAAGAGATCCTGAAAGAAGAATGGGAGAAAATGCCCCAAAATAGGTGCGCCAAGCTTGTAACATCATGCTCAAAACACCTTAAGGACTCAACAAGACTTGAGACTTCAACTAGGTTTGCAAGAATTTTAAGCAAATGTTTCTCATTTTTACACTATGGGGTATTGTATGCAGAACTTTAAGGTAAAAAAAATCGATTTAATGCGTTTTTTAACAATGCTTTAATGTGACAAAATGTGAAACTGGGATGCACTGGAGGCAGGTAGAGGCAAGATGGGAAGTGCAGACAGATCAGAATATATTTAAATTTAAAAAAGACAGATGGCTTAATAAAAACAGCTTTTAAAATGGAAAAAAACAAGGTCTGAAATTTCCATGAAAGCCTTTTTATTTTGAAGCCTTTTTAAAGGCCAGACTGAGCTGGCTAATCAGCAGGAAGAAGACTGGCTGAGCTCTGCTCCTCTGCAGACAAATCCCTGTGGACTGCTGATAGCCAGTGGCTATTATCAGGCTATTATCATTGTTACAACTATTCATAAATCAAAACATTATTTACCTATTTATCTGAACAGCAGGTCATGTACACTCTTTAAATATAAACTGAATCTTGAATTTATGAAAATAACTCAAATAAAATACATACATGCTAAACAAACCATAGACACATGAACAGCTGAAAGAACATAATTAGAAGAAAATCAGAATATCATAAAGAGACACTGTTTTTTAAGTATTTTGTGACCCTGCTCTCAGTGTGTTACAACAAAACTGATCCTTCCAATTCTGTGTTCTAAAGAAGCAGTTTATATCAGACTAATACAGGTACAGGCATGTGGGAAAGTGGGCGAGTGCAGGCAGATTATTAGGAGCAGAAATCAGGAGTAGATGCTGCAATAGCTGCTTAAGTTAAACAAACCTCAAAGGTCTTTACATGTTAGACGGAACAAGAGCAACATTATGGCTAAAGAAAAGATGTTTTTGTTGATTCTTCTGTGCTATGGCTCATTCGCAGGTAAGAAAAAAACATTAAACCTTTGAGCTCTGACAGCAGAGTCATCTGACCTAAAGCTGAGTTTTTGCTTTGTTTCACTTTAAAGCTCTTTTAGCCCGAATGTTGTAAACTCAGTTTTTATATTTATTTTCTAGAATTTAAAAGATCCATGTTTTATCAGGTATACTTTGACAACTGAATTTCATTGTCACCGCTGCTGTGACTCTATTGCTGACCACGTGTAGGAGATAGTTTGCAATCTATACCTTTAGAACTGCAAAGTTTTTTACATGTTTGCACTGGGTAGGAGTTGCTTTAAATCTCATTTTACATTCGTTTGGTAAAAGGTAACTATTCTATTCATGTCAGATGTGACCTATTAAATAAGTTTTTTTTTTTAAGATTTAGGTTGAATATTAATAGTTTTGGACATTCTTGATAATTTGCACATGCAATGCGTTTCAGCCACATTGGTCCTTTAGCCCCAAATCTTTGTCAAAATATAAATTAAAAGCTGCACAGTCCTGCTGTAGAGCCTTCTGTCTCTGTTAGTGCAGATTAAATGAGATTTTTTTGACTGAATAATCTAGTAGTCTATCTGATCTGTCACTGGGCGAGAGAAAGGATGCAGCCTGGATAACTAAATGAATTATACAGGGAGTGCAGAATTATTAGGCAAGTTGTATTTTTGAGGAATAATTTTATTATTGAACAACAACCATGTTCTCAATGAACCCAAAAAACTCATTGGAGCTCTCTGCCCTTTACCAATCCAGCCACGGGCCCATCCATCTGGCCCATCAAGACTCACTCTCATTTCATCAGCCCATAAAACCTTAGAAAAACCAGTCTTGAGATATTTCTTGGCCCAGTCTTGACGTTTCAGCTTGTGCGTCTTGTTCAGTGGTGGTCGTCTTTCAGCCTTTCTTACCTTGGCCATGTCTCTGAGTATTGCACACCTTGTGCTTTTGGGCACTCCAGTGATGTTGCAGCTCTGAAATATGGCCAAACTGGTGGCAAGTGGCATCTTGGCAGCTGCACGCTTGACTTTTCTCAGTTCATGGGCAGTTATTTTGCGCCTTGGTTTTTCCACACGCTTCTTGCGACGCTGTTGACTATTTTGAATGAAACGCTTGATTGTTCGATGATCACGCTTCAGAAGCTTTGCAATTTTGAGACTGCTGCATCCCTCTGCAAGATATCTCACTATTTTTGACTTTTCTGAGCCTGTCAAGTCCTTCTTTTGACCCATTTTGCCAAAGGAAAGGACGTTGCCTAATAATTATGCACACCTGATATAGGGTGTTGATGTCATTAGACCACACCCCTTCTCATTAAAGAGATGCACATCACCTAATATGCTTAATTGGTAGTAGGCTTTCGAGCCTATACAGCTTGGAGTAAGACAACATGCATGAAGAGGATGATGTGGACAAAATACTCATTTGCCTAATAATTCTGCACTCCCTGTATTTCTGATACTTTTTGTGCATCTGAATTAATTGCTACCATTATAAACATTGTCCTACAGTGAAACACTCGCTGAACTATTTTATCACTGGATCCTCTGGAGTTCTGAACATCCCAGAATTCGTTGGTGTGCTGATGGTTGATGGCGTTCAGATGGGTTACTGTGACGTGAGCAAGAAGATATTGGAACCAAGACAGGAGTGGGCGAAGAACATTTTAAAAAAACACCCTGAGCAACTGGACTGGTACAAGCACAAGTGTTTTGAGGATCAGCCAAACTTCTTCAGAGAGCTGATTTCTAGTTTGAAACAGCAGTTCAATCAAAGTGAAGGTGCAGTATTTCTGTTATACCTTACCCTAAATGATAATGAAACATTGAATATACAAAAACTTCTTACTTTAACCTCATAAGACCCGAACTCTTCAATGGTATGCATTTTTAATTTCTCTTTGATATTTGGGCATATTGGGGCCCGATGAATGTAAAAACAAAGAATTACCAGATTTTTTTTTTACCTTATTTTTGTTTTTAAGAAAAATGAGAGCCACATATGAGGATATTCATTTAAAATTTTGATAGAACAGTTGCAGTATAATGTCTTCGTAAGTGGATATCAGGCCCCTGTAGAGCAAAATTGAGTATTTTGGTCTAAATAACCCAAAATGTGATGTCCACATATGTGGACATCACATTTTCATCACATCACATCGCCAGGTCCTAGGAGGTTAAGGACAGAGACGTTTAGATTTTGTCTTTAAAATGTTTTATTTTGCAACGGTTTTTCAGTTTCTTAGAATTTATAGCCTAGTTGTCAGACAGCTCCAAAGGGGTAATATTACAAAGCAAAATAATGAATGAAGTGCAGCTGTCCAGTTACAGTAGTGCAAACTTTATGTTGCATAGTCACAGGAATGCATATGTACTCATTTGGTGGTGCAAAAAATATATATAGATGTTGTAATACTTCTTATTAGTCATTTAAAGTTCTGGAATTAAATCTACTATAACACAGACCACACATCAAAAATAGCTGTTCCATCAATGAAATGAATCAATTTTACCTTTCTGCTGAGAAACTAAAGAGATTCCACATCTCCTTTAGACTGTGAGTGTAATCTTTTATTTTTAAATGGACCCAGTTTAAATGCACAGCCGTCACCTCACAGATTCATAGCAGAACCTAGAGCACACTCAGCCATAACCAAAGGAGCTTGCAAAGAAAAGCGTCTGGACTTCTTTAAGTTACTTGAAGACGTTTCACCTCTCATCCGAGAAGCTTCTTCAGTTCTAAGGTCAAATGGTGGAGAGTCCCAGATATAAACCTAGTGGGAGTAACCCCCACAGAGGGACAAAAGGACCCCCTGATCATCCTCTAATCGCCTGACCCAAGGTGTGAAACTGGGTGTCCTTTATCCTTAAGATGCAGATGGACTGCTGAGTCTTGTCCTGTCCTCCACAGTCTTGTCCTGTCCTCCACAGGACAAGACTCAGCAGTCCATCTGCATCTTAAGGATAAAGGACACTCTTTCGAGGATGCCAATGTTCACATTTTGGACAGAGAGGACAGATGGTTTGAAAGAGGAGTGAAAGAAGCCATCTATGTCCACTGTGAGCGACCATCTTTGAACAGAGGCGGGGGTTTACGACACCAACTGTCTGCCATCTATAATCCAGTTTTGAGATCCCTTCCCAGACGCCTTAACGCCCACTCACATCCTGGGCCATCTGATCTCAGGAATTCGCATGATAAGGTGGGGCCAGGTTTCACAATGAACACACCCGAAACTCTGGCTGATTGGGACCCACACCCAATTTCACACCTTGGCTCAGGCGAGATCATCAGGGGGTCCTTTTGTCCCTCTGTGGGGGGTTACTCCCACTAGGTTTATATCTGGGACTCTCCACCATTTGACCCTAGACCTGTGAAATGCCTTTTTTAATATGAGCACACACAGAGCCTGAACCAGGAAGCCCAGCTTAACAGAGAAAGATGATAACCACTTTTGTGATACCGTTGGGTCTCACAAAGAAAGCCTGGCTGTGTCGTACTTGCTGGCTGTGGAGTATACTCTGAATTAAATCAGTTTTATTCTTGTCGTCCATCTTTTTTCTCATAAACTTGATTAATCAGGTTCATTTATAAGTTCTGTAGCATTTCAATTAGCTTCCATTAGTTATACTAATAAAAAGTTCTCAGATAGTGTGACTTGAATCACAAAACAAACTAATGCTTGGAGAACAATAGAGCCTTACACAAATGACAGTATTAAAATTGTTCATTGAAATGTATTCTTCCTTTCTCTCTTCAGGTGTCCACATTTTACAGAGGATAGATGGCTGTGAATGGGATGAAACCACTGGGGAGGTTATTGGTATGACACAGTATCATTATAACGGAGAAGACTTCCTTAAATTTGATCTGGAGAAAGGGAAATGGATCGCACTGAAACCAGAGGCTGATGTTACCAAACTGAAATGGGATACTGACCAACCTGGAATAAAACACAAAGAAAATGACCTCACCAAGATTTGTCCAGAGTATCTGAAGCTGTATGTGGAGTATGAGAAAAGCTTCCCACAGACAAAAGGTAGAATCACATGAGCTTATAAAGTTTAGTGGCTACACAGTATTTATTCACACACACAAGGCATATGTGAACCCAGAGAGTGGGGCAGAGAACAAACAACTAATTATAAAAAAAAGTACAAGGTTACAAACAAATCACAAACTGAAGCTAAAATGATATACATGATTTATTTTGTAGACTTTTTTTACTTGCACCACAAGACATTTTTCTTTATTCTTCTAGCCTCCTAACATCTTTAAAATGCCAGTGCCACTGAGCCTCCTAGATGTGTTGTGTGAGTTTGATATCAATGTTTTTTGTTCATATCTCCCTATTAAATTTCTTTCTTTGCCATTTTTCTGTTTCTCTTCCATCGATTGTCCTTTTGTTTCCATCTCTTTTTCCCACCTTCCCTCTCTCCAGTTCTTCCGTCAGTGTCTCTTATCCAGAAGAATCCCTCCTCTCCAGTCAGCTGCCATGCTACAGGTTTCTATCCTGACAGAGCTGAGATGTTCTGGAAGAAAGATGGAGATAAGCTTCATGAAGGTGTAGCGATAGGAGAGATCCTCCCCAACAATGATGGGACCTTCCAGCTGAGTATTTGCCTGAATATTTCATCACTCACACCCGAAGACTGGAGAAGATACGAGTGTGTGTTTCAGCTCTCTGATGTTGAGAACAGCACCACACTGAATAAAACAGAGATCAGAACCAACTGGGGTAAAACCACAAATGGTAACGATGAATCTAAAAGAAAATCAGGTAATTCATTTTCATTACTGATACAGTGGATCTACAAGAAGAATAAGAATAGCTGTTACTATGGTTACTGTGAGAATACCCAATGGAGACACTAACAGAAACAAAAAACAATAATTTTTCAGTGCTTTTATTTTTTTCTCTTGTTTCAAATAGTTGAGCTGTTACTGCTGTCAACATTCCCAAACTTTCACTATTTAGACCATAAAACTCTGATAGCCATTTTGGAACTTTTATATTTACTAGTTCAACAAAATGTGTTTAATCCATTAAACCCTCGGTTATTTTTTTTAGCCTTGCAACCGGAGGGCTGTTACTGAATGCATTTACAGGTGTTTTTCAGACAGAAATACAGAGCTACTGTAACATCTTTAAAGGGCAAATAATACAAGTGTTCTGCATCTACTGTATGTGCAGGTAGTGAATAGTGTGTATGGTCACATCAATAGACACGCAGTACAGTGTATTTTCACTTCCCTTCAGCAGCATGTGATTCATAGACTAACTAGTTGAACATTATAGGTGGATGGATGCACTTCTGTTCTAACCTGCTGTTTTGTTTGTTCTTCAGGAGAGTCGCACTTTGACACGCCCATCCCCATCATTGTTGCAGTGGGTGCTGTGGTCATGCTAATTGCTGCTGTTGGATTAGTTGTTTACAAAAAGAAAGGTGAGCGATTCACAGAAGCTGTTTCAACAACAGAGCGGTAGCAGCATTCAGAGGCTTGTTTATTGTTACATTTTTTCTGCAGTGTTGTACATATTAGACAATTATTTCTGAATTCATTTAAAACCTGAAAATATTTGTCTTTACTTGTCCTTTTTTTCATTTTGTCCGTTTGATCTGAAATGCACTCTGGAATAATAATGTGTACACACACACACACACACACACACACACACACACACACACACACACACACACACACACACACACACACACACACACACACTTTTTTTTAATCTAATCTTTTTACGATTGTTTGATGTTGAAGTTTAAAAAAAAAACAACAACAACAAAACGTCAGAAACTATTAAGATCCATACACTCTCTTGTTGTCTTCTTGTATTTATCATGACTGGATGCATAACAATAATTAGTTAAAATGGTGAACAGGTTCATTTATTGGTCTCTTAACAGTAAGAGAAACAATAAGAGACACAGTGAACTCCTGAATGAACTCCTGGCAACCTTTAGTGATCTATTAATAAGGAATATCCACCAGAGAAACACTTGTTTTCTCTGGTTAAAATTTTATTTAGTTGGAACTTTAATTTCTATTCAATTCTTTTGGTCTACATGTTAGATTCAGGAGTTACTGTAACCCAGTGGTGTGCTGAGACTTACAGAGAGACAATTTTACTTTCAGCATCCAAAGTAAAAATACTTTTTCATTAAACCATATACATATACAAATACTTTAGAAAACAGAACTACACCTTGATTACAAGGATTCATGTATATAAATAATATTAAAAATCAATTTAATGGAAAGATTTGAGTAGTGTGTAACAGGGTTAACTTCAACATCTACAGAGGATTAAAATATGATTGAAAAATTAAAGTAGTGTGGCAGCAAATGATCTTCATCATTTGAATTATCTTTGCTGGATGCCTCATAGGTCATAATAAAATTCTCTTAAAAAAGGTTCATTTCTCGAGGCTGGTCAAAAGTTTTACTCTCATTTCAATCATCCAACATGGCCTTAAGGATTTCTTACAACAGTGTCAGGAAGGGACGAAACACTACCAAGAACAAAAATAAAAATTTAATATTTTTGTGGTTCATTCATTCATCGAAACTTTGAATAATGTGTAGGTAATGGTAATAGAGGTCTACCAATGTCAAAAAACCTGTCTGTGTTTCAGCTAGTTATTTCTTAGGACATGAGATGTTTATGTTAAAACCAGTGCAGTGTTTTCTAACAATGGGACAGTGATTGTGCTTAGGAATACTCGGCTGATGCTGACATCTATCAATTTTATTAAAATAATTTTTCCAATGTGCTTGATTCACTTTCTCTTTTGGTAATAACCTCCCTTATTTGGAGAAACCCATTTTACATGATACTGAGGAGGCAGGTGGGTACAAGTAACCCACAGCAAGCCTGTCTATAATAATGATACCCATAAGATCAGGAGGTGTTGATCCTGTACCCCACCTCACAACACATCAACTTGAAATTAAAACAAAACCTTCTCGTTATAACACTTTCTGAATCAGCGAGGCTTCAAACGCCGTCACTGAGGTCACTCGGCTGTAAAGAAGCCTGGCTCGATACGCGCATTAGAGGACTTCCTTCGGGACACATGCTCCGATGTCTCTATACCTCCGCAACGTGAAGGATAAATCAAATGTGCAGATGTTTTTGTTGCTTCTATTATGTTGTGGTTTATTTGAAGGCAAGAAAAGCTATTACATTTTGGATCGCAGTCTGATCTCAGGATCGTGTTTCTTTCGATTTTTTTGTGTCCTTTTCACAGTTACGTTGTTTCACAGCGGAACTTTTGCAGCTCTGATTCTTTATCCTGGGTAGAATAAAAGGTTTCCCGTACACAGGTACAGAAGTGCGTAGTTAAGTGTTCTTATAAATTTCATGTCTGATTCAGCCTTTTAAAGACGTTTTGTAAAGACTGAATAATGGTAATGCTTCCATTTGTTTACACACACTTATTTTAGACTGATGTTGGTCATTCTCGATTATTTTTAATGAGTGCTTTGACAAACACATGGAATATCTCAACCAGATCGTATTTCTTTATCAACATTTAAAAATGTTACACAGTCTTGTCAGTTTATGTAATGACATTCTTCCTGCAAATTAAATGAGAAAGCATACTGACTGGATCATATTTGCATAGAAGAAGTGAAAGGTAGGGTGGAATGGGTGGAGACGAGTGTCAGCAATGATTTGTGCCAGAAGAATGACAGCAAGAGTAAAAGGGAAAGGTTTACAAGACATAAGTAAGATTAAAAAAATCTTGTTGACATTAAAAATGTCTTTTTTTAAGAGTAATCTGGCCAAGAGGGCAGCAGAAATCAGAAACTCTTTTTAAGTGGCCTACACTGTAATCCCAAAAGTTATTTGCATTCAAATGGTTTAGCTATAATCACTGATGGTAATTAATTTTCTTTGTAAAACTAAAATCATATAACTGTGTCAGACAGAACTCATTGGTGGAAGCTTTTTGCACTTAACCTATATTGTTTTGCATGTGATGCACTAAAATGAATACATTTAACATGGTCCTTTCTATTTTAAGTTTATTCTAATAAATAGTTTAAGTTCAATTTTTTATAAGAGAATAAGTTTTAAACTCAACACTCAAATAATAAAAGTAAATTTGATGTTTACTGATCATGTTTAGTTTTAAAGCACTTTCACTATTTTTAAGTTTTTGTTGCCCCTCCCATATTTTTCCCGGCACTGGAACCGAAGAGACGTCTGGACTTGTTTGTCAGGAAAAATTAAGACAAGTCGTTTTTGGTGGTTTTGCCTGGGATTGGACATGTTTGTTTCAGTCTACAGTCGATAGGGAGTACTTTTCCTCAAACCTCCACGCAAACTGGTGAGTTAAATCTTTGTATTTCAACTTTAAGCAAAAATAGTTGCATGTTACATTACGCAAATGTGCACGCTAATTCAATCTACAGTGAACCCTCGTTTACCGCGGGGGTTACGTCCCAAAAACAACCCGCAATAAGTGAAATCCGCAAAGTAGTGAAAAGTATTTATTATAAATGTTTTAAGGCTGTAACCCTCACAGCCTTAACCCCTGCTCATGCGTAATGGTTCTAGCATCTTCCTCGTCCATCCAAACCGCGCGGTTCCATTGTGTGATGTGAGCACATCCAAACCGTGTTCAGGGTTAGCCCGGGTCCGGACTCCGGCCCCGGACTCCGGCCCCGGTCAGAGGAGGAGGACCAGAGCACGGCCGGGCACCTCCAGCCGTTCACACGGACAAATAAACCTGTCATTATTCTCTGCACAGCCGCGCTCTGGTGCTCAGCCCCTCGCTGAGGCTCGAGGGGCTGAACACCGCTCCTCTGCACCTGTACGGCCTCTCGTAAAGTTTACTTTATTAACATGTGCGTCGCTGCAGCGCCATACAGAGCTGACAGTTGTATAATGACAATAAGCCTTACAGATTCCCCAAATTTTCCTGTTTTTTTTTTTTATTTGAACAATTAACTTGTACTTAAATAATAAACAGCATTTATAGAAATACAATACTTTGACCTTTTATACTTGTGTTACTCTCCACCAACAGGTTAACTCACAGTTCCCCCCCCCCTCTGTAGAATGCTGCTGATGGTGACCTTGAAATCCCAATAGGAATCATCTTCAATGGTGAAAACGGAAGTCCAGAGCAAGAACTGAACCCCTCCCAGCTGGGGATCCTTCTAGAGGGCAATGTGGTAATGGATTCCATCTGCAGTCTTCCTTTGGCAATGTGTCTCCTGTTTGGACTGACTTATGCACTCCACTTGGAGTACCCAAAGTGCATGAAGAATACATTCCTGTTTATCCAGCAGATTATGCTGAATCTGGGACGAAACAATCCTCCTCCAAAACTCCAAAGGCTAAAAAATGAGCTTTCAACGTGTGCATAGATACATTGAATGTTCACTCTTCATTGAGCAGCTTTTTCTCAAGTTCAGGAAGTCATTATTGTGTTTGTAATTGTCTTTTTTTGTTTTTAGTGGATGGCAAAACCAGGGCTTAAAGGAGTAGTTCACTGATTTTACATACTGAGATATGTTCTTACCTTAGCTTTGAAGAGTTAATGCATACTTGTCTTGTCTTTGTGCGAGAGAAAGGCTCTCCCATATATTCCAACTACCTCCACTTTTTGCTCCTTTTAGAAGCTACCGAGCTCCTCCACGTTTTCCCTATTTATGTAAAATTACATGAAAAGTTACACTATCTAAGTTTAGTTTCACTAAATTTAACGTATAGATTTTTTAAGCCGATGAAAAGGGGCACTATATTACAAGCGCGCAGTAACCCTAGTGCACTCTGGAGCATAGACTGAGTTACTGGGGGGATGAAGAAGTGCTCCTACAGTGTTATTACACCTTGTAATATAGTATCCCTTCTTATCGGCTTAGAAAATCCACACGTTAAATTTAGTTAAACTAAACTTTGAGAGTGTCACTTTTCATGTAATTTTACATAAATAGGGAAAACGTGGGGGAGCTCGGTAGCTTCTAAAAGGAGCAAAAAGTGGAGGTATTTGGAATATATGGGAGAGGCTTTGCTCCATTTGCATGACTGAGGGCACGCACAAAGACAAGACTGGTACACATCAACTCGTCAAAGCTAAGGTAAGAACATATCTTATTATGTAAAATCAGTGAACTATTCCTTTAATTTCATTGTCTCGCTGGGGCCATTCCTTATTCCATAGTTTTTATTTTTCCAAGTTAAAATATTTGTGAAAATAAGTTTTACTGTTACAACTTGTTACCCAGAGTGTCGCACCAAAGTTCTTTACTTGTGATACACAGTTTTATCTGTTTAAAAGGATTGTTTTAAAGAAAATGTTTTATTGGAAGTCCAATTGTGCAAACAAAAAACTTACTGTTCAAAAAAAACTACCTCAGGGACCAAAAATAAATTCTTGTCAAAAAGTGGCTAGGAACAACTGAAATATTGTGTTTGTTTCTGAAAGAAATGTCTTCTTAGAAGCGCCATGTGTAAAAATTGGAATACTGTTCAAAGGAAAACAAAAGTCTTGTTTTGTTATAAATAAAGTAAAAAACAAAACAAAAAACACTTTAGTGGTCTTTGGTTTTGAGTGTGTTTGCCTTGACATATTAAGTTTTAGTAATAATAATACATTTAATTAAAAGACGCTTTTAATTAAACACTACGCAAAAAAGTGAGTTTTGTAATATTAGCACCACTTAAACAATTTAGTTTTTTCTATTAGTATTAAGTTAACTGTACTTAAACAAATTATTTTTGAAATATTGAATACTTAAACACTTTAGGTAGCAATGACTCAATATAGTAAATTGTGACAATTTTACTTTTAAGTTTACTTGACTAAATCAGTTAATTTTTTGTTTTGGGTTGATTACTCAAATCATTTGAAGGGAATCGGTTTCCTCAAATGATTTAAGTGTATTGAACTTATCCGGGTTTACAGTGTAAAATGACTGAGTTTGTTATAATGTAGGTACGATAACACAGAGTCTTAAAGATACTTGAAAAACAGGTAATTTTAAAATTTTATATATAATCCCTTTGTAAATCCTGTTCACTAAAGTCTATTTACTAATATAAGTAAAGACATTACACTTAAAAAACACAATGAACATTGGATATCACTTTTTGGCACATTTTATGGTTTGGAGATGGAAAGACAGCAGGGAGACTGGAGGTAATGGTTAACATTGGGAGTTTCACGATCTGATATCCCTTTGTTGGTGTTGTTCCTTTCATCAGAACAATGCTGGTCTCGTATCAACATTGGAACTGAACAATAATATCTGATTATTCAGTTCGGATTAACCAAAACTTTATGTTAATGAAAGCTATCACCATTTGCTAGCGATAGCAAATGGTGATAGCTTTTTTCTATGTTGCCTTGTAATCTTGAATAGTTAGAACTTCTTTTATCCTGGTTAGGTTAAATAAAAGGACTGACTTGAACAATAAGCACAACACAAACCTTGGAGATGAGCAGTATCTCATCACAAATATACAATAATAACATAGTTCACTGCAGTATCTTATTTTATGTTTGTCTCTTCAGGTGTCCACATTTTACAGAGGATAGATGGCTGTGAATGGGACGAAAACACTGTGCGTAATTATTCAGCCCCCTTTGGTCTGAGTGCAGTCAGTTGCCCATAGACATTGCCCGATAAGTGCTAATGACTAAACAGAGTGCACCTGTGTGTAATCTAATGTCAGTACAAATACAGCTGCTCTGTGACGGCCTCAGAGGTTGTCTAAGAGAATATTGGGAGCAACAACACCATGAAGTCCAAAGAACACACCAGACAGGTCAG
Source organism: Maylandia zebra (assembly GCF_041146795.1). Classification (NCBI taxonomy): domain Eukaryota; kingdom Metazoa; phylum Chordata; class Actinopteri; order Cichliformes; family Cichlidae; genus Maylandia; species Maylandia zebra. The sequence continues at coordinate 5,506,162 of NC_135187.1, read as the reverse complement.
GGATAAAGTTATTGAGAAATTTAAAGCAGGCTTAGGCTACAAAAAGATTTCCCAAGCCTTGAACATCCCACGGAGCTCTGTTCAAGTGATCATTCAGAAATGGAAGGAGTATGGCACAACTGTAAACCTACCAAGACAAGGCCGTCCACCTAAACTCACAGGCCGAACAAGGAGAGCGCTGATCAGAAATGCAGCCAAGAGGCCCATGGTGACTCTGGATGAGCTGCAGAGATCTACAGCTCAGGTGGGGGAATCTGTCCATAGGACAACTATTAGTCATGCACTGCACAAAGTTGGCCTTTATGGAAGAGTGGCAAGAAGAAAGCCATTGTTAACAGAAAACCATAAGAAGTCCCGTTTGCAGTTTGCCACAAGCCATGTGGTGGACACAGCAAACATGTGGAAGAAGCTGCTCTGGTCAGATGAGACCAAAATGGAACTTTTTGGCCAAAATGCAAAACGCTATGTGTGGTGGAAAACTAACACTGCACATCACTCTGAACACACCATCCCAACTGTCAAATATGGTGGTGGCAGCATCATGCTCTGGGGTGCTTCTCTTCAGCAGGGACAGGGAAGCTGGTCAGAGTTGATGGGAAGATGGATGGAGCCAAATACAGAGCAATCTTGGAAGAAAACCTCTTGGAGTCTGCAAAAGACTTGAGACTGGGGCGGAGGTTCACCTTCCAGCAGGAAAACGACCCTAAACATAAAGCCAGAGCAACAATGGAATGGTTTAAAACAAAACATATCCATGTGTTAGAATGGCCCAGTCAAAGTCCAGATCTAAATCCAAACGAGAATCTGTGGCAAGATCTGAAAACTGCTGTTCACTTCTCACGTGTACACCACTTTGTGTTGGTCTTTCACGTGGAATTCCAATAAAATTGAATCATTTTTGTGGCTGTAATGTGACAAAATGTGGAAAAGTTCAAGGGGGCCGAATACTTTTGCAAGCCACTGTAACCTTTACTTCATTCCATAGATTTTAACTTGCATTTAGGTCAGGTGATTGGCTGGGCCATTCTAGCAGCTTTTTTTCTTTCTCTGAAACCAGCTGAGAGGTTCCTTGGCTGTGTGCCTAGGTTCATTGTCCTGTTGAAATTACCTTGATTCATCTTGTTAAGAACCCCAACTCTTTGGTCTTCGGGCTGAAGGAAGAACAACACTTGGTGTTTAAATGCTCCATCAACAATCACTTTAATCAATACAATTGTCTTTATTCCAGATGGCAAGCTTTTTTTTTATCAAGAATACAATTTTTTTTCTGTCATCCTTCCTTCAATTATATGAAGCATGAAATACCTAAACAGCCCATGCTATACTGTTCCCACCGAAAACTTCCTGTAGATATGTTTTTAAGGTATGCAGTGCCTTATGACCCCCGACATTGTGTGTATTATGGCACCCAAACAGTTTAATTTTGGTTTCATTTGACTAGACCAGGGGTGGGCAATTCCGGGCCTCGAGGGCCGGTGTCCCTGCAGGTTTTAGATGTGTCCTTGAACCAACACAGCTGATTTAAATGGCTAAATTAGCTCCTCAACATGTCCTGAAGTTCTCCAGAGGCCTGGTAACAAACTAATCATGTGATTGAGGTGTGTTGACCCAAGGTGAGATCTAAAACCTGCAGGACACCGGCCCTCGAGGCCTGGAATTGCCCACCCCTGGACTAAACTATATTCTCCCAGTATTTCACAGGCTTCTCCAAATGTTTAAACTTGCTTCAGCATGTTTTTTTTCTTCAGCCATGGTGTCTTGCATGGTGAGCGTGCATAAAGGAAAACAATTGAGTGTATATTGTTTTCTTCGAAGCAATTGTACCTGCTGATTCCAGGTCTTTTGTAGCTCTCTACAAGTGGTCCTTGGCTCTTGGACAGCTCTTTTTGTTATGGCCCCAACAATGCTCACAGGAACCTTCAGTAGATTAGAAATTCTTCTGTAACTAAAAATCAGACCATGTCATAACTGCTTTAAGTCATACAGAATAGATATCAGAGCCTTAAACAGGCTGACTTCTGCTAAATGGGTCAAACTGGGCAGAAAGTCTACAAACACATAACATCCTTATAGTACCACTTATAGTAACACTATAGATCAACTTACCTCAGAATATATAAAGCATATACACAACTACAGCAATATGATGCAACAAACACAGCAGTGCTACTAATCCAAAATACTCAAAGCTTCATAGAACTGAAACAAACATTTATTTTTAGCTCCATTCTGCTGCTGATACATACTTTAGGTTTCTGAACATTAAACTTGTTGCTGCCTTTCATAGTGTTTAACTTGAAGGCCCTGAGTACTTTCTTATTAACCCTTTAAGACCTACCATAGAACCAAGTCCGCCAGAGCTTATATTATATTTTTACATGCTGTGGAGCCATTTTTGGGAGCATTTCAAGTTGCTATACATCAATGCAACCATTATAGCCCAGATTTTAATAATATGTATTCATTAAGTGCATAGTAATTACATAAATTGCAAAAAAGTGCAATAAACTACAAAAAAATTGAAAATCATTTTTGATTTTTTAACATATATTTGTAGTTAGAGAAATTTAAGAGGCTTATCCCTCAAAACTGTAAATACAAAAAAGTTGCACAAAATAGTTTCCCACCACAGGAAATTTATTTTGAGTGTCTTCATAGTTTTATTTTTGAAATACACCAATTTTTATACACTGCAGGAAAAACGAAAATAAATATTATACTGCAAATTTGCAAAAAAGCAGCATATGCATCAAAATAAACTATTTCCAGCAGTGGAATATGAGTCCTAAGCATCCCAGAAACGACACAGAAAGTCATAAAGTCAAAGATAACTTTTAAAAAGAGCAGTATAGGCCCTGAGGCCCTGATGGCAAAAAAGACTACATTTCCGCGAAAATGACGTCACTTCCGGCCTCGGGCAGGTAATGGCGGAAATGCAAAAGTTCGCGCTGACGTCTATTCCAACATAGGAAGTGTTATGAACAGCTGATCGGATCGGTAAAGCGTGTTTCTGGAATATTATGTTTTTGTTCCTGCAAGCGCTTTTTATGCAGTTTTTGCAAAGCTTTATGTGGAAGGAAACCGTGACCTAGGACAAGCTGATGGCATAAGATGTAAGTACAACTCCTCCGGTTTCATATGCAAAAAAAATTTTAGCGCTAGCTTACGTGGTTGCAGTGCTACTGGGATTTAAAAATAGTTACGCAAAATAGAGCGTTCCCGCTCCGATCGGCTCTAAAGGGTTAACATTACCATTATTAACAGTCTTATTAACATTACCTAATAAGACTGATTCAGGACAGACAATTCGTTACTTTCAACTTTTCTAGCAGTCCTTCACAAACAGGGAACAGTCTGTCTATTCTCTCCATCTGTCAGCTGCTGCTGGCTCTTCCTCCTCCTCTTCCTCACATACTGCTGAGTTTTTCCTGGTGGATCATCAGGGGTGCAAAGCCTCACAGATGATGTGCAGCAGTGGGTCCCTCAGTCTGTCCTCACTCTGGACACTTGCAGTTGTCACACATGGAAATCAAATGTGTGATAAGCTGCAGGATTCAAACACAAGTGTAACTTATAAACACACGTTCATACTTTTATTACACAATCAGAGAGAAAGAAAAAGAGAGAGAGTGCAGGACAGACAGACAGGTGACAGTCTCAGGTGTACACACTGCTACAAAACAGCACAAGAGAAGGAGGATTTAGTGTTTGTGTTATTACGAGTGCTAAACAAGAAGAGTTCCCAGATGGTACAGTGGACACATGTGTGACTCCTGTGATTAAAGCATCTTTCTTTCAGCTTAACGAGTGAACCGTCAGCTCGTTCGAAAACACGTTAAAGTCCGTTTGGCTCGACACCACCGAACAGAGGCAGTGGGACTAACATTGTGTTCTGGACCTTTCTGGCAACATATTTGAATTCTCGAGACTGAATCCATAGACCACAGAAACAAACACAGCACTACACATTGATTTTAACATGTATTTTTAAAGCATTCTGTGAAAAGAGCTTGTTGCGGGGTGTGGTTGGTGGCTTGGCCAGAGTGGAGGAGTGGAGTGGCAGGTTCAGGGTGTGGTGTCAGGGACACTTGTTTGTCACAGCCAGCGAGCATCTTCTAATCATGCCTTCCCTATTTCAGTAGCAGCCAGGCCAGAGAGAGGAATCTGCTGCTGGAGAAGAGCACCGGAGCCAGAGCAGTGTGCACTGGAAAGTGCCACGAGTTACAAACTTTGTTTGATTGTGCCAAAATAAAAGTCACATAACACAGTCACAGTCAGGTCCTTTTGGGATTAGAGGTCTTCTCATTATTTAGAATTTTCAGCTTGTAAACAGAGATGACTGAAGCTGCCAAACTCTGGAACAGTCTTACTGAGGTCAGAGTGTCTCCATCATTAGTGTTTCATATATCTTTTATAAGACTTTTTTTTTTCATTTGTTATGGTTTTGTGTCATTGATTTGTTGTAATTTGTTGCTCTGTGAAGCACTTTGCAAGTAAGAGCTGGGTGAATTACATTATGAGGAAAATTGAAGAAAATATTTGTATATTTCATATTCTAAACTTTAGCTCGTATTAAGAAAATTAAGCTAAAGAAGGCATAAATACACATTTTTTGAATTGTGTTCACCTTTATGAAAAAAGACTGAAATGTTTTTATTGTTTATTGATGCCTTTAATGCTATTTGAGCTAAAGGATCTGCTGATATATGCACACTGATCAAACCTGCTGTTTTTGTTTTTTTATCAGGTTGACTTTTTTGATGATAAAAAGAATATTTAACAGCTGAATGTTTTTTTTTTATTTCTCTGTACAAATATTAACATTAATGCACATATTTGCCACATATTTACAGTCATTTATCAAATAATCATTTTCAATTATTCTAAAGTACATATTTGGAAAAAGTAATAGCAATATTTAATTAAGGTCTTTAGATAACTTAAGGGCTTGCTGGTAATGTTCCATCAAACTGAATATTTTAACTTTTGAAGAAATCAGAAAGGAATACAAGAAAATTAAGACTGAAAATGTTCATAAAACAATTGATGCTGACTCTGATGACCTGTTAGTTTCCATTCTGAATTCTGTGGCTCATCTGTTATTGAGTTCTGCATCCACTCCATTGGGTTCAGAATACAACTTGCTGGAGAGCAGCTCAAAGTCCTTGAGTCATTGTCATTTCTCAGTTGAATATTCTCTTCAAGTATGTCACAGATATGTTGACAACAGATGTTATCATAAAAACAACAAAGTACAGCGGTACATTTATATAACTAACTTTTTTTGCAGAAAACTTTCTCAATTAAATGAAATCTTTAAAATGTTTTGATGGTGTTCTCCTCCAGCCTGTGAGATTAAAAGGACTCAGTGAATTCATTCATGCTTGAAAGGCAGCCAGACATTCCTGAATTCTGCCCCTCTGCATTTCAGCTACTGTGAGCTCCTGGAGTGACTCTTTAGTGTCAGGAGCTACAGTCACATACAATTAATTTTGTGTGTTGGAATCCTCTTCGTGGTCAAAGCGGTGCATATTAGGCCAGTCGAATCAAATTCAGTACATTTTTTTTTCAAATCAGTTGAAATTTATTTATTTAGTGCCAATAAAAAACAACAGCCATCTCAAGGCATTTTATATTTTAAGGCAAAGACCCTACAATAATACAGAGAAAACAAAAAAAGAATCATATGATCCTCTTTGAGCAAGCACTTTGGCAAAGGACAAACTGTTATGACCAGTTCGGGGTGAGAGGAGCAAGACCGGACAAAAGACACGATGTGGAAGAGACAGCGATTAATAACCATCATTATTAGGCTTTTGAAATTAATCAGACAGACGGAAACAGGGCAAATGTGCTTCGACACATATCTTTCTTTATGGACCTTTTTCATTCTAATGGGACCATAGTTAAAGAAAAAAGATCATAATGTTGGATTCAGTAAGCGTTAAAACTGTCATCTCACCATACATTTCTGAAAGGTTTTTATGGACAACATGTCTAAAGGGAGGGAAGGACAATTTTCTCATAGACATCTAATTTGTAGACAAGAGTATTCTAGGCTCACATATAGTACTTGTACCCAATGATCCCTAGTTGAGCAGAGATAATGTCTGTGAAGGTTCTCAGTCATCCATGTCATCGTAGTCTAAGGAGCTTGGAAAGAAAAGCGTCTGGACTTCTTTAAGTTGCTCGAAGACGTTTCACCTCTCATCCAAGAAGCTTCTTCAGATCTAAGGTCAAATGGTCCCAGATTTAAACCCAGTGGGAGTATCCCCCCAGGATGGACAAAGGGACTCTCCACCATTTGACCTCAGAACTGAAGAAGCTTCTCAGATGAGAGGTGAAACGTCTTCAAGCAACTTAAAGAAGTCCAGACGCTTTTCTTTCCAAGCTCCTTAGACGAGCAGAAATAATATTATTATTACGAGGAAATCAGTCATATATATGTGTGTGTGGTGTGTGTTTGTCATTGTTCCATTAAGAAAATAAACAATTGATTTTACAGTTTACATTTATATTTTCTATTTTATTTTTCTCTGTTGCATATTCTGTAAACATTTTATTATGTGCATATAATCTGTTTCTCATTAAAAGTTAATGAAAAACAGATTTTAAGAATTCAATGTTTTTAATGTTTTGAATTCTTAAAATACATATTAATCAGCGATAATCTTTCCTGCATCCTTAGAAAAAAACTTCTGTCCAAAACCAATGATCAATAACCTAAGCAAACAATAAAATATTGGAATACCAAGTCAAAAATATGAACATTAAAATGATCCATTGTGGTGAAGACAGGAAGTTGCTCACAGTAGAACAAAAACATGAGTAACAGATGACAAACCTTTATGAAATTTAACACTAATGATGTCTAATTGAAGTTGGAGAACTACTTGGATTATTCAGAAATTTTAATTTTCCTTATGTCATCAGTCAAAAATAATTTCTCACAGATCCAGGTCTTGGATATAGAAGATTGTGATCGTGTCCATTTTCCCTTAATTTCACAGCATACTGCAGAAAAACCATGAACAGGATCCTGCTGGCCTGGCGCCCAAAACCTGTTGGATAAAAAAAAAAAAATTATATTAAACTAGACTAAAATCATGTCAATTGTCACATTTATATAACTATGATTCTCTATAAGCATTTTCCAGGTTTCTGTCGCAATTGACCTGCTTTAGACTTTTCTCTGAGTATCATCATGTACATTAACAGTTTTCAAGTTTTTTATGAATATTAAATCTTCATGCTCTAAACACTTACAATGAAAAGAAGGCAGAGCTGACTCTCTGCTCTTTGAAAATATTTTCTCAGCTGTTTACAGACATCCATCCATCCATCCATCCATCCATCCATCCATCCATCCATCTTCATCCGCTTTGTCCGGGGCCGGGTCGCGGGGCAGCAGCCTAAGCAAAGAGGCCCAGACCTCCCTCTCCCCAGCCACCTCCTCCAGCTTATCCGGGGGAATACCAAGGCGTTCCCAGGCCAGCCGAGAGATATAATCTCTCCAGCGTGTCCTGGGTCTGCCCAGGGGCCTCCTCCCGGTGGGACATGCCTGGAACACCTCACCCAGGAGGCGCCCAGGGGGCATCCTTGTCAGATGCCCGAAACCACCTCAGCTGGCTCCTTTCGATGTGGAGCAGCAGCTGCTCTACTCTGAGCCCCTCCCGGATGGCCGAACTTCTCACCCTATCTCTAAGGGAGAGGCCAGCCACCCTTCGGAGGAAGCTCATTTCTGCCGCTTGTATCCGCGATCTCGTTCTTTCGGTCACTACCCACAGCTCGTGGCCATAGGTGAGGGTAGGGACGTAGATCGACCGGTAAATTGAGACCTTCGCTTTTACACTCAGCTCCCTCTTCACCACGACGGACCGGTGCAGCGTCCGCATTACTGCAGCTGCAGCCCCAATCCGTCTGTCGATCTCCGGCTCCCTTCTCCCATCACTCGCGAACAAGACCCCGAGATACTTGAACTCCTCCACTTGTGGCAGGAACTCATCCCCGACCCGGAGTGGGCACTCCACCCTTTTCCGGCTGAGAACCATGGCCTCAGATTTGGAGGTGCTGATCCTCATTCCCGCTGCTTCACACTCGGCTGCGAACCGTTCCAGTGCGAGCTGGAGGCCTTCACCCGATGAAGCCAACAGAACCACATCATCTGCAAAAATCAGAGATGAGATTCTGAGGCCACCAAAGCGAAAGCCCTCCGCCACTTGGCTGCGCCTAGAAATCCTGTCCATAAAAATTATGAACAGAACCGGAGACAAAGGGCAGCCCTGGCGAAGCCCATCACCCACCGGGAACGAGTCCGACTTATTGCCGGCAATGCGAACCAAGCTCTTGCAACGGTTGTATAGGGATCGAATGGCCCGTAGCAATGGGCCAGACACCCCATATTCCCGCAACACCTCCCACAGGACACCCCGAGGGACACGGTCGAATGCCTTCTCCAAGTCCACAAAACACATGTAGACTGGTTGGGCAAACTCCCATGCACCCTCAAGTATCCTGGAGAGGATAAAGAGCTGGTCCAGTGTTCCGCGACCAGGACGAAAACCGCATTGTTCCTCCTGTATCCGAGGTTCGACTAACGGACGAACTCTCCTTTCCAGCACCCTGGCATAGACTTTCCCAGGGAGGCTGAGGAGTGTGATCCCCCTGTAGTTGGAACACACCCTCCGGTCCCCTTTCTTAAAGATGGGGACCACCACCCCGGTCTGCCAGTCCACAGGTACTGCCCCTGATCTCCACGCAACATTGCAGAGGCGTGTCAACCAGGACAGCCCTACAACGTCCAGAGCCTTCAGGAACTCGGGGCGGACCTCATCAACACCAGGGGCTCTGCCACCAAGGAGTTGTTTAACTGCCTCAGTGACCTCGCCCCCGGAAATTGGCGGGTCATTCCCCTCATCCCCAGACTCTGCTTCCTCCTCGGAAGACGTGTCAGTGGGATTAAGGAGGTCCTCGAAGTATTCCTTCCACCGCCTGACAATTTTCTCAGTCGATGTCAGCAGCGCTCCGCCAGCACTATACACAGTGCAGGTAGAGCACCGCTTTCCCCTCCTGAGACGTCTGACGGTTTGCCAGAATCTCTTCGAGGCAGTCCGAAAGTCTTTTTCCATGGCCTCTCCGAACTCCTCCCACACCCGAGTTTTTGCTTCAGCCACTGCCCGAGCCGCATTCAGCTTGGCCTGTCGATACCTGTCGGCTGCCTCCGGAGTCCCACAGGCTAACCAAGCCCGATAGGACTCCTTCTTCAGCCTGGTGGCTCCCTTCACCTCTGGTGTCCACCATTTGGTTCGGGGATTACCACCACGGCAGGCACCCACCACCTTGCGGCCGCAGCTCAATGCAGCAGCTTCGGCAATGGAGACTCTGAACATGGTCCATTCGGACTCAATGTCCCCAGTCTCCCTCGGAATGCTGTCGAAGCTCTGCCGGAGGTGTGCGTTGAAGATCTCGCTGACTGGGGCCTGTTTACAGACATTGGTTTTAAATGTGGGTCATATATTCGGTTGCTGATCTTACCCAAGATGGCGGCGCGCACAGACGCAGCGGCTCACTGCTCCTCACGTTCGGTGTTTTGTTTTTTACTTTCTCTACGTGTATCTGTGTGGATGTGTGTGCTTTTTATCATTATACATCGAGTAGAGTCCACCTACAGTCGTCAGGACCTTTTGAGTTTGGGATTACGCTGTGCAAGGAGCATTACATCGGACTACCACCACTTTCACAGCATTCCGGAGGACATAATAAGAGCTCCAGGGTCTCCGTGGTTGGTTCTTCCCAGCGGCAAGACAAAGAGGAAACGTAAACAAAGGAGGCAAAAGCGTGGCTGCAGGGCGGGTTCACTAGCTCGGCTAAAGAAACAGCCATTTAAGCCACCGCTTCCGAGTATTTTCCTCTCCAACGTCAGGTCCATAACCAACAAAATCGACGAACTGAGATTACAAATTGCAGTCAATAAGTGTGCACGGGACAGCAGCATAATATTACTCACAGAGACTTGGCTGCAGCCATCAATTCCGGACTCGGCTATTGAGCTAGCAGGCCGCACGGTCCACCGTCACGACAGGAACGGCCACTCCGGTAAGATCAAAGGAGGGGGTTTATGCATCTACACCAATGACAGCTGGTGCAAAAACACAAAGACTGTAGACAGCCACTGTTCCCCGGATTTGGAATACTTGACTGTGAAGTGCAGACCCGTCTACATACCTCGCGAGTTTACTGTTGTCATGGTAACGGCCGTGTATGTACCACCCGATGCTAATGTTAACTCTGCCATGGAGGAGCTGCACAAGACAATAAGCAACCAGCAGAACTCCCATCCAAACGCAGTGCACATTATAGCTGGGGACTTCAACCATGCTGATTTAAGGTCAGTATTCCCCAGATTTGAACAGCATATTAAATGTGCAACGAGGGGGAAAAACACATTGGATAAAGCCTACAGCAACATCCAAAAAGGCTACAGAGCAACCCCTCTACCACATCTAGGTTTGTCAGACCACATGTCCATGCTGTTGATCCCTGCATACACTCCCATTAGGAGAAGAGCCCCCCCAGTCACAAAAACTGTGAAAACCTGGCCAGAAGGTGCATCACATCAGCTGCAGGACTATTTTGAAAACACAGACTGGAGCGTGTTCGAACATCAGGACCTTGAAGAGCACACAACATCAGTGCTCTCATATATTAACTTCTGTGTCAACAGTGTCACTGTGGACAAACGTCTCCGGGTGTATTCCAACCAGAAACCCTGGATGACTAAAGAGGTCCAGGTCCTGCTGAAGCAACGTGACGCCGCTTTTAGATCCAGTGATGGTATGCAGTACAGTGCAGCCAGATCTCAGTTGAAAAGAGGCATCAGAGAGGCCAAGGCAGCGTACAAGAGAAGGATCGAAGACCACTTCACCACCAACAACTCACGACAGGTATGGCAGGGAGTTCAGCACTTAACCAACTACAAACCTGGCAATACCACGTTGACTGAGGGTAACGCGGAGCTTGCAGAGGAGCTGAACCACTTCTTCGCACGCTTTGAGGTGAAGGGACCAGAGGCAGCAGCAGCAAAAACATCGGTCAGCAGCAGCCCAAGCCTCATAGTGCAGGAATATGAGGTGAGGCGCACACTGAGGGCAGTGAACCCCAGGAAGGCCACCGGACCAGATGGGGTAACCGCAAATGTCCTAAAAGAGTGTGCAGACCAGCTGGCTGGGGTCTTCACTAAGATCTTCAACACTTCACTGTCCCAGTCCTGCATCCCGCCGTGCCTAAAGTCAGCCACAATTGTCCCACTGCCAAAGCGTACTAACATTAGCAGCCTCAACGACTACCGACCAGTTGCTCTAACACCTGTTATAATGAAGTGCTTTGAGAAACTGGTCCGACGTCACATCATGTCCTGCCTGCCACCCACACTCGACCCGCTCCAGTTTGCATACAGAGCTAACAGATCAACTGAAGATGCCATTGCTACAACGCTCCACACCACCATCTCTCACCTGGAAGTGCAGGGCCGTTACGCCAGGCTGCTCTTTGTTGACTTTAGCTCTGCTTTCAATACGATACTCCCGGACAGACTAATAGATAAACTGCTGGAAATTGGACTTCCTTCCACCACCTGCCGCTGGATCAGAGACTTCCTCTCAGACCGTGTACAGAGAGTTAGAGTGGGGCCTCATCTTTCCTCAGCCCTCAGCCTCAACACCGGCTCTCCACAAGGCTGTGTACTGAGTCCCCTACTGTACACTCTGTACACACATGACTGTGTTAGTTCCCACCCAGACAACACAGTCATCAAGTTTGCAGATGATACCACTGTGGTGGGGCTCATCTCAGGGGGAGATGAGACTGCATACAGAGCTGAAGTTCAGAGGCTGTCAGATTGGTGTGCAGACAACAACCTGGACCTCAATACCACCAAAACAAAAGAACTGGTAGTTGACTTCAGAAGGAGGAAGTCCGAGCTGCAGCCTGTCAGCATCAACGGGGAGTGCGTGGAAAGGGTCTCCAGTTTCAAGTTTCTGGGTGTGCACATAGACACAGACCTCCAATGGAGCTCTAACACCTCTGCGGTCTTAAAGAAGGCCCAACAGCGTCTCCACTTTCTGAGAATCCTCAGAAAAATGGACCTGAAGAAGGAGCTGCTGACCGTCTTCTACCGCTGCTCCATTGAAAGTGTGCTGACATATTGCATCGGTGTGTGGTTCTCCAGCTGCACCACAGCACACAGAAAGGCACTCCAGAGGGAAATCAACATGGCCCAAAAAATCATTGGACATCCTCTTCCCTCCCTGAAGGACCTGTACAGCACTCGCTGTCTCAAGAGGGCACGCAGCATCCTACGGGACTGCACACACCCAGGACACCGGGTGTTTAAGCTGCTGCCGTCTGGCAGGAGGTTCAGGCTGCTGAGGTCCCGAACAAATAGACTCAAGGACAGCTTTTACAACAGGGCAATAGCCCTGATCAATGTAAATAGCTGACCTGACTGGATACCTCCCTGGACTTTTTAGGGGGAGGTAACAATGTTTAAAACGATAACAATAATATTTATATTTATAACAAGGTGCAATAATAATTAATGTGCAATAATAACAGTGTGCAATACACATACACTTATTCTTCTTTTTTATACTAAGTTAATATACTGTGTTGTGTTGTTTGTTACGTTGTGATGTGTCATATCGTGTCGTGTTGTGTTATATGTAGTGCCGACGTAGGACAGTTTTTTCCAATTTCATTGTACTACTGTACTATGTATGACTGTGCAATGACAATAAAGAGTTATCTTATCTTATCTTAATGTATTGCCATTCTGTCTTCCAACACATGGAGGTATTAAATAATAACTTTTTGGTTTTGGTTTTAATTTAAAGGAAAATGTCTCACGCCTCTGTCAGCGGGGATCCATCCATCCATTCCCATTCATGTTCCCCAGTTTTACTTTTGTAACTGGCTGTCAGACCAATCCAGGACTCTCCTCTCATATTCAGTTCAATAAATTCCTAATTGAAAACAAACATAAATATTTCGGCCAGTCATAATTCAGTACTTCTTTTGTTGTAATATCATGTTGTGAATTTGTCTGAAAGAAAAACTAAATGAGATGAAACATTTCAGTTCACTTCTCTTGTCCTTTATAGAATAGATAGATCAATAGACAGTAGATGGACAGATGGTCAAAAACACAGAACCTCTGGCAGTTGCATCAAACAAACACACCCACCTGTTCCTCTTTGTTGTTTATGATCACCAGGTTGGCTCCTCTGGACTGACAGTCTGCCTTGCTCTCAGGCCAAATTTTCCTCTCAGTGGATTTAAAGTAACAGCTCATTCCAAATTTGGCCCAATCGACAGGACACTTCACTTAAAGTCAGACACATGATACAAAAACAGATTTCACATTTTAATCCTTCTATTGCTTGTATGTGTTGTGACATGTTCAGGCTTGTAAACAGGAAGACTTAGTGAATCTTAATGGCATTAAAACACCAGACTGTAAAAGTGCACTTGTTTCAATAGAGCTTCTATGAGGACAAAAAAGCCATAGCACTCTCTGTAGACAAAGAAAAGGTCATAGAAGCTCAGAAAAACTATGAAAGCTTGTCATTCCTTTGGTCTGGAAAAAAACACATTTTGACAACGTTTTGAGGCTTACTGACATACTGTTGGACTTCAAACTCTGGTTGCACACATGAGTCTATTTATCAAATAGTTGTTCCTCAGCTATTCCATCCCCAGGTCCTAAGCTTAGTAAGAGTTGACAAAAGCACAGACACTCTGTACTTAAGTAGAAATACAAACACTACTGTTAACAAATACTCCAGTAAAAGTTGAATTACTGATTCAACTTCTTTACTCAAGTAAAAGTAAAAAAGTACAGTCTTTGAAATGTATTCAAACTGAGAAAGTAAAAAGTAGCTCTTTAGAGGACATTTCTATTTTTGTGCAAAGCTAACTGAACCTTGTGTTATATTAACATAATGATAAAGTAATATCAATAGATAAGAATACAAACTTCAGTCTAACTTTTTAAAATTCTAATTATACAGGGAGTGCAGAATTATTAGGCAAATGAGTATTTTGTCCACATCATCCTCTTCATGCATGTTGTCTTACTCCAAGCTGTATAGGCTCGAAAGCCTACTACCAATTAGGCATATTAGGTGATGTGCATCTCTTTAATGAGAAGGGGTGTGGTCTAATGACATCAACACCCTATATCAGGTGTGCATAATTATTAGGCAACGTCCTTTCCTTTGGCAAAATGGGTCAAAAGAAGGACTTGACAGGCTCAGAAAAGTCAAAAATAGTGAGCTATCTTGCAGAGGGATGCAGCAGTCTCAAAATTGCAAAGCTTCTGAAGTGTGATCATCGAACAATCAAGCGTTTCATTCAAAATAGTCAACAGGGTCGCAAGAAGCGTGTGGAAAAACCAAGGCGCAAAATAACTGCCCATGAACTGAGAAAAGTCAAGCGTGCAGCTGCCAAGATGCCACTTGCCACCAGTTTGGCCATATTTCAGAGCTGCAACATCACTGGAGTGCCCAAAAGCACAAGGTGTGCAATACTCAGAGACATGGCCAAGGTAAGAAAGGCTGAAAGACGACCACCACTGAACAAGACACACAAGCTGAAACGTCAAGACTGGGCCAAGAAATATCTCAAGACTGGTTTTTCTAAGGTTTTATGGACTGATGAAATGAGAGTGAGTCTTGATGGGCCAGATGGATGGGCCCGTGGCTGGATTGGTAAAGGGCAGAGAGCTCCAGTCCGACTCAGACGCCAGCAAGGTGGAGGTGGAGTACTGGTTTGGGCTGGTATCATCAAAGATGAGCTTGTGGGGCCTTTTCGGGTTGAGGATGGAGTCAAGCTCAACTCCCAGTCCTACTGCCAGTTTCTGGAAGACACCTTCTTCAAGCAGTGGTACAGGAAGAAGTCTGCATCCTTCAAGAAAAACATGATTTTCATGCAGGACAATGCTCCATCACACGCGTCCAAGTACTCCACAGCGTGGCTGGCAAGAAAGGGTATAAAAGAAGAAAAACTAATGACATGGCCTCCTTGTTCACCTGATCTGAACCCCATTGAGAACCTGTGGGCCATCATCAAATGTGAGATTTACAAGGAGGGAAAACAGTACACCTCTCTGAACAGTGTCTGGGAGGCTGCGGTTGCTGCTGCACGCAATGTTGATGGTGAACAGATCAAAACACTGACAGAATCCATGGATGGCAGGCTTTTGAGTGTCCTTGCAAAGAAAGGTGGCAAGGAATTTTCAAATGGACTTGTTGAACATGGTACCACGATGGAATTCACTGAGCTTCTGAAAGCGACCCATTCTCTCAAAACTGTTTGTAGAAGCAGTCTGCATGCCTAGGGGTTTGATTTTATACACCTGTGGCTGTAAAAGTGATTGAAACACCTGAATTCAGTGAACACTTTTGGTGATAGTATATTACAACTGATATACATTCACTTCCATGACCTAAGAAGAAAATAGTTAATAAAACAAGTATAAAATACAATTCTGAGTACTGCTATATTTGCACATGAGGCACAACTTTCTTACCTAAAAGTTGGGTTTGCAGTTGGCTGTAATTGTTGTTCAGTTTGTTGTATTTGTTCTGCAGCTGCTCTTTTTCCAAAGTGACTGAAATATCTGCTTAGAAATAAAACAAAGCAAAAACTAAAAACATCTAAATATTCAACTTTATAAATACAGCCATATTTTTATTGTAAAAATCAGCATCGCAGTTTTTTTTCCAAAGTAATTTTGTTATTCACTGTTACCGCTCTCCTTTAACCTGCATGTGTATGTAAGTGACTAAGAGCATTGATTAGCATATGACTAATAACAAACATGGACAGGTCTATTAACAGCAGATTAGAATATTTAACATAGAGGATTAAACTATAATTTATGGAAAATATGGACAGATTAAGAAGCAGATAAAACAGCTGCCACAGACAGACCATCTGTATCTCAAAAGGAAAAGTATAGTATGTGTGGTATTAAGAAGAGATGTATGAATGATAATGGTGAGTTAGAAGATATATCAGTTTCACAGATTTGATTTTCATGAATCACAGGATAAACTGACTATAACTACAATGCATTTCCATTTAAATAACAGTCTGATGTTGTTTGATGTTGCTAGTTTTAGCCTTATTCCTTCAGCTGCAGCTCCAATCTGAGGCTAAATGCTGTGAGAGCAAGCAAAGAGCAAACATTTAGACTATATCTAAGACCTACAGATCCTCCTATTAACAGCACACCAGTGCTTGTAGATGTTGATCAGGCATGGTCACGCTATTTCCCAGTGAACTGATTGGTCAGTAAGGAGTTGCATAGTATATAATGATCTCAAATCACAAACAAACCCAGTGGTACCCCAGTAAGAAGTGATCTGCCTTTGTAAGATCTAAAGCTTAAGACTAAACTTGAAGTTCTGTTGTTAAGCCCAAATAATGCTTTATGGTACAGGTCTCAGGAGTCAGATGAGGAAGGTGGTTAGCTTAGTATTCTTTAGTGGGCTTACAACAATAAAATGACTGTAAAACAATGTTTATGATGATATATAAAGAGAAGATACGCCTACTCTGGTTACATTGTCAATTAAAGAAGAAGAAAAAACCTCAGCAGTGGTCATATTGCAGAAGCAGTGTAACACACATGGGGAAACACTGTAGGGTGGTTGCTTTAAATGGAAATATGAAGTCAGAAGAGGAAGGAAACAATAGTAGACTTGCAGCATCAAATAATGTTGCTTAAAAATATCTAATGTGGAAATAATACTGCCGTCGTTATTGGAATAAAATTCCTCACAGCGTGTCGTGATTCCAGCGAGAATCAGAAGATACAGCACTCCCAGGCACACTTTAAAAGCTCTGAAACAGCTTCTTTTCTTCTGTGTTTGTCCATCTATAAAGAAACCATTAATGAAGCAGCGTTGACAGACTTTAAACATCAATTTTTCTTTGAATTGAATTAATCTGTTATGACAAATTTACCATAAGGTGACCATGTGGTTATAGTCATAGGAACTAAAACAAGATCATGATGTGTTCTTCTAGTCACACTAAAGACCAAGTAGTTTTAAAACAATAAATACAAACACACGAATCCTGAAGATTCGTTTTTACGTACCGCCTTGTGGTAAGTTAACTTCCTGGTACTGCGTCTTCACCTCTCCATTTTCATTGGCCCCACTGCTGTATTTCACTCTAAAATGTGGGGCAGTTTCCAGTTCTGAAGACATGTTGAGATAAGATGTCTGGCCAAGAGGCACTGCCTGTGTGTTTCTCTGTGTCGGGCTACAATGAACTGAGCATATTGAGGAACTTCAAGATGTTACTTCAAAATAATGTGAAACACTTAAAATGGAGATGATGCAAACAAAGCAGGATATTCACCACATCCTGCTAACTCTGCCTTCAACACCAAAGTTGTTTTGCTGTTCTTTTCCTCTCTTTGTTTTGTCTCTCCCCCCATTTTCACTCTTTGTCCATTTCTACTTCATCATTTGGTTCTCCTGACAAAGGGCATAAAACATTTTTCTTTGTTTCATCATCCCAAATGTACTAGTCTTCTTTATAACAACTGTTGTGCTTTAAAAAAAACATGTATGTATCCACATGTGGATACTTCTATCCAAATATGACCACTTCAGGCTTGAATAAATGGCAAACTTATTAGGACAGGAAATGCAGGACAATTTCATATTTATTTGCAATGGTTACCGGCTCCAGTAAGAATAGGCTTGCAGTGAAAACAGAAATATATCAAGGTACCTTACTTCATTGTACATTTCAATCTTTTACAAAATCTAAATTGTGCCAGAAAAGTATTTTAGCATTTGTTTGAAGTCTAAATGTATGACACAAACACTGTATAAAGAGTTATTGAGTCAGCTACAATGAAGTAAGAACACTGAGGAAGTAGAGACTTTGTGACACAACAAAACGCTTTCAGAGAAAACTTTTGTCAGTTGCGTTAGCTTTGAAACCACCAAACGCAGCAAGGTGCTGTTTGCTTATCACTGTTACCCCTCAGTAGAGCTTTCTGTGGGGAATTTGTACCTTTTCCCCTGTGTCTGCACAGGTAACCTAAGTAATTCACCAGTTAACCTATGTAGGTTAATTGCTGATTTAGTCATAGGTGTAAGCTGTGAGAGTGTGGGGTTGTCCATCTCACTGTGCTGGACTGTTGACCTGTACTCTGCCTCCTAAGCTGGACAACTGGGTAAGAAAACAGATGGATGAATCTAACAACATTTGAAATGATTAAAAGTTCAGTTAAATAACTTTTAAATGCTGGAATTGTGTCAATGAAGGGAGTTTCATACTGAATTTCTGGTGTAGTTTGTGGTTTACACATTTTAATTACATGCACAAGGTCACTGGTTCAGTTCCAATCTGTTACTGGGATTATCCTGAACAGAAGTTGAAAATTAAGGTACTGGGTCTGGGTGCAATTTCCCCCTCCAGGGGCAAGGGTACCTAGACCTGGGGTCTAGAGTATGCTTGGGCAGTGTGATTGTGTGTACAGCGTCTCTTTATGTCTGTCTCCACGCTGGGTGAGTGCTGAGTATTTGCATGTGAAAACATGAGGGTGGGAATGGATGTTTGTATTTGTGTGTGCCTGTTGGTGTGTCAGGTCGGGTATCAGACGCCACCTCTCTGGGAACATCTCAGGCCCTCTAAGGTATGGAGGCCTATCTCCCCCCACCACTCCCCCTGCCAGTGGCAGACGCCCTCAGACATCGGTGCATTGGTGGTTCTTTGTGTGTGGGGGTGGGCGTCCAGGCACACACCGCCTCAATCCTGGCGGCTGCTTGTCGGGGCTTGGAGCCTGGGGCTCGCTCGGGCTCCTTCGGGGGTGGGGTGCCCTCGGCCTCTCGGCCTGGGGCTCGGTTACTCTGGCACAGCTGACTGCAGGCGGAGCTCACGGGCACGTTACTGCAACCCCCCCTGGCTTCTGCTCTGCAGCTGCTGAGCGACCCCTCATCTGGGGCTCTCCTTTGCTCTTGTCACGTTTTAGTTAACGGACTCAGGCGCAGACCGGGAATCTTTACAGAGTTAACAATCAGTTTATTTAAACAACGACACCAGGTGATGCTATTTACAACGTGCTGGAGGGAGGGGAGGGGGGTCCAGGGTTCCGGGGTATGTGAGGGCAAAGACGGGAATCAGACGCACTCCAAAGGCTCTCTCTCTTCACTCCCCACACTGGGGAAACACAAATCCACTCACTCAGGCAGGCAGGGAAAGGTCCGGGGTAGATCTGCACACAGAGACAGGGGTTAATGACGAACGGAAACAACTTTACGGAGTTTACCTCACTAATGGTTGAGAGACTGACGCTGATAGCTCAACGATCCAGCGACAAGTGACACAGTGCTGCTGTCTTAAATCGGCCTTGCGATCATCCCGAAAGGCAGCAGGTGCGTGGGCCAGGGGCGGGAGCCCATAATGAGCACTGCCCCGACAGGTGAGAGAGAGAGAGAAAGAGAAAAACATGTTGCCTAATACAGGATCAGCTGGTGAGGCACAGGGACCATGACAGCTCTCCTTTTCTTTGCTTGTTTTCTCTTTTTTTCTTTCTCAACAGGTGATCCAGGTGATTGATATATGTATTTTTTGTCTGTTTGTTTTGTTGGTTTTTGCCCCTTATCACCGGCCCTCTTCCCCGCTCTTTTTCTTTCCCTCTTTCTTTCTCCCTTTTCTTTTCCCCAGTCAAGTTTGTCCCGTGTTCAGCATATGAAAGTAAAATAAACAATGAAAGCAAAGGTGAATCAAATAGACCAATACGGCAAGGCCGGGATGGTCCATTTGGTAAAGTAAATCCATTGGGCATCTTTCTTTGCCTTTAGACAACAATTCTGATGGCAAAAGAACCAAACGGGACAGACGAAAAAAAGAACTCCACTAGATTTGACTGTAAAATATGGTTGGCATTTTTTTCTTATAACATTTATCTAATTTGTTTACAAAATGTATGAATACTTTATGAAAGAATGTTTAATCATGTGTTATTAATTAAATTGTAAGACACATAGGAGCAGAACAGGCTTTGAAAGTGTCTCTCCTGCCTTTCCTTCCAATATTAACAGTAACTTACACTGTCACCACAGGGGGGCAGCACAGAAAGCTCCTCAAGGTTTTTGTGTGCATGACTTCCAACCTTACTGGACAGCACATAGTAGGACAGATGATATATTTAATCAATATATCATGCAGCATGAACAAGTAAACTGTAAGATGAGTCTGAGACTCATCTGGGACATTTAGTGAGGTATTTTGGATTCATTATTCAAACATTTTAATTTCACATTTTCATTTATCTATAGCCCCAAAATCATATACAGTAATGACTCCAGCAGACAACATTTGGTTATGGTCTCATCTCAGGGTGACTTTTAAACATTAGAGCGTGTCTATTGACTATCACACAGTGTAGATGTATTATGCCAAAGGATCCAAGATGAAGTTTTCCAGTCAGAGTTAACAGCTGTACGTCTTGGTGAAATCTGGTGAAACGTCATGACAGAACATTTAACCTTAACATTCACACTATTTGAATTAGAAACTACTTTTATGTATGTTTCTGCTTAATAATACGACTTTTATAGCCAAATCCTGTGGCCCCTCTTCAATGCTGGCAGAATTTTTTTTTCTTCGTAGTATATAATGCATTAATGTGTATCGCATTAAATCACACGGGATTTAAAACATATTCAAATTATGATGGAATCAAAGGTGCCTTAGAAATACAGTATAATATTTAAATGTTCTTAAGCTGAGTAACTGAATCACATTCAGTATGCTAAGCTCTCTGTGTTAAATATTTGCAAAATTTAAATCAGGAAGCATCACAGGGGAAAAAAAAAACCCAACAAGAAAAAAGTACCCTGAGGTGTTTAATGTGCCAAGATCTGTGCTGTGTAAGGTGCCCTATTTTTAGACTTTAACAAACACACACGCATGCAAATGGCCCAAACGAAAAACGATGAGTTTTCACAAAAACACTGATCAAGTCTTTTAGAACATAAGCCTTTTTATAGAATAACCTCTGAAATAGTTGGATTAAACATTTGTTCACCAGAATACGCTTCAAATACTCAGCATGTAACAGAAACCAGGAAACATTTTCAGACTGAACAAACCTGTAAAACCATTTCCGACTTCTTCACTTTAACTCAATTATCTAAACACAATGGTGAACCAAATAATGCTCATTTTGCTCTTTCATATTGGATCTACAGGTAAGATCATGATCATGTCAAGAAATACAATTTTGAATTTACTCAACAAAACTATTCCAAATAGAATAAATAATGGTTTACAATAACTAAACTCGAATAATGTTGCCAAGTATCCCTTTAGCAAAATAGAAAAGTCACATGTACTCATGTACTCACATGTACAGTCAGACTGTTGTTTTAATTGTATTAACTGTGTCTGTCCTACACTCAGAAAAATTATGGTTCTTAAATGGTTCTTCAGACGGCTTCATGGTTCTTTAAAGAACCATCATACATCAAAGAACCTTTTTATTTTGTGGATGGTTCTTCAGCTATTACAAATGGTTCTTTAAAGAACAAAAGGTTCTTCATCCTTAGCAATCTAAGTTTGGTGTAAATGGCATAAATATTTATTCACTATAATGAGGCTGTGAATTATACTGTGTGTTTTCTTTGTGTGCATGTGTGTGCGAAGGGAGAGGACGGGATACCTGGCAATTACCCTTTAAGAGAAGATGGTAGGAAACTGAATATTCAAATAAAAGCTAGAAATATTTGCTTAAAAATATACTGGTGGCAGGGGTGGGGGGCCAAAGCCTAAAGACCCTAACCCCCCCCCCCCCCCCCCCCCACACACACACACACACACACACCCCTAACCCCACAAACACATTATGAATATGGTGAGTTAACAAACAGTAGACACAATACACACATTCAAATACTGTACTTTAGTTATAAATTTTGATAAAGCATTACTATAATGGATAATATGTAATATAATATATCTATATCACTAAAGCACTTCTGGATGGATGCAAACTGCATTTCGTTGCCCTGTACCTGTGCATGTGCAATGACAATAAAGTTGAATTCTATTCTATTCTATTTTCTACTCCAAGGCATTACTTTTGAGATTATTATATATTTTTGAAAATATAGCATAATGATAATACTAGTTATTGTAAACTTTACAAACCACCCAGCAGTATGTAAAGTCAAATTATGAAATACAAGTAAATAACAATTGCAGAACAGAATGTCAGTGTAATGAACACACACTTCGTTTTGACAAAGCACTGCTTAGGTAAATGATCTGAGTAGTTGTTCATCACTGAGCAATTTGTTAATATGTGTTTCGAGCCAAATAAATGACAGGGAGAGAGACAGTGACGTCAGAACACGTCATACTATAACCTCCCGGGAGCGGACGGAGGGGGTCAGTCGTTGGGATGCGCATGCGCAGACAGAGTGCGCGAGCGGCGGGCCTTGACCTTTCGGGAAAAAAAAAAACTCACGGACGGTGACAGCGAAACGGATAACAGTCTTCAGTACCTGCTGGACTTTGAAGCTGTGGATTCTGGGACTGTTAGAAAAGGTAAAACATTTTCATTAAAACCTTATTACTGTTTTGTTTTTGTTACTCGTCATTGTAGCTTGCTGTTGATGTTGTGCTAACAGTAGCGATTAGCTAGATACGTTAGCCGTTGACGTCAGCGCAATTTAGTATCCGGTATACAGAAACTGTTTTCCTAACAAAACCACTGTTATAATTAAGTGAAGCTGCTCCCAGATAATTTGAACCTTTGGCTTCTAAAATATGTGGTTCAATTGCGTGCCTGAAGCCTGTTGTGAGCTCTGTGTCTGATCTAGAAACTCTGAAATCCTGTAGATCTGAGCCGTACATTAAATACTCACATGAACCTGTACTTTGAATTCTGTATGAGCTGTATAAAATGCAGCTATGCATAAGAGTTTTGAATGAATAATTAGATTAGATAACTCTTTATTGTCTAATCGAATTATATAGAAATGAATAGAACGTGGTTCTTTAGACTGATGCCATAGAAGAACCTTTTTTGGTGCCACAAAGAACCTTTCAAACAATGGTTTCAAACATGAGAAGGTGTGTCTTTGACTGTTCCTGCATAACTTAGTTTCGGACTAGTTGACAAGTTATGCTCCGGTCATTTGATGTTTCCAAGATAGATGTTCTTTTGTAATATAGTTAATTTTTTTGTATATTTCATTTATCCACCATCATACATCATACATACAAGCTAAGAAGAGGTCGTTATACTAACAAGAGGTATCAACGTTGGGCCAAAGTTCAGCACATGGTTAAAGTTTGTAATCCAGCCAGGGTGTAAATATCACTCAGCAGCCAGAGCTGAAGCAGGTAGCATCAACACATAAATCTACTCTACCCGGCTTAAATCACAAGAGCACCTCTGACCAAAAAGCTGTAGATTTTTCTTGTTTGCACAAATTAATCCAGATTCACATTAATTGTGTTCACAGCTCCAACAAAATGAGGAAGAGGAGGGGGAGAAACACAATTAGATTGAATTACAATTGGATGGAAGGCGAGGACAAGAAGAAGGAAGCTTAGGATGAGGAGGAAGAGAAGCAGCAGGAGCATCTTTAGGGATCCCTATGATGTCATTGAGGTTTGTTTCATTAATATGGTCCTCTCACAAAGAACGATGATTTGTTTTAGTTCACCTACTTCCTGTATTAAATAGTGATATGCAAAATGTTGTGAAAAACCATGGAACAGGCACGTATAGTGCATCTGCAGGTAAATGAACATCAAATCTCTGAGACAGACTGAAATCTGTATATTTATCACCCTTATGATAAAACCCATGTCAGCCATTGGTTTATGGACTTTGTATTTTGAAGCCTCAATATTTGCTTTATTGCTGTTGCTATGTTGGGACCATATTAGGATGAGGGATCAGAATCTGGAGTCGTGCACACTATTGTTTCATTTAGTGTGTATCCATAAGATTTGTACAGCAGATCCAAGTTGTGCCTTGAAAACAGGAAAGTCGTCTGCATAGAGGAGAACTGTAATAGCAGGCTTGTACAAAGTGAGGCTTTGTGCACTCGTTTTACTTCTGTCACCCTGTTTTGATGGAGATTTCACTTGAAATCAGGCAAGAACTGGACTTATTTTTTATGTGTTCTTGTGAATTGATTGTGTATCGCATATGTTTGATTTGACTTTCTGCAAGACAACAGTCGTCCACTGGCCAAAAAAGTTTTCCAAATACCTCCACGTAGAGCAGGGCGATATGGCCAAAAATATTTATCACGATATATATTTGAAAATTTGCGATAACGATATAACCGACGATATAATTGATGCGAGACAAAATACAACTCCACAACATTACTAGCGCAAAAAGACAACCTTCCATTTATTTTCACTTAAACAAGAAGCTGGTTTTTATGTACATTAAAGCTTTATAAAAATGTAACAGTGCAAATGCAAATTCCTTGCTGAAAGTTTAACCAAAAGGCATTTCCAGTAGAAATGGGCTGACACATCCTGAGCATAACCATGTATAATATCCACTGAAGTTAAAAAGAGGTGCTTTGCAACATTAAACTGCAGTGTGCAGTACGTATTTTTCGGACCATAAGGTGCACAGGATTATAAGGCACATTAAGCGAAACAAAGCGGTCAGATAAATCAAACTTTATTAAACTCATTCTTCTTGCTTCCTCCACTTCTGTACCATTGATTCATTAATGTTGAATTCTCTGGCAGCTGCTCTATTCCCATGTTGTTGCAGTATATTAATGACTAACCTCGTATTGTGGATGGATTATCTCAGTTGTTCTCCTGACTGAAGTTTGGTCCGTTTACAGCATCCTGCCATGCGATTGCATTTGTCTCTAACTATCAGGAACTTTAACGTTAACGTTTATAAGTTGAAAAGTGTTAGTGTTCGTCCTCCAGCTTCACTGTTTATGTTATGCTAACATAGCTGTGTCGCTAGCGATCACGTAGCACATCATTATATACCAGCTAGCCCAACTTCAGTAACCCTACAAACGTCACTGCTGTTTAGTTTCCTGTCTTCATTTATGTTGGAAGTGATAGCAGAGCTGTACGTTTGAATTTTTTCAGAAATCTCTCAGTCAGAACATGCTATATCATGCTTAGGTAACTAGCGAAACTAGCGAGCTAACTTCCTGCTAACTTCTAACTCCGTTAAATGTAATAACTTTTGTTTTCATGGATGCCTGGAAGTTAAACTTTATAGTTACACCTGGTAAAGCAGCAATGCTGATCGTTTTATTAAAGATGAAAGAATTTATACAGTTTTTAACTCCCAGTGATGCTGCAGTGTTGTTTGACCTGAGTTTAGGACCCAGATTACTCCCAGATTTAAGAGCATCTTAGTCCGACAAATATGACAATAACAACGGCCGCTTGCATGTTCTGCAAAAAAATGTGCTTTGTTGTGTATCTGACGGACAAACACCAAACCAGTTCCACATAACGGAAGTTGCACCATTTTTACAAACCAATTCTGGTTCATCTGTTTCACTCAACAATCGGCCATGTGCGTATGAAAACAAAGGCACTGCGCATGCGCGTTTTACTCCCATTCTATCGCGATATTTCATTTTCCTATCGTTGCCTAACATTATACCGGTATTACCGTGAACGGTATAATATGGCCCAGCCCTACCTCCACGTGATCTAGCCTGGATTTAGAAAAGAATAGCAAAAAAAAATCTGCACCTCCTGCTTCAGATGAAATTTGTGTTTCTGTGTTCAGAGGCAGCGGCGAGAGGGGAGACCTCGGCTCATCCAGCTGGAGAGCCTGACCAGGAGGAGTCGAACATTAACTCATTTCTTCCAGGGCACCCTGCAGACTCGGCTACTGGCAACAGCAAGGGATGACATGAACGCCAAACTGGAGTCCATCACAGGTCAACTGCAGGTATGCGAGTCAGACCTTCTGAGGAGGGTTTCACTTTTCTCTCTTCTTTATAATTGACTCTTTTCTCTCTCTTTCAGCTCCTTGTCTCAGAGTGAGAGGGATTTGAAGCACAAAGGGAGGAACTTGTCGTTTGGTTGGCTGATATGGATGTCCGCCTGAGAGGTTGACCAGCTGACAGGAAACACCAGTGAAAAACTGAAACAACTGCAGGTGTGGGCTTGTTTTGATATGACATATATTTGATATGAAACATACGTCAGAGACATTATCCTAAACTGGACTAACCAAGGACCATGAGTACAACATGAAACGTACATTACATAGCGTAAGGCTGAAGTTCATTGATCATTTTAATCATAAACTTGTTGTTGAAATATTTTTACTGAACATGCAAACATCTGCTGATGAAAATGTGTTGATTTATTGGTCTGTTATGAAGCTATTGCTATTTCTAATGTGTTTTATCACTTTCTGATGTTTTATTAATTAAACAATACATGTATTATTTGTTGTGTTATCTGTAGATATAGTATTTATATATATTTATTTATAGTATAGCCAATATATTTAATTATTACTGTTTAAAACACTAATATGTGACATGTATTAGTAGTGATGTTGTGCTGAGGGTTAAAATGCCTTTTTGTCTTTTGGTAACTACAAAATGACAAACCATTAATATATGTCTATGCTGTGCTCGTATTTATTTTACCCTACTCAAATTCAATTTATGATGCATTTTATTTTGAAAGATTTAAAATGGTTTTTTTAAAGAACCACTCAAAAAAGGTTCTTTAAAATGGTTCTTTTAAAGAACCATTTGAAGGAGCTTTTTAAAAAAGGTTCTTTAAAGAACCATTTTTAAAAAGGTTCTTTGAAATTGATTGATTGTCATGAGACACTCTCGCAAGAAAATCAGGGTTTTAGTAACGCAGTGACGCAGCGTGCTTACGGGAAAGTAACAGTAATCTAATTACCGTTTTTGCAATAGTAATCCCTTACTTTACTCGTTTCTCAAAAAAAGTAATCGGATTACAGTAACGCGTTACAAGTAACACAAGTAACGCGTTGCTGCCCATCTCTGTCTATGATTTCAGCAAAGCATCTTCAGTAGAGAGTCATTATATGTAAACTACTTGGGAAGGATTTTTCTGCTTTCATCAGTGTAGTACAGAATCTTGTTAATCCTGTGTTATTACAAGGAAAAAATAGCATCAGATGATGGAGCATGATTTATTTACACAGTTTAAAAAGATGTATCATTCATTTGTTTTTTGTGTCATACTTTAAAAAACTTACGGTGAGCGCCCTGGGGACCCAAAAAGGTCCTGCCCCAAAAGTGCAATAAAAAGATTATATATTCATATTTTTTTCAACTTTAAATTGGTCAGTCTTTTAAAACTACTTCTCCCTGAAATATTCAAATAAAGTTTTAATTATATTTTTGTTGTTTTAACCCTTTAAATCCCAGTTTTATTACATGAGCGCCCTGTTTTTTTTAGCCCCAAAAAACAAAAAACTAAATATTTTCCAAAAAGAACATTTGAAGTAATATTTGTTTGTTATTATAATTAGGCCTTTAGATGGACCAAAGATTGGCACCAACATTCATTTCGATCCACTTTTATTTTTTTTGCAGGAGCGCATTTCATAAAATGCACACACTATCGGTCCTAATCGACCACGCCCAAAAAGTGCTATAAAAAATGTATATATTAATATTTTATTCCACTTTAAATTAGCCAATCTTTTAGACCTACTTCTCCTTGAAATATTCATGTCAAGTTTTAATTACATTTCACGGATTTTAACCCTTTATATCCAGGTTTCGTCACATTTATTGTACTATTCTTAGTTAGCGTATTGTCTGTCTTGTCTTAATGTTGGTTTAAAATGGAGCACTGTAACAAAAAATAATTTCCCCCAGGGATCAATAAAGTATTCTGATTCTGATGAGCGCACTGCTTTTTTTTTTTTTTGCCCCAAAAAACAAAACTTGAATATTTTCCAAAAAAAACATTTGAGGTAATATTCAATTGTTATTATAATTAGGCCTTTAGATGGACTAAAGATTGGCACCAACATTCATTTCGATCGCCTTTTTTTTTTTTTTTTCAGGACCAGAAAATGGTCTCCAGGCGGCAAATGCTCCTCCTCTAGGCCGAAAAAAGTGCATCTTCCCGGGGTAAGTCGCGACGATGACCGGGGCACGATCACCGGGGACTCCTTTTTCCAGCCCACACGTCCGATACCACGTGACAACAAATACGTCATTTCCTGTTGACTAAAAAAAAATGCACCCTCTCATGGTCCTAGGGACCGAAAATGGTCCCGCCCGATCAGCGGGCGAAGCCGCTGCTGCACGCCGGAAATGAGGCTTCGCTTCCCGCAGGTCTGTCTAAGCAGCCCGCTGTTTTCCAGCCCGGGGTCAAATGTGGAGCAAGGGCGCCACCCGGTGGACAAATAAAAAAATTACAACTCTAAGGCCCATAGACCAAAACGAAACGGAAACATAAGTAATCACCAAGACATTAACGGTAATAATTCTGCAGTGAAAAATAGCGTTTATAATGGAAGTCAATGGGCCCAAAACGGTCCCTAGGGTGTTCAGTGTGAGTATTTTTGCTGCTAAGCCGTGTTAGGCTGATGTAAGAAAATCAGACTGAAATTTTGAATCTTACAAAAACGAAACCGGGTGGCAAGTTTCGCTATATTACACCCAACACGGTGGAAATGGCTTTCATACGAATAAAAAAAAAAAAGTGGCAAAGAAAGGTCCCAGTATGACACAAGTTAAACAGCTCTTTTTCAGCAGTTATTCTTTCAGTGTCTCTTCTCCTAAAGACTCCCTCCTCTCCAGTCAGCTGCCAGCTACAAGTTTCTACCCTGAGAGAGCCACGATCTTCAGGAGGAAAGATGGAAGGACATCCATGAATGTGTCTAAAGGAGAGATTTTCTATAACCATAATGTGACCTTCCAGACAGATTACAGTACCCTATGCTCCGTGTGAAAACAGGAAGGGGCTACTGTATACACATTATGATCTTTTTACTTTTTTTTTACTCATCTTTTATTGAGTAGAAACGCCTGCTGACATGATGATCTCTGTCACTTCTGCAGTGGTTGTTCTGGTTCTTCTCATCTTCGTAGTTGCCACTGAATTTTTCTTTCTGTCTTTTCTCTCTGACATGACATGGGTGTGAAAAAAATGTGCTACTGATGATCAGTTATTTTCTACATAAAATCCAGTCCAAGATCAGTGGATTAACATGATGTTTTGGTCCTTTCTATTTCAAGTAAAATATATTTTTATGTTTCCTCTGATTGTTACAATATATTACCTATAATTTTCAGAAAATAGACCATAAATATAGAAAATTTAATAAGCTATAAACTAGTTATAAAAATTAGGTGATGGGTTACTAGGTACTGTCAGCTTTGGTGCACTTTTGTATTGAATATTCAAGTTTCACAATTCAAACTTTGTCCTACTGGAACAGACCACTGCCAATGTTTCATCATTGGATAAAGGTGATTACTCTGAACAAGTTTTATTAATTGCTCTAACTCTTCAAGTGGACCCAAATGGTTGTAACTGTAATATTCCACCTCTACACAATATATATTTTGATTTACAGACACAGGAGAAGCAGCATCATTAATCATTCCGCTTTGCAATACTCCCTACTGGTTAACAAGGACTTAACTTGTCAAAAATATAACTGCTAACCAAGGTTTGTGGCCTTTAACTGTTCCGTATAAATCATTGTTGAAATCCAGTCCAAAGTGGAATTTAGAGTACATATCAATGTTATGTCCAGTTTAATTTATTTTACCCACCACACTGCTAAAAGAATGGGATAATGAGATCACATAATCTGATGTATACATCAAGAGAAAAAGTAACATGGCTTTCTTTTTCCAAGGTAGATTACAACTCAGAATCTAACATGTGTCTGTTTTTACTTTCTCTTTGCAGTTCTTCCCTCATTTTCTGTCCTCCAGAAGACTCCCTCCTCTCCAGTCAGCTTCCACGCTACAGGTTGCTATCCTCAAAGAGCCGTGATGTTCTGGAGAAAGGATGGAAGGAGCTTCAGTGCTCTGCTGGGGTTATACAGCACTGTGAGATCTTTAAGCTAAGATGGGGCATGAATATGTAGGAGAACAATTCTTACATTTTAGAGAGACTCCAAGATTTTAAGGCGTAGTGCGAATTCACATAAGCCAGATCACATTGATGAACAGGTCATCATTAAGTAAGAGAGAAATGTGGTATAGCTGGTGCCTCAGTTAGATTTGATATGGAAATATGCACTGGAAGAGACCAGGATACTCAAATCAGCCCTCACATTTTTCATTACTTTTACTTATTTTTTCCAGCCAAATGTTAAACATGAGGTAATTTTCTAATCAGATGTTATAGATGAGGTTTCCAGTGAATGTAAAAAGTAGAAATGCAAACCAGAATTTCACTGCTGCAATTGTCTGTAACTAACTGCATACACTTCAGTAATTATTTAATTTATTTCTTTTTATATTCATACTAGAAAAAAAAAGCAATATCTGACTAATATTTCATATTATCAGTTCCATTGATATCGTACAGATAAGAATATTGGTAACAGCATTGTTTGTTTCTGTGGGTATGTTCTTGGTATCTTAGCAGTTCTTGTCATTACCGCTTGATTATAGTACACCTGAACTATCCAGTGCTGGCTCTGCACTTAGGATGTATCATGATTTAATAGTTAGTTAGTTTTTATTTTCATGTGCTATGAAACAAGTGTGTGTTTGACTTTACATGTTTGAACCTTAGGGGTGACACAGGACTTTGTATTGCTAGAGAAACGTTTTAATTGTGGACCCTTTGCTGTCAACTATTTTAATGTTTGATATTGGCAGACCTTAAAGAGATCATAGTTTTGTTTTATGTATGGTAATGTTCAAAGTCGTTGGCCCCTCCACATATCTTTATATTTTGCTGGGCAAATTTGGTTACCAGGAACAGTAATTTCTTGACAAATGTGCAATCATACAGGTGTGGTGAAAAGTTTAGATTCACTCCTTATGGGTATGAGTGTTATGGGAATTTGGGTTTTTAATGATTTAGCTGAACTGTTTTTTTTTTTTTTTTTTTACCTGAATGGTATGATTGTACAGTATTGTATCTTTAATGACTTTAAAAAGCAAGAATTGGGTGCACACGTTTTTAATTTACTGAGGAGAACAAACGGCTATATGGCAGCTGTGTCACTGACAACTGACAATCTAAATGTTCTTGCTTAACAATGACTGTAAAAAAATCAACATTGATCAGAAACTTTTATTCCTCGTTTATGCAAACAGATTGAAAATTGGAATTATTTCAAATATACAGTTATGTTGTTTAAAAATGTTCAGTATAAATGAGTTTTTAGCTTCAGCCTAAACTGAAAATGTATACACAATCTGAAGACAAATAAAACAAAGCTCAAAATCAAGATCTTTTTTTTTATTTTTTGTTTTTTATTATTTGTTGGTAATAATTTCATGTGGTCTTTAGTGAACAGTTCCACAAGTTCTTGTTACTCTTCTGGGCTTTTAAATAAAGTGAGTAATCTTCTTTGTAACGCCACCATGTGTCAGGTAAACTTTAGTGTACAGATGAAAACATCCTAGAGAAGATATTTGGTCTTCTCAATGGGGCCTTACTTTTGAAAATTCTGACAATCATTTTGTCAAGTCTTGGATTTCCATTATTCATAAACCCCAGGACATTGTCAGCACCTCTCCACTTTTCCCGGAGTTCATTGTATACTGTCACAGTGAGATCTTCCATGTTCTCCAAGGAGATTTCAAGATTTTGGGACACAATTTTAGCCCACAAGATAGCCAACACTTACTTCTCTTTGATCAAAGAACACTGGATGACGTCACAGTTGCTGTGCCCATCCGTGCTACTGTCATCTAGCGGTTGCTAGGCAACAGTCATTCGATGTGGGCGGGGCTTGGTAATTATCAAAGGGCAGTGGGCGGGGCCTACAGGACACGAGCCAATCCGGTTGTTCAGTGATGACGCGACGAATCCTACTTCCGGGTCTAAAGTAGTCTGTGTTTAATATGGCTTTTGTGTTGTTAACATGTTTAATGTTACGTATTTTCTTCTATTTGATCTCAAAAAGCTCCTAAAACAGTCAGTGATCACTGTTGACCTCCCTCGGCTTTTATTACCGCTAATCATTTATTTAAGCTCAGTTTTTAAAACCTTAGGATGTAACTACAGCCCAGCCCATGCAGCAGTATATGAATGACTAACATCGTATTGTGGATGGATTATCTCAGTTGTTCTCCTGGCTGAAGTTTGGTCCTTTTACAGCATCCTGCCATGCGATTACATTTGTTCCTGACCACCGACAACACTCACGTTAACTTTTATCAAGTGGAAAAAAAGTTAGCTTGTTTATATTATGCTAACATAGCTGTGTCGCTAGCTGTCACGTAGCAGATCATTATATACCAGCTAGCCCAACTTCAGTAACCCTACAAACGTCACTGCTGTTTAGTTTTCTGTCTTCATTTATGCTGGAAGTGATAACAGAGCTGTACGTTTTAATTTGTTTCCAAAACCCCGCAGTCAGGACATGCTATATTGTATTTAGATAGAAGCTAGCGAGCTAACTCCCTGCTAACTTCTAACTCCGTTAAATGTCATAAATTCCGTTTTCATGGATGCCTGGATGTTAAACTCAATTGTTACACCTGGTAGAGCAGAACGCTGATCATTTTATTAAAGATGAAAGACTTTAGACAGTTTTTCAACTCTCAGTAATGCCATAGTGATCGTTTGATATATGGACCTGCAGCGGAGTTTAGACCCAGACACTGCTAGTGACGTCGGACTGAACAACCGGATAAATAGAATTCCAGAACTCCATAAACACCTGCGATTTAGTTCAGAGCGCATTCATGCATCAGAACAGCGAGCAACATTCAAACACATTTAGTTCACAAAGAGCAGACATGTTAGTGGATGCAACAGAGACAACCAATGAGAAGGGAGCTCCGGTGTCCACACAGACAGAGGAGTGTCTTGAGTCAGTGGACGCTGATTCCCATGAGAAAACAGGGGTAACACGAGCAAAGGAAGACATGGTAACAGAAATATCTGTAGACAACTGTGGTGATAATAAAAAAACAAACTCCGGAACTGGAGACAGAGGCCAGTGCAAGTCTTCAGCATGTGGACACACAATCCCAAACCACAGCCACAGCAGAACCAAGAAAGAGCTGTATGAAGAAAAAGTCCACAGCTGATACAAAAGACTGGGACAAAATAGAAGCTTGTCCCATGAAAAAGCCTGCAATGCCAGCTGCATATGAGTCAGACGTTGATAAATGCAAGGAAACGGAGGCAAAAGGAGGAAAAGACAGCATCCTGAAAGAAATATCTGTAGACAACTGCGGTGATAATAAAAAAAACAGGTACTGCAGAACTGAAGACAGAGGCCGGCAAATGTCTTCAGCATGTGGACACACAATCCCAAGCCATAGCAGAACCAAAGAAAAGCTGTATGAAGAAAAAGCCCACAGCTGATACAAAACACTGGGACAAAATAAAAGCTTGTCCCGTGGAAAAGCCTGTGATTCCAGCTGTACATGACTCAGAAGTTGATTCTTCTTCTGTCATCAGTCTGGCATCTGATGATGTGTCTGCAGAAAAAATGTTTGTTTATGCACTTACTCAGTTGGTAGTTTCACGGGCCTTAGAGAAAGTCTCCTCTAAACACAAAGACTCCACAAGGATTCCCAACTGTTATCGTCTGCTTGAGAAAATCTGGCCTGAAATTGAGGGAAAACATTTGGATCTATGTCCAAAGAGGCTGCCCAGTATTGCGAAAGCCATTTTCACCAATCTTTACAAAGCGCATAAGTGCAAGGAAAAAGATTTGATTTCAAGTCTGAAGGAAGAGCTTGAGGATGATATTACTGTCCCAACATTCACCAGACATCTGCTGGCATTACCCAAAAGAATACTTACTTTATCTAAAAACCGAGACGAGTACAGAGAACTTGTGGAACGCTTTGCTAGAGATCTGGTTATGCACGCAATGAGCAATACAAATGAAGCAGGGAAATTGCCTCTAGGGACTGATGAAGCCATTAAACAGAGGCTTGCCCAAAAAGTCTGGGGTAAAATTGTGTCCCAAAAGCTTAAAATCTCCTTGGAGGACATTGAAGAGGTCAGCGTGGCAGTATACAATGAACTCCAGGAAAAGTGGAAATATCCAAACACTGTCATGCAGTTAATGAAAATTGGCCACCGAAATGTTGACAAAGAGATTGTCAAAAGTTTCATAAGAAATGCACCATTGAAGAGACCAAATATCTTCTCTAGGATGTTTTACCTGACAGCTGCATCTGATTGTGTGGCAAAACTCTTAATTCTGGAGATTCTCAATTAAAGCCAGACTGGCAAGAAAATAATTGGCAATCTAACCAACCTGGGTAATAATCATTTCACCACATGGAATTATTAATAACAAAAAATAAATAATTAAAATAAAAAAAAATCCTGATTTTGTGCTTTGCTTTGTCTTTAGGCTGTGTATATATTTTCAGCTTAGGCTGAACCTAAAAACTCATATATACTGAACACTTGTACACAACGTGACTAAATGATTTGCATGGGTCCAATTTACAATTTGTTTGCATAAATGAGGGATAAAAATTGTTGATCAACGATTATTTATTTATTTTTTTTGTATAATCATTATTAAGCAAGGTCTTTGGTCTTAGATTGTCAGTTAGGTTTGGGAATGAGTAATGAAACCTTGCGTCATATAGTGTTTAGAAAAGTGCGTTTAAGAAACATTTAACATATAAAAAAATAAATAAATAAATACAAAAAGGGTTTTAAAAAGTGTGTAAGAGCCAAAGTGAATGTTTATGTTCTGTTTATTTATTGTGGTGGTTCAGGTGTTTTGATTTTCCTGCACCTCAGGTGATCGCGTGTTATTTACGTGACACAGGCGTACTCATCAGGGAGGAGGTGGCTCTGATCGGGTGTTCACCCACTATTTTCACAACAGTGATGTGTATATATGTGTGTTGTGGGTGCACAAGTATGCATATATGTCTGTAAATTGTATATCTTTTGACGTATTACTGGGGTTAAATAAATAAAAATTACATGCATTATGTAATGTAATTGTATTGAATTTCTGAGGGAAGAAAAAGTGTTGACTATTAATTACTAAATAGTGGAAAGGGGGTGGGATTAAATAAGCTTATGCTTCTTCCTAGTCCTTTTGAACATGTAAGTTACTTATAATTATTGTTGCTTTGTTTTCCTTTTGTTTGTTTGTCTCTTTTTTCCCAGTTGTTTTTATTTAAACATGTTTAAAATAAAGATTCAATACAAATACAAATGCTCACAAACGATGTAAGTTAATACATGCGCTATTTGTTTTGATTGAAAGCAAACGTTTATTGTTTAAGTTTTAAATAAATACGTGAAACACAAGTGGGATTTAGTATGGCTTATTGGTCACGTCACTGCTCTTCTGTTTAATGTAGAAGCAACAGTGTTGATCTGTGGCATAAGGACTGTTACAGATGAACCTGCATACTGGGTTTTGCTGGGTAATATGACCAATATACAGCCAGAGGTTGGCCATAAGATAGACTTCTCCTCTTCAGCTGCCCAAAAAAAGGCTCTCAATCAAAACATAAACAGACCATCTGTAGTGACAGGTAAAAGGAGCCGTCCTCAAAACAGAAAAATCCCACCTGCTACTGTGGAGGAGTTGTCACTGCTACTGGATACTTTACTAACACAGTAAAGCTGTGGGTTGTGACCCATAATGTTTGATCTAGGGGTCTAGATTTATGCCTGTAGTGCACTGCCGTGTAAATAATTTGCATTTACCGAATATGTACTGACTGAGTACCACTGTTCAAAAGTTGAATAAAGAAACAAACTAATTTTTGCCTCTTTTTTTTATTAAAACCACCTTATAGAACATCACATCAGTTACAATGTAGAATCAATGTCATTTATAGTTTACAAATGACAAAATGTTTACACAAAATCATGACAGTGTTTACATGATATCACCCACTACTAACATTACTTTATTTACTGTATCTTTTGAAAAAATACAGCAATTCTAACAACACAAGACTTAAGAATATTTAACAGGAGCAGGTTTCATTTTTCCCTGGTTTTATTATCACACTGTTCACCAAAACGCAGCAAACCTTCACCATCTTATCCAGGAGGGTCACCTCTTCACTCTCACATGGAAGAAGTAATCTGATTGGCATGGTGGTATGTTTGAAGCAGGTCCCTTGTGTAGCGCTGGAACCCAGTCATGATGTGTTTCACCCATTTCATAGGCTGGTTTACTGCAATAATGCCAAATAATTAGCAACTCTATAAATAGAAGGTAGTTCTGCAAAATCACTCAGTAGGATGTTTGTTCTAATTTGCTATGAGCTCAGAGCGCATAGAAAATAAAACTAATAGGCTATAAAGAGTGATATGAACATATTTCGAACTTACCGGAATGAAAATGTCAGGAGCATCAACAGATATTTGGAGATGGAAGAGAACTGGATATCAGCTCGTCTCACAGCTGCTATCCAGGCTAGACACCTTCGTTTGGTAACATCAATACACGAGCTGCCTCATGTTGCTTCCGGGTTGGGAAAGAATTAAAAGATAAACCCTTTTCAAGCTTATTCTCTTGCCGATCGTGCGATCGAACATTGCAGACGACCACACAGCAAGAACGAACCATGGCTGTTGGTGTGTGCCTTTGCTCCCTCTTCACTTGTGCTAGACCTCCAAAATGGCGGATCGGGCCAAAATCCTTTCCAAGCCCAACCCCGTGACATCACGCTCCAAAGCCCTATAACTGTGTCCAGGTGTTAAATTCATCCATGTGATTCAGCAACACTGTAAAATAATATTCATTTCTTCGGTAAGAAGTGTGTGTTTCTAAAAAAAGCAAAAAAATTCTCTGTTATCGACTGGGAATGAAGAGATTATAAATATATTCGAGAATGCATATAGAGATGGACCCTATCAAAAAATCATTTACAAATTATATTGTTCACTGATCAATCTACGGGGTCATGATACAAGATATGTTAAAGTAAGATGGGAAACAGAGAGCAATCTAGTCTTAACAGGAGAGGAATGGGATGGGATTTGTAGGCAGCAGTGGTCAGTAACAAGCTCCCCCTCGTGGAGGGAATTCAGCTGGAAGAATGTATTTCGTTATTTTATTACCCCAGCCCAAAAATCCAATTATTCTCAGAATACAACATGCTGGAGGCATTGTGGACATGCAACAGCAAATCATTTTCACATTTTTTGGGAAGGTCCCCGTGTGGTACCATTTTGGAAGGAAATACGTAAGGTCATGGAAACAATCTTCCAAAAGAAAGTACAATTTCATTTTGCATTATTGTACCTAGGCAACCTAGAGAGTCTTAATCTATGCAAACCGGATAAGTATTTGTTCAGTGTGCTGTCGGTAGCTTGCAAAAAGGCCATAACTCGCCTTTGGATTAAAGAGGATATTCCTACCATAGATGAATGGATTGATGTGATATATAATATTTTTGTTATGGAAAGAATAACTTTTAGGCTAAAGTGCCAGGCGGACTCTTTTGAAGAATATTGGTTGAAATGGTTGAAATATGTACAAAATGGGAGGCCCGATTTTGTATAATGTCATTGTATTTCTTGGTTTGTTTATTCTTGTGTTTTGTTTTGTCTTGTTTTGGTCCGTTTGTCTCTTCTGTTGTGGTTCGGTTTGGTTTTGCTTTCCCCCTCACGGTGATTAAATTGAATTTGTTGTATATGTTGTATAAATAAGAAAACTAATAAAACATAAATTAAAAAAAAAAAAAAAAAAGAAGCGTGTGTTTCTGTCGTCATTATTTTACGCGTCGGGAGTGAGAACGGGTTGATTTCACTCACATGTGCTGTACCAGTGTACCT
Source organism: Maylandia zebra (assembly GCF_041146795.1). Lineage (NCBI taxonomy): Eukaryota > Metazoa > Chordata > Actinopteri > Cichliformes > Cichlidae > Maylandia > Maylandia zebra. The sequence goes on along the minus strand of NC_135187.1, from coordinate 5,468,164 downwards.
TTATAAGACTTTATAAAAATGTAACAGTGCAAATGCAAATTCCTTGCTGAAAGTTTAACCAAAAGGCATTTCCAGTAGAAATGGGCTGACATATCCTGAGCATAACCATGTATAATATCCACTGAAGTTAAAAAGAGGTGCTTTGCAACATTAAACTGCAGTGTGCAGTACGCATTTTTCGGACCATAACGTGCACGGGATTATAAGGCACATTAAGCGAAACAAAGCAGTCAGATAAATCAAACTTTATTCAAGCTTCCTCCACTTCTGTACCATTGATTCATTAATGTTGAATTCTCTGGCAGCTGCTCTATTCCCATGTTGTTGCAGTATATTAATGACTACATTACTTATGTTCGGGGGAAATTGGCACGGGGCATTGCTGTCCTGGGGAAAGCAAAGCATATGTTGGATCAGAAAGCACTGCACATTTTATACTGTGCTTTACTACTGCCATATATGAGCTACTGTGTAGAGGTCTGGGGAAACACATACAAAAGTAACACACAAACAATAACTATAATACAGAAAAGGGCCATTAGATTAATAAATAATGTAGGGTACAGGGACCATACAAATGCACTCTTTGTCAAAATGCAAGCTATTAAATTCCAAGACTTGGTGAAGCTTAAAACAGCGCAAATAATGTATAAAGTAAGAAATAAATTGCTTCCCAAAGAAATCTGTAAATTGTTCATAGAAAGAGAAGGTGGGTATAACTTAAGAGGGAAATGGAATTTAAAAATACAAAGTGCTAGAACAACTTTAAGAACTATGTCTATCTCAATTGCAGGAGTTAAATTATGGAACAGTCTAACAGAAGAAATAAAAGACAGTCAAAACATAAAACAGTTTAAAGTAAAATATAAAAACCTAATTTTAAATAAGTATAAGAATGAAGAAAACGGGGTTAACCCAGGACGGTAATGTTGCTGGTAATGGTGTTGCGGTTCTTTTTTGTTTTTTTGTTTTGTTTTGGTTTGTTGTTTTTCCATAACTTGTGTATCTGCAAATATACACATTCTGTATTTTTCATATGAAAGAAACTATACTGTGGTGGGGCTTGCTAATTTCTTGTTTTTGATTTATGTATGTTATGTTTTGTTTTACTTCATATGTTTCATATGTTGTTTGTTTAATTTAAGACAAAAAAAAAAATTAAATGAATGAGAGGTAAAACTTGAGGGGGTAGGGACAAATAAGTAAATACTTCAGCCTACTCCTTTTCAAACAAATAATGGAATGATATTTTGTAATGATTGTGAAGGCAAATGTTTGAAATGTTTGAAATAAAAATGAACTGAACTGAACTGAACTGAACTAACCTTGTATTGTGGATGGATTATCTCAGTTGTTCTCCTGACTGAAGTTTGGTCCGTTTACAGCATCCTGCCATGCGATTGCATTTGTCTCTAACCATGAGGAACCTTCACGTTAACGTTTATAAGTTGAAAAGTGTTAGTGTTCTTCCTCCAGCTTCACTGTTTATGTTATGCTAACATAGCTGTGTCGCTAGCGAACACGTAGCACATCATTGTATACCAGCTAGCCCAACTTCAGTAACCCTACAAACGTCACTGCTGTTTAGTTTCCCGTCTTCATTTATGTTGGAAGTGATAGCAGAGCTTTACGTTTGAATTTTTTCAGAAATCTCTCAGTCAGAACATGGTATATCATGCTTAGGTAACTAGCAAAACTAGCGAGCTAACTTCCGCTAGCTTCCTACTAACTTCTAACTCCGTTAAATGTAATGACTTTTGTTTTCATGGATGCCTGGAAGTTAAACTTTATAGTTACACCTGGTAAAGCAGCAATGCTGATCGTTTTATTAAAGATGAAAGAATTTAGACAGTTTTTAACTCCCAGTGATGCTGCAGTGTTGTTTGACCTGAAGAATACGGCGTTTAGGACCCAGATTACTCCCAGATTTAAGAGCATCTTAGTCCGACAAATATGACAATAACGACGGCCGCTTGCATGTTCTGCAAAAAAATGTGCTTTGTTGCGTATCTGACGGACAAACACCAAACCAGTTCCACATCACTGAAGTTGCACCATTTTTACAAACCAATTCTGGTTCATCTGTTTCACTCAACAATCGGCCATGTGCGTATGAAAACAAAGGCACTGCGCATGCGCGCTTTACTCCCATTCTATCGCGATATTTCATTTTCCTATCGTTGCCTAACATTATACCGGTATTACCGTGAACGGTATAATATGGCCCAGCCCTACCTGCACATGTGATGTGACAATAAGTGATTTGATTTGAGAGTTCAAACTCACTGCTGTAATAACTTATAATGATTAATATAATAACTAGAATATTGGCCACATATATTTACACTGACTTTAGTCAGTTTAAATAGTTTATAAATTTGTCTTTCATTCTTGAATTAACTAGTTAAATATTTAATCTAACTAAACCCTAAAGATGGAGTCAGAAGACAACAGTCACCTGAAGGGGCTGAAGATTTTAAAGACCCTACAGAACAATCAGTAAATGTGTGTAAATCTGTGATTCTGCGAGTAACACACTGGGTTCAGTTTGGAGGTTGAACTCTCACTCACCAGGATTGACAGCTGTCTGTGCCACAGTTAAACTCATGCAGTGCTAATTTAAAAACTCTCAAATATTTTGGACAATTTATATTTTTCTATCACAAAAAATACACGTCTTCATTGAAGTAAACACACAGAGCAATTAATATATATTTTAAAATATAATTTTTCTTTATTTTAATTAGCAAATTACAAATAAAAAAACAACCCACCTAACAAGCCCTGCTCAACCCCTCACTTCAATTTTTGATTTTCAGTTTAAGGCAATTAAATTCAATCCAAAAATTCAACCCCAACAATCAAGTGATTCCCTATGAGCAACGGTGGACAGGAAAAACTCCCTTTTAACAGGAAGAAACCTGTGACAGAACCAGGCTCAGTGTGGGGCAGTCTTCTGTCATGACTGGTTGGGAGGTGAGGGCAAAATAAAAATGAACATAAATGAGAGTACAGTATAGTTATTATGTTATCAAGGTGCCCAGATAGCAAGGAAACATTGAAACAATGTTGAGTCAATATCAGGCTGTGTCATTGAATCAACGTTGAAGTGTGACGTTGACCTAACGTCACTCTTGCACCCTTTTTTAACGTTGAAACAACGTCAGGTTTTGATGTTGAATCAATGTTGAAACCTGACGTTGATTCAACGTTATATTTTCTAATACTGCTGACATTGAAACAATGTCAGATTCTGATATTGAAACACTGTTGAGCTATGGTGTTGATTTTCCACCTCTTTCGCATATTTGCTTTTTATTAAAACAACAGTTAAATCATGACTGGAAATCTACCTTTCTTTATAGGTATTTTAACCAATACTAAACTACTGCATGTTTCCATCAATACTTCAACCACCTAAACACATAATTGTACTTATTCCTTAAATTGGACACCCTTTATAAAAAAAACCCCAAATGTCTCACAATGTATCATGTCAATATTAATATCCTAAAATAAGAAAGCATTGCATGTGATGTAAGAGAGAAAAAAAATAAACAAAAAAAGGTCAATAGGCATGTTTCGTTTGCTAAATACTTTATTAAAAGACAGTTTCCTATTTACGTTTATATGATTCACAGAAGTTTGTAATTTTTTGCATGATGTGCGTCCTGCACCACCCAAACGATCTGGGGCGTATCGGAGCCATTTCTGCACTGCTTGTGCAAAGACAAACTCGGACATAGAGTTTGCCCCTAACTGCTGCGTCAGGCTCCAATCAAGGCAAAGCGTCTCACCTATAGACACATTTTAAGAGATGGAATTAGCGTGTCTCATGTCTTAAATGTGTATGCAAGTGCTTGTGTGTTTAATCAACAGGCCGTTGTTATGTATTTAAATCACATCTGACAGCTATTACACTTTATAGTTACAAAGTGTATATAACCTTTATATACTTACCATTGCCTTATTTGCCTCTTGTGATTGAAGAGCTGGCTCTGCATTGTTTAGCTCCTCAATGTTGTGCAAGGGCAAATCCAGAGGCAGTACCCCAGCATCTACCGATTCATTGCAGCCGGTATTGCGGATGGCTCTGACCTCCTCACGGAGTTCGTTAACAGCTCTCGTCAGGTCTGACAGAAAAAGATAAAATTTTTTTAAGTATTTAAGAATACAGACAACTTATCAAAAGTTTCCTTGTGTCACACACAGATATGTACAAAGACACTAGACAGTATTTTATTACCTGGTATTTTCACTCGAGGGGCCTGGGGAAACCATTTCTTTGTGGGCTGCTCATCCTCTGAGTCACTATATGTGTACAGGGGATTTGGTCTAAAGAAAAAAAGTTGAAAACGGTCATAAGTAATTACAAATGTGCTTTTGGAATATTTTTTCCTAAAGTTACAGTTTGATTTATAACAACACACACAGGAAACGGAGATGTGCAAGAAGGTACAGTATACAAGGAATTTTTGAAGTGCACAAGTGTACACGGCTTTGCATTTATAAAAAGTTTACAAGCTTCCACTTTTTGGACTATATTATGTGGTGATATTGCAGTATGCAAGCACCACAGATATGTATAAAAGACAAGATCATAAATTCTTAGCAATCAAAGATATGTTTGTGAAATAAAAAAAGTTTTACTTGTGCTTTCTTTTATGACTGGTCTGAGTTTCAGCTTCGGACTGAAGGTCAGACATATCACAGTGTTCACTTAGATATTTCTGAAGACTGCGTTCTGCTTCGTGAAATGTGTCTGGAAGTACAAACACAATGTATGGCCAGACATAAATTAGGACACGAAAAACTTGTTATTGTTACATTTATACAACACCAATCCAGATGATACCCACCATGGCTTATTAGAAGTCGGACTGGTGCATAGGTGAGCCATGTTGCACCAGGATGAACTCTCCTCTTTACTGCGTCGTGGATCCTGAATGTGTCTCACGGAGGATATGGAGGCCATGACAATTTCTCCCCATTTATCCATGATCTAGGGACTATTTCTGTACCACCAGTGCTAAACTGCACAATGCACCAGTCTTTCATTTTTATCTTTTTTTAAATTTGGAGTCCTTTTTTGCCCTGTCTAGGATAAACAGGAAACAGATAATTACAATATATTTCATAGTCACTACAAAACTTGATCTATTGATTGAACTAAATAATAAATAATAGCTTAAAATGTATATAGGCAACAATTACAAGCAAACCCGTATATGTAAGCATTTAAACACTGAAGATAATAAAATTAACAGTATTTTGTCTAAGTCTGCCATTGTAGGAATTCATGGCACCGAGACAAAAACTTGGCGCACAGTGTGGCGTGAAAATAGGCGCACACCTTTGACGCTGCGTTTTCTCCGTCTTCCTCGTCCACACGTAAATGCTAAACGCAGTTTACGTGTGGACAAAAGGTGCAAACGCAAGTTAGGTGAGCGTGCAGCGTAAAGTTAGGTGAGCGTGCAACGTTAAGTTTGAATTGAGTGCGAATCGAAGCGGGTGCTCTCCAATCATTAAAAGTAACAAAGTCATTGAACACATTTATACAGTTACCTTTACGTTTATCAATCATATATCACAGATTTACAGTTTTTTTGTAGTACTACGCTAAAAAGCAACTACAGAGCGAAAGTCTGGGTCAAGCGCCGAGGCGACGGCAAGAACAAAGGAACCCTCGAAGCGTTAAAGCTAGCTTTGTAAGGGAATATAACGGAAAAGTATGAAACGAAAATGTTTTCTTTGTTGATAGACTTTGTTTGCAGTGCAATTTATTTGTTGCCGGATTGTAAGATGAAAGTAGACACAATTTCGGGCTCCCACATTTTATCCGAAACTTTACATTAACAAGTTTTTTTTTTTTTACTGTTATCCAAATGCAACCGTGGAAATAACGAATAGAACAAAAGTCATTCATTCTTACCTTATACTAATCGTGGTGCAGGCCAGTGCAGTGCATGAACTGATGCCTTCTCCGGTCAATTCCGCTGAGAGTAAATCTAATGTCCCGCTCTACTGTACAAGACAATGGTTACCTGGAGGGATGTACCAATGTGATAGGGGTGCTGCGGAATAGTCCAAGTGGTAGCAGCTTTAATTTCCCGCTCAACCATAAATCGATGGTTTTTCAACGTGATTGTTGTCACCTTGTCAACTATAAATAGATCAACAATCAACGATGACAGAACAACAGTGAATCAATGTTATTTCAATGTCAGTGTAAGGTTTCATCAGTATTTCAATGTTGTTTCAACATTGGTTTTGTGTTGACATTTCAATCCTGACGATTCTGATGGTTCAGATGGAAAATCAACATCTGTTCAATGTCTCCTTGCTATCTGGGTGGGCAGGTAAACTGCACCGAAAATAGTGCCCGTTATGGCAAGACCTAGACCTAGACCTAGACCTACGTTGCTTGCGAGGTCAGCAAGGGCACTCTGTGGTGCTTTCTCACGCCTCCCTTCACGCCTCACATTCTCAGTCTGTTCCTTTCTCAGCTCTGATTCAAGGTTCTCCATCCTAGCACTAATCCTTCTATTTTGCTCTATGAGGAGCTCTAAGCGCTGAGCTATTCTCTCCATTGGCTCACTTTCAGGCTGCTGCAAGGACAAGGTCCAAAATGGCGGTACCTGCTCCATGTCACGGGTTCTAACTGCTGATGTCACTGTTGGTGTGACCTCATGACTCATTCATGCTATCTGAACTGTGGTGTAATTATGAGGTCACAGGGGGACGTGAATTTATTCACAAAGTTGATAGAGAGTTTGGGTCATAACTCAAAGACCCAATGATGCAGTCAAATCATTTGGAATTAACTATCTCTGTCAGGGCGCCCCAGGGTGGCTGTGGCTACAATGTAGCTTGCCGTCACCGGTGTGTGAATGGGTGGATGACTGGATGTGTAAGGTGCTTTGGGGTGCTTAGGGACTAGTAAAGCGCTATACAAATACAGGCCATTTACCATCTGTAAATTACAACATTTAGAGGGTTCTGACATCACAGTCATCTTTCTGACATCACATCCAGTCTCTCTGCTGTGATGTCAAATATCAATGCCAGACTCGCTTCTCTTTTGTGATGTCAAATATCAATGCCAGACTCGCTTCTCTGTTGTGATGTCAAATATCAATGCCAGACTCGCTTCTCTTTTGTGATGTCAAATATCAAGCTGAAGTCTATGTATTACGTGTCTCTCCCATTTTGTAGAATTTGCGACCACAAAGTCTGGGTTCTTTTCTAGGTCAGCTCTTACTCGTTCTGGTAGACCTGCCAGATTCATCTCTATGTTGTGATGTCAAATATCAATGTTTGACACAATTTCGGACCATCTGCTCAAGCCCAACAATAACAAGCATTGCCCTGGTGATTGAGGATCAGATTGTCCTCAATGACGTCTGTAATTTCCCTAATGCAGTTGCACTTTTGCTTGAACTCATCTATGCACTTAACCTGGACTATCTAAAGGACTTAAGGTACACTTTTGAAGTAATTCAAAAGGTGTTCATGGGTCTTGGTACTCAGTGCTCTGCCTGGGGTTCATGCTTTAAAGAATAATTTGCTGAAACAGTGGGCAGAAAAGTGTTCGTGATAACAAAATCTGTTCTCATGCTGGGTTTTTTTTAAGTAACCCAGTGCTATGATTTGACCATGATTTGGTCAATAAAGTCATCTTAAAAGTCACTGCATACTCTTCAGTAATTATTTAATTTATTTCTTTTTATATTCATACTAGAAAAAAAGCAATATCTGACTAATATTTCATATTATCAGTTCCACTGATATCGTACAGATAAAAATATTGGTAACAGCATTGTTTGTTTCTGTGGGTATGTTCTTGGTATCTTAGCAGTTCTTGTCATTACCGCTTGATTATAGTACACCTGAACTATCCAGTGCTGGCTCTGCACTTAGGATGTATCATGATTTAATAGTTAGTTAGTTTTTATTTTCATGTGCTATGAAACAAGTGTGTGTTTGACTTTACATGTTTGAACCTTAGGGGTGACACAGCACTTTGTATTGCTAGAAAAACTTTTTAATTGTGGACCCTTTGCTGTCAACTATTTTAATGTTTGATATTGGCAGACCTTAAAGAGATCATAGTTTTGTTTTATGTATGGTAATGTTCAAAGTCGTTGGCCCCTCCACATATCTTTATATTTTGCTGGGCAAATTTGGTTACCAGGAACAGTAATTTCTTGACAAATGTGCAATCATACAGGTGTGGTGAAAAGTTTAGATTCACTCCTTATGGGTATGAGTGTTATGGGACTTTGGGTTTTTAATGATTTAGCTGAACTGTTTTTTTGTTTTTTTTACCTGAATGGTATGATTGTACAGTATTATACGGGCGATCGTGGCTCAAGAGTTGGGAGTTCGCCTTGTAATCGGAAGGTTGCCGGTTCGAGCCCCGGCTTGGACAGTCTCGGTTGTTGTGTCCTTGGGCAAGACACTTCACCCGTTGCCTACTGGTGGTGGTCAGAGGGCCCGGTGGCGCCAGTGTTCGGCAGCCTCGCCTCTGTCAGTGCGCCCCAGGGTGGCTGTGGCTACAATGTAGCTTGCCATCACCAGTGTGTGAATGTGTGCGTGAATGGGTGGATGACTGGATATGTAAAGCGCTTTGGGGTCCTTAGGGACTAGTAAAGCGCTATATAAATACAGGCCATTTACCATTATTGTATTTTTAATGACTTTAAAAAGCAAGAATTGGGTGCACACGTTTTTAATTTACTGAGGAGAACAAACGGCTATATGGCAGCTGTGTCACTGACAACTGACAATCTAAATGTTCTTGGTTAACAATGACTGTAAAAAAATCAACATTAATCAGAAACTTTTATTCCTCGTTTATGCAAACAGATTGAAAATTGGAATTATTTCAAATATACAGTTATGTTGTTTAAAAATGTTCAGTATAAATGAGTTTTTAGCTTCAGCCTAAACTGAAAATGTATACACAATCTGAAGACAAATAAAACAAAGCTCAAAATCAAGATTTTTTTTTATTTTTTGTGTTTTATTATTTCAATTCAATTCAATTTTATTTATATAGCGCCAAATCACAACAAAAGTCGCCTCAAGGCGCTTCAGAGAAAAACCCAACAATCATATGACCCCCTATGAGCAAGCACTTTGGCGACAGTGGGAAGGAAAAACTCCCTTTTAACAGGAAGAAACCTCCGGCAGAACCAGGCTCAGGGAGGGGCGGCCATCTGCTGCGACCGGTTGGTAATTTGTTGGTATTTGTTGGTAATAATTTCATGTGGTCTTTAGTGAACAGTTCCACAAGTTCTTGTTACTCTTCTGGGCTTTTAAATAAAGTGAGTAATCTTCTTTGTAACGCCACCATGTGTCAGGTAAACTTTAGCGTACAGATGAAAACATCCTAGAGAAGATATTTGGTCTTCTCAATGGGGCCTTACTTTTGAAAATTCTGACAATCATTTTGTCAAGTCTTGGATTTCCATTATTCATAAACCCCAGGACATTGTCAGCACCTCTCCACTTTTCCCGGAGTTCATTGTATACTGTCACAGTGAGGTCTTCCATGTTCTCCAAGGAGATTTCAAGATTTTGGGACACAATTTTAGCCCAGATCTTTTCGGTAAGCCTCTGTATAACTTCTTCAGCTGGACCCCATTTCTTCAACCCCTTTATGTTGCTCATTGCGTGCATAACCAGATCTCTAGCAAAGCGTTCCACAAGTTCTCTGTACTCGTCTCGGTTTTTAGATAAAGTGAGTATTCTTTTGGGTAATGCCAGCAGATGTCTGGTGAATGTTGGGACAGTAATATCATCCTCAAGCTCTTCCTTCAGACTTGAAATCAAATGTTTTTCCTTGCACTTATGCGCTTTACAAAGATTGGTGAAAACGGCTTTCGCAATACTGGGCAGCCTCTTTGGACATAGATCCAAATGTTTTCCCTCAATTTCAGGCCAGATTTTCTCCATCAGACGATAACAGTTGGGAATCCTTGTGGAGTCTTTGTGTTTAGAGGAGACTTTCTCTAAGGCCCGTGAAACTACCAACTGAGTAAGTGCATAAACAAACATTTTTTCTGCAGACACATCATCAGATGCCAGACTGATGACAGAAGAAGAATGAACTTCTGACTGATGTACAGCTGGAATCACAGGCTTTTCCACGGGACAAGCTTCTATTTTGTCCGAGTGTTTTGTATCAGCTGTGGGATTCTTCTTCATACAGCTTTTCTTTGGTTCTGCTGTGGCTTGGGATTGTGTGTCCACATGCTGAAGACATTTGCCGGCCTCTGTCTTCAGTTCTGCAGTATCTGTTTTTTTATTATCACTGCAGTTGTCTACAGATATTTCTTTCAGGATGCTGTCTTTTCCTCCTTTTGCCTCCGTTTCCTTGCATTTATCAACGTCTGACTCATATGCAGCTGGCATTGCAGGCTTTTTCATGGGACAAGCTTCTATTTTGTCCCAGTCTTTTGTATCAGCTGTGGACTTTTTCTTCATACAGCTCTTTCTTGGTTCTGCTGTGGCTGTGGTTTGGGATTGTGTGTCCACATGCTGAAGACATGCACTGGCCTCTGTCTCCAGTTCCGGAGTTTCTGTTTTTTTATTATCAACACAGTTGTCTACAGATATTTCTGTTACCATGTCTTCCTTTGCTCGTGTTACCCCTGTTTTCTCATGGGAATCAGTGTCCACTGACTCAAGACACTCCTCTGACTGTGTGGACACAGGAGCTCCCTTCTCCATGGTTGTCTCTGTTGCATCCACTAACATGGAGCAAAGTTTCAACATGTCCTTTAACAAAGTGGAAGGCAGCTTAGAGTTGCAGTACTCTGGGTTTAACTGCAGAGATCTCCACTGTGGTACAATTGTACCAAAAAAGTAGTCGCTTAAGGACTTCCATGTTTCCTCTGAGGAGTAACTGTGTGGAGTTGTCATGTTGAAGGTTGTATTTCTACTTCTTTGACTCTGAATTGGAGAAGTGGAAACAAATTGCTGGGGGGTTGATGTTGTGGCAGGTATGTCTGCTCTTTGTGAACTAAATGTGTTTAAATGTTGCTCGCTGTTCTGATGCATGAATGCGCTCTGAACTAAATCGCAGGTGTTTATGGAGTTCTGGAGTTCTATTTATAGGCTCGGGTCCTGTAGGCCCCGCCCACTGCCCTTTGATAATTGCCAAGTCCCGCCCACATCGAATGACTGTTGCCTAGCAACCGCTAGATGACAGTAGCACAGATGGGTGCAGCCACTGTGACGTCATCCGGCTTTCTTGCTGCTCAGCAATTGATAACAAAGAACCTTGAAATGTGTTTTTAGCTAAACTTTGACACAGCTGCAGGACATTAATAATAATGAGAAGCTACTTAATTATATATATATATATATATATATATGTATATATGTGTGTATATATATATATGTATATATGTGTATATATATATATGTATATATATATATATATATATATATATATATATATATATATATATATATGTATGTATATATATGTATATATGTATGTATGTACATACATACATATATACACATATATACACATATATGTGTGTTTATATATATAGTAGCTTCTCATTATTATTAAGTAGCTTCTCATTATTATTAATGCCCTGCAATAAATAGATAAATACAAAAAGGGTTTTAAAAAGTGTGTAAGAGCCAAAGTGAATGTTTATGTTTTGATTATTTTTTGTGGTTGTACAGGTGTTTAGATTTTCCTGCACCTCAGGTGATCGCGTGTTATTTACGTGACACAGGCGTACTCATCAGGGAGGTGGTGGCTCTGATCGGGTGTTCACCCACTATTTTCACAACAGTGATGTGTATATATGTGTGTTGTGGGTGCACAAGTATGCATATATGTCTGTAAATTGTATATCTTTTGACGTATTACTGGGGTTAAATAAATAAAAATTACATGCATTATGTAATGTAATTGTATTGAATTTCTGAGGGAAGAAAAAGTGTTGACTATTAATTTGACTATTAATTACTAAATAGTGGAAAGGGGGTGGGATTAAATAAGCTTATGCTTCTTCCTAGTCCTTTTGAACATGTAAGTTACTTATACATATTGTTGCTTTGTTTTCCTTTTGTTTGTTTGTCTCTTTTTCCCCTGTTGTTTTTATTTAAACATGTTTAAAATAAAGATTCAATAAATGCTCACAAACGATGTAAGTTAATACATGCGCTATTTGTTTTGATTGAAAGCAAACGTTTATTGTTTTAGTTTCAAATAAATACGTGAAACACAAGTGGGACTTAGTATGGCTTATTGGAGACGCGTCACAGTACAGAAACAAACTCAGCCGGCAGCGGCTTTATTTGTGGATAGAAGTCGCAACAATGGGTTAAGATATTTTCAAGATTTAAATTTAATTGCAGTCCGTGCGTCTGTGATGTCTGGGCGGGCGATGCTTGGACCGACGCGGGACAGCAGCTCCTCAAACTGGGCGAGGGACAGACGGTGGTACCGCTGAAAGTGGCCGTCAGTCAGACGCATCTCCTGGAGCAAGTGGTGAAACTCACCAAACTGCTCACACTCGTGGAGGACCTGATGGACCCAGGTACGGTCAGGACGTCCTTTACGCCGCTGCTCTGCTCTCCACAGTAAATAGAGAAGGGAGACTCTCTCTTCAAACGCTAGATCGACAGCTGCCATCTTGCAAACATACCGTCTGGCACTACTTCCTCCCACATTTCTGGTTCACGCACGTGAAAATTGCGTATTTTAAAGTGCGACCAGTTTGCTTTGAATGCGCTTCAAGGTGCGAATGTGCAAGCGACCAGCTAGGGGCGTGTGGCGCTTTTTGGTCGCTTCTATTGCGTCCGGTGTGAACACACCGTTAGTTTCTTTTAAATTGTGAACAATAGATTTCTGGTAAAGAATTAAAAGAAAACAAAATTGTAAAAGCCCTTTCATGCTAACTTAGAAGAAACTTGGAGCCTAAATAATATTTCGGGGCGGGGGGGGATTGGTATGAAGGTTATATTTTTCACTTTCTGGAGAAAAATTACTGACACAATTTCGGACCATCTGCTCAAGCCCAACAATAACAAGCATTGCCCTGGTGATTGAGGATCAGATTGTCCTCAATGACGTCTGTGATTTCCGTAATGCAGCTGCACTTTTGCTTGGACTCATCTATGCACTTAACCTGGACTATCTAAAGGACTTAAGGTACACTTTTGAAGTAATTCAAAAGGTGTTCGTGGGTCTTGGTACTCAGTGCTCTGCCTGGGGTTCATGCTTTAAAGAATAATTTGCTGAAACAGTGGGCAGAAAAGTGTTCGTGATAACAAAATCTGTTCTCATGCTGGGTTTTTTTAAGTAACCCAGTGCTATGATTTGACCATGATTTGGTCAATAAAGTCATCTTAAAAGTCACTGCATACACTTCAGTAATTATTTAATTTATTTCTTTTTATATTCATACTAGAAAAAAAAAGCAATATCTGACTAATATTTCATATTATCAGTTCCATTGATATCGTACAGATAAGAATATTGGTAACAGCATTGTTTGTTTCTGTGGGTATGTTCTTGGTATCTTAGCAGTTCTTGTCATTACCACTTGATTATAGTACACCTGAACTATCCAGTGCTGGCTCTGCACTTAGGATGTATCATGATTTAATAGTTAGTTAGTTTTTATTTTCATGTGCTATGAAACAAGTGTGTGTTTGACTTTACATGTTTGAACCTTAGGGGTGACACAGCACTTTGTATTGCTAGAAAAACTTTTTAATTGTGGACCCTTTGCTGTCAACTATTTTAATGTTTGATATTGGCAGACCTTAAAGAGATCATAGTTTTGTTTTATGTATGGTAATGTACAAAGTCGTTGGCCCCTCCACATATCTTTATATTTTGCTGGGCAAATTTGGTTACCAGGAACAGTAATTTCTTGACAAATGTGCAATCATACAGGTGTGGTGAAAAGTTTAGATTCACTCCTTATGGGTATGAGTGTTATGGGAATTGGGTTTTTAATGATTTAGCTGAACTGTTTTTTTGTTTTTTTTACCTGAATGGTATGATTGTACAGTATTGAATCTTTAATGACTTTAAAAAGCAAGAATTGGGTGCACACGTTTTTAATTTACTGAGGAGAACAAACGGCTATATGGCAGCTGTGTCACTGACAACTGACAATCTAAATGTTCTTGGTTAACAATGACTGTAAAAAAATCAACATTGATCAGAAACTTTTATTCCTCATTTATGCAAACAGATTGAAAATTGGAATTATTTCAAATATACAGTTATGTTGTTTAAAAATGTTCAGTATAAATGAGTTTTTAGCTTCAGCCTAAACTGAAAATGTATACACAATCTGAAGACAAATAAAACAAAGCTCAAAATCAAGATCTTTTTTTAATTTTTTGTTTTTTATTATTTCAATTCAATTCAATTTTATTTATATAGCGCCAAATCACAACAAAAGTCGCCTCAAGGCGCTTCAGAGAAAAACCCAACAATCATATGACCCCCTATGAGCAAGCACTTTGGCGACAGTGGGAAGGAAAAACTCCCTTTGAACAGGAAGAAACCTCCGGCAGAACCAGGCTCAGGGAGGGGCGGCCATCTGCTGCGACCGGTTGGTAATTTGTTGGTATTTGTTGGTAATAATTTCATGTGGTCTTTAGTGAACAGTTCCACAAGTTCTTGTTACTCTTCTGGGCTTTTAAATAAAGTGAGTAATCTTCTTTGTAACGCCACCATGTGTCAGGTAAACTTTAGCGTACAGATGAAAACATCCTAGAGAAGATATTTGGTCTTCTCAATGGGGCCTTACTTTTGAAAATTCTGACAATCATTTTGTCAAGTCTTGGATTTCCATTATTCATAAACCCCAGGACATTGTCAGCACCTCTCCACTTTTCCCGGAGTTCATTATATACTGTCACAGTGAGGTCTTCCATGTTCTCCAAGGAGATTTCAAGATTTTGGGACACAATTTTAGCCCAGATCTTTTCGGTAAGCCTCTGTATAACTTCTTCAGCTGGACCCCATTCCTTCAACCCCTTTATGTTGCTCATTGCGTGCATAACCAGATCTCTGGCAAAGCGTTCCACAAGTTCTCTGTACTCGTCTCGGTTTTTAGATAAAGTGAGTATTCTTTTGGGTAATGCCAGCAGATGTCTGGTGAATGTTGGGACAGTAATATCATCCTCAAGCTCTTCCTTCAGACTTGAAATCAAATGTTTTTCCTTGCACTTATGCACTTTACAAAGATTGGTGAAAACGGCTTTCGCAATACTGGGCAGCCTCTTTGGACATAGATCCAAATGTTTTCCCTCAATTTCAGGCCAGATTTTCTCCATCAGACGATAACAGTTGGGAATCCTTGTGGAGTCTTTGTGTTTAGAGGAGACTTTCTCTAAGGCCCGTGAAACTACCAACTGAGTAAGTGCATAAACAAACATTTTTTCTGCAGACACATCATCAGATGCCAGACTGATGACAGAAGAAGAATGAACTTCTGACTCACGTACAGCTGGAATCACAGGCTTTTCCACGGGACAAGCTTCTATTTTGTCCCAGTGTTTTGTATCAGCTGTGGGCTTTTTCTTCATACAGCTTTTCTTTGGTTCTGCTGTGGCTTGGGATTGTGTGTCCACATGCTGAAGACATTTGCCGGCCTCTGTCTTCAGTTCTGCAGTATCTGTTTTTTTATTATCACTGAAGTTGTCTACAGATATTTCTTTCAGGATGCTGTCTTTTCCTCCTTTTGCCTCCGTTTCCTTGCATTTATCAACGTCTGACTCATATGCAGCTGGCATTGCAGGCTTTTTCATGGGACAAGCTTCTATTTTGTCCCAGTCTTTTGTATCAGCTGTGGACTTTTTCTTCATACAGCTCTTTATTGGTTCTGCTGTGGCTGTGGTTTGGGATTGTGTGTCCACATGCTGAAGACTTGCACTGGCCTCTGTCTCCAGTTCCGGAGTACCTGTTTTTTTATTATCAACACAGTTGTCTACAGATATTTCTGTTACCATGTCTTCCTTTGCTCGTGTTACCCCTGTTTTCTCATGGGAATCAGTGTCCACTGACTCAAGACACTCCTCTGACTGTGTGGACACAGGAGCTCCCTTCTCCATGGTTGTCTCTGTTGCATCCACTAACATGGAGCAAAGTTTCAACATGTCCTTTAACAAAGTGGAAGGCAGCTTAGAGTTGCAGTACTCTGGGTTTAACTGCAGAGATCTCCACTGTGGTACAATTGTACCAAAAAAGTAGTCGCTTAAGGACTTCCATGTTTCCTCTGAGGAGTAACTGTGTGGAGTTGTCATGTTGAAGGTTGTATTTCTACTTCTTTGACTCTGAATTGGAGAAGTGGAAACAAATTGCTGGGGGGTTGATGTTGTGGCAGGTATGTCTGCTCTTTGTGAACTAAATGTGTTTAAATGTTGCTCGCTGTTCTGATGCATGAATGCGCTCTGAACTAAATCGCAGGTGTTTATGGAGTTCTGGAGTTCTATTTATAGGCTCGGGTCCTGTAGGCCCCGCCCACTGCCCTTTGATAATTGCCAAGTCCCGCCCACATAGAATGACTGTTGCCTATCAACCGCTAGATGACAGTAGCACAGATGGGTGCAGCCACTGTGACGTCATCCGGCTTTCTTGCTGCTCAGCAATTGATAACAAAGAACCTTGAAATGTGTTTTTAGCTAAACTTTGACACAGCTGCAGGACATTAATAATAATGAGAAGCTACTTAATTATATATATATATATATGTATATATGTGTGTGTATATATATATATATATATATGTATATATACCTACAACCACGATTACCGACACTAACAAGCTGATCTACAATACGGCAGCACTGATCAGTGAGATGCTTGGCTACAAGTTGAACAGCCACAAGGGGCAGTACCCTCCATGGAGAAGGAGGCTAGAGGGCAAGATCAAAGTAGCACGGAGGGAGGTTAGCCAACTAACGGAGTTGCAGAAAGGTGCGACAACGAAGGTGCAAAAGAAATACAGCAAGCTGTCCATACCTGAGGCCTTGGAAACTGCCAAGCAAAGACTCACAGCCTTGGCCAGCCGCTTGAGGAGGTACACCAGAGAGATAGAAGGCAGGAGAATAAACCAGCTGTTCTCCACAGAACCAGCAAAGGTGTACTCTCAGTGGCAAGGGAACAATAATAAGAGAACAGCACCACCAAGGCTGGAGACGGAGCAATACTGGAAGAGCATATGGGAGAAGGACGCAACCCATAACGGCAATGCTCAGTGGCAAGTGGATCTGAGGGCAGACCACAGCAACCTCCCTGAACAGGGTCCAGTAACCATCACAGTGGCAGATATCCAAGAAAGGGTCTCCAGTATGAAGAGTTGGACAGCACCAGGGCCCGACATGGTTCACGCCTACTGGCTAAAGAAGCTGACTGCACTCCACGAGCGTCTGGCAGCACAAATGAACCAGCTGCTAGTTAACGAGAGACACCTGGAATGGCTAACCGAAGGTCGGACGGTCCTGATCCCCAAGGACCCCAAGAAGGGACCGGTCCCCTCCAACTACCGACCAATAACCTGCCTCAGTACTACATGGAAGCTCCTGTCAGGCATCATATCGGCTAAGATGAACAGGCACATGGGTCAATACATGAGTGGGACACAGAAAGGAATTGGCAAGAATACCAGAGGCGCAAAACACCAGCTACTGGTAGACAGAACAGTCAGCCGAGACTGCAAGACCAGACTGACCAACCTGTGCACTGCCTGGATTGATTACAAGAAGGCCTATGACTCAATGCCCCACAGCTGGATACTGGAATGCCTAGAATTGTACAAGATCAATGGGACCCTAAGAGCCTTCATCAGGAACTCAATGGGGATGTGGCGTACAACACTAGAGGCCAACTCCAAGCCCATAGCACAAGTCACCATCAAGTGCGGGATCTACCAAGGAGATGCTCTGTCCCCACTGCTGTTCTGCATAGGCCTGAACCCCCTCAGTGAGATCATTAACAAGACTGGCTACGGATACCGACTACGGAACGGAGCAGTTGTCAGCCACCTCCTGTACATGGATGACATCAAGCTGTATGCCAAGAGTGAACGAGACATCGATTCACTGATCCACACTACCAGGCTATACAGCAATGACATTGGAATGTCGTTCGGACTGGAGAAGTGTAGTCGGATGGTAACAAAGAGAGGGAAGGTAGTCAGAACTGAGGGGATTGAACTACCAGAAGGCAACATTGCAGACATAGAGGACAGTTACAAGTACCTGGGGATCCCGCAGGCAAATGGGAACCATGAAGAGGCCGCTAGAAAGGCTGCAACCACCAAGTACCTGCAGAGGGTCAGGCAAGTCCTGAGGAGTCAGCTGAATGGTAAGAACAAGATCCGGGCCATCAACACGTACGCCCTGCCCGTGATCAGGTACCCTGCTGGGGTAATAGGCTGGCCAAAGGAGGAGATAGAAGCCACTGACATAAAGACAAGAAAGCTCCTTACCATGCATGGAGGGTTTCACCCCAAGTCCAGCACCCTGAGGCTGTACGCTAAGCGGAAGGAAGGGGGCCGGGGACTGGTGAGTGTCAGCACCACAGTCCAGGATGAGACAACAAACATCCAA